>NC_136065.1:557765036-558447245 GCF_964261635.1 Lissotriton helveticus | reverse complement strand
GTACACTTGGGTCTAACTCTGAGATCACTAGGAACTGGTCCTCGAATCCTAGGCCAGTCAGCGCACCTTGTCAGATATCATCACAGCAGTCAACAGGCTCATCAAATCAGGGCCAAGCCAATTTGAACAGCCCGGTACAGGTAACCTCTCTCTGTACGCAGGCTAAAGACTTGAAGGACGCGCATCCCAGACACAACTCCATCCATTCAACACTCCAGGACCGGAAAATATTGCTGTATCCTGAATACCTCTCACAGGGAAAGTGGGACATTCTAAACTGCAGCAATCTACTAACACTCTGCACAAACATCCCTGGGCTGGAAGGGATAAAAACTACGGATATAGAGACAGTTTCTTTTCTCACTCCAGACCCTAATGAAATGAACGAAACCACAGAGCTAACCTTTACTAGCTCACTTATGGTAGAGGCATTGAAGAGAAACAGCATGCTACTGGAAAGCTGGGGTATAAAAATAAAGATTAAGCTGCACTAAAATACCCCACAATTATAAAAACCGGCTATCCAACGACCAACACGGTCATCCAAGAACAGACTATGGGGAGGAATTTATGCACAAACGCTCCGCTCCGCCTGACCGTGTGCCAGATGTGGGGTCTATCCTCCAGGGAACCATGGGCGGCACGAGTACAAGCCTAACTAATGAAACCCCCATCAAAATAACAACAAACGCGGGAGATGGCAAACGCTCCTACATAATAAAGGGGCGCTCGAGCAAAGATTGGTCCTGGTTGCCGCAAGCTCTAAATCCCAGCTCCTAACATTTACCAACCTGAAAAAAAGGACCGAATCCACCACCGGCACATCCAAACCAAACCCCGACCAATAGCAGATTGAACATCATGACCTGGAACGTCGCAGGATCCATAAAGTGGTTCCAAAATCATGCAGCAATGACATTCCTGGAAGATGCGGACATAATCTGCATACAAGAAACCTGGGTGACAAAACAGACTTCAATAAGAGGTTACGCAGAATACGGCAAACCAGCCACAAAGACCAACATATTTGGAAGACACTCGGGCGGGATATCCATTTACATCAAACACTCGCTCAACCTTCAATTCAGGGAAATAAAAAACCTTTCAAATATGATTTTGGAGGGCATTCTGAAAGGCCTCCATTCGACCAACGGGCCATCTTCAATTCTGGTGATCAACATCTACCACAATCTGCATGGGTCCGTGGCGAAAGACAACTGGCACACGCTAATAAACCAACTAGAAGACCTGCTACTACAATACCCTCTACTGGACTACATTATACTTGGTGACTTCTATATATATATAATATAGGGATCATGGCCACACAAAACCATCACCCCGGGGCCACTAATGCATTGAACGCCTTAATAAAATCTTACAACCTGGCAACAGCTCACTCCGTCCACCTAAAGAACAAACCTGGGGCCTTTTTCGCCCCCACATACAATAATCAAACAACGATCGACTACATCATTCTAAGCGACAAACTACAATCTTTGATGTCAAACTACTCAGTGCACCAGCGAAATGAAAGCGATCATGCTGCCCAAACACTAACACTTAACTTGTCTGCAGAAATTCGGCAGAGGATACAATACATTGGGGCTTCAAATGGTGACGAACTGCTAAAGCTAGCTAGAAGAATCAAATGGGGGCCGGTACCAATCTCCAAGCTCAACGAATGGATAAACACCTGGGCAGGCTGGCCACCGAGTGCCCACAATGAGGGGGAAATAGAAGCATGGGACAGAACCGCCGGGAAATTGGCCTCCCTACTTCGAGGAGACTCAGCTAGCACAAACCGCTGGCATCCACCGTCCACACTAGGATTTATTCCGGCAATTAAAGAAAGCGCCAAACATCTGAGCGCAAAACGAAAAGCTTACCGGAAAAATGGCACAGCACTGGAAAAACTACTACTACAAGAAGCAGCAACAAACCATTCAAAGAAAGTGTGGGCGGCGAAACATGAATACTGTGAGGGGCAATGATTGAAAATCTTTGACCTGCTGAGACCCTGCAAGTCGCAAGAGTTTTGGAGCTACTTAAACCATCTAACTCGGGGAACAAATCACAGAGACAACTCCCTCGATGCACAAACCTGGGTCGCTCACGTCAAAGGCTTATACAAAGAGGCTCCCGTCAGACCTAAGCTAAATAGAAAACCTGCAGTGACGGAAGTGTCCGACCTTACCGCCGACATGATGGCCGCTCCTGGAAAAATTCTAGTATCCAAAATTCAAAAAAAAAAAAAACGACTAAACGGTGCACCGGGTCCGAACGGCCTCCCAAGCTGCTAGTTCAAGGCGAACGTAGCATTTTGGTCTGAAAATCTGACCCACCTATATTGGTTGCTGGCTCCGGGGTGATGTTCCAGACTCCTGGAGAGGGTCGCTAGTGCACCCAATACATAAGAAAGGGCCTAAATCAGATCCATCCAATTATCGCACGATTGCCCTCCTGGACATCGAGGGCAAGGCCTACGCGACTACCATCTTGGAGGAACTAGCAAATTGGCCAAGCACAGAAGGACTCCTGCCCTTGTTCCGGACAGGATTCAGACCTGGTTCTTCCTCCGTGGACATATAACAGCACTCTCCTATCTAGTCCACCGAGCACGGTCGCGCAAAAGTCTCCCACTATTCACATGCTTCATCGACTATTCTGCAGCGTTTGACGGGGTAGACCGCGCCATTCTCTGGAAGAAGCTGGCACACTGGAACATCAACCCCGCCCTACTGAAAGCAATTCAGTCACTGTATCAACGCACGTGGGTCAGAATCAAACTTTCGAGCAATACCGCATCAGAGAAGATCAAAACGGATCGAGGTTTAAAGCAGGGGTGCGTTTTAGCACCACTGCTGTTTAACCTATATACAGCAGACATGGACCAAGACTTGACTGGAGCAGCTTTAGCCACACCAAGGATCAGGGGTACCAAAATTCATTTCATGCAATACGCCGACGACTTGGTACTCCTGGATCACACCAAAATAGTCCTACAAAAGGCGCTGAAAGCCTTGGCAAAATACAACGAAAATAACAGGCTGTTGGCCAACCAATCCAAATCAAAAATCGAAATTTTTGGGCATTATCCGAAAAGAAAATCACTTAAATGGAGGCTAGGCCACTTGGTCTTGGGATGCACGCAGCAACACAACTACCTGGGCGTCTGGTATCATGAATCGGGGCTACCTGTGTACACCTAAGGAAAATTCAAGGCAAAGGGAAATCTATCACCTATGCCGTTTGCAAATTACAATCCACAGTACACAGCCCCACCGCAACGGCTATTCAAAGAGTACTAAAGGCCAAACTAATGCCAGCCCTTAACTACGCCCAACAAGCGTTCCCCGGAAAATTAAACAAGGCCCTAGAAAAAATTAACTGCAGCGCGTATAAGAGACTGTTTCATCTCCCCGCGTGCACCAGAAATACACTCGTACGACTTGAATTTTCTGTAAATCAACAAAAGCTGGAAGAGATGGCTGCCTTGAGTAAATACTACTACCTTACAATAACAGCAAAGGAGAAGACATTGAAGGCAGTCTTAAAAAACATCTTCCTGGAACCTGGGAATCCTTGGTCAGTGACGCCTAATTCGGCTAAGGATCTCCTTAATTTAGCTATGGAGAACTGGGGCTCTGAGTTAGCGAATTATGCGACCATCAAAAATGCAATTAAAAAACAAGTCCGCATCTGCTCTCGCGCATCGGATTTGGAGTCATTGGTAAAAAGAGGCCTCCACGAGTCACAAAGTCTGCCACACACAGTGCATAACTCCAAACTCCATCTCACTCAGGCAGTAGGCCGCCCAGCCCTATGCAAGATTTTAGCCTACAGACTACATCCCCTGCCACTTAAAGAATTATACAGAATTAAACGGGTAGGTTCCATGATCAACGAATGTAGGCTCTGCAAATACAAACGGGAGTCCCTGGCCCACCTCCTATTTTGCTGCCCGGCCTTGCACACAGCTCGCAGCCTTTATCTGAGGTCCATCATTTTACAGCTGGGGACACGCACCGCAAAGGAGGCGGTTATCCGACTACACACTTTGAACTCAGTAAAACAAATGGCCACATTTGGCAATTTTTTTCATCAGACTCGCATTAAACTGATGGCCATCTCGAGTTAAAACAACCGGAGACTCAGCGGAGGCATGTTGGCCTGTAAGATCTTGGACATTATTCTCTTCCAGCCCATAAGCAATCAGATTTTTAATCACACAGACTTGTTTAAAAAAAAAAAAAATAAAAAAAAAAAAAAGACGATTACTCTTTTAACCTCAGTAACTTTTGTAATTTTGCACTTGGTTTTAATGTAATGGTTTTGAGTAACCAAACAATAAAAACATTCAATCAATCAATCAATCATGGACACTTATATAGCGCACTACTTACCCGGAGGGTCTCAAGGCGCTTGGGGGGGGGGGGTGCTGCTACTGCTCGAACAACCAGGTCTTGAGCTTCTTCCTGAAGGAGAGGTGGTCTTGGGTCAGGCGTAGGTCGGTCGGGAGGGAGTTCCAGGTCTTGGCGGCCAGGTGGGAGAAGGACCTTCCTCCTGTCGTCGATCTTCGGATGCGGGGGACGGCGGCGAGGGCGTGACTGGCTGATCGGAGGTGGCGTTTGGGAGCGTAGAAGTTGATGCGGTTGTTGAGGTAGCTCGGGCCTTGGTCGTGTAGGGCTTTGTGTGCGTGGGTGAGGAGACGGAAGGTGATTCTCTTGTTGACGGGGAGCCAGTGCAGGTCTCTCAGATGTCCGGAGATGTGGCTGCGTCGGGGGATGTCGAGGATGAGTCTGGCTGAGGCGTTCTGGATCCTCTGGAGTCTCTTCTGGAGCTTGGCGGTGGTTCCGGCGTAGAGGGCGTTGCCGTAGTCCAGTCGGCTGGTGACGAGGGCCTGGGTGACCGTCTTCCTGGTCTCGGTGGGGATCCACCGGAAGATCTTTCGTAGCATGCGCAGGATGTTGAAGCATGACGAGGAGACGGCGTTGACTTGTCTGGTCATGGAGAGGGAGGAGTCCAGGATGAAGCCCAGGTTGCGTGCGTGGTCTGTCGGTGTGGGTGCGGTGCCCAGGGCGGGGGGCCACCAGGAGTCGTCCCAGGCGGAGGGCGAGGAGCCCAGGATGAGGACTTCCGTCTTGTCTGAGTTCAGTTTCAGGCGGCTGGTCGTCATCCATTCGGCTACATCTTTCATCCCTTCGTGAAGGTTGGCTCTGGAAGCGGCGGGGTCGTTGGTCAGTGAGAGGATCAGCTGGGTGTCATCGGCGTAGGAGATGATGTTCAGGTTGTGTTGGCGTGCGATGGGCGCGAGGGGGCTCATGTAGACGTTGAAGAGGGTGGGGCTCAGCGAGGATCCTTGAGGGACGCCGCAGATGACCTCGGTGGCCTCTGACTTGTACGGTGGTAGGCGGACTCTCTGTGTTCTTCCGTCGAGGAAGGAGACGATCCATTCCAGTGCCTTCTCCTGAATTCCGACGTTGCTGAGGCGCTGCACTAGGGTGCGGTGGCAGACAGTGTCGAATGCCGCGGAGAGGTCTAGGAGGATGAGGGCCGCTGTTTCTCCGTTGTCCATCAGGGCTCGGATGTCATCGGTGGCAGCGATCAGGGCGGTCTCGGTGCTGTGGTTGGCTCGGAAGCCAGACTGTGAGGGGTCGAGGGATCCATTTGTCTCGAGGAAGGCGGCCAGCTGTTTGTTGACGGTCTTCTCGATGACTTTGGCTGGAAACGGGAGGAGCGAGATGGGGCGGTAGTTCTTGAGTTCGGTGGGGTCCGCTGTTGGTTTCTTAAGTAGAGCGCTGAGTTCGGCGTGCTTCCAGCTCTCCGGGAAGGTGGCTGTGTCGAAGGAGGTATTGATGATGTCCCGCAGGTGGGGTGCGATGACAGCGTCGGCCTTGTTGAAGACGTGGTGAGGGCAGGGGTCGGTCGGAGATCCGGAGTGGATGGAGTTCATCATGCGGACGGTGTCATCGGTGCTGATCGGAGTCCAGGCGCGGAGGGTGGTGGTGGGTGGCGTTGCTGCGGTCGCTGTGTGCGATGGTTGACTGCTGAAGCTGTTGTGTATGTCCGCGATCTTGTTGTGGAAGTAGGAGGCGAGGGAGTTGCAGAGGTCTTGCGATGGGGTGATGTCGTTGTTTTCGGCGTTGGGGTTGGAGAGCTCTTTCACGATGTTGAAGAGTTCCTTGCAGTTGTGTGCGTTGTTGTCCAGTCGGTCCTTGAATGCAGTTTTCTTGGTGGCGCGGATCAGTTGGTGGTGCTTCCGGGTGGCAAGCTTGAGGGTGGTCATGTTGTCCGGTGTAGGTTCCCTTCTCCAGTCTTTCTCGAGGGCTCGGCAGTTCTTCTTGGAGCTCTTGAGTTCGTCGGTGAACCATGGGGCTTTCTTGCTGCCGGGTCTGCTGGGCGGGGTCCTCAGAGGGGCGAGTTCGTCCGCGCAGTTGCTGATCCACTTCGTAAGGTTGTCGGCGGCCTGGCTGGGGTTCGCTGAGCTGGCGGGAGGGTGCTGACTCAGGGAAACGGCGAGCTGGTCGGCTGTGATCTTGTTCCAGCTTCTTCGGGCAACCTGTTGCTGGTGGTGGTGGGTCGTCGTTCTTCTGAAGGTGAAGTGGACGCAGCTGTGGTCCGTCCAGTGGAGTCCTGTGGCGTGGCTGAAGGCGATGTCTTTGCTGGATGAGAAGACGGCGTCGAGTGTGTGTCCGGCGAGGTGGGTGGGGGTGGTCACCAGTTGCTTGAGTCCCAGGTTTGCGAGGTTTTCCAGCACGGTGGTGGTGTTGCGGTCGTCGTTGTTCTCCAGGTGGAAGTTGAGGTCCCCGAGGAGGATGTAGTCGGCTGAGGGGAGGGCGAGCGGGCTGATGAAGTCGGCGATGTTCTCGCTGAATTGTGTGCGTGGTCCCGGGGGTCTGTAGATGAGGGTGCCTCTGAGGGTGGTCTTGGGGTTGACGTGGATCTGGAAGTTCAGGTGTTCGGCGGGTGCCATGGTGTCGTCGGTGTTGGTCGTGATGCGGATGGTGTTCCTGTGAATGATGGCGATGCCTCCTCCTGTCTGGTTGACGAGGTCTCTCCGGATGATCTTGTAGCCGTCCGGGATGGCGATGGCGATGTCGGGCGCTGAGGAGGCGTTCATCCAGGTTTCCGTGAGGAAGGCGACGTCTGGGGCTGTGGTGTCGAGCAGGTTCCAGAGCTCGACGGCGTGTCTGTGGACGGAGCGGGTGTTGAGCAGGATGCACTTCAGGTGGCTGCTGCTGGATTTCGGTTTGGTGGGTGCTGGTGCAGTGCAGGTCCGTATGCAGGAGAACTTGCAGGAATGGCAGATGAAGGGTCCGTGGGTGCGTCTCGGGGTGGCTCGGTAGCATCCAGGCGTTCGGCCGGCGTTGAGTGCGTTGAGGGTGGCGGCGTCGTACGTCCGGCGGGAGGGCTGGGGTCCGTGAGGACCAGGGGTCATGGCCCTGGGCGCGGTCCAGGCGCGGACGGGCGCAGACGGGCTTACCTTTGGCGCACCTTCGGCGCTCAATCGGTGCTCCCGCTGCGCGCGTCCGCTGCGCGGTCGCTCAGAGGGCGTCATAAGTGAGGAGCCGGGAGGGCGGGTCAGCTGGGTGGCGGGAGCGGGGCGGCCAATGGGCAGGAGGGGGGTGGAGACACCGGGGGGCAGTGGCGGGAAGGAGGGCGGCTCGAGGGAGCGAGCGGGAGGGGGAGGGCAGCACAGGGGTACAGAAGGCAAAAGGGGGAGGCAAGTGAGCGAAGGCGAGGGGGGACAGGTAGAAACCGAGGGGAGACAGAAAAACAAGTTCATTCATTCATTCAGTGATTTGTGCAAATTGTTTATGTAAATAAAATAAAAAAAGGAGGGGGGCTAGGACGAACACTTGCCTAACTCCCCTACCAACACTGATATCATTAGACACCTTGTACCCGTCACCAATCCTGACCCGAGCTTTCAGGTTTGTGAGTAGATAGGCCAAGAAATGAACAATGGCCTCATTCAAGCCATAAGCTATTAGAATAGACCACAGACTAGACCAATTAACGAAGTCGAAAGCTGAGGTCAGGTCCATAAAATCTAAGTAAAGTCGCGAGTGCTGTGCAATGGTATACTTCCCTGTGATCAAGTTAAGATTTAAACACTACTCTAGTGTGCAGATTTTACTCTTGAAGCCTAGTTGACATGGTTTTAAAATGTGATTGTCCTCAGTCCAAGTTAAAATTGTATTATATACAACTTTGCCTAGTATATTGAGGGTATTATCTATCAAAGAAATCGGCCTATAGCAGCTAGGTTTTGATCGATCACCTTTTTTGAAAAAAGGGACGATGGTACTTGTGGACCAAGTCTCTGGCAGTGGGGCATTAGTTAAATTATTAAAAACCTTTAGCAGCAATGGGCCCAAAAATCAGGTTTATATTTAATGAGGTCAAAAGGCAACCCATCTGGGCCAGGGGCTTTATTGCCGGCGCTCTGGCCTATGGCCTCCTCAATCTCTGTTAGCGACATAGCGACCCCTAATAGGACCCTACAATTAAAAGGTTCAGGGGCTGGGGATGAGTAAATAAGTGAAAAATGACTATCCTAAGTAGTGCTCGTTATGTTGCAGCTTATGGAGGTTAATGGCTGCCCCATTGATCTTCCGTCCTTGACGCCAGTCCAAAATGCGTTCCCATTATTTAGACTGACAAAGTTAACGAGGGCATCCCAGTGCTAACCCAATAATTCTTCCTTCCTATTTGCAATGGCCCACTTATACATCAGCCTCAGAGACTGGACCAATAGATTATTCCTTAGGTTGTGTGACAATGCCTTGCGTAGCTGCCTATTTGCCACAGAGCACTCACGGTTAAACCATCTTGGTGCTTGCTGTTTATTGGTGATGGGTTTAGACAACAAGGATTTAACAGCTCCGCAGATATTTATGAAAACTGTGATTGTCTCAGGATGTGGGTCCACAGCCTCCAGACACAGGTTGATGAGGTTCAGGTTTCCCCTAATCATTCTAGAGATTAGATCTAAATCATTAATGCCCCGCCATAGCAGTCTAAGGTTGTCTGTCATTGGCGATAAATTCCTAGCACCACATTCTATAACTGGTATTGGGGCTGGGGATACTCTCAGTACTGTTTGAATTGGGTTGCGGTCCCCAAAGGTTGTAGATATAATATCAGCTCCCAGCAAACTAGTTTCTAAGACAGGGGAAATAAAGACATAGTCGATTGTGGATGAAGAGCCCTGGTCAGACGCAATAAAATTAAATAAATTCAGAAAATTTGGTACTGAATAAAAATCTTTGTTATAAAAATTAGAAAAAAAGGAAACCCCCTATTAAAAAGCATAGCTTGAAAGTCGTTATTTGTATATATAGATTTAGTGCTACCGCCTGAAGCGATGTTAACCCAGATAGATAGACCCCCGAATGGTCGGCCATTTTTAGAAGGTGTAGCTAAAATATTGTGTCATTCAAACACCTCAATAAATAAATCCTG
Organism: Lissotriton helveticus; assembly: GCF_964261635.1. Taxonomy (NCBI): domain Eukaryota; kingdom Metazoa; phylum Chordata; class Amphibia; order Caudata; family Salamandridae; genus Lissotriton; species Lissotriton helveticus. The sequence continues at coordinate 558,437,774 of NC_136065.1, read as the reverse complement.
AGTAGCCCATGTTTCTTGAAATAAAAGAATATCCTGCTCTCTAATAAGTTGCAGCCAAGCTGCTGATAAAGCTTGGAATGCAGCCCCGCAACATTCCAGCTAAGAATACGAAGATCTGTGCTGACTGAAACCTTCCTCGGTATCTGAGAACTAGTTGGCTTAGTTGCATAGTTGGAATGAGAGAAGCAGTCAGCAAGGGCATGTGCTGCCTCAGAAAGAGGTATTCAGTCTTGGGCATTTAGTCCAGACAAAGCCTGGAATCTATCTGAGGTGAGAATTGGGGTAGTCTCATTAAAAAAGGGGTCCATGATTTGGTTTGTAGAAATATCCAATGGGTAAAGTGCATATATTAGTGCCTGTCAAAGTCACAGGCTCATATGCCCTTAGTAAATATCTCACCAAGGATGGTCTGCGAAAATTAATTATAATACAGTCCCCCTCGATATTCTTTGTTGATGCACCAACCCACCCAACTCTGCATACCATAATAATATCCTTCATTCCTGGTATATGGAACCTCCTATTTTTTGATAACCAGTCCGAGCATTTATTTATTTACTTGGACCCATGACTAGTGCTGGTCCCTTTTTAGTGGGGGGGACTCCTGCCAGGACCAGTATATAGGGGCTTGTGGTAGGAGGCAAGCTCAGGAAATCTGTATTAGCTGTCAAAGGGTTACAATTTAGAGTATCTGGAAAACTGCTGCTCATGCCACCCATTGGTAAGTTCTGATCTTTTCCATGTGAACTACTCAAACCATTAACACATTCCGGAATGGAGTTAGTACGCAAGATGATACTATGATTGACAGCGGGTGCAATGGCATGCATATCAGGATTCAATTGGGAACTACACTGAGTTTGGCCTGAATTTACACATGGGTTATTTGCAGAAACAGCAGATCTTACATTAGGGGGTAGAATTCCACAAGGTCCATGGTTTAATATGCCCATTTTTACACCTTTACTGCTCCCACCCCCTCCCTTTCTGTTGGTGGCTGATTGTGTGTTCCCTGCGGGGTGTCCAGCCCCCCCCCCATATAAACAAAGCCAGATTGTCCAAGCCAGCCTGAAGTGGAGCGAGTTTTCCTCAAGAAGTTCAGGGAGTTGGTCGTTAACCAACCTGGCAACAATAGTATCCCCGGGACTGTCTGGGTAAAATAACGCTTCAGTCTGGGTGCAGATTGAGTTACTAGACTTTGCATTCCGTATTGTCCCAGGGGGCGCAGAGATTCCAGAAATATCAGTACTTGGTTGTGGTCGTATCCAGGAAGAAAGACATGTGCGTGCAGGAGTGATACGGGTAGGCTGCTTCCTTTTGGTGAAACTAGGTTGCCCTGTCTTCCTCTTCCGTTTAGCGACAGGGATTCCCACAGATGTGCCGCAGGTGCCAGTAATAATATCAGATTGTGGATCAACTATTTCGATTGTGCCCGGCCCACTTATACGTCTATTTACAATGGGGGGTTTGTCAATTTCAAATCCCTGGGACTGCGGCGAAGATGAATCAGGAGTATGTACGGGTAGTGTACCTTTAAATTTAGAAATGTCTGTCTGCCCTTCAATACCCAAACACATACGTGGCTCCGTCTGTTCTATTTCTCCGAAGACAATGTTGACAGCCCTCTCATGCATGCTCTAAATACCTGCAGTTAGTGGGCGTGCGGGCGGTAGCGTAGTGCGTTTTCAAATAGTGGCAACTTGGGGTGGGGCTATAATAGTGTCAGTACAGAAAGAGTGATGTAAGCTCTATAGCGAAACAAGGATCCACTCATCAGACCAGTCACGCCAGTCTTGGACGGGCTCAGACGGGCCCGGGCACGCCCAGGCACGCGTCTCATGCTGTGGGAGCCCACGCTGGGAATTGAAGCGCCTCCGGGCGCTTAGATTAGCTGTGGATTCTACGCGGCTTCTGCCGAGAGGACCCGTGGACCTTGTGGTGCCCCCACCACACAACAAAGGCTGAAGACTGCTAATTGAGGAATTATTGCAGATAAAATTAGCAAACAATAAATATGGATAAATACAGACGGAAATGTCCCCAAAAAAATATCACAAAACCGGGAGCCCTAGTGATAATGGAGCAGTGTGTTGGGTCCCATGAATTACACCGCGAGATTCGAAGTTCAAACTGTCTAGTACCCAAATTTGGGCACAGAAATGTAGGTATTATTGAGCTCAGCTAAGTGTGAGAAAGTAAAATCAATATTCCCGATTTTCACAGCGGGCAGTTGTGACAAGTGAACTTTGAATATGGTAGAAACAAATATCCGCCCCAAAATGTACCGAACAAAAGGCCCGACTGGGTTGGAGAGAGAAACTTCAAGAAAATAAAACAAAATAGTGCATTATGGAGCACAATTCCCACATACATTGAGTGCGATCCCAGGATTTGAATGAGCACTATTATTGACCAAAAGGGGGTGGTGATGGACGGAGCATCTGAATCAATCAAACACTCACACCCAGTCAAAAGATCTGGGTTTAATCCATCACCGTTCTTTAGCCCACTCTGCCACCCCAGTTCAGACATGGCATATGCAAATCAGTATGACCCTGTGCCTTATGGGAACAGTCCAGCCCGAACTGCCAAGCCATGTCTTCCCTGGACCGGAAACAAGCTTCCGACGACCGGTTTCTGGCATTCCAGCCGTCTTCAGCCCGGCTTGCTTGAATCCAGTGGCAAAGTGAGCAAGGGACTTACGTCTGAGCATACCCTGCCACACTTATGGCAGCCAAAAGCGGTACAAAAGGGTGTTTGTTCGCCCTAAGTGTGGCAGGGTATGCTCAGACGTGAGTCCCTTGTTCACTTGGCCACTGGATTCAAGATAGCCTGGCTGATGAGGATTATGAATCCGAAACCGGTCCCAGGATGCTTGTTTCCGGTCCAGGGAAGACATGGCTTGGCAGTTCGGGCTGGACTGTTCCCATGAGGCACAGGGTCAGACTGATTTGCATATAGCCATGTCTGAACTGGGGTGGCTGAGTGAACTAAAGAATGGTGATGGATTAAACCCAGATCAGTTGACTGGGGATGAGTGTTTAATTTGTTCAAACGCTCCGTCTATCATCCCCTTTTGTATCCAGCAATAAGTATTCCGAAGTCAGTGCAAATTACCACTCAAAACCAGTAATAAATATCAGGAATGCAACTTTTTCCCCCAAAACCTCAGTCTGCCAGTTTCTGAAAATGGACACATTTTGCTATGAAATACAATTTGTAATATTGAATAATTAAGTTACGTTTCCCCTAAAAAATGTGTCTCTCATCACCTGCACCCTATTTTGTGTCCCAAAATATCGGATCTTCAATGATAGTGGGTACACGTTTGGGTACACGTTTGGTGCTCAAACACTAGCTTGAAACTGTTATCTAGCACTATCAGTAGGCTGTGGGGTTTTAGGTTTAAACCTATAATAACTGATAAAACCCCACTGAAAGAAAAACAGCCCTCGCCGGTGAAAACATATAAACACTGAAAAAACACCTGCACATCCACAAACTAAATGCCAATCAAAAAAACGTAAAAGAGAGTGAAAGAGTCATTTTTTTCATCCTGAAGAGGTCAATACAATTTAACTTTGTTATACAAGCTAGCAGCAAGAAAGACTGGCAAACATTGTTCTGCTTGAGTTTTGTTCTTTAGGGATGCCACTAAAATATTGTTTCTTCTTCCTTTTACTTTTTCCAGTTTTGTGGCCTTTGGTCTAAAGATGCAGGGTTTAGTTTCATATTTTAGGTGTAGTTTAATTATTTTATTTATAAACTGAAGAGAATCAGGAAATATCAAACTCATATTTGATATTTTGGCTGCATTTGATTCTTTCACCGATAGGTAAAATGGCTGGTTTCTTAAAAATCTTTCCTAATATGTGTCATCACATTTACCCACAGAGAATGGGTAAAAACCCTTAATACATCGGACCATAGTTTCTAGTGGGTCAGTATTGATAGTAGGTAAATTGCCAACACCTCAGGCTTTAAACATTCAATGCAAGGTATAGTGACAAGTATATATATATCACCAAGCATCTGGGATAGTGGTGAAAACATGACACCAGACTTTTGGAAAACATGGAACGCAGTGTCACGTGTAATGCTCTGCAAAAAAGGTTCTTTCCAAGTTCAACAAAGATTGAAGTGATATTGTTTGTATTTGCAGAGATTCAGCTATGTATATAAAAAAGTTGTGTGATGACCTGTCAAATTGATACCCGAGCTGAAGTGATTCCCTCTAGGAGATCCTTGCCACTTGTTAGATGTTATGCTGAAAGCATCTTTACAGTCTTCAGAGTTAATGAGGGATGCTATTGACTTTTTAGTCCATTCTGGTGCACTGTTTTCTTATGCACAGGAACTAAAATGCAAATATTTATCATTTTGTGCTTTATGTGGCATCAAAGAAAGAGTCATCCCAACTGTGTCCCTTAGCTGAGGGTTCTCATCCCAAGGGGCTATGAATGCTGAGAGGGCCTTTTCACATAAGTTTACATGGGAAGGAAAGAGCGAGCGCACATGACCCGAAGACTCACTGAAGAAGTATTGATGGTGTACTACAATAAGATTAATTTACAAAAATCTATTTGGACCTCATATACACTATATGTACACTGTTTATATACCATGTTCTTTCAGTGCAGAAAGCAAGCAATATTAAAGCGAAACGTTCCATAAACACCGGAAAAACACTTTTTCTGTTTTTAGTGGCGTGCAAATGTGTAACCACTGATAACAACTGTTTTCTAAGATATTGAAAACACTGAAAAAACCCCACCAGAATTCACCAAAAATAGAAACTGAAACAGGAAAGCCTAACTATCAGTTACTACTGCCACCCGCGAACACATTCTACCTCCAATGCCCATTTATCATCTTCAAATACCAGGATGGGCCACCGTATAGCATCACATATTGGGCAGGGAGAGGTTTATTCTGACCCAGCTACCTAGTGGCAGATGTGCAGCTGGGTCAATGGTTTCTGATGACAAAACCAGCTGTGATTCCACCATAGGAAGCCGGCACTTCCCCACTTCCTCACCTCTAAGTGGGGCATGGGCATTGCCAATTTGTTTTGGGGGCAGCACTGCCATTTTTTTGTTGTGCTTCCACTCCCCTAATACTCTAAACGATCCCCTTATTCGCTAGTATCATGCTTCAACACTTCACGAAATAGGGAATGGCATTTTAATGGTAATTGAAGTGCCAAGATTTTATGTGTGGTGAACACGACATACTCGGACTCCAAAGTGTGCACAGAGGTCACAGTTGATGCCATCTAAGTGGGTACACTCTGTTGCAAACCAAGAGAGGTTGAAAGTCGGTCTGATGAATTATAGATAGATACCAGGCAGAATCTGGCAGATGTGGAGTGCCTAATCATACATGAAAAGAAAGTTGTTACTGTTACATCATGACATTTGTCTGGATGTTTAGCCTTCACAATAAATAGTAAAGGACCAACAAGCCCTCTTCACCACCTGGAAGTGCAGAGGATGTGGCCTAGCGGCTAGAGATGTTGACGTGGAAGCTGGGGAACCGGGTTCGAGTTGTCCCCATGACTAATAAAATGAATGTGCCTGTCTGTAACACAACTGGTGCTCATGTAAAGAGCTCCGAGACCTTTCAGTCGATGGCGCTATCTAAAACTCCAGAAATCCCAGATCCAATAAGACGCTAGCACTGAAAATGAGGAATAACACTGATGGAATAAAACATCAAATATTTCATAATGCCTACAATGCTGGGGATCCATTTTGCAAAAATCCGCTACCACAAACAAAGGACAGCTATTGATAAAGTATTTTGACTCTAGAATTTAACAGTTGGCCCCAGAAAAAATGTTACTGCCAGGCATTGCAGAACAGACAGCTAGAGACAGAAGATGCCTGAAAGTGTGGCAAGTGATGTTTCAATAGATATGCAGGCATGTTAATAACCTCAGCTGCATGGGGAGTGGCCTTAGCGGTCTGAGATACATGTGGCAACTTATTTAATTGCCAGTAAAGTTCCCTCGTTGATCATAAATTACAAGTCATTTTCCATGGATGGGTTACAAGTCAGCATTCATACATAGGGTTTTGTCTTCAATGTACATCTTTAATTTTGGAATAACATTTCAGGGTCTTACCTTAACTCAGAACATAAGATGTACTGCACTAACTTGGAGAAAAATATTTTATTATTCCATATACAACATAAATATGTATGTTCTGTATCACTTGGCATGTTCCCAGCACCATGTACTCGGTCACTCATGACTTGCAAAGTGCAAACGGCGGCTATAAAGAAAGATACATACTTTACTCTTTTTATACGTATAGTAAAAGGACAAGGAGGGGGAAACGGCCTTTACAATGCTGCCTCTTGCACGCAAAGCCTTTACAACAGGGCCTGTACCATGCATGCCTTTTTGGTTAAAAATAAAAACAGTTAGAAATTCACTGGAAAAACAAAGGTTAAAGTAATGTTATAGACAGGGAAATAGTTCAGTGACAACATTAATGTTTTGAACTCAAAACCACAGACATTCACCAGTTATAGTTAACAGAGCTAAAAGAGCAGAATTTCTGTAAGCTAACTATAATTCGTGCCCATGCCATGCACTGCTTGTGATCTCACATATTACATCACTCATAACATGTTCTATGACATAATTGATGACATCTCAAATGACAGATATGGTAGGGTTGTGTATGATCATGTATAATGAGCACAATCTCTGTTGAAATGGCTTTGTGAGGTACAGAAAATAACAGCAACAAATACCGGAAGCTTTCTTAGGAGAGAGATTTGCTTCGGAACATTTGCCAGGTTTTGTTCAAAAACTAGACTTCGGGGAAACACTGCTCTAGAGAGGAATGAATAGGGCAAGTGGTGTTTTTCTGGAGAAAACTAATTTCATTTCTTTTGTCCCTGTTAGAAATGGGGTTTCTGGTTGGCTATGGTATGCCCCTCTAGTCAGGGTAAGTAACACACCAAAGATAACCTGTGCTCACCCTCTAGTAGCTAGGAGCAGAGCAGTCAGGCTTACATCGGAGGCAATGTGTAAAGCGTTTGCACAACACACACACACAGTGACACAATGAATACACCATAAAAGAGACTCCACACAGGGTTATATGAAAATATAGCATATTGTACATAACATAGACCAAAACAACATGAACCGTAAATACTGTGCATACTATACAAATCCTGAGTCAGTACTCATTATCCTGGCTATGTAAGAATCAAAATGACAATTTATTAAATCAGTGCATGAAATTCAGCAGTTAGGCTAGAATGGAAACATCATAATTTTAGGCTTTTCAGAACATACACCCTTTTCGATAGTACAAGACCAGAATGTTAGGAATCATAAACACTGTGCATGAAAGACAAATAACAATGTGAATCACATATATTGTAATAACTACATAGTTCCATTATATGTTATGAGGTAAATGAGCACAAAACAAAGGGCACTGGGGCATATGCTACAGTTATTACTGTAATCCACAGTGTCTAAACATGCACTCGCCTCTCGTAAAGGCTTTTCAGTCACTTGAATTGCTTCAATCACTATCCATTTCAGAACCACCTTCATTTCTATCCAGTTATTTAGGGCAATCCCCTAATGAATCGACTTTCTCCCTGGTGATGCTTAAAGCACAGTGCCACCAAGGTATGTAAAGAATGGTCCCTCAAAACCGGGAAGGCATATGCAGCAACTGTGATCATCACAGGCAACTGAGAGCAGCAGAGCAGGCCTTCTAGGGGAACACCAACCTTGACAGCGAACCGACTGATCATTCCCTTACGTGCTTTCCCCGGGGAACATCCTTTACAATGCGGATGTTACCCCCCAGTACTGTTACGACGCGTCTTTTACAACGCAAGTCGTAACCACGACTTGCGCTGGAGGGCGCTCAAGGACAAGGAATAGTATATTTATAATTCCAACACCTTCCCTACTGTACGTAGGCTGGTGTTGGAATAGTAAATTTAACTATTCTAAGTCCAGCACCCTTACATCGCAAGTCGTGGTAACGACTTGCGTTGTAAAAAACGCGTTGTAACGGTACGTGTGGTAATACCACACGTTGTACCGTCGTACAACCGTTTTACCCGGAGACAGGAAGGCAGCTGAACCTCCACACCTTTAGGCAGGCCAAAGCTGCAGCATGGGGTAGTCTCCATCCTCCTCTGCAAGATTTGTCACAGCCCTGAGCGACGTGCCTATTGATAGTAACCATCACAGTTCTGTGGCTGTTTCAGAGTTGCCAGGTGAAGCAGGGCTCTCAGTTTTGGGATTTGCCTCAGTGCCACTCGAAGCCGGAAGCACAGAAACATGCCCAGCTTCCAGGTAAACGTTGAGCGCTTTCAAAACATGCAAACTGGAATAAATGAGGAGCGCTGACTCGTGGAATGCTGAAAAAGCACTCTTCACATGCTGAATTTAGCAAGCATCAAGAGCACTCAGCGCACGGAGCTGTTGAAAACACACTCCTCATGGAGAAGCACTACTGTTGGACTCGCAACAGACCGAGTCCCATAGCAGTGGCGCAAGAGTAAAATCTTTGATGGCCCTGAGATTTCCTGAACAGGGGGCCAGCCAACAAGCCCTTGGAGAACACTTGGGGCACAAACAGCAAGGCAGAAGGCAGCAGACCAGCACAGCAAAGCAGTTAGTTACACTGGCAATCTCTCCTGGCAGCACAGCAGGGCTTTGGTAGAACAGGGTCAGGAAGCATGTGGCATAAGGGCGAACAAACAGAAAAACAATCCAGTGAGCCCTTTAGGCTACCCAGCCAGTAGGAGGCAGCAGGGCAACAGTAGAAGAGCAGTCCAGATGAGTACTTTGAGCAGTGCAGTAGTCCTTCTGACAGAGGTTCTGTTCAAGTTCCAAAAGTACTCTGAAAACATGGGGTCATAGCCCCTGTACTTATACTCAAAATTTGTTTGTTCAAGGGGGAACTTCAAAGGAAACCTTAAGAGTGCACAACAATCCCTTCAACCCCAGCCATTAGTCCTTTGTGTGAGGGCAGGACATAGCCTATATAAATATAAAGTTTGAACTCCCCTCTCTCTCGCACTACAGGAAGACCATCAGAATGTAGATGACTGTAGATGCAACTCTGTCACATGCAACCCTTCCTGTGTGATCAGTGTCTGGAAAGTATGCACAAAGTGTAGTTGTCAACCAGGCCCAGACATGGATTGGAAACAGGTTGCAAAGCACAAAAAGAGTTGTAAGCACAGAGAAAAGCCCACTTTCTAAAAGTGTATGTATAAGGGGGTTGGGCCCTTGTTCTCCAGCTAGAATGGGCCTCTTTTATAATGCAAAGAAAAAGGGATCTAGCTGTAATCTTTTAATTAAAAATAACTCCAAAATAGAGGGACAAGTATCTTAATCATCTAGGCCCTTGTTTTATTCACATAGAGAAGTGTGGCTCAATGGTTAGAGTAGAGAAGTGTGGCTCAATGGTTAGAGCGGCAGACCCTGATGCAGTAGTCTGGCCGGGACCAGGGTTCAATTCCCACCTCGGCGGGTCTCGGGCTCAATTTCTTCGGACCTGATAATTCTCACTTCGGTGCCTATTCTAATCATGAGTCCCACTCTGCACCTCTGGGCAATAGCTTGCTTAATCTCTACAACGGCCCCAACAACGCTGAGGATGCCTGACTTCACCTTGGGGGTGCCCAGGAGTGGGCTCCTCACAGGGGAAGGCCAGGAAGGGTTCCTCGGCGGTATTCGTACAAGCGCCGAGATGCCTACGGGTAGTCGTGCGTAATCATTTCGTAATCATTTCATTATTTTCAAAATTCATTTAATACGTAATACGACTTTTATCATATCATCAAAGGGCCACTTTGTGCTTTTTGTCTGTACATAAACATATAACACAGAGCTATACTACAACATTCAACATAAATGCCATATAACGCATTGGACTTAAATTGTGCAAAAAATGAGTGCAAAAAATGAGTGCAAAAATACAATATAATAATAATGTAAATGTAAATGTATTTATATAGCGCAAATCACCGACACGGTATCTAAGCGCTTGCTTAGGGAACCCGTCCTGGTATTCCCCTGTGAGAAACCCCTGGCAGGGTGTCCACAAGGTGAAAGCCAAGCATCCCGCCGCGAGGGGCCGTAGTGGAGATTGAGCAAGCTATTGCCCAGAGTCGCAGAGTGTGTCCCCGTGAGTCGAGTAGGCACCGGAGCGAGAATTGTCGAGTCCGTGGAATTTTGAGCCCGAGACCCGCCGAGGCGGGGAATCGAACCCTGGTCCACGGTCAATCTCAGCTTCCGGGTCTGCCGCCTCTAACCACTGAGCCACGCTTCTCCACCAATAATGAAATTCGTATTCAAATTGAGATACCAACATTTTTTTAAAGTACTCAAAGTACCAGTCAACTTTTCTTAACTGAAACAAGAAGTGGCCGATCACTGTTTATCTGAAAAAGATACATTTTTCCTTTGCACTTTCTAAAAGTGCCATTTCTAAAATAGTAATGTAAAATTCAACTACACCAGTAAGCAGGATTTATTATCACTATTCTAAACATACCAAACACTGCAATGCTACTCCTTTCCGCTCAGTAATTACCACTTGAGTACATATAATGGAATTCCCAATGCTAGCCTCAGAGAGTATGCCTCACAGTAGTGAGAAACAAAATAGGTTGTCCTATCTCTCACTAATAAAGCACCCTGCTCATAGTGCTAACTAAGGATTACCTTAGGGGCGACGTATGTGTAATAAAAGGGGAGTTTAAGGTTTGGTGATTAGTTTTAAATGTCAGGTCAATGTGGCAATAAACTGCGCACACAGGCCCTGCAGTGGCAGGGCTGAGACAGATTTGAAAGACTACTTCTGTGGGTGGCACAAGTGGTGCTGCAGGCCCACTAGTAGCATTTAAATTACAGCCTCAGGGATATATTTTATACCACCTTACAAGGGACTTACAAGTTAATCAAATATGCCAAACAGGTGTCAACCAATCATACCATGTTTTACAGGAGAGAGCACATGCATGTTATTTATTTATGGATTTGTAACGCGCCGGAATCACACCCGAAGGTGTATCTCCGCGCAGTGCTGAAGAGGGATACAGGTCCAGGCTAGCGCTAATACTGAAATAAAGTTGTCTTAAGACTTTTCCTGAAGGCTAGATGGCTAGAGCACTGTCTAAGGGAGAGGGGGAGGTTGTTCCACAGACGCGGACCCATAACAGAAAGAGCGCGACCTCCCTGTCTGGTCTTGTTATGTCGGGGAATCTGTAGTAACAGCTGATTACTGGACCTTAAGTTACGAGAGGGGCGATGATGGACAAATTTTTCGGCCAGATAGTGCGGCCCTAGGTTATGGAGACTCTTGTGCACCACACAGCAGGTCTTAAATTCCACCCGTTTCCGGATAGGGAGCCAGTGGAGCAGTTTAAGAAGGGGCCGAGATGGTGTTCTGGGGGGGGGGGGGGGGGCATTTGTCACCAGGCGTGCCGCGGTATTCTGTACCACTTGAAGTTTGTTAAGCACTCCTTCATTGGCCGCTAAAAGTAGGCCATTGCAGTAGTCCAGGCGACTCAATACGAGGGCCTGGACCAAGGTCTTCCTTGTGCTGTCAGGGAGAAGAGGAAACACTTTCCGAAGGAGGCTGATGACATGAAAGCAAGACCCCACCGTGATGTTGGCATGATATGAGAGAGTGAGGTCATGGTCCAGACGGACCCCCAGATTTTTCACCACCTGTTTAGGGGAGGGGGCCTCTCCCAGACTTGTAGGCCACCAGTCAGGAGTCCACAGGATTTTTGCTTCCCCGAACAGCATGACTTCCGACTTTCCCACATTGCACTGGAGAAAGTTCCTGGCCATCCAGCTGGCGACCGCAGTCATGCCGTTCGAGAAAGCTTGCCTTATCTCAGGGGTAAAGGTTTTAAAGGTAAACAGCAGCTGCGTATCATCAGCGTATGAAGTGGGTAAAAACCCGAAGGACCTCATGATGTCAGCCAGGGAGGAGACATAAACGTTAAACAACGTAGGGCTGAGACAGGAGCCCTGCGGGACTCCTCTGGTAATTTTGGTAGAGATAGGAGCCCATATTAACCTGCTGGGTACGCTCTGCAAGAATGCTGGTGAACCACGCCAGGGCAGATTTCTCTATGCCGATCTCCTTTAGTCTAGTTAGGAGAATGGTATGAGATATGGTGTCGAATGCTGCGGACAAGTCCAACAGCACCAACACCACAGATAGACCCCTGTCCAGAGACATACCTGATTAGCAGTGGTAAAGTGCCCAGAGTACTAAAGCAAACAAAAAGGAGGTCAGGAAATATAGGTGGAGGACGGTAAAAAGTTTGGAGAGGACTCGGAAGAGAAGGAAAGGTCCAACAGTCTACATTAGCCAGACATTGACAATTTAATTGCAATTACACATTTTAGGAAGCTCTGTAGAGTTTCTTCCCAGTGGGGTGTTTGGCTCACCAATAGCCTTTTTCTTGATTGTAAATCCCACGAATGGCATTACTATTCCTGCATGCAGATTTGTACTAGGAGTTATTCACAGGGACGGATTGAGGCAAGATGGCTGCCGTGGGGAAGGCTGTGTAAGCAGCTAGCTCCCTTGCTCCCGCCGTTTTTCTGAGAAGGAGAGAAGAAATTCAGCTAGTTTCTGTGCCCAAGAGTCGACTGTATGACTATATGACTCTCCGCTAGTTTTGTTGATTATCTCTATCAGCGGTGTCATCCTACCTGTTAGCGGAGCACGTTGGTCGATTCCGGCTGGTCGGCCGGTGCCACTACCACTGCTTGCAGAGGCCGCCCCGGGCCGGGCTGCTCAGAGACGGAGACAGAGCTGTGCGGAGCCTGAGAGGCGTTCACTATTTCCGCTCACTATTCTTGGAACCGGACTCGGAGCTCCGCAGCTGTGGAGAGGCGTCGACTGTTTCCCGGAGGGCTTCAGCATTTGCAAAACTGTTTTTGGCGGCTGACGCGGCTGACGCTGATTCTCTAGCGTTCGACCAGTGCCGGATAGACAGAGCCCTGGAGGCTGAGTGCTCTAGCCCGGTTGAAAGACAAGCGTATTACGCTATACCAGCATATAGCATCAATATACTGGCATAAACTACTTCCGCGACAAACTATCCCTGCGACAGGCGGAGTTCACGAATGTTACTCAATTTCTCCGAGTTCCGTCCGCGGTCCCCGCTGTGGCGTGCTACACTCTGCCTCTTTTGGGTACAGAGTAGCGTTTTTCCTGGCAGAGGGGGCTCACGAAAGAAAAAAAGGACGCCTCTTCCATCCTCCATTGCTACACGTAGCAACAAGAAAAACGACCCCGGGTCCAACCTGAAGGACGTGGGACAAGAGAACGAGGAGATCGTGATGGCAGAGGCAACACCACTGATCCCTGGTAAAACCACTACAAAACAGGGTAAGAATTCTAACAAGGGGGCTGCTGTTAAACCAAATGAGATACCTGGTATGAAAAGCTCTGCGTTACAAACATTACCAGACCTGTTTGAAAAGCATGCTGCTAAAAAGAAAATGTTTGATAACGGTATGGATAATCAAAGTACTGATCTGACCATTGTACAATCCACCAATCAACCATCTACAAGTGGTGATAATCAGAATAAGGCTAATAATTCCTCAATTTTGACAACAGCTTTGATACCGACTGATTCTCTGAGGAAGGGTATTATGGGAATTGTAGTCTCAGGCGGAGCTATTACCAATCGAGCATGCTCTCTTCCATCATTATTACTACCATCAAATGATTTATTTAGTGACCCACGAAATGAAAAAGAAACCACTGCGCAGCAAAATCAGGAGCTCCCTGAAAACTTTTACTCTTTGTCAGATCTCTCATCCGATGAACAGACAGGTTTAAATAAAGACTGGGCAGATCTTAGTTGTGAGAGTTTATCCTCTGTCGGTGAGATTAGCTCAAACCCTGATAATACCAATGCGGCCACTATCATCAAAAAGAAGCTGAAGAAGAAAAGATCTTTTCGCGCAGCGAGTAAAGAGACTACTCCTAAATCACCAAATGACGCGAACTCCCCATCTCCCAATTTAATATCTACCGCTTCTGCTGCTAATGATATCAATGATACTTTAGGATCTAGTCATAGTGTTATACCTGACCTAACTCTGCCACAAGATAATAACGAAGAGATCACATTAAAAACAATATTTGATACTATGATGATCCATAGGGCAGAAAGTAAGGCTGAGAATCAACGCACGCAAATGACATGTGCCAAAGTTAAAAATGCTGTACGTCGTGCAATCAAATTATGTTCAGAGACTGCTGATAGGGTCACCGAAGCAGAGGTCAGGATATCTGTGCTGGAAGAGGAATGTATGACCCAAAGACAAGAAGTGGGAGATTTCAAAGCACAAAAGGATGACTTATCTGATAAGCTAGCCAGTCTGGAAAATCAGGCGCGCAGAAGTAACTTGCGTTTTTTGGGGATCCCGGAAAACAAAGAAGGAGGGGACCCGAGGAGGTTCATTATCAATCTATTAAATGATGCTTTTCCAGAAATCACTGATTGGGACTGGGCTCGGGAAATACAACGAGCACATAGATTCCCTTTTATTGCAAGGAAACCTCGACAAGGTCAAGAAAACTATCCCAGGGCCATTCTGGTGTCATTCAACAACTTTCTTGCCCGTGAATCTATCTACGCAAATGCAAGGCCAGATAAGAAAGCGGATGGTCTAGGCTGTCAGTTCTTCGTGCGACCAGACTATTGCCAAGCTACTGTGGCTCAACGTTGGCATCTGAAGCAACTAATTCCTGATTTTCAGAAGAAGGAAGTAGCAGTATTTCTTCAAGGTCCTGCAAAACTTAAAACTATATTTAAAGGTCAAACAAAATATTTCATTTCTACAATTAAAGCCAAGGAGTACTTGGACTCTCTTTGAATGATCATGATGAACTTAGATGTATAGTATGATAATTTTCAGAATTTGCATCTAGTAACTATATTGACTAATAATCATTTAAATACAGGACTATTATGCTTTTTCTTTTCTAAACTTCTCTTATTTTTTCTTTTGAACTTTCTTCTTCTCTTACTTTTCTTCTTTTCCTTTTTTTTTTCTTTAGTAAAGACGCTAGGGGTGAGGGACACGGCATCCATATGTTTCAGGAACTGAAAGTTCCTGTGCCTCCTATAGTGGGGAGGGTGGGGGGAGGGGTCTTGGGGATAAGGGTGGGGGTGGGTATGGGCAGCGGGTGGTGGTGGGGGTGTAAGGCAGAGGTGTTCAATGCAGGGATGGATGTAAGGCACTCAAAAGATAATATAGTAGAGCAAATGTTTGTGATGATGGTCAACAATCGTTTTTTTACACTGTTTTTGAAATGTATAAAAGGTTGAAAATATGTACTATTAATATTAATGGTCTCAATGATTTAAAGAAGATTGCCATGTTTCGTACAATGCTTCAAACTCTGAATATTGACTTGTTATGTATTCAGGAAACTCACATCTCATGGGATAAACGCTGTCTCTTGAATAATTTGGGATTAGAAGTTTTGATTACATCTAAACAAATGGGTATCAAGAGAGGCGTTGCAATTTGTATGCGAAAGGGAGTAGGGAAGTGTGTTAAAACATCTTCTGATAAATGGGGGAGATGGGGGCTTGCTGAACTTAAAATTGGTAGCTGTAGATTTACTCTATGTTGTATCTATGGCCCCAATTTGGATGACGCTGAATTATTTAATTCTATGAATACAGAGTTATCCACTTGGACACAACCGATAATAGTGTGTGGGGACCTTAATATTCATATGCCAGCCGATTGGAACATCAAATCAGGAAAGAGATATATGGGTCGTAAGATTCAAGTTTATAAAGCACTTAGAGATTTGGTATTAAGTAACGGGCTAACAGATGTCTGGAATAAATTTCATTATAATGACCCTGGATATACCTTCTTCTCTATTCCCCATCGAAAATTTGTCCGTTTAGATTATTTTTTTGTATCTTCAGTTTTTTGGGAGAAAATCCGTATCGAAATATTACCACAGGTCATTTCAGATCATAATCCTATAATTGCAGAGATTCAATTCCCTACTGATTGTCAAAACCTAAATAGATCTTGGTCATTCCAGAGAAGCTTATTATTAGACGAAGAGTACCTCCAGTTTATGGTTACAATTATTAAAGATTATTTTCTTATAAACAATGATTCTGCCTCCCCACAGGTAGTCTGGGATTCTTTCAAATCTGTTGTACGGGGGGAGACAATTAGCTTTGCAAATTACAGGAGGCAAAAAAATCAAACAGACTTCAAGGATAGGCTAAACAAGGTCAGGATGGCTGAGCTCGACTTATCTACCGCTTGTAAAAACAACGTTAGTATAGAGGATGCACAAACTCGACTAACTATTGAACGTTCAGGACTTCGTATACATATCGCCGAAGAAGTAGCTGTAAAATTTAAACAATATAAAACTGAACGTTACGAACTCAGCGAACGTACGGGGAAAATCTTAGCACAGCGTCTACGTCAAAAATCTTCTTTTAATGAAATACAATGTGTCAAAGACATTAATGGGGTCTTTCAAGAAAATAAGGAAGATATATTAGACGCATTTCATGGCTTTTACAAGATGCTGTATAACGACCATAACAATGAAGTTGACAAGACTCTTCATCCCATAAATTATCTTCAAAATTCTAATCAACTTTCATTGTGTATAGATGATATCGATCTCTTCGCTAGGCCAATAAGCTGGGAAGAGATTGAAAAGGCTATTTTGAGTCTTGCTGCTGGCAAAGCCATGGGGTCCGACCAGATCCCCCTTGAATTTTATCGGACATTTAGACATCTGTTGAAGACAGAATTATTAAAAATCTTCAATGTAGCATTCCAAGATAAACCTCCTGATTCTTGGTCTACTGCCATTATAGTTGTTTTTGTAAAAAAGAACAAGGATCCAAAGGAACTTGGCTCGTACCGTCCTATTTCCCTTATTACGGCAGACAGCAAGATATATTCCAAAATTCTCGCAAATAGATTAAATGATGTCATGGCGGGTTTAGTTTCTCACATTCAACACGGGTTCATTAAACATAGGGATACTACAGATCACGTCAAACGGGTCATTGCACTGTTGGATTGGGCTCAAGCAAAGGAATCCCCAGTCGGAGTGATCTTACTCGATGCTGAAAAAGCGTTTGATAGAGTTGACTGGGGGTTCCTTTGGTCGGTGTTAGAATGGAAGGGTTTCCCATTACAATTTATCAAAGCTGTACAGTCACTTTATTTTAACGCAAAAGGAGTAATAAGACTAGGCACGGACACTTCTAGACCATTTTCAATCACTAGGGGGACCAGACAAGGTTGCCCCTGCTCTCCACTTTTATTTGCACTTTATTTAGATCCTTATTTGAATAGACTAATCACAGAACCTGGCATTCTACCAGTCCGACTTCACGAAGTAGATCACAAAGTTTTAGCATATGCAGACGATGTGGCCATTGTAACCTCCGACTCTTCCACTGCTTTACCTAAAATAATTGAAGTTGCTAGCGAATTTGGTAAATTTTCTGGCTACAAATTGAATGTTTCAAAAACCCAAATCATACATTCTAAAACTGGTATACCTACTGATCTTCCAATAAACTCCACTGCTACATACCTTGGTGTAACTTTATCTTCCAAAATAGACGACATTGTTGGATTAAATTTGGACCCTTTACTTTTATCCACTAATAGGACTTTAGAAAGGATAAATAATCTACATTTATCTTTATTCGGACGGACCAATGTTATTAAAATGTTAATTTTTCCAAAATTTCTTTATTTTTTTCGTACTATTCCCCTATTTTTTTCTATGTCTCTCTTTAATAAAATAGATAGGATGTTGTCTAGATTTCTATGGGGGTACCGTCGGTCAAGAAGATCTCTTAAGTGGTGTACTCTTCCGCAAGGGCGTGCTGGGTTGGGATTTCCGAATTTTAGGATATACTACTGGGCTATTACTCTTAAAACAATCAAGGTTTTACTATTCCATGATCATGCTAATGAAACCTTTAAGGCTCCATCTATTTTCGAAATGCTTATGGGTGACCATGTGCGCCAATCGCTACTGATATTTATGGAGCCGAGCTATTACAAAAAAACGAAATTTAAGGTCTTTCTTTCTGCTTTCTTGGTTTGGAGACAAATGAATAAAGCTTTACGGATTATTCCCAAATATAATTGCTATACACCTATCTGTTGCAATATTTCACTATCAGGGATTTCTCAAAGTATCCCTACCCATCGACCTCGTCTGGGACCGATCCACTCAATTGGGCAACTGTACCTAGACGGGACTTTAATGTCCTTCTCCGAACTCCAAGACACATTCGGTCTTTCTAGAAACGATTTCTTTAAATATCTAGAAATCCGTAGCTTTTTGGAAAAAAAAAACCTTCTATATAGTGATATAATGGAGACTAATGATGTCTTGGAGAGTGGCAGGAAGGATGGCCGTATTGGCACAGTTTATCAGTTAATGATTAATAGGCTGCATGATGACCTCGATCAACAAGCCCAGAAATGGGAGAGGAAACTGTGTATAGTAGGGATAGACCTGGCAAGGGCATTCGAGATCAGTAACACAATACTAATTAACAGCTCTCTTAAAAGCCAACACTATATGGCTTCTTTAGATCTCTACTATACACCTGCTAAATTGGTTAAATGGAAAGCTACGAAAGGCATTAATTGTAGCCGCTGTGGAATTTTAGCAGCAGACTCATGTCATATGTTTTTCAGTTGCCCCAAACTTACTGTATATAAAAATAAGATAGAAAAATTTCTGACCAATTTGCTTAAGGTTAATATCAAATTATGCCCTTCTGTCACTATTTTTGGTGTATATTTTCCATCCGAGAGTTTATCTGTTGATCAAGAACATTTTCTTTTTATTGGAATGTCTATTTACCGCTTTTGTATTACTTCAAGATGGCTAGATGTTGATCCACCATCATTTGAACAATGGTTAGGAAAGCTGTTAAATATTTATAGAATGGACAATGCAGTTTACAAATTGAAAGGACGGAGAAAGAAGACATTTGCCAGGAAGTTATGGTCTCCTATTGATAATTGGATTTAATCTAATAACGACCACATCTGGAAAGAGAGAGCTTTTGAGTTATATGTCTTATTTTTTATTACTGATTGTCATTGCCTTATTGTACTTTGTTTTATCCTTGTATTTGTTCTGCCTCTGCCATTAAAAAGACAACAACAAAAAAAAAAAAAAGGAGTTATTCACAGGATTTGCAGTGAACACTTTTTATTACATATCTAGTCTAGAACTCTCACAGACTACTTGTTTAAGCACGGTGTTAATACGTTCTTGCACGGTTTAACCTTACCCTGAGGGCTAGCAGTGTTTTGGTTCTTAGTGTATACACTCCTACTTAAGTGGATAGCAGGGCAAGAGGCAGTTGTTCTGCACTAATCAACCATTACTATTGCTATTACTATTTGTATAGATATATCATATGGCCTGTTTTTTCCCCCTCCAGTTTATTGGTCACTGGTGACTATGCACTGTCCTGAGGAAGACACTACCTATTCTTCTTTGGGGTTGAAACATCAATAGTATAGTTATGTACATCTGTAACCACTCAATTGGAATATATGTTTTTAATATTTGCATATAGTCTACCACTATTGGACTTTCTCGATGCGTCCCTGCACTTTTTTTTGTTTTAAACTACCTCTCAACCAAACATGGAGAAATTAAGTTATAATTATTTCTTTCACATACCAGTACTTTTCCAATTATTTGGAACATTCATTGTACCATTTGGAATGTTGCTCCCTTGACAGAGTTTTGAATATATTGTTTTCTCGAGGCAATACTTTTAATAACACTGGATGGTACAAGCATAGTGACTGTTAATTAATAAGGGTCGTAAATGTCCAAAACTGCTCATGACTTATGGCTTAGGGATTCTGCCAGTATAGACGTTGCAAATGGAAGCAAACTAAACTTTCTCACTACCCCATTTCTCTACAGAAGAATTCAATTTTCAAAGTAAAAAAAGTAAGAAATCACAGTCGCTGTTTTCAAAGTCTTCACATCTGGTTTTAATGGGTTCTTTTGCAGTTCTCCCTGCAGACTTCCAGCATGTTGTTTTGTACTGCAGCATTCCCTCTCCGCCAAGGCAAAACTGAAAACAAACGAGCTGCGCATATCATTTGAAATCCAACGTAGGTAGTTTGATAACACATCCTGACCCGAATTTATGTTTACGAATCTCGGGGGAGGGAACTATTTATTGGCCATAATTCAATTTTGTTGAACTGTTATCGGAGTATGCTGTCACTTGCAAGGAATCTGTGGGCAGGGCGTGTTTTATAACTTGGATTTCTTGCAGTCCGTCCATTTCACAGTCTGTTTCACATGCCTCCCATTTGAACTCAGAAGAGCCTTGGGCTGCATGGATTCAGGCTCCCTGGTCATGGCTTCTATTCACAGACCCCACAGCCTCGTGACTTTGGGATGACATGTCCCATATGAATGAATACGTATACGGATAGGGTTATACCGCTCTGTGAGGGACATCCTGTAGTGTTGAAACTTTTCATTTATGTGGGGTGATCACTACAGATGAAGGATCGGGTGCCAGGCGAAATGCGATGTGCAGATTACTACTGTGTATCACTTATATATGATGAATGAATTAAGCCTATGAGGAAGTTTACAAATAGAATTTTTTTAATTGATATCTATTATAAGTTATATCTATGTATGTTGAAGGACAAGGAGAAACAGGTCATCCCCAGCAACCCATATTAATGCTATACATAAGCCATTTAAATTAAAGGAATTTGAATGTCTCCTCTTCTGGAAGATCACAGGTTCCATCAGAGCCCACTCTTGTTTACCACATTCATTTCTGAGTACCCATCTTTCTCTGTGTAGATCTGATGGGCATGGACAAAGTGAACTGCAATTAATGGTTTCCTTATTTGATCTTAACAGGGTCACATGTCACTTGGGGTTGGCACTGAGTTCAACCAACATCTTATTGTACACTATGGGTAGACCAGCACTGTCGACTCGCCTGCAGCATAATCCACATTTCTGTTTTTAGCAGCTCTTTGGGTTTAAATAAATCAAGTTAGACTCAAGTACAAATAGGAAGAGTTCTCATTTGTGAACATCACGTGCTACAAGGGTTCAACAATGAGACCACTTATGCACTGAGACAATTTCTCCTACTGAATTCGGTTTTTAAGGTGTTACATCGGAATTCTACTCTGGCTCGCCATCTTTCATAGGGCAAGCTAGATGTAGTTCAGCTGCTAACCCTCCTTTCAGATCTCTTGATGCATGTATGCCAGCAGCACACTGTGCAGCCGATGGCGTTTACACATTAATGACTGATGTGTTCCAAGAAATCTGGGCAGTTGCACTAATTGTCAATGCGTCACTAATGCCCACTGAACTCTTTTGTTGGTAGATAGCACCGCGTCAGTGCCAACCTGTCTACTACTTTAGCAGTTCACTGGCAAATAGGCTAAAGGACTGGAAATAAAGGGCAGAGTGGTGTATGGAGCCAAAGCAGATGTGAAGAACTTGAAAGATGGTTGAAGCGGATGGTAACATAATTCACCATGTAGAAACATCTTCCCATAACCTCCCATACATTTTGGAAGTATTCAGTTCCATTATCCACCATGAAACACATTTACCGCTGCCTTTGAAATTAGTAAATTTATAACATTTTCATGATAGGAAATATTTTGCAAATGTATGGTGAACACCCACAAACATCGGGATTTATGGGTATTGACGGTTTTGTACAGGCACACCCACAGGAATGCTTCTACTATAAATTGGTTCACAATTACATTTCACCTTGCTTGTAGAATCTGAATATCAGTGATTGGATCAGGATTGTGCAAATCTTATTTTTGGACAGCTAATTTAGTTGTGTGAAGTGATTGTTGAGAATCACCTTTTTATCTCCAGTGAATGACAATCTTAGACCATCAACATTGTCACTGTTTGTTTCTGTTGATATGATGATTTAAAATCACTATGTCAACAGAAACAAACAGTGAAAAGGCAAATGCAAATAGATGTTTCTCAGAACTAGACATCTATGTTTCTTAGGTTTACTAAAAGAGTGTAGGTCTAGGTAACTAATTTCTGGATACTTTTGAAAATAACTATCTGAACTGGCTTTTTATCAGACGTGGCTTAAATGGGGTAATTAGCCTTTAAGGATTAATATGACAGCAGTTAAATAGTTGTTCTCTGTTACAGATATGATATGTGAATACCATATATAGATTAAAATATATTACATAATTGTAATTCGTTCTAAAAATAGAAGATTGATAGATTTTCTTTAAGGAGTGTTATGTTAAGTGTTGCAAAATTGTGGGATCGGAATGGATGCTCTAGTATGTGATGTCATGTGATGTTATGTGAAGGTATGCCACCGTATATGATGCTATGCAATGCTTTAGTATGTTATGTTATATTATGGCATGGAATGATATGCTAGATTATTCTATGTTAATTTACTTAAGGGATTCTTGTGCTGTGTTAATAGTGGTATAGTACTTTTGTGGCATGTTATGTCAATTATTGTGAGCAGTGCGACAAGTAATTGTATGTAATGCTGTTATGTGATAGGTGATGGGCGGGAATGTAAGGGTAGCTTATATCATATTGTGGTATTTTATGTTATACTCTATTGTTGCATGGAATGCTGTGCTGAAAGGGGCAGAATGTAACAGTATGCTTTGATGTGGTATAGTGTTGTATGTTCGACTATGGTATGTGATGTGATGGTGTGTTGTTGTGTTGGCATTATGGTATAGTGTGGCACTATGTTTTATATTATGTTGTGGTCTGTTGTGATGCAGTGTGGTTTGTTATGCTACGGTAAAGTATTGAAGGGATCTATTAGTGTTGTATGGTAAGGTATTGTATTGTGGGTTATCCTATGTCATTTATAAAGCAATGCAAGCTTGAAATAGTGAACTAAGTGCCACAAACAATGCTGGTTAAAGAGGGAATAATTTAGAAAAGTGCAACTTTGATCCATTTCTGAAAGGAAGAACATGTTAGCTTATTGTGGAAACCGTTCCATGACGTTGTCAATACATTAGGAAATTTCTAACCATCTGCTGCTTTCTCTTCGTGGTTTTCAGCGGAATAAAATGTTCCTTTTCCTTTTATCTCCAGATTCTCACTGGTTGGTTAATTTGCAGTAGGATCTTAAGGTAATTAGGGACGCTATTAAGCACTGCATTATGAGCAATCATCAACACTTTAAAGAGTGTTCTTGCTGAAATTGAAAGACTATGCATGTTTCACATGGTTGAGGAGCTTTGAGAATTCTTAGACATATTAGCTACCACTTTTGCCTTGCTGCCGACTTTTGTTTACTTTCCATTTTTTTATGATCTCTTGGGTCTGCCTGTGAGAAAGGAGGATCCAAAATGTCACTTAGCTCCAGTAATGAGTTTGCTATTTTAGGTTTAGTCAGCTCAGGAGTTTAAGATGATCGTTAAGGTAAGGTGACATTGAGACAAACGGGAGTCCAGTATTGCTCCCTGTATTTTGATTCTGGTCTTAATCAGAATTTTAATCTGATCTACTCTGAATGAATCATAATCCAATCTAGGACGGTGTAAATTCTGGAGTGCTGATTGTTGAGGCCAAGTACGTGTCATTCTGCTGTTCTATCCCAAGATCAAACAAATCTACCATATTGATGAACATCCACTGGCCTGCTTACAACTCACTTGAGATCGAGTCATGGTCATCTTCATTGGGGACTTTCAAGCAATTTGTCACTTTTTGATGTGATTTACTCGAGAATTCCCATTTCTGATTTCTATCACCAGATGCTTACCTATTTTCCCCGTCCTGAATGATAACCCATGGATGTATCCCTCAGGGTTGAAACTGTGACACACAAAAAAGCTGACATATGTAAAATAATAACAATTGATTGGCTTGCTGTTTAATTATTCAAACAGGGCAGTATTTTTATACATGGTTCTATTGCACTTGTCTATACTTCTACATCGTATTTTGCCTTATTCTTTTCCCTGCGCAAGCACTTCTTTGAGCAATATTACATAAATTCACCAGAAACGTATGAATTGATTTGGATATATAGTACAAATGAAGATACAAAAATCTGTCTCAAAAATCTGTCGCATGACTATTTGCATACTTAAAGAAAGCGATTGCTTGGTTTTCCATGAGACGTTCAGATTTGATGTTTTTCAATTAATTTGAACTATATAAAGAAAATGTAATTAATTACTTTCCCTAATTTTCTAAAATATCATACACAACATTCCTTCCTGGATTAACTATTCTGAGAAAACCTACAATTTTAGCCATTTAGTTCAGGCTACGCTAATTGATATACACCCACGCTTTAACATTTGTGAATACCTCCCCAACTCTCGAGTTATTACTGGGCAGAGCAGTATACTACCCGAGAATACTAATACTATGCTGCCAATCTTATAACTGGACCTTTGGTATCTCTAGGAGTGCTCATTCAACCATTCCCTCTCCTGAGAAGATTTTGTGTGTGGTTGTATGATGTGGGATCTCCCTATCATGTTTCTGGGGGCAGGAGCTGGGTGGTAAATCTTACATTCTCCAACCTATAAGGATTGACTCAAAGTTATGTTATGTTAACGTTCTGCTTAGTTTATATTTACATTAAGTTTTATTACATTACGGTATGTAACTTATTGAATATTTGGACAGAACAGTTTGGACTCAGTTTAAACACAATTAAGACTAGGTAAGGATTTACAAAAAGTGTATTCTCTTTGAATCTTTGAGAACAAAATAAAATGTTATTCCAAAGAAAAAGTTTCTGAATTTTCTTTTACACAATCTTCTCTCTTTTTTCCTTCTCAGCACTAAATGGTTCGACTGGGATGAAGCCTCCTTCCCCACCAGCAATGACACATAGGGTAAAACATCAGATTATTATTGATATTGTAACAAAACAAAAAATATTTCTACTGAACACCTTTTGATTTCTATTTCCTTTTCTTTTAAGTGTGTTTTGCTTTCTAACTTCAATTCTTAGGTTTATCTGTCATTCTTCCATTTCTAGGTTTAGGTAGATTGTGAGAAAGATGAAAAGAATATTGTCCTATTTGTGGGGCCATTATGTAGTGGTCTCACTCATGAATATCTGCCCCTTTTCCCTTTGATATACTAAGGATGGCCCCTATACCCCAAATCCAACCTGGTCTAGTCACAGTTCACATGAATTGTGGTGGGCCAGATGGTCTCTCCAGTGTGGGAGGGACTCCATCACTCCTCACTCTGTCTCCACCGTTTCCACTAAGCTGGAGTTCTCTCCTGGGACTAGGTCAGGATTCACAGATTCCTCAAGGTTCCTAAAAAGGTGAGGCTCTTCGGCATTGTTGTGGCTATGCTCAACTTTGTGCAGTCTCTGTTGCACTCCTCCTGTTTATTTATTTATTTTTATTTATTTAAAGAGTTTTATATAGCGCTGGCTAGACCCGAAGGTATCAGAGCGCTTTACATGAGAATCAGCAATGTAACATAAAAGATCAACAAATTACACAATACATCAAAAAATAGGCAATACATTAGGAGAGGAGAGAAAGGAGAGTGAAAAGTAGTGGAGGGGGCAGGGGAGGTGAGAAAGGGAGGGTAAGGGAAGAGACAACAAGGAGAGACGAAAGGAAGTCTGTCTAAAGACCGACTGGGTAGGCGAAGACCAAGGAGGGAATCCACGGCCCATCTCCCCTGTAGCTAAACCAGGTAGCTCCATCGGGCATCAGACAAAATAGTTCAGTCTCAATGCATTGAGAGAGGAGAGAAGGAGAGACATAAATAGAGGAGGGATGCGGGAAGAGACAACGGGAGAGACGTAAGGAAGTCTGTCTAAAGACAGAATGGGTAGGTGACGCCAAGGAGGGAATCCCCGGTCTGTCTCCCCTATAGATAAACCAGGTAGCCTCATCGGGCATCAGACAAAATAGCTAGATCTCAACTGACAAGGGAAAATTCACAGATAAACAGGCAGGGGACTAAGGGCCAGGACAGGTGAGGGCAAAGGTCAGTAGCAGGAGAGTGTAGAAGAGTAGAGCGGAGAGGGGTAGGTGGTAGGGGGAGGAGGGTGATCAGATCAGGAGAGACGCGTGAGGGTTTGTTGTGGCCATCATTTTAGGCAGGTACAGGCAGTATTTCAGGAGAGATCACTGTGTGGGGTGATTACATCGCAGCTTAGTTGTCACTCGTGTCCCTGTGGGTACTGAACAACTCACTGCATACCATACAAGCAGCTCCCAAGCGTTAAGGGCCCAGTGCAGGAGCGGAGCAGCGCCGAGACATGGGGCAAAATACACCCGTGAGTTAGTTTAATGGTGTCAGGCTCATGGAAGATCCGAGGTTGTTCTGCACACCCCCAGAGTCATAAATGGTGTTTTTTTCACCTGGTAGTCTGTCTTCTCTTGCTTTGCTAATCTCTCTTCTACCTTCCTTGGTCTCTCTAGTCTTTCTTCCCCTTTTATATACTGGTACTCTGTCTTCCCTTTCTTTATTAGTCTTTCTTCTCCATTTCTGCCTCGCTCTTGAATTTCTGCCTTTTCCACTTTCCCCTCAGTTTATTTTTTTTTTGTTTCTCTGAAGGAACTTCCAGAGCCCTTTCCTGGTGAAGTGGAGTCTTAGCGGAGCTGAAAACAGATAAATCCTTTGTGCCATAAAAAGCCTGTGGTTGTTATTGATCCAGCTGAGGTTTTCCCCTGCAGGATTTCATTCCTGAATTACATTGGAGTTGGAGTGAGGTATGGACAGTGACCTTCTAACCTAACTTGTGTAAATATTGAGTGTGTAGTTGGTTGCCTCAGTGTCGTGGTTTACAGTGATGCAAACAGACAGGCACCTGTCTAATTACGCCTTGGCCGGTTTTCCAGGTCCTCAGCATGTGCTTGCAGGTTGATGCAGGGGTCTCTAAGCCAGATGACTTCTTGCTGTAGCTGTTCTATTTCCTTATCAAGACTGGACTCATGGTCTTCCAAGGTGGACACCCTATCCCCCCACCTCCACTAGGTCCCATCCAACCTCTTTCAGGTTATTAGATAACTCCTTTTTAACAGTATGGAGGTCGTCTCTGAGTGAAACAAACAAGGCGTCTAGAAAGGAGCAGGTTACTGGGCCCTCAGTGTCCTCGACTTCTGGTAGAGGCTCTGGGATTGGGGTTAGTGGTCGATCTCCTGGTTGGGTCCCAGCGGATTTGGTCAACATTTCTTTGACAGTGTGGTCTTTCTTTGACTGTGCTTTGGACTTGTTTGATTGCGCCCCCCTGACAGTCTATTTCTAGAAGTTTGTATTCATGGGTGAAATGCTGGAGTTCGTGGCAGGGTGGGAAAGGCTGCGATCCTTTGCTTCGGGAGAAGGTTCAGCCAAAACATCGTGGCCCAGTGTCCGTGGGTCCCTGCTTCCCCGGGGTAGAGTCCTGTCAAGGCCCCTGTCGCATGCCTCACCTTGCTCCCCTTAGGCTTTGGCAGGCCCACTCACAATCTTTGCAGGGGTTTCACCTCTGTGCACGTGCACCCTTTCGCACCCCCATCCAGCGTTGACCTGTTCAGCCTAACTTTTCTTCCTGACTTGCGGAGCACCTCTGGCACCCTCTCACAATGTTTTTCTCACCTCTTAGTCCATGAGTTGGTCACACTGCTACTGCTAGGGACTTCTCTGGGGTGCGCAGGCCCTCCTTGGTACTCCCAGCCAGCTCTGCAGGGGCCAGGGCTTTAATCACCTCCTCCAGTCCTCAACTCGTCATAGTGTAACAGCGAGAGCTGTGGTCTAGGATTTCTAGGCTTCTCCTGGCAACTGAGGGCTGCACCGCAATGTGCTCTTCACTGAAGGGACCCTTTCCACTTGGCTCTCAGGTACACCCAGTCCGATTTAGTGGCACCATTATGGTCACTATGCTCTGGCTCTTACCACAGGGGCTATGGATGCTGCCATTTTGTGACAGTCTGGGCCGCTCTCACCGAGGTTATCGGAGAGAGTGGTCCAGGCGGTCACAGAATAGCAGCATCCACAGCGCGGCACCAGTGAAGCCTCATGCCCGGAGACCCGGTGTTGGGCAGCGGCCGACTACAGCAATACTGTCTGTGCCCAGTGGAATAAGCCATCAGCAGCACCCCAAGCCTTGTGCCCCGGGGAATGAATGCGTAGTAGTGGATTAGACAGGAAATGGTGGTAGCATTGGAGCGGCAAGAAAGGCCAGGCCTGCAGCTCCCGTGATAAGCTACCGCTGGATCTTGCGATCAGAGATTGTGCACTTGCACCCGCAGTGGCAGGGGTAGCCCTTGGGACAAGCACACACCAGTAAGATGCCAGCAGCAATGACATTTCTATAACATACACATTGCCAGCCCCACACTTGTTTTTTAGCTTGAAAATCCAAGCAACAAATCAGTCTTATTGCTGATTTTGTTAGGTATATTTTATTTTTGGTAAAAATAAAATATACCTAACAAAATCAGCAAGGTGCTTGGATTTTCAAGCTAAAAAACAAGTGTGGGGCTGGCAATTTGTATGTTATAGAAATTATTGTATGGTCAAGCTGACCCCACGTACCAGGACCTAACTCCCTAGCTCAACAAAGCAGCAATGAAATAGCACTTATAGCCTGTTTTCTCTCCAAAAGCCTGACACTGCGTTGTCTATAAGCCACACACACCACGGGAGCCGCTGGAGATCTACAGAGGCCACGATGACAAACGGGGACACTCACTGCCTCCCTGACTGGGGCCCCATCGACACATTGAGATAGACCAGGTCAAGGAGCCAACCCAGGGCTGTGGGAGGGACTTGGCCCGGAAGCAGACAACTGCTGCCTGGTAGAATCGATGTTTGTGGCCCTGGGAGGCCGATTCTCAAGCTCTGGCAGTGTACCCCGATGCATGGTGGGCCCGCGAGCAGAACAGTGTAACCCAGGTTGCCCACTATGAAGTGGAAAGGGAAGGCACCAGGGCCCGGTCAGCGGAAGGGATGGTGAGACGGGGGACATGTCCTCTCCGTCTGTCATCTTGGCCACGCCCCCAGAGGCAAATTTACTTACTGTCGCTAAAGGAGCTGGTGAGATCTGTGCCAATGCTATGCGAGTCTATTAGTCAATAAATCCACAAGTTCCTTTAAAGGTTTCAGGTACAGGCAGCTTTCACTGTGGTTTGAGCACATCAATTGTTTCCAATGCACATAGAGTAGCCCCTGGGTCACCTTCTGGCATATGATTGGATGGCCTTGTTGTCTATCTCATTTCCCTGCTTTTAACTGAATGGCTTTCCTCTCTGTCCTTGTGTTTGCCCTGCCCAGGAGCATTGCCGTCTCACATTGTTCTTTTTGGGGCAGTTGTACCTTCAACTGCATGTATACCTGAACTGACACTTTTTTTCTTTCATATGCAACACTCCATGGAAGTGCATGCATTTCAGCTCCCTCTTCCTCCATTTCTTTCCCTTCCCTCCTGGAATGGTCATCATCATCATCTACCTCCCCCGCCTTCCATTGCTGCACACCCCTCTCCCCATCCACCGAGATTTTAAAGAATTTTTTTTTACTACGGCCTGGATGCTGGAAAACCCTGCTGGGCTGCTTCCTCACTTTTTTGTAACTTATTTGCTCTTTTTTTCATTTACTGGTAGAACATGACCATCTGCCATGTTAGTTCAGAAAACTAAAAACCTCTGTCAGCATTATGATGCACGCGCATGCACTGCATACGTCATGATGCATGCGTGGACAGACGTCACTGTGAATGCAGGGACCTTGGAGGCCATTTTATAATTTCTTTTTTTATAAGATTGTCAGCCATGCATCTGGTCTCATGAACACATACAGCATTCAGAGCCGAAACAGATTATTGGCATTGGCAACGATTATTATTCTCTGATTAGTAAACATTTTTATGTAACCTGTGAGCATAGTCATTTGTAGGGTTTAAATTCAAAACAAAGGTTGCAACAACTAATCATATATTACAACAAAGCAAACCTAAAAGCCCCCTTCAGAAAATGTACGTATTTGTGATTCGTTATTGCATTATTGTTGCAGCACAGGTGAAAGGTCTGCGTTTTAAGATCCACACACCCACATCTCGGCTTCAATAAAAATTGGTAAGGCATTTGGAAATGTGCTAACATCGGTGTGCAGTCTGATCACGATCATATCAAGGAAGGAGGCTGTGTCGAAGGAGCATTGTGCGAGGCTGAAGTGCTGTAGCAGGATGTGTGAGTAAAAAGAATAATTGATTTAGAAATAACTTCCAAGTGAGCCCCTAGGCTATGGGCTACGCCTTTTCATACAGCTTCCACCAGAAGATAATCATTGGAATTCAACCACAAGTGTAATCTAGCCTCTTGGCACAGACAAGGGTACTGGTTCCTCCTTGTGCAATCGAGAACAGAAAATCTCCCCAACATGCAAAAGGAGGGGTGAACAATCAGAGTCATTTATCCATAAGGAAGTATGTGAATTCTTTAAATAACACCCTTTTAGAAGCTGATGTTGGTTTTATTTGTAATATTAGTTGTATGTTTCTAAATAGGTCATTCACACTGTGCATAGGGATTTGAGCTCATTCTGAGATCACAGTATCTGACATCATGGTTTCCAACCTCACGGTAATCTACAGTGTGCCCAAAGGCCTAGGCCCGCCCCTGACTTATGAATGGTCCTGGACCTGCCCTGTCCAAGAGGGACGCACCAATCAAACACTCTGTAGTGACAAGATGACTTCTGTCACTGTCATGGATTCATGTGTGTAGCAGGGTGGTGGTAGCATGGCGTGTTTTATAGTGATTATAGCATGACCAGGCTTTTTAACCCGTGCAATGTGAATGAGAGCCTTCTGGCCCCTTTGCCTACATTTCTGCTGCTAACAGTGAACCTAGAATCCTAGCACTGAAATCTTGAGCACCTGAATGTGCTCCGGTATGCTACTGAAGTTTGGTAAACATTGCATGAGGGCCTGCTCAAACCAGAGGGACACAAGGCTGTGGGTTATTTTCCTGTAAGCAAGATGGAGGTGAGGCTGCTTGCCCAGGCAATAGAAGTATGTTGATAATACTCTTTAGATTGGAGAGAGGGAACTCAGATAATGAAGTTGGAAAAGAGGAGACAGGCTCCCTTAAAAAATGTGAGGATGTCCTTTCTGATACGGACGGCTGCTGGTTAGTCTTCCTGAGTCCACCATTTAGTGGATGGCAGAGGAGAGGGGAGGGACAGCAATTTATTTGTCAGGGTATGAAGTGGCCTTCAGAAAGGGAGCCACCATGAATTCTCTTCTTGATAATTATCAGGTGTAGCTGTTGCTAGTCAGGTGCAGACCGCTCACACCTCTTTGTGCCGCTGATGTGGGTGCCCCAACCTGGAGATGACTACTGTGAAGAGCATCGCACAAGACAAACGTTGAGAATAGAAGGCAGTCTGAGACGGACACATTAAAGGAGGATTGACTCAACCTGGTACTGCAAAGCTAGGAGGAGAATCCACATCCATTGTCTACTAATTCTAAAAAAAAATTGGAAGATGCCGACTCGCTTGTTCCAGTTCCAAGTTTCCTCTGACCAAAGAGGGGATGCTCTACAGAGTACCCAGAGGACTACTGTGTAACCAAGGCTGGTGTCTGCCTCACAGTCGGCTTCCCAGAGGTGAGGGGACATCATCTGGAGTCTAATGTGAAGGAAGAACTGCCTGACTTGTGTATGGAACCCATGGAGTCCTGCATGATCTAAGTGAAAGCAGCGTGCCCCTCCTGCAGGAGGAACCAACCATTGGAAGGGGCTAGAAGCAGTTGACCTTGGTGCAAAGGGTACACTCACTAGAGAATCACTGACTGTGTGGCTGGTGGATCGACACTGCGGATCAGTTCCAGAGATCCTCTAAGAATCGCAGTGCTTTGAAAGCCTGCTCAAGCAGTGTCCCATGTCACCCTTGTTGCTACTACAGTCACACTTGAGAAAGTGTGCCCGATCTGTAGACATGGATAAAACTGGGATCTACATTTGCTCTGTGGCACCCACTGCCTGCATGTAACCCCAGACGGCATGACCATGGCCCGGCCATCTCTGTGTGGTCTGGGCTGGCATAAAAGGGAAGATTGCAAACCTGTGTTTTTCGCACCCAGGGTAGCACTTTAGTGTGTGGCTAGCTTGGAGCTGACTCCGAAGAGTGGCAAGACGACTACGAAGCTCTGAAGATCAAAGCCATCATCTCATGCCTACATGCCTGTTGGGGTGGAAAAGTCCCCCGCAAGGTGATGGATGTGCAGCCTTGCCCTGAGTACTCCAGCTGAAACATTATTTGGATCCCTGATATTGATATTTGGTCAAGGGTGAGCACAGATCATGCGTGTCAGCCATGATCTAGGCCAGACTGCAATCTGTTTAGACTGGAAGGGACGCACCAAGCACTACATTCATGGAGTTAAGTGACTCAAGCACAGTGGTGGCACATACCTTTTTTTGTTTACAGTAGAATCAGTAATATGAATATTGTGAATTTTACTTTTAGAGAATATTGACCTCCGTTCCACTAAACCATTTGCCGAAGGAGAATATAAAGCAACCTTTAAGTGTTTAATAGCATGAACAGACAAAAAGTTCTCTATCACACTTGATGTGAAGTGTGAGCCATTATCTGTGACCAACTCTTTTGGAAACCCCTCAGATATGAAAATTCTCGAGAGAAAGTTGATCACAGAAGAAGAATTTGGAGAAGAACAAAATTCATACTCCACCCATTTTGAAAAATAGTCTACTAAGACTAAAATGTATCTCTTGTCATTTGAAAGTACATCAAACGGTCCTGCAAAATCTAAAGCTAGTTTCATCCAAGCCTCTTCTGGAGTTGGAACATTATGTAATGGAGCTTTCATGGTTTTCCAGTGTTTATCAGATAAAAGGCATGTTTCACAAGAATTTATCCAGTTTGTGACATCTGATTCCAAACCAGGCCACCAAAAACTTTCTTTCAACCTCCTTGAAGTGGCACCCATTCCTAAATGCCCCTCATGTGCCATTTTAAAAATAATCTTGCGTAAAGATGTGGGAGGTACAGCTAGATCTCCACGCATGATTAAACCTTCAACCAGAGAGAGTTCTTGATTAACTTGTGCAAATGATTTTAAAGGGGATGGTAGAGAGCGTTCTTTAGGCCAGCAAGATACAATCATATTTTTGACAGCCAACAAAGTTCAATCCTCATGAGAAGCTTTAAGCCAATCTTCTTTAGTAACATGAGGTAAATTGGTAATAAAATCTTCAACCATAGTCACAACACATTCCACATCATCAAACCTGGAAGATGAAGAATTATCTTCCAACGACAACCTGGATAGGCAGTCTGCCCTTGTATTACGACCTCCTGGTATATATTTCATAGTAAAATTATACTCATGTAGACGTGAGAGCAATCTGACTAATCTCGAGGTAGCTTTTCCTGTACCATTTCCATTCAATAAGTGTATTAAAGGCTTATGGTCAGAAACAATCTCAAACTGTGTACCCCAAATAAAAGTTCTAAATTTCTACACAGCCCATGTACATGCCAATGCTTCCCTCTCTATTGTACTGTAGTTGGACTCTGCAACAGAGAGCGATCTAGAAGAAAAAGCCACTGTATTCTTCCCATTGATCCATTGGCAAAGAACTGCTCCTAGACCGTTTTGACTTGCGTCAACAGATAAAACACATTTATACCCAGGAGAAAATGGAGACAGTGCGGGAGCCTGAAGAATAAGCTTTTTAATTAGTTCAAAAGCTTGTTGTGCTTCATTGCCCCATAAGAATTGTGCATTCTTTTTCATCAAAACACGGTAGGGTGCATAATTAGAGATAAATCTAGAGTAGTACTCTGTCATACCCAAAAATGATCTGAGAAGATCTTTATTTTTGGGCACAATGACCTCATCTATTGCTTTTGTTAAGGAAAACTTGGGACTGATTCCAGAGGCCGAAATGGTATGACCTAGATAGTCCAGCGATTCCACCATAAATTTGCATTTTTCAGTGCCCAAAGTGACTCCAAATTCTCTGAACTTGTGAAGAACCTTTCTTAAAGTGGATATGTGATCAACTCTGTCTTTTGAATAAATCAAAACATCGTCCTGATAAGCTTGTACTGACCTAATACCTGCTAACATATGGTCCATAAACCTCTGAAAGACACTTGCCGCCGAGGCTAAACCAAAAGGCAGTCTAAGGTACTTGTATGCCCCAAAAGGTGTGATAAATGTAGTGAGATCAGTGGAAGACGTGGCTAAAAGGTATCTGATGATACGCTGACTTCAAGTCAAGAATGGTAAAACAAGTGGCACCAGCAATGTTAGATAATAAGTCCTGAATCTTTGGCAAGGGGTGACAGTCCACTTTAAGGTCATTTCTAACACTCAGGGGAATAGGTCTAGCCTTGTGTGCAATGGGAATCACATGGTCTTGTAACTTAATGAGATGCTCCACTTTTGTGATTTTGCCAATACCTGATGTAAAAACTTCTGGAAATTCATTAAACATGGTTGTAGCAATATTTGAAGCATTAGGCAAAATAGAACCAGAAACAGAAGAAATAGAAATATCAGTATTAACTTGAATTGGGTTATCTATGCCAGGAACCAAATTTAAACCCATCCTTGCCAGGTCCTGCCCCCCAATAATGTGCTTACCTTTGTGAGCTACATACACCTTAGTAAAAAATTTCCGTTCCAAACAAGAAACAAATTCAGTAAAGTAACCAGACATTTCGATGGTGTGAACACCATACGCTTTAGGAATTATATCCAAACCTTGTAAAGGTTTCTTGAATGACCAACGTTCCTCAAAAAGAGTATCTGAAACAATAGTGACTGGTGCTCCCGAATCAGCCATCATGTCAATTTTTTCATTACCAATGATAACTTCACATAAAGGTTCTTTAACTTTCTGATCAGGAAGAGTTAAATCTTGAGTATCAATAGAAAGCATTAATCTCTCAAGATTGTCAGAGAGTGTATGATTATTCTCAACATTTATATTCTCTAAACTTTCCTCAGTCTCTAATGTACTGACTCTTATAATTTTCTTGCTTCTGCAAACATTGTAAAAATAACCTATTTTACCACATTTTGTGCATTTCTTACCTAAAGCTAGGCAAACAGGACTATCACCTAAATGTGATTTTGAACCACACCTGTAACCGAATGAATTAATTTTGTTCTGCTTCTGTTGAAACGGTTTGACATATCTAGATTTGTAAGAAATACTGTTAATGGGAGAATCATTTTGAATAACGTTAACAGGAGAAACATTCTCATTACTTAAACATTTTGAAGTAATAATAGATCTTTCTATGCCTTTCGCAATCACAATGACCTCAGATAAAGATGGATCTCTACAGCTTAGTATCCTCTCTTGAATCTTCTTGTGAAAGCAGCTGTAGACAAATTGATCTCTTATGTTATAGTCTAATTATGCCCCAAAGTTACATTCTGAAGCTAGATTCCTCAATACTGAGATATAATCTTCGACGGATTAATCTGAATTGTGTTTCCTCTTCATGAAGTTGAATCTTTCCAACATTACGCTTGATTGTTCCAAGAATTTTTTGTTTAATCTGTCAACTGCATCAGTATATACATTCCATCCACTTCCCTCACCTGGGGGTGGAATAGTAACTGGTAAATTATTGAAAGTTTCACATCCAGCTGATCCTAAAAAGTTGTAAGGAATGGCTAACTTGCGCCTAGGGGAATAAGCTTCCGCATCTATTGCCACCAAGTAATTTTCAAAGGATTTGAACCACATTTTTCAAGGTTCTTTTGGTTTGCCTTGTCTGGGTAGAAAATGATCCAATTGAAAAATTTGCTGAGTAGCCATTTTAAAAGAGTCAATTTGCAATTATGATATGAAAATGTTATTAAAATCGTCTTTTGCAAAGTAAGATGTGATAAATCACCTTTGAGTACAATTAAAACAATAAACTGTTGCACACGTGTAATCTTATTGAAGTGTCTTTATAAAAAATACATTTCAAATAGCTTTTGAAAGACTCACAGTTATTTTTCAAAGGCAAACCCTCTTTAAACCACGGAGATCGTGCTCCGGTAATCAATGCCAGCAAGGTAGTGCTGAAAATCCAAATACTACGGAGATCGTGCTCCGGTAAACAATGCCAGCAAGGAAGTGCTGAAAATCCAATCAGGTTCATTTAAATTGTTAAGGGGAGTGGTCTAATATATGAACCAATGAGGGAGGTTGGCTCAAAAACCAGGACTCACCCTATGAGAGGCACGTCGCAGAAAGGTGTCCAGCGCTAATCCGGAAATATCGTCTTCGTTGCAATTTCCTTAGCGGGACAGAAGAAACCAAATGCCAAGATGATTCGCAATGAAAAAGCTGTTGCTGTACATGGGGAACTTCTTCTGCGAGTGATGAAAGAGGCACAAACTTTGTGAAGTTGAAGAAAACTGCCGTAAATAGTCGCCAAATGTAAAGTTGAGTTTTCTTGATAAAAGTAACTCCAAAGTAAACAAGCAGGAATGTTTCTTTAAGTTTATTTGATAAGAATATCTGACATCACGGGAGAGCGTCCTTCCTCTCTGTAGTCCAAACGGAATCTCACTAGATGAACCGTTCATACTACAGAGAAGAGGTTAGAGGCACGAGAATGCATTTTTAATTAAAGCACATTTTAAAACAACACTAGACAGCATGCGCACCTAACAGAGAGTGTGCGCATGCAGTCAAACACATGAAAACAATGTTGTTACATGGAGCGCGTGAAACGCGCGTACAAGATGAATGCCATGTATTACACCCACTAGTGTACATTCCTGCGGCTGCGTGCTTAACTCATCCTTGGCTTGCAGCTCGTGATATTTGTGTGTGCGTACTGGGACAGTGTGTGTGTTCCTGTGGAAGGTATTTATTTAATTTATTAACAGAGTCTTATATAGCGAGAAAATGACCCGTCCACGTATCAGAGCGCTGTACAAATAGCAATCAAGTCATACATAACAGAAAAAGATAAAAGCAAATGACAATCAGAGAAGGAATAAGCACATGTACAGTATATTATTCAACGCAACAGTTCAAAGATCCACAGGAGTCCACCAGACGCTGGGCAATCTGAGAAGGTTCAAGACTCCTAGAGGAGGAATTTGAGCATCAGAAGCTTTTTACTTGCAGGTGTCTGTGAGAAACTGGGTTGTTGATATGAGGGGGTTGTGATCCTTTCTCAAATAGCCAAAATCCCTGTCCGAGTGAACCACAAAAAGTCACTAAATGAACCTATGCTTAACCCTCCAGTAGCTTGGCACAAGACCTGCCAGGCCTAAGAGGTAGTGTATAAAGTATTTAAGCGGCATGCAAACAATAATAAAATAAAAATAAAACACAAGAAAAATCTCGACCAATTTAGTGAAATAGAGTAATATGTAATAAAGTATTTGAGATCAAAAAGGCAAAATTCAATATGAAGAACTGGAGATATGCGATTTCAAAGTTTTACATAAAAGTAGAGAAAAAAGGATCAAAGCTCCAACTGAGGGTATCTGGTTGCGCTGGACTGGGACAGAGTCACAGGTACAGGGCCAAGTTTGGCCCATCGGGGTTGTACCTTATGTCCTTGGTGCACAGTCTGTGCACCATTGCTTTGCGCGGCTTTGTGTTGTCTAGCATCGGTTCCGATGATATGCTTGAGATCCCGCATCAGTTTCATCGTCCTGCTTCAGTTTCGAGGAGGCGCTGCAAGAGCTGTGATACGAGGTCCTGCACTGAGTTGCATCACGCTGCATCAGTTCTGATAAAACTGTGCAGCAAGGCATAATAGGCTTGTAAGAAGACCTGGGCCAGTGACTTTAAAGGATAACTGTGGCAGGTGACAGCTCCGCCCCGCCATTACACCAGGATGGCCTATCCTGCCAACACCCAGACTCTCTATTGTGATGTTGTCGTGGAAGAATATACAAAGGCCTTGAAATAGTTAAAAATGAATTTAGGAGTTTTTTTACAACGAGGACATGTACAACTTAAACCCACATGTCCCAATTTTTAAATACAATGCACCTGCCAAATGGGCTAGTTGGGCCGATCCCTAGGGGTGACTTATTTGTATTACAAAGGAAGGTTAAGGTCTGGCAAAAGATGTGTTTTGTTACGGTGAAATGGCACTTTAAAACTGCACACACAGGCTGCAATGCCAGGTCTGAGACATGTTGCACAGAGCCACTTAATTGGGTAGTGCAATATTTGTGTTGCCAGGTCCACTAGTAGCATTTAATTGACGGGGTTTGGGTACATGTAGTACCACTTTCCTAAGGACTTAAAAGTAAATTAAATGTGCCCATTGGGTGAAAGACAAATTTACAATGTTCAAAGGAGAGAGTAAAAGCATTTTAGCACTGGTTACTAGTGGTAAAGTACACAGAGCCCTAAATACTAACAAAAACAAATTCAGTATACCGGAGGGTTAAGGCAAAAAATTAGAGGGATGACCCTTCAGAGAGGACTAAGTCCAACAGTTTCAGTTCGGAAGCACAGGGCCTGCAGAAGCTTGAGAGGCGAGGACTGTAACCCCCAGACAAGAGATGTGTATTTCTGGCATCCCTGAGAGTTGGGGTGGGTCACATACACTGAAGGGAGGGGAGCAGAGCATCCCCAGTGCACAAAAGGTCCTTTATATTCTAGGAAGAGTTACTGGTCAGAGGGGCCTTGGGCTCATAGCCAGGAAGATGGTGAGACAAGTAAGTCTGGCACTACCAGGAATGTGATAGAGAGAAAGGCCTCATTGTTTGAACATTTGTGGGGCATATTTGAGTGGAGGCTGACAGCAAAGTGTGAGTCCCAGTTACTCCTTTGGCCAGTGTTGTGGGCCACTCAGAATTGGAAACAATCCTGCTGTGGCATACTATCTCTTTGACAAAGGGGCGGTGTAGAGGAGAAAGCCCTTCAAATGAGCTGACATCCCCAAGACAATTTCAAAGGTAAGACACTAAATCACTTATCTCACTTCAGACTATAAATGTTGGAGCATATGCCCCATACTTTGATGAACAGCACCATCTCATCAGGGGAGAGATGACTGACAAGACTTCTTTGCTGCTGGAACCAGGTCACGGGCCCAAGGTCTGTAGCCTCTGTGCTGGGAGAGAGGACATCGCTGAGGGAGTCTAGACTACTTGCCCTGAGCCTGGATGCCCAGCCCTCTGCCTGCCTACCAAGACCAGAGCCCTGTCAGGAGGCGGTGAGTGCCTAGGGTCTGTCTGCCTGGCAAGACCAGTGAGCCCTGTGATGAGGAGGAAAACACCTAGAGTAGTGTTCTTCAAACATGTCAATGCCGTACCCCCACCCGTATAAAAGTCGAGAGCACCCACAATATTTTTGTTAAATTGGCAATGTTTAAATATGTCTAAACATATTTAAAACATTGCACTTAAGTCTTGTTATCCCTTTTAAAGATTGAATCAAATACATTATTGACAAACATACTATTATGATCAGCCAGCCTTTAGTAAAGTGTAAACGTATCCACAGTGCGATTATCAGAAATGGAAGGAGAGGTGTGAGAAATATTTGGAGCCCCTGCTCCTTTGACACCTTCTCCCACTCAGGATATGAAATACAAATTATGTTTTAATGGCCCAATATAAAATACCTTACTATCATTCGTGTTTTCACTTAAAACAAAGCACTGTTATCAACATGATGATTTACTTAGCCAGAGCCTGGCGCCACCCTGGGATCAATTAAGGTCCACCCCCACTTTGAAGACCTCTGACCTAAATTCTATCTGTCTGCAAAGACCAGCAAGCCCTTTCAGGAGGAGAACAGTGCCTGGCGGTAGCCAGGCTCAACGGTGATCCTGGCAATTGAATCTTAAGGAGTGAAGTTTAGGACTGGTTGGTCCAGTCAGGTATGCAGCAGGAGTGCCGTCAGTCCACATTGATCCTCTGAATTTGGTGGCCACTTGTGTTGCGTGGAAGGGGGCCAACATGAAATTGAAGCTGTTTCCCCTTTTTGTGACAGAATTGGTGATCGATTTGAGCAAGTAGGGGGCGGCTATGAAGTGCAGACCATCACTTGTGCGGGAATCAAAGTCAGAGACACATGTTTGACCCGGAAGGGGGTCTACCGCACAGTGTGGGCCATCCCCCGTGTGTGTCCCAAAGTCAGTGACCCCAGGTTGCCAGGAAAGTGGCCACAGTAAGGGTTAGGCCACCGTTCATGTGCAGGCTGAGGTCTAAATCGCCTGTGTGACCAGGATGGGGGCCACCGTCCTGGCTCACCATGCCAAGGGGGCAGGAGGAAACACTTACCAATCGCTGTTGGAGCGGAGTGTAGATGTCTGACATCAACGCATGCTGTCCAAGGACTGAGGAGGCTATTGCGACAGTGGGGAAAGACGTGAGAGATAGTAGGCCTCAGTAGTGGGAGACCGTAATTCACAGAGGAGCACTGTGTGACTTTCCGAATTTCTGGCGGCTATCGGGTCAGTTAAGACTGTTTCAAGCTGTCGGGCCTGCTGGGGACTTGCATGAACTTAGCACCTAAATTATGCTAAACCTGAACACTTAAGGCAAAGCAGAAGACTTTTAGGGTGTGAGAGACTAGCGTGGGCCACATCAGGCAGTCACTTTTAGTATAGAAAGGGGCATGACCACCCATGCTGGAAGCGACAGGAGAACATGGGACTTTCCGCTCCAGGAGAGCGATAGCATGCTGTTATTAAGAGGGCTATATGGATTATTTGGTGTGTCATACATGCTTTGTGTGTTTACCATAAATATTTACTTCTTCATAAACACTTGTATTTGAATGGGCAATCCACTTGTTGCTGTTAATGTTGAGTTGTCGAGCCGGCATTGCCTAGCACCTATATTCCCCTAAGAACCTTTGGCTGCTTGAACAGTGCTACCACTGAAAGTCAAGGACTGGACTGTGTCATTCTTGACCCAGTTACTCCGGACCTATGGTAGGTCGGGCCCCAGGACACCAGGAGTAAAAGGCCTCAAACCCCATGGTTGGCACAGTAGCTCCTGCCAGCGCCATGGCCCTCTCAAAGTAGTTCTGACAAT
This sequence comes from Lissotriton helveticus, assembly GCF_964261635.1. Classification (NCBI taxonomy): domain Eukaryota; kingdom Metazoa; phylum Chordata; class Amphibia; order Caudata; family Salamandridae; genus Lissotriton; species Lissotriton helveticus. The sequence goes on along the minus strand of NC_136065.1, from coordinate 558,396,668 downwards.
GCCAAACTAGGGCATGGCAACTGAGGTGCGGAACACTCCAGTGTTCAATCAAACTACTGCCTGCTCCCACTTGAACAGGACTGACTAGTGCTGTGCACTTGGTCTTGCACACCACCCGTGAACTCGCCACCTAGGGGAGGTCCATAGTGGCTCTACGCTGCCAAGGAGAAGGAATGTGAAAAACTTTATGGGGTTGTAACCCTAACAAAATGGCTGTGTGCTAAGCGACGGGAGGGAATGCTGCACCTGAATTAGAGACTACACCAACCGAACCCAAGCCCATATAGTGCAGGGGAAAGGGGGTTCTGGTGCATAGCAGTGGTCTCACCTTCAAGCACATGGGACTCACACCCGAACATTGGGTATCATGTGCATTATTCTAGTGTGTAGTATTGTGCCTTTCAGTTAAATAAATTGCTAGAAATGGGAGTCTCTAGTTGGCAGAGGAAGGTACCTTGGTCCAAATAGGGACCCTTGCTTCTAGTCAAGGTAAGAGGGATACACACTTTAGATAACCCCTGCTCACCCACTTGGTAGCTTGGCACGAGCAGACAGGCTTATCCCAAAGGCAGAGTAGAGTATTCGTACCAACACTCACAGTAACACAGTGAAAACCCCACAAATAAACACCACACCAGTTTAGAAAAATAAAATATCTTTATCTATACTTAACAAGACCAAAACTACAAAAGTCCAACATACACAGTTAAAAATATGACTTTCAAAAGGTTTCAAGAGCTTGTATCATAGAAAACTATGGATGTGTGACTTTTACACAAGTACCTGCAGTTGCGTCAAAATTCGCATGGCTTAAGACACGCAGAGTGAAGAAGGGTTGAAAAGAAAGAGATGCGTCATTTTCTGAGACCTTGGGGAGGCGATGCAACAGTTGTGCTGCACGCAGGAGAAGTGATACGTCAAATCCGGTCTGGAGGGGGAATGATGGGTTGATTCTTCGTGATGGTTCCGGTCAGCGGGTGATGCGTCAGGAAAATTTGCTGCACAGGTGCGATGCGTGGAAATCCTGGATGCGTCAGTAATTGATGCAGCAGCGGAGAGTGGCACTGCGTCAGTATTTTTCAGCCGTGATTCCTCGATGTGCAGATTCTTTCAGCGGCGCCGGCGCTGCACCAGTTTTCACAGCGGCACAGCGATGTGTGGAAATTCTTCTCAGGCCATGGAGAGGCATCATAAAAACAGCCGCAAGAAGAGCGACGCGTCATGTTTTTAGTTCTTCAACTTCCGTCTTTCTTTTAGCTCCCAAACAGCAGCAACAACCTCCAGAGGTCGAATACTGGCACCGGTATCTCCTGGCAGGCCAAAACTAACAGCAGCAGATTTCAGGGGAGCTGGAGGTGAAGTCTTTGTGTCCCTGAGACTTCGGAACAGGAGGTCAGCACACACAGGCCCTTGGAGATCTCCTTCAAGCAGGAGACACAGCACACACCAAAGTCCTTCTCCTTTCCTTGGCAGAAACAGCAACTGCAGGCACACAGCAAAGGGGCAGTACTTCTCCTTAGTCTCTCCAGCTTTTCTCCTTGGTAAAGGGTCCTCTTGAATTCCACGGATGATCTAAAATCACCCTCGCTAAAAGATGCATTTTAACATTGTGAGTTCAGGCACACTACACTATATTTTCCTACTTTGTTCGTAGGGGTAGTTATGTTTATAAGATGATAAGCAAACTCCCCATTCTATCCTATGGGAACAGATATCCTTGCAATAGTGAAACACGAAATTGGCAGTATTTCACTATTAGGACATGTTACACCTACCTTTCACATACACTGCACTCTTCCCAGGGGGGGTACATTGGACCTACCATAGGGGTGTCCTACAAGTAAACAAAGGGGCTTGCCAAGTCGACATGGCAGTTAAACTGCACACAGGCACTGTGGTGGCAGGCCTGAGTTACCTTTTCAGAGCTACTCATGTGGGTGGCGCAACCAGTACTGCAGGCCCACTAGTATCATTTGATTGACAGGCCCTGACACACACAGTGCACTTTACTAGGGGCTTATCAGTAAATCAAATATGCCAATCATGGATAACCAATTATAATAACAATTACACAGAGAGCATATGCACGTTGGCACTGATTAGCAGTAGTAAAGTGCCCAGAGTCCCAAAGCCAACAGCAACAGGTCAGGAAAAAAATAGGAGGAAGAAGCATAAAGTTTGTGGATAACCCTGCAAAAAGGGCCATTTCCAATATATATTACTTGTCTTTTCACAAGAGAAGCACTGCAGAGGACAATTGTCTTATTATGCTGTGTGTGTTGGTGAGTGTTCAGCCAATGCACCCCACCACTATCCTTCCTGAGAAGAATGTAACTCTTCGCCATCACTACCACTAAGAGGCAAGTGCTGAAAGTGTTCTATTTGGCCCAGTTTGCACAGCTATCGTAGGACAGACCCTGGGACAGCAAAGGCAAACAACCCCAGCTGCAGCCCAAATGCCCCTGCCTATCCCACGGCCTCATGAACGGGGTCTGACAAACAATATATCAAAATATTTGTGCTTAATGTTCCAATTTAGCAAATTAAGAGTTTGCCTACAATACCGGAGTCCAAATTCATTCACATAAAAATATAAATTAAAAAAATTAAACAAAATCGATGCATGGTCCACTTTCAATTCCAAAACCAGATTCATATTTTGGTCAAAGTACCACATTTTCAAGTTCAGTGTGGGATGATTCTATTTCTCAAGTCTGGGGGTAGCAAAACTCCAACTCTGTTTACTTTGAGGAGCACAAATTTAGTAAGCAAGCACATTCATGAAACAGAACAGTGACTTTATGTTCCTCATGTCCACAACACTTCCTACTGGCGATTTCGATCACGTCTAAAATTCACACGCGAGGAACTGAAACACAAGTCATATCAAGATTTTTATAAGATATCAGTGCGGTATACATTTGAAGGCGATGCTTTTAATAGAGTTCTCGAAAACATTTAAAATGCTTACGCATTAACAGTTGCTGGCACTGCGTCCAAAAACATTGTATGATATGGCTCTCTTTGTGGCGGCCTTGACGCCCATGTTGAGTGATGCCTTACTTATTTAATTTTCCAGACCGGGGAGAGATGAGATAGAAATGGAATACTATAAGCCTCTTGCTTTGTTAAATAAGGACTACAATATTCTGGCGAAAATCCTGGCAGACCGGCTGGCCCCATTAGTACTGCATATTCCATGTAGGAGCTCAGGGGATTAAAGGAACAGGTCGTCCCCCTCTCTATGTACTTATAACAACACAGGACCTGTTACTTTCGGTGATGCAGTTACCCTTGGTCAACCCCTCCTATCTCTCCATTAGGATAGGGAAATCACCATCTATTCTGGTTGGTATTTCTAGACCAGGTTCACCACTTTCAAATTGTTAACAAAGAGAAAACGCTGTTCACCCATCTATCTCTACCTGTCTCTCCCTCACCTGCCACCCACGTTTAGTGAGTAAAGCACAGGAGGGAAGGGGTTGAGACCCAAAACCGAGGTGAAAGAAAAGTGAGAAAAAGTGAGGAAAAGAGTGGTGTTGCCTCAAGGGAGTAACACCATGGAGGCTCTGCAGGAAGGTACTCGCCTGCCACCTAGGTTCTCATCATTAGCATACACCACTCGAACACAAATTGTGAGGTGAAAAAGAAAGAATAGGTGAAGGTGCTCGGGTAACAGTGCCTGCATGCGCACTAGGATTTGTGTGCAGCAAGCCTGTACCCAACAGGACAAAAGTTAAAAGTGAGCTACTACTCGCTGGCCTTCTCTGTTTTATTCTTGGCTGCTAGTATGCTCATATTAAAATGCCAAATAGGCATTTGTGTTCGAGTGGTGTATGCTAATGATGAGAACCTAGGCGGCAGGCTAGTACCTTCCTGCTGAGCCTCCATGGTGTTACTCTCGTGAGGCGACACCACTCTTTTCCTCACTTTTTCTCACTTTTCTTTCACCTTGGTTTTGGGTCTCAACCCCTTCCCTCCTGTGCTTTACTCACTAAACGTGGGTGGCAGGTGAGGGAGAGACAGGTAGAGATAGATGGGTGAACAGCATTCTCTCTTTAACAATTTGAAAGTGGTGAACCTGGTCTAGAAATACCAACCAGAATAGATGGTGATTTCCCTATCCTAAGGGAGAGATAGGAGGGGTTGACCAAGGGTAACTGCATCACCGAAAGTAACAGGTCCTGTGTTGTTATAAGCCCATTAGTACTGCACCCTGACCAAAATGATTTTGTATCAGCCAGAAATACCTCTCTGAAACAATGCCATTTCTTCCAGGTGTTAACGTACGCCCCACAGGCATATCCACTTTCAGTTTGCCTGGTTCTAGATCTGCACAAGGTTTTTGATTCCCCTGAATGGCTCTTCCTAATTGAAGTACTAATATGGTATGGACCAGGACCCGACTCCCTCCAGTTAAAGTAGGATGCCATATATTGGATCCTATAGTGATACAGGCTGCCCGTTGTTCCCTCTCTTATTTTCTTTGGCACTGGAGCTCCTAGCACACTTTTTGCGTGCCCAGGACCAATGATGGGGTATTTCCCTTTGAGACATAACACATTCTGTCTTACTTTACACAGATGATATGTTTATTTACCTTACAATGTCCAAGCCATACCTCCCACCATTGATCAGTTGCTAGCCAACTTTGCTGCTCTATCGGGCCTCAGAGTTAACTTTAATATCAACACACCGGACTCAATGTAATATGTGAATGGCGTCTATCTAACCTGGCAACACACATCCAGTTTTCGCTATCTCAGGAGAAGGATCCATCATAGGCCTGAGGAACTTCAGGAGGGGAATCTAGTTTATGCTGTCTCTGCCTTACGGGCACAGATATTATTTTGGCAAACTCCACCTATATCAGTGGTGGGTAAGGTGGCCCTAAAAAAAATTATTGTACTGCCAAGATTACCACACTATTTTGCCAATCTTCGCCTCTTGGCACATAGGCCCTTCTTTTGCTCCTTGGAGCATTTGCGGCAGAGTAGCACTTCTCAAACTCTATTTGCTGGTTGACTTCGGCGGGCTCATTGTGCCTAACTTTGAACAATATTATTTGGCCTTACAGCTGCAGTGGGTGGCACACTGGTTTGCAAGCTGCAATCTGGAGCATATGGTGACACTTCTTCCCCATTGGCATCTGGAACGGTTGCTTAACATTTTTCATCCATTCACTAAGGCACCACTACCGAGCGCACCTCTCCTTCAGGCTGCATGCCGCTGCTTTCACAGGGCCCTACTTATTTCCCTCTTAGCTCTGCCTTATGCCTTGGAATTGCCACTACTTGGCATGCCACAGGAGCGCACTTTGACCTCCCTAAGGGAGTTGTAACCTTTGCACGAGTCGGGAATACACAGTATAGGCAACTTGTATTGAGATGGGGCCCTCTTCTCTGTAGAAGACCTCCTGGCCAACTGTGAGCTCCCGCCGGGGCTCGCTTTCAATGTTGGAGTGTTGGGCCAGTCCTAGGAAGAAGTGCAACAGGAGCCCCACAACTTCTCACCATGCAATACTTACTTGGGAGTGGGTAGTCACCTGGCGCGGTGGCTGGCTAGCACTCTATGCACACACAAAGCTACCCCCGTTACTGCGCTGTGCACACATTGGGATGCACACCTAGGATGCAAATGCACAGAGAGAGAATGGCAGGCTATCCTAGCTCAGCCTACTCTAGTGTCTCGAAATTCCCATTTTAAGTTAATTTTGCCTAGAGGTTATTTAACTTCCAGTAAAATCAATGGATAGTTTAATCGCACTGCTGCCGCCTGTCCCCCCGGCCTTACCCATGATGTGGAGCTCCTGCACATGCTTTGGTCCTGCCAGTCATAGGCAGAATACTGGAGGGGTTTCACTATATACTTAACATGATACATGGGCACCACTGTGGACTACACCTGGGAGCTGTGTATAATGGGTCTCAGTCAACGCGATAAGAAAACAAAGAGTGGCAACACGATTTGCAGACTTCGCCCTTATCTTGGCAAAATGACTGATCACCTGTAAATGGAAGGTGGCGGCTCCTCCAGTTGCCTCGGCATGGGTGTAATCCATGATGGCATGGGTGCAGGCGGAGATTGTGGCACTACACAAGGAAATGGTAACATATGCCCTTCCCCACGCTATGGCACATGTCCCTGGTGGTGGTTGATGTCCCACCTGTGAATACGGTCAACTTATGGAACACAGCGACCCCCTTTGGGACTGCATCTCTCACAACACTCCCCAAGTCATATTGAGCAAGTGCAGGATTCCTCTTTCCTGGTTCTTTTCACTGCTAATTGTGTTTTTATTGACACATTAATGATGAAGTGTAAGAATTTCAAGAACTGAATTCGCAAATAAACAATAAATGTATTTATTTATCCATTTGTTAACCATAACGAATGACGGCTTGTAAAAATAAAATCATTGGGTTAATTTATTTAGTAATCATAAACAATATCAGATAAATAGGCTATAGGCCCATAAAATAGTTTCACACAAAGGTTAAAAGTAAGCCATACAAAGTGGCACAATACAGAATAGGCAGCAAACATGCATTGTTCTTTTTTTCCTATAATTGTGTGGATCATTGGATTCATGAAGAGGTAGTCGAGTGGGAGGCTGTTGGCCAAAGGTACTCTTTCTCCCAGTAGTGTGTAATGGGGCATTCTCGATATCTAAGTTGCTATGGAACTGTAGAAACTGTTTTATTGTAAAACTATTTGAATAGTAACATTACATTTGCGTCCCATTCTCTAGAACGGATTATAGTAAATGGCAATTGTCTGCTTGATAAACCTGTTTTTTTAGATGGTGTTCAATGATATTATTGAAAGGAATTCTTTTTGGATAAGAATAATTTGACAGTGAAAAAACGACATTCTTTGACTTTTCTGCAAAATGATTTGAACATTATTATTTGACAAGCAAGCAAAGTAGAAAATGTTGTTACACTTAACTTTGATTATTACAACCGTGAAGCCTTGAAACAAGTGTCAATACCCACTGATTACGAGATTCGTAAAGGTATAAAATACCGTAAGATACAAGTAGAAGGGTTGTATGATAGAGTACGCATGGCTAAAGCATGCGTACCTCTACCACCCAGCCCGAACCACAAATGCGTCTTAACCATGCACTCCTTTACCACGCATGCCTTTGCCATGGAATATCGTGGAACTGGCATGAATGGTAAAGGGGATGCAAACCCCCTGCGCTTAGCTACAAACCTACTACCTGCCCCCTGCCCTGAGATCAAATACCCCGACACCCTTTACCCCCCACGCTGTCCCTAACTCTTAATATACACTGCCTGACCCCTCCCACCCCAGAGCTGTCCCTAAAACTACCATAACCTCCTCCACTGCCCCAGGCCTAAAACTCTAACCCCTATTTTTAAAAACTGCCTGACCCCCCCACCAGCCCTAACAAAACTACCCAATCCTCCCCATAGCCCTAAAAACTACCCGACTACCGATTCCCCTTTCCCGGAGTTATAAAACCCTGTCCCTTAAAATACACTACCCTGACACCCTCCCACCTCCTCCGCTGTCCCTAAAGCTACCCAACCCCTTCCACTACGCTTAGGCCTAATACCCTAACGCCTAATTAAGAAAACTATCCGACTCTCCGCCAACCCTGAAAACTACCTCCGACTCCCCAGCAATTAAAACGACCCGACGCCCCCAACCCATACAAACTACTCCCCCACAACCCAGCCCCAACCCCACTTACCTCACTGCGTCCTCTCTTCCTGGCGCCTTCCTGCTTCCTCCAAAGTGCATGCAGCACCTAGACCACGCACTGCCTTAACCAAGCATATGTGTGGTTAAGGCAAGCACAGTAGCGATTGTGTAGTTGGAACACGCGTGGCTCTGCCCACGTTATTCCTACTGTTTCTATGTGAATATATTGATTTTTTGGGGGCACCTCTAGTAGCTAGTGTTACATCTTATGTCAAGGACACTAAAGACCTATTGAGAAAATTGCAGGATATTCCTTGAGATGACAAATTTTGCCTTGTAAAGATGGATGTCAAAAGCTTATATACTATCATTAAGCATACAAATGGATTGAAATCTTTAAGATATTTTTTATACGAAATCTGCAAGCTTCTATAGACATATGAAAAATATTCTTGAATTTGTGGAGTTGTTTTGCTTTCTGTGAGACTTAAGGTATTGGTATATTTTGAGAAGAATTTCTGAGACTGTAAAGAGTAGGACTGTCAAGTAGAACTGATGTTTAAAAAAATTATTTAAATAAAGGAAAATCAAATTGGAAATGTGATCATTATTATGTATCAATCAATGTGAAGACAGTGAGTTTTGACTCCCCACAGGCCAATTACATTTGAATTTTTTTAGGTGTGGAAAAAGACTGCTTTATTTTTTGTCATCCTAATTTTTCTTTTTAAAGAAATCATAACAAAAATACATATGTATTCGTACACTGGCTTTTGTTCAGCACTCTTTATCCATTGGCCTGTTCAAATGGCTTTCACGTTTTGTTTCTGCCCACCACAATATACAGCATGGAGTAATGTGTCAGCGCACTTCAGCAATTGGCTTTGTTTACTGTGTGTGATGGTAGTTTGCTTGTGCACATATGCACATCTATCTAAACAATTCCTCACTCCAGTGCCAGAGATAGTAGGTCAAACATTGTTTTTTCATTTATTTTTTATTTAGGATTGTGATGGGTAATGTGGAATTACTTTATTCAACATTTACACACTACCTTTAGGCTGAGGCACATTCTTACATTTGTAATACCTGCTCCATAGGGGTGTGGAATTTAATAAAATATCCAAGCAGGTTGCTTCATAAATCTACTTGTCCTTGTAACAAATCCACTTGTCCCTTTGGTGCCAAGTAGTGCGGCGACAAATTATGGCAGCAATCTCATTATATAAGAGCTCTGATATAGCCGCTTTGATTATGCCAGGGCTCATAACATAGTAGTGTTTGAATACTTGCAATCCCCTTATGTTGCTACGTTTCCGCAGATCTATATACTGGGGCAATAGTTCCAAAATGCCCTTTTGAGTCTGTGCAAACGACTAACCTGCATGTTTTAAGGGTTTTCAACAACTCTTCTCTAATCTTTTCCCATTCTGCGAAATGTTGGAAATGTACTCCTGACAATGGCAGACGTAAACCTTCTTCCAAAGTTTGGAAAAAAGTGTTTGGATGATAAGTGAATTTGCAAGCACTCAGATTTTAGCATGAGCAAATCTACACATGAATATTTGCTCATGCTAAAATGCAGTTCACAAATATTTTCATGGGGTATTTCTTGCCCTACTTCTGTAAAATCTTGGGGATTCAAGAAAGCCATATAGCTGCACTTAATGCAAGGATATATACCATGGGTGCACTTTTGAGAGTTTCTTTACTAAATAATTGGACCCCTCTTTTGGTCTGGCATTGACCATGACCTTTTGTGTTTACTAAAATTCTGTCTCTTTCTCTCTGTATCGGCTGGTTTCACTGTAAGTGTCAGCATTCTGCTCTTTCACAAGGAGTAGATTGGCACACAAAGTAGTGTTGTTCAGTGCCAGTAACTACAGTGGCAGTGTGTGCTTTTTGAGACCAAATACTATTTTTGCTTTTGCCAATGTTTGTTATAATGTTGAGGGCCCGGCAGCTCCCACACCAATAAGGTTTAACAAAAACCATGCCAAAGCACACATTGACAAAACTAAAAAGCTGACCACCAATTTCAGAACTACTGCCTTTGCCAATGCTTCTTTATTTTTGTTTCACATAATCTTATTGAAACTGGTTACACTGATTTTCCATTATGAATATTTTGGGGAAATACAAGGAAAAAAATACACTTGAAAACTTGTATCACTTGACCCCAAACAATATGTCCTGTGCTATAGGACTTTTGCATCCCTGAATATGTTTATGATAGATTCTCTAAGATAATTTTCATTAGATGACTTGTATCCTTCTACAGTTCCACATCAGGGAAATACTTTGTAGGTCTTGTCTATCAGACAGGGCAATTTGTCTGGTTGTAAAAGACCACTTGTGAGTTTATCAAAAACTTACAGTGCACTTAGTGTAAATTCATTGCTTGTCATTCATTTGCTTTATTGTCACTCATTTGCTTCTAATTATTCAATGGCTTTCCTTCCCCTTCTTGTGTGCGTTTCTCCCCTGCAGCATTGCCTCATTCCCATCCTTTTGATTGGATGGCTTGTATCCTTTCATTGCTCACATTTAGGGACCTACTTTTTTCTTTTTTTTTTAACCACTCCATGAAACGTTCATGGGTTTCCTAGCTCTATCCCCTGTGTGCTGCTTCCTTCTTCCAAACATCTACTGCCCAACATGTACTCCGTATTGCTCTCTCCCTTCTGTGCTGTTCTCCTGTGTGCTTCCATCCCACCTCTGTGTGCTCCTTATTGCTCTCTTCCTTGTGTGCTGCTTTGACCCTCTCCCCAGCCTTATTTTTATTTTACCCCGATCATTGCTCACCCCACCAGCTCCTATACTGCTCCCCCCACTAGCTCATGTACTGCTCCCCTAGCTCTCGCTGACCTATCATTTTTTTTTCTTTTTTTTTTGGAGGGCCCAGCATCTGCTGTTGGCCACTCCACAGTAGAGAAAAATTGTTCCAGAGAGTCTCACATCTACAAAATCCAGGTGCTGTAAACCGGGCCTCTTGTAATCTAGAAGAACAGTATCACACGCAGGTATACCGCTTTCTTGCACATGTAAGCAGGCCCAGGCTTAAGAATGCACATAGTATGTTCTCTCCACTAACAGATATCTTTTATTGTTCCTGGTGATCACAGAAACAGGATGTGAATGGCAAGGCTTTGCCTCAAATACACAAAAGATGATGAGAGGAATGCTTGCAAAGTCTAACCTCTGGCAATCGTTTTGAGTGGCATAGAGCCCATAATTTTTCCCACCGTGACACCTTAGATTAGGTCCAGCCATATGCAGATCAGTCTTGGCCCTGCTCCAAAAGGAACAACCCAACCTAAAATGCACTGCTTGGAACTGGAACATAAGCAAACCGTGACCAATGTTGATGTTTTTGGGCCTCTTTAGTCTGGTGCAGCTTGGTGCCAGTGGCACAGTGAGCACATGACCCATATTTGCTACCAGAAGCAATCGCCAGTTAGACTATTTCCAAGCATTCTTCCCATCACCTTTTGTGCATATTATGCAATGCTCCAAGTGGCCAAGGGTTTGCTCAGACATGGGTCTCTTGCTCGTTGTGCCCCAGGATCCAAGCTATGCCTTACTGATAGACCTAATAAGGTCAAATTCTTCCTGAAGTTACTTGTGATACCTTCTGGAGGGGGCCTGCCTGACAGTTCGACATGGACTTTTCCCATGAGAAGTAGGGTCAATACTGATGTGCTACCGGCCGCGAGTGGTAGCCAATGGTTAGGCTCTCTGCATGCATACCCCTTTTTCCCTTTTGTACGTATTAAGGTTTTGCCATAAAAAGCTAAAAACAAGATAACACAACACTTGTGCTAAAATTCCTCCACTGGCTATGGGTTGAGACATGGATCAAATTCAGCTTTCTATGTATAATGCACAAAGTATACAGGAACAAAGGCCTCTGTGGAAACAAGCCACACATTACGATCCAATAAGAGCCTTAATATTATCAAGTGCTGAAAGATTATCCAATCTAGATGCATACTTCAGCAATATGGAGCCACATCCTTAGTATTCCAATTATAGATTATTTGGAATGCCTCAGACCCATCTTTGAGAGGTAAATCCAACCTCCTTAGGTTCAGGATACTGATCAAAACAAACCTATTTGTCTAAAGGGTGCAGGTAACCTCAACAAATGCCTCCATTGCTAGTTCAGTGATTAGATTACTATTTTAAACCAAATACAATAGTCCATTTTCGCCACTAATTCGACCTACAATAGGCAGCTTTGGAGGATTACAAAAAAATGGTAAACCTACTTTCATTCCTACTTTCATTCCTACTACTTAATGACGACCCATGTTAAATGATCCTCCCATGATCTTCTTTGTAGCGACTGAGAAGGGCAATGGACTTACTACACCTATCTCTGGTCTGACCTGTGCTGACATTTCTTCATGATTGGAACACTTTGCAGTATCCATTTAATCACAAACTAGCGCTAAATAAGACAGCTGTAAACAAACAAATATAGACATATTTATAGGTTGCTTACCTACCTACATCTCTGGACTGTTAATCAGGGACCCTATCAGATGCCCAAAAGCAAGGATTAGGCAAATAGGGCAAATGCAAAAAGACTACTTTGGAAGGGGTTCAACAACTCTTTAAAATGTAATTCCAAATAACTTAGCTACTCAGTAATATGTATTTGAGATTGGCAAATCCGGGCTGGTAGGTTCTCGAGTTGCAACTCAGATCATGAAATGTACCTGAATATTGATCGTGAGAGACAAAGGTAACTAGAATTCATTTTCCTATGACTAGATAAATCTGTGAGTGGTGGAGTTAAAAGAAGGAAAAAAGTGTGTATCAGCCCAAATATGTGTGTAGCTCAGTGCCTTATAAAATGAAAATCTGAAAATACAGCAATCGAGTCCTGTGTAGGCATCCTAAAATGTGAGGCCAAGTTACAGAAGAAGCATTCATGTATGTGTAACACACATGTATGCTTTAAAAACTTGCGGATAAGATGTGTGCAGGTTTAGAAAATTTCAAGCATTCAAAGAATACCAATGAGCATTTCAGGGGAATCAAAGTAAACTGTGGATTTCTGGGCATACTCGTGCTAAATTATAGTTACCAGTGTAGTGTCTGTATGGCAGATCTTCAGCTGGAGTATGCTTAATGGAAATGTGGACAAGGGCATTTTTAATGTTCCTCCCCCCCCACAGGGAAGACATTATTCCCTATGAAGCAACCCTTTTGTTCTAGATCTGGGTTAACATATACTTTTGTTTGCTCCTGGCCTTCAAAGGAGTAACTTTCCCTAAAATATCAATGTCTTGCAAAACGTTTATCAGTACCCACAAACGTATAGGTTTGTGGGTGCTCAACAACTTTGTAGTAGGAAACTACTAAGCAGCACCCCCTGTCCTGCCTTTGGTCGCAGATTTACTCCAACTGATCATTTGAAAAATTAGCGGATCACCCAAAAAGAGTAAATCGGATTGGATTTAAGTCGACTGATCCTTATGCACTCAATAAGGATCAAGCAATTCCCAGCCACAGATTACCTTTTTGCTTATCTAAATTGCATCTATTGGTCCAAAGCACATTGTGAATCAGACATTCTGCTTTTTAGGTCTCGCGCCTAGCGCTGCAGGGGGTTTGAAAACTAATCTAGGAATCGCACACGTTCGTGCGTGTGCTTTTCCTTTTGCCCCACGCTATTGGCCTTTGTGTGCATCTTTTTAACAAAGACAGCACGCAATTGGCCAAAGGCGGGCGCATTGCTCCGCCCATGGCCTATTGGTGTCGGTTACCCGCCGCCATGTGGTTTCAATTATCGTGCCCAGACACGGGAGCGATAATTGAAACCACATGTCTTGCTGTGGCGCGCGAGCACCACTCGTTGAAAAAGTTATTGCCTACTTCCTTGTGTTTCTTTTAGTGCATGCACGCTCACAACTCCCGGGCTTCTTAAATCCTCCTGCGCATGAATTACACTTGCCTGGCCTGAAGTGGAGTCAACAACAATAAGTAAGCGCGCCTTTTTCCTGGTTGGGGAGGAGCGCCGTTGGCAAGGTATTGATGCCTGGGGGGGCGGGAGGTCACGGAGCCCTACCAGGGATGATGGAGGGCCTCTTCCTCTGGCGCCACAGGTACACGGGCTCCAGGTTCTTCATGTTGCGCTGCAGCCGGACTCTGACATCCAGGCCCGCATGCAGCAGCTCCTGCGGCAGGCTTCACCTCCGGGATGCGCTGTATTCATTGTGATACAAGACCACCTTGCCCCTGGACCCGGAGAAGAGACTGCTGCTATCACGCGCCATCACGAGACAATACGGCCAGGGGTTCTTTTCTGTCCCCCATCACCCAGCACGCCCAGCGCTCCAGTGCACTCATGCCTCCCCTGCACTTGTTTGGTAAGTTCAGCTCGTGGAAGGGGGTGTGCCCTTAAGACAGGTGCAGGATTACTAACGCGGACTCTCCATTCCAAAGCTAATGTCACCCAGCGGGAGGAGGATCTCCACAAAAGCCGTTTAGGTTAACAAAAGATTTCTGATGTCTGGAAAGTTTCAGCCGCGCCGAGCTCGTGAGAATATGCTGCCAGCTTCTTCTTTGTCAACGGCACTTCCATCTGGTCATGTCCTCGCAAACCCCTGGTGCTCGCTCTAAGTTACACAATTGCCATTGTCTTTTAACGTGGTATGTAACACAGCGTGCCCGTGTTACATAACCAGCCCAGGTAGGTGCGTCCCCATGTGACCGTGAGACTCGCTCATTCCTCCTCCTGCTCTTTGAAGCTCGTGCCGATTGCATGAAATCGAATAATTGAAAAATAATGTCAAACCGCCTTGTGGAATGAGAAAACAGTAATTTAAAAACATGTTGGTATGAATAAACAGCTCTTAACAATGGGGAATAACTTTGGTGCTTTCCGTCTATCCTCGTGGTTACCGGCATTCTTAGTATTTTTCCCCTGAGCAACATCAGGGCAGCATATTAGCCAATGCAAAATGATCGCTTTTTAACTCTTTCTAAAATACTTGGCGATTGTTTAACAAAAAACTTTCCTCTAAATATTTCAGGGCTGAAATGATAGTTTCACTTGCCCCATGTGTTCTAGAACTGCAATTGGAATAAGAAATGACACGGTCCTACGCCCACCACGTGTAAAAGGCAAGAAACACAAAAACACAGGTAAGTCCATTTATTGTGGAGGGAAGAGGGGTAGTCTGCAGACTTTATCGTGCTGGTAATTACAAGGTTCAGTAAATTTCACACGTCTAACCATTGTGATTTCTTGTATATACACGTGCTCGTGCCTAAAAGAGTGGATGTGTTGGGACTGCCTGTATCTAGACTGCCAGGCAATTCTTTTACTCACTGTGCCACCCCAGTTTTGACCAAGCCATATGCAAATTAGTATTGACCCAGTTCCGCATGGGAAACAGTCCAGCCTGAGCTGCCAAGCCGGGTCCTCCCTGGACCGGAAACAAGCATCATGGGACTGCCAGCGTTTCCAAATCACCTTGCAGGACATTTAGAGCAGGCAGAGACACTTTTGCCCATGCAGAACCATCGGAAGATATTTATTGGAGGTGGGAGGGAGAGTCCCTGAGCATATTTATGTGAATACATGCTTACACAAAGGTTCACTACATAAGCTATACATATACACTAAATACACATATAAAACTTCAGCTTTCCACCCCGCAACGCACAAATTACACTGTGTAATGATGCATGCATGTGTATACGTCACCAATCTCGGGCCAATCATTTCTTAACGCTTTATTAAAAACAATTTATAGCACGGGCGCCATACGCAAACGCGAGAGTTTAAGTTATAGGCATTGCAAATGACAATGCCTTTTATTTATCTGTTTTAAAACAACACAAATAAAATGGATAGTCATTTACAATGCCTTTTAGAGGGCAAATTCCTGTTGTAGCCCAACATAGTTTTTTTGTTGACAGTTTTCTGCTCTATATTATTGCATATAGGTCAATTATTAGTGGGTGCCTTTGCCTGCGAAGAGTCTATTTATTGTTGCAAATAAAATAGCAGTCATTTTCAATGCCAACAGCTCTACCTTTAACAAATGCGAGACCTATTGCATTGCAAATGCTTGTTTCACATATCACCAACAGGACAATAAGAATGAAGACATATTCTAGGAAAATATTTGGAGGTAAAACTAATTTACCTTCTTTTAATATCTATGGTATAATACGTGATTAATCCCTTAGTCTTTGCACTTGAGTCTATTTGATTTAAGTATAATTTAATTTCCGAAGTATTTCAGTATGTAGTACAATTTAAATGTATCTTTAAATCTGCACATGACATACAAGGTGAGTTAATGTTTAAAATGGCATGCACGCCCAGGTGATCAAAAGGAAACAGAAGATCCTCCCTTGTTCTTGTGTTATTGCCTGGACTGGAATGCTGAGCAACTTGCTAAGACAGCATAAATGGCCTTGCTACTAAAAATAAAGCACACCCAACAGCTCCCATCATGGGGGTATAATGAAGGTAATAGCAGTTAGGAGAACACAAAGGTACCTAATCAATAGCAAGTAAGACCAGGCATTTAGGACCCGCATACATTTGTGTTGCTAAAGGCCGAAATGGAAGGCGGCAAATCACAGCACATTCATGCAAACAGACTTGTTTCAGGCAAGATACTCACAATTTTGTAAGCACAAAATGGCTTTATTTAAGCTGTCTCCTCCTAAAAGTGCCTCAACTTCAAAGTAAGTCAATGGGGGGAAACATTCTCCCCAGTTTTGTTTTTAAGCCTCTCTTTCCAGTTTCAATATGTTGGCATGTATGAAAATGTGATATACACAATTAGCAAGGCTTGTTGTCTGCCCAACAAAGACTAACCATCTCCTGAGGGCCCCAAGCACAGGAAGGCTTAAGTTGCTCCTACAAGCAGCACAGTTTTCCTCCTTGCCTACGGAGAGAGAAAGGTCAAAATCTGGGAAGACAAAACATCTTGAAGAAAGGAGTGGAAGCACCCACCAGCAACACTCCAGGTGTCTTGCTGCCATGGTGTATACTATAGGTAGTCTCACAGCCTGGATGCCTCTTCATGAAGGAATAGAGTGTGCTAATTAGCTACTCCCCTGCCTACAATGGTGCAGAAATCCTCCGCTAGACTTCAGAACCAGAAGAGGTTCGACAGTAGCTAGTCATACCCCACCCTTAAGAAGCACTTTTTTTAGGCAGTTATTAATGTAGACACAACAGAGCTCTGCTGTGTATAGGGGCCTTGATGGTCCTTACCAGCCCCAGTGTGCGAACACAGTAAAAGACCACAGGAGAGAGGCTGGACGGCATCCTAAGTGGAAGCCTCCCAAAGAACACCGCTTGTTGTCAGTGGGAATACTGTCAGCAGCCCAAGGGAAACTGAGGGCCAGTGGTACAGCTGCCAGTAGTTCAATCAATGTATCGGAGACCTTATCCACTGCTACTGTAGTCACACTCCTGGATGTAGTAGGGTAGAGGTATTAGGCTGCACCCGTCTCTATTCCACTGGAGCAGCCATGTATGAATTCTGCGACCCGTGAATAATTGTAATATATCTCTCCGTGGAAAAATGCCTTATCTTGTATAACACTGTCTTCAATTTCGAACACAGTGAACTCGAAATGGGATCTCTAGATCACTGCCATCTCTTTCATACTTCTAGAGCTCTGAAGGATGTCCTCGCACATCACCACTCTCTACCATACTCGTTTACACCAAGATGGAGACCGCATGACGCAACTGGTTTGCTCTCATACATCAGCCATGAAGAGTCCCATCGGTGCCTTTATCCCAATACAGGTCAGTTCCTATTAGTTCACCTTTCTCAGGGCAACTCCTGCTGCTCAAGCGGATGTCCATGCACCATGGCTGCCTCTATCCTTCACCTGCTATCTGAAATGGGTTTCTTCACATCATAGCTGCCTCTTGTATAGGACACCAAACTGGTGTATGGTTCTCCTGTCTCAGTAATAATCCTCCTTCTTGGAATAGGACATCCTGCCACTGTTCTATCTATCATATAGCTATGGGTAATACTCGCCCCTTGCACAAGGGTTGTTTCTGGCATCCTATTGAAGTTCATGATGTTGTTCTTAGGTTAAAATGGCATCATACACACTTTTTACAGCAGACAATGTGCCGCACTTGTTTATCCCCTACTCCAGCAACATAGAGGCGATCTGACACTTCTGGAATAATGTTCCCTGGAATACACAGCAAGCAGTTCTTATACGGAGTCATTCTCTATAACTAAAAATGTGAGTTTTGTTGCGTCCATTACATTCCTACTCACAAGCCTGCCACTCTCATCCCACCAAATCTGGAGTGATATAAAGAGGCATTTCTAAGACCTAGCTAGGAGCCACCTCAAGGACCAGACTGACAACAGATACAAATAATAGGGCCCATTTTAAAGCCTAAAGCGGCAAAAAAATGTTATATCAAGGACACAAAATGTCCTGCAATCACCCCAGCATGCCACAACAATCTGAGTTACAATCCTGAAGTTAAAACCCGAGCCTTCATGCTCCACACACTCTCTTAGGTGCCTGTAGCCAAAGGTGCGACTTGAGTCTACATGTTTTTAAAATTATTATTTACCTGGAGGGTAGGGTGTTGCCGCATCTCATAGCTCACGTCATACACTTGGCTGAATAATTACTTCTAAAGTAACTGCATTGCTTAACATAGGTTAAGCACAACTAATGATGCTTTAGTTTCTGAAGCAATCCCAGTTGAAAAAAGAAATGCTTTTGATTAAGGTTGTTGTTGTTCAAATTCTGCGGAACTAAGATGGCCCACTTTGGAATATACTGTTAAAGTTCATGAGATCACTTGACTTTATTTATTTAAAAATATATATTTTTATTAAGGAAATTTTTTTGACATCGATTTTACCCCACCCTCTTGCACAGGACATTTGGAACATACTTGAATAATGGGCATACGTATACATACAAAATAATTGAAGGAGAGAAATAAAAAAGCAGAAAAAGCAACCACTAGTAAACAACTAACAAATTGCTTATGAATCTCCCAACATTTTGAAGGAAAGAGAACAAAAAATAAACAAGATAAAGGGAAACAAACAGCAAAAAACAAGGGAAAGAGCAGTCGACTTAACCAACAACAAACAATCTGCTAGAAGGTTAATTTGCCCCCCTGTTCTATACTAAATCCTTTCCTTCCACTCCCTGATTGGATTCCATATGCATAGCCCTAACGCCCTTCCTTTTTTCCCTTCCTGGCATATATCGCTTTTTCCAGATTATAGATACTTAACAACCTGGCTATTCATTGATGTAGTGTGGGTGGGAGACAGTCCCGCCATGTTGAAGCAATACATATACGGAATACTCCCATAGCCACAAAAAGGAAATACTCATACTGAGGCTGGTGTAAGGCCTGTCCCATCCCTAGTAAAATTAACTCTGGTGTTAACTTAGCCTCTATGTTTAGAGATCTTTCCAAGAATACTTCGATAGCGCCTATAAAGGGTTGCAGATCAGGGCAGGTAGCAAATATGTGTATTATATCTCCTTCTGTGCTATCACACCGCGGACAAGTGATCCCCTGAGTGCCCCCCAATCGTGCTATTCTTGCCGGTGTGTAATAAAGCATGTATATTGTCTTAAAGTGTTGGGCTTGAAGAGCTGCTGACCGAAGAATCTCCTGGCCTAGCTGTAATGAATTCCGAAATACCCCCTGTACTATTCCTAATTTATTTATCCATTTAGCTTCATATTTTCCTAGATCATCCTCTCTATTTAATATAAGCTCCGCATAGAACCTTTTGATTGTACACCCAAGACCCCCCTCTACAATCCTTAAAATTGTATTGTCTTCAAACCCTCGTGCTCCCCCTCTTTTACTGGATAGGAAGCTTCTGGTCTGCAGATACTTAAAGAAGCTCTTTGAACTAATGCCGAATATACCTTGTAATTCTGAAAATTGACGCATTCCTTCCGGACCTAACATGTCTCCCACTTTCTTCACCCCCCGGCGTCCCTATTCCAAAAAAGTCACGTCTGCGAAAATCTCTTGCGGAATTGTAGGGTTCTTACATAATCTGGTGTAGGCATTAAATCTTCACAGCCCGAAACTTTTTGTGAACACCTTCCAAATCCTGTATGCCGCATCCACTGTTTTAAATCTAGTTCTCTTAAAGTAACTAGGTTCTGTGTGTTTCAGGAAAGCGTTCTCTACATCCTCCCCAAGTACTATTCCGTAAATAGATGTTGGACCGGACCGTGTCCCTATTTCCGTCTCTGCCCCCCCTAGGAGGCCTGTCATTTGCTGTAGGGCTGCTGCCCAATAATACAGCCTCAAGTCCGGAAGTACCCACCCCCCCTATCCCTGGGTAGTGACATAAATCTCAATGCTCTTCTTGTTTTGCCGTGTGACCAGACAAAGCGATTTATCATTTGGTCTATCGTACTGAGGTTCCGTGACAATTGTAAGTGATGTTTTCGACTCGCACGAATATGGTCGAGTCTGGTATCTAAGAACCGCAAATGACGAGTTTAGTAAGTGTGCGCAGTTTCGCTGTGCTAACTTAAACCGTTCGTTTAATATGTGGGTTTTTCATCTGTACCCACGGGTTCCATCTTAGATATGGCATCCATTTTGTCTCTTGCCCTCAAGTAGCCAGCGAACGGACACTGTCCGCTTCGTTACCCTGGGACTCTCACGATATTTGTGGAAGACACATGTTCTTTGTAAGTATCTTTTACGATGAGGGGGATGATACTGTAAGGCAGATGGCCCCGCTTGAGGCTCATCTTGCCGTGCCGGGTTATTGTCTCAGCCGTGCATCTCATTAGGCACGTCCCTTTGATGCCTGTATCTCGTGTTTCCCGATACCTCCCCTTTTACACCCTTTTCGATCTCCCCACTGTCTCCATCTTCCTCTGCACCTGTCTTTGTCCCTATTTCGATCTGTTTTACTGCCGATTGGAATTCACTAATGTTGGGAAGATGGGTTTTTACAGTTGGGAACCGCCAAATGTTTCCGCACTTATGTTCCGGACCTTATGTGTACCAAGGTGACCAAAGCGACCCCTCTGGGGGATAATTATGGGAACCAGGTTGTAAACTTTTGTGTACCATGTTGTCCTATGAGTAAATTCTGTATAAAAGGAGCGCTCCACAGAACCAATTTGAAGCAGTCTCCCCAAGTTGCACGTGTTGTACTTGTTGTGACTTCTGTGTTCCCTGCAGTAAATAAACCTTGAATCTTTGACGCCGAAGGAAGTGTCCCGTGTCTCTGTAGTTTGTGCGCCGAAACAGGTATCCCATGAAGGTTATAGGTGTTGTTCCCTGGCACCGCTGGTACTGTTAAAAAGTCCAGTCCTTCAGTTGGCGCCCAACGTGGGGCGACTTCAGCGGTACCGGTCCAAAGCCTGATGATCGTGAGGAACTTCGTGTGAAATCTCCGAGGGAAGGTGCACCCCGCTTCATCGATCCTGTTGTCGAAATAAGTGGCCCGAAGTTTTTCCCTGCGAAGATTCCCGCCTCCTGACGGCTGCGACGGACCGATGCCCTGACTGTCGACCTGTCTTCGACGCCCGGCGTAGACCTTATGTACAAGCGAGACGATAGACGGGCCTTCCTGGTGACGCCATTGAAATTCTGAGTTAAGTATTTGTGGGTCGCTCCCAGTCCTTAGTGGTTGTTCTAGCTTTTGAAAGCTTTGTGGTTAGCCTTTAAGGCTTTGTGGTAATAGCTCACTGAGCTTTGTAATAGCCTCCTCAGGCTTTGTGGTTAGCTCTCCGAGCTTTGTGATAGCCTTAAGGCTTTGTTGTATTGCATGGTTCCATTGCATTTGTGGTTCTTAGTATTGGTTTTTAGTATTATTTGACAGTTGCAATTGCCAAAAACCGAGGGTTTTGACTTACACGAGGTTTTATTGCTTCGGTAATCCTTGAAGTTTGATACTAGGTTAGTGTGCACGATGCCTAGCCATAGTGATTTGTTTCGTATTTTCAAATGTTGCGCAATGGATTCCCGGTTGGAGGACTCGTGTCCGATACCTCCAGTTGGAACTCCGATACATGATCTTTATAGTCGACATGGGGTGGGTCCTATAATATATAATGATTACTGGGTCCGCTATACAAAGAAAGACGGTGACCTTAGATGGCCACCACATGGAACTTTTGAACTTTCGATTTTAGATAATCTTGAGGCTAAATTATTTTTAAAGAAAGCTAGGCCAGCTATGTTTGATTCCTTTCGGATATGGCGTAAAGAGGCCAAGCAGAAAGAAATCAAACAACTTAAAAAGGATCAAAAGCAAGAGTTCGTTCCTGTAATGCAAGCTATAAAAGAATGTAGACAAGACAAAGAAGAAAAAGACATGGAAATCGCTACTAGATTGCATCACATGAAAATAGATAAATGTTACCCAGTTTTACCGAATAAATCAGAAAAGAAAGAAGAAGATTTGAAGGAGGATTCCTTGCTGTCATACTTGATGAAATCACCACCTCCTTATGTACAGGGTGCTACTGCTCCTGTAGCTCCCCCTGTTGTTCCTCTTGTTGCTCCAGCGGCTGCGGGTCAGCCCGCTGTTAACCCTACGTTTGTTTCACCACCTGTTCTAGTTCCTACTGCTCCTGTACCTGTACCTTCGCAGACTGTTGTTTCTGCTACTCCAACTATCTTGTCCGTTCCTACTATGCCTTCCTTCACCTCCAGTGTTGTTGCCCCTGTTTTTCTTTCTCCTTCTGTTCGTAAGCGTGTTCCTAACTCTGTTGCTACTCTTTATTCACCTCTTTCTGGTCCGTTATTTTCGTCTAATTTATCTGAAACTCCTCAGAGACGGAGTCAGATCCCTAGTGGTAGGGAGAAAGAGACGTTAGTAACAATGGCACATAGGTGGATAAGACATCCTGCTACTTACACTCCACGTGTAGTCTTTGATACGTTTTCTCAGTTTAATGAGCCTACGCAGAGATTCGTATTTGAGGAGATGTGTAACTTTTTGAGGGAAGAATGGTATAATGATGATGTAGATAATGTACCGTCCGACATAATTGAACTTCAGAGTCACTTTTCAAACGGTATGATTATAGGAGACGATGTACGACGTGCCGTGGAACGCTTATTAGCATTCAGACCCACAGCACATTCTCGGGTATCATTAGAAGATACCACTGAGAACTGGAAAGCGGTTCCTGGTCAGTATCCTATGAGAGAAGTCCCGCCACTGTGGGTGCCTGGAGATCCGCAGGGTAACCCTGTGGTGCTACCGCATTTTCGAAGGGTGTGGATACATCTTCCATGGAAACGATCAGAAGTTTTGCAAGTGAAGCAATCCTTACCCGATCCGCGTAAAAATCCGGCTGGTTATTATAAGGAGTTATCACAACTGGTGGAAGCTACTATTATGAATATTGCCGACATCGACATGTTGTTTGGCAATGTGGTACCGCAACCAGTTTGGGCTAAAATTCGTCAAGCCAATCACGCAGTTGAATTAGGGGGTGATTGGGCTGCACTGCTAGCAGCTGATGCATTACAAGTCGGTGGGGCCAAGCCTGAACAGCTGATTTTGGATTTGCCTCAGAAAATAATTACGCTCATGAAAACTCTCATGCCAGCGATGAAGGTGAACTGGGATAAGTTATCAGCTTGTAAGCAAAAGAAAGACGAGAGTGTCTCAGATTTCTTTACAAGGTTTGAGGAAGCGTTTGTCGACCACAGCGGCCAGGACATGGGCGCTGAGGGAGGCCAGCGGTTATTCGTTGACAAATTCGTGTCGAATTTGTTGCCTGAACTAAGCAACAAATTGAAGAATTCAGAAAGTGCGTGGGCAGTTTCAACCCCTGCGCAAATACTAGCAACGGCTCAGTATTATGAGAATAGGGAAAAGGAAGAAAGTGATCGTGTAGAAAAGAAAACTAAGGAGCTCAAAACGAAGGTTTTGTTGCAGCAAGCATACCCTCCACGATCAAACCAAAATGATTCGCAACAACAGTATCGACCACGAGCACAGCTCGATAGGACACAGCCGCGCTCTGACAACTTTGATTCCAGATCTTCACTTGGGTATAATCAGTGCGCATATTGTAGGAAAGAGGGACACCTAAAATATGATTGTCTTGCCTTACGGGACCGTCTGAATGGTGTGTCGATACGTGGAAACCGTGGTGGTGGTCCTCAACAGGCACCACGTGGTAGAGGTCGTGGTTCATTCCACAATCAGATTGATCGTCATCAAAATCAATCGGATGTAAATAATTACTTTGACCAACGAAATGCGGGGTCAGTTCGATCTGCACAGTATAATGTTGATGATTATTATGTAGACCACGAGACTGTTGTAAATGACCATTACTAGGACAGCCAACGACGAAGAGAGGGAGTAGTGTCAGTTCCGGTCGATCAGAGTGGGCCCTACGTTGCAGTGGCTACATCAGGTGTAGTTGAGCCTTTTCTGTTAGACACTGGTGCGACAAAAAGTTCCATCATGCATTCAAAACTCCCTGGCGCACCTTTGTCTGGCTTAACGAATGTTTCCGTTGGATTCTCTGGCGCCCCTGTTAGTAACCCAGTCTCTAATCCTTTGCCTCTTATGATTGGACCCCGTGAGCTAACCGCTCCACTGATTCTATCTACAGGTTGTGGTGAAAATCTTTTGGGTCTGGATTTGTTGAAACGATTATATGCAACATTGTATTGTTCCCCCGAAGGAGTGGAACTTACATTGGGACGGAGAGTGATCTCTCCCATGTATTTATCGGTTGATAAATTACCACCGGAATGGAGTTCCCTCCCTGCGTCCTTATGGGCCACAGGTCCCAATGACGTGGGCCTGTTAGACATTCCACCCTATGTGATTCAATTGAAACCAAATGCGCGATTACCGCGTTTACCTCAATATCGTATTTCTCTCGAGGGCGAACGAGCGCTGTTAGCAATTGTTTATGATCTCATTGGAAAGGGTGTTGTTGAAGAAACTCGTGGAAATGTATGTAATAGCCCTGTATTGCCAATTCTGAAACGAACTGACCCAACTAAACCTCCTGTGTACCGTTTCGTTATAGATTTGAGAGAGGTAAATAAAATAGTGGTTCCTCAATTTCCCGTGGTCCCTGACATTACGGCTTTATTAACAATGATTCCGGCATCTGCCTCCTGGTTCACAGTGATCGATCTAAAGAATGCTTTCTTTAGCATCCCGATTGCAGAGGAAAGCAGAGACCTATTCGGATTTTCATTAGGAGGTCGCAGTTTTAGGCTAAAACGCGCTCCACAGAGCTACTGTGAGAGTCCGTCAATCTACAGCCAAGCACTTAAAGGTCAGCTTGATGCCTTTGTATTACCTAAAGGTGCAGCTTTGATTCAATACGTTGATGATCTTTTAGTGGCAGCTGATACAGAAACTATTTGCAAAACGGCTACAGTATCATTATTGCACTATCTACATGACTTACACCACAAGGTATCGCCTTCAAAGCTACAGTATTGTTGTCAAGAAGTTACCTATCTAGGTCACTTATTGTCAAAAGAAGGGAGAAGGTTGACCCCAGTGAGAATTGCAGCGATTTCCCGAATGACTGTGCCAAAAACCCAAAGAGATGTTCGCGCCTTTTTAGGTATTACGTCCTACTGCAGACAATGGATTCCAAATTTTTCATTGTTGGCGAAACCATTGATAGCCCTTACATGCAAAGATGTTTCATCCCCAGTACCTTGGTCTGAAGAATGTCAGAAAAGTTTTTCTGAATTGCGTGATGCGTTGTGTTCGGCTCCTGTGTTGGGCACTCCTGACTACAGTAAGCCGTTTACACTATACGTTCACGAGAGGGATGGTTGCGCGTTGAGTGTTTTGACACAACCTTTTGGTGGTAAGCAACGCCCATGTGCCTATTTTTCTTCGACTTTAGACCCAGTAGCAAGAGCTTTGCCAAGTTGCTTAAGGGCAACAGCGGCAGCTGCGGCGTCCATTCGACAGTCCGCAGGTCTAGTCATGGATAATATGCTCACGGTAATGGTTCCGCATGCAGTCGACACTCTATTGAACCGAACGAAAACTCAACATCTGACAAGTGCAAGATTGTCTGGTTATGAATTGACGTTGCTGGCCAGTCATATACGGATAAAACGATGTAATGTGTTGAATCCAGCAACATTGCTGCCGATCGACACAGAATCAAGTGGTGAAGCAGTACATGACTGCTATCTCAGAACTGAAGAGGAAACCAAGGGTCGTATTGACCTAAAAGATACTCCATTGACAGATCCCGATGGTACTTTATATGTGGATGGTTCCTGTTTTAAGTTACCGAATGGTGATGTGACAACTGCGTATGCTGTAGTTACATTGAGAACGATTGTGGAAAACGCAAGGTTAAGTCAGAATTCGGCTCAGGCTGCTGAGTTAATTGCTTTGACGAGAGCGTGTGTGTTGTCTAAAGATAAACGGGTGAATGTGTTTACAGATAGCCAGTATGCGTTTGGTGTGGCACATAGTTTTGGACGACTGTGGAGAGAGAGAGGATTCCTTACGTCACATGGTACGAAGATTCAACATGGCCAGCTTGTAAATGATCTTTTGGATGCACTTACGTTGCCTAAGCAAGTGGCGATTGTTAAATGTAGTGCGCATCGTAAGGTGACGGATGATGTTGGTCGTGGTAATGCGTTTGCGGATGAGACTGCTAAGGAGACTGCCCGGAACCTTAGCACTCGAATGTATGTGACGAGTTCGGTTAGGTGGCCTGCAGAATCAAGTATGTGTGAAAACACTATCGAGAGTGTGAAAGCAATTCAGAATAAGGCCACCGAGACTGAAAAGGCGAGGTGGAAAGAAAGTAAGGGAAAGTTGGATGCGAATGGTTGTTGGATTGACTTATCGGAACAGAAAAGATGGATGTTGCCTGATGCATATGTGCTGGCTGTTGTGACTATGGCACATGGGTTAGCACATATTAGCGCGAAAGGTATCTGTAAATTGCTGTTTCCTGTGTGGAAGAATGATGGTATTACGAAATGTGCTGAACGCTTGGTTAAGAATTGTATGGTATGTATGTTGTACAATCCTGGTAAGGGAACCCCAACTCCTCCTGGTAGTTTTGCTCCCCCTTCATGTCCCTTTGAGGTGATCCAATTGGACTTCATCCATATGGAGCGATGCAATAACTTGAAATACGTTTTAGTTGTTGTTTGCGCATTCTCCCGATGGATTGAGGCCTATCCTCTCAAAGACAATACTGCTTTGTCCACTGCGAAAATCCTACTGAAGGAATACTTTCCTCGGTATGGAATGCCTAGAATTGTGTGGTCAGACAACGGAAGTGAGTTTGTGGGGAGTGTGATGAAGAGTGTGTGCAAGGGCCTTGAAATTAATCAGAAATTCCATAGTGCCAATCATCCTCAGTCAGCTGGTTTGGTTGAAGGGTACAATGGCACCCTCAAACTAAAACTAGCAAAGATTCAGGCTACGACAGGTCTTTCATGGCCTGACGCTTTACCCATAGCATTGCTGTCAACAAGGGCAACTGTACACTCCCGAGTAGGGCTCAGTCCCTATGAAATAGTGTTCGGTCGCCCTGCCAATGTTTGGGGGGTCCCTAGACCGGGTGCCTTTTGTGATCTTGAGTATCCAATGTTGATCGATTATCTTCATGACTTGACTGCTAAACTGAGGTTAATTCACCAACAGGTTCACGAAGCATTGCCGACGCAGACGGAGGGTCCAGGCCACCAGCTCCAGCCCGGAGATTGGGTGGTAACGCGAAACTTTTCGCGCAAGAACAATTTGGATCCCAGGTTCACTGGACCCTATCAGGTCCTCCTTGCCACGAGAACTGCAGTTCGTCTCGAGGGGCGGAAGAATTGGGTGCATGCCACCCATACCAAGAAAGTCCCCATCCCGTTGCCAGCAGACTCGTGGGTGAGGAAAGGCAGTGCATCAACTGAAACCGAAGGATTGCCGGCGTTTGTACCTTTCAGCGACGCACAACCTGTCGGAGAATCCTCAGTGCAGCAAAAAGGCATTGTTGAACACTTGTCATCAGAAGACTCAAGACCAGAGCATTCAGCTGATCAACAGGGCGTTGTCCCTTCGACGGATCTTTTGTTTAACGAACAGACACGTCCTGGGAAAACCCGATACTTTTTGCGACCCAGCACTAAAGACTAATAAAAGACCCCGTTCTGTCCCTTGACAAGTGCATTATCCCGTTTTCCATGATCAGTTTGAACACTCATACTATTGTAATTATTTTGTACATATTCATTGAGCTTCGTTCCTTACACTTTTTGTTTCCACAGCTGAGAGACATTGTTTTCACATATATATATATATATATTTGTGAAATGAAGGCCGTAGGGCCGCGCGTGTACTTCCTCCTGGTTAGTAGGTCTTGACGCTAGGTTAAAGACCGTCGGTTCCTGGGAACTCCTAGGAATTGACTATTGCTACACAGAACGAAGTGCGTCAAGAAACGTTGCGGATGGTCATAGGGAATGGCATTTTCAAAGCTGATGGACTTGGAAAAAGCTCAAGCACAAAGATTCAAGCTGCAGCAACTCAGTCGTACCAAATGTTTTGTGTTCCAAATATTCGTACTGTTTGTGACTGTTTCTGCGTTATTGGCGGGTGGAGTGTATTACACGATGTCTTACTTCTTGCCTTCTATCATACCTACTCCTACCCCTGACCTTAAACTCACCTCCACTGTTTCTCCTCATTCTTTTCACATTTTACCTGAACACGAGCAGGCTAGACGTGCAGAATTCCGCAACAATTCCTTTATTCAGCTCCTTCATCAGCATCAGTTAGTGGTTAACACTACTAATTGTTGGGTGTGTGGGTTGATGCCGCATACTACGGATAAGGGAATTCCATATCTGGTGTTACCGTATAGCTCCCAAGGGTCTGCTCGAGCATTTCAAACAATGTTTCAAAGCGCACTGGGTTTCCACCCCATTCGAGAACCACGTTCCCCCTACTCTGGTCCTACCTCGTACTAAAAATCTTTGTCTATAGCAATAGAGGATTTAGATAGCGATATCTATGATCCCTCGCTTATCCCTGCAGAAGAGGTACAAGCCTATAGGGTCCTAAGTAGAGGCGAATATAGTGTGTTCACTGGTGAAAAACAGCTTAAAAGCTCGCCTCCGATATGGGTCGTACCCCACATTGGTAATTTTTGTTTAATAGGTCGCGGCCGTAGATCGAAAGCCCGACTTGGAGAGAGTGCTTGCACTGAAAATTATATTTTGCCAATGGTCTCGTCCCCTGTGTTTTTGGCTGCCAAGGGTACATACTTTATTTGTCATGATTGTGCGTATGCATGGTTGCCCTCTGACTTCATGGGCTCATGTTTTATCGCAAACTTGTTGCCTCCGACGTTTACTGTAGATGCAGATTATCACAAAACTAGAGTTGTGAGAGGCGTAATTAGCGAAGAGGATACTGCCGGTCAAGAGGCCGGAGACTTTTTCAAGGGTTTCCTCCCATTTTGGGGACCTATGGTTAATAGTAGGAACCTGAGACAGTTGACTCGAGTGGTAGAATCGACAGCTAATATTACTGCCAGTGCCCTTGGTAATAATCACCACAGAACTTCAGGCGGATAGACTTATGACGTTACAAAACCGTATGGTTTTAGACGTGATCTTAGCAGATCGAGGTGGGGTATGTAAGGTGATCCATTCGAGCTGCTGTATTTTCATTCCTGATAACGCTCCGACTGTCTATCAAGCCATCTCGAAGTTGCATAAGATCTCCGAATCCATACACGTGGATGTAGGGGATTGGACGCTACTTGGATGGTTTTGGGGCCTGATGTCGACTTGGGGTTGGAAGATTCTGATGA
The DNA here is from genome assembly GCF_964261635.1 of Lissotriton helveticus. NCBI lineage: Eukaryota > Metazoa > Chordata > Amphibia > Caudata > Salamandridae > Lissotriton > Lissotriton helveticus. The sequence goes on along the minus strand of NC_136065.1, from coordinate 558,367,163 downwards.
TCATTGGAGTCGTTGTAACGTTCCTGTTCACGTGTTGCCTTTGCGTGCAGTGCGGTCCTGCCTTATGTGGCCTCTGTGCTACAACGTGTATGAGACAGCCACCTGTTACCAAAGGGTCTCGGTTGGACAGAGCTATGCTACAGCAACATCTCGAGGGTCTGATGAATATCGAATATGATTCCGACTAGTGCTTGCCTACATGAGGGCAAAAGGAGCGTCTGAGGTTCCGTGACAATTGTAAGTGATGTTTTCGACTCGCACGAATATGGTCGAGTCTGGTATCTAAGAACCGCAAATGACGAGTTTAGTAAGTGTGCGCAGTTTCGCTGTGCTAACTTAAACCGTTCGTTTAATATGTGGGTTTTTCATCTGTACCCACGGGTTCCATCTTAGATATGGCATCCATTTTGTCTCTTGCCCTCAAGTAGCCAGCGAACGGACACTGTCCGCTTCGTTACCCTGGGACTCTCACGATATTTGTGGAAGACACGTTCTTTGTAAGTATCTTTTACGATGAGGGGGATGATACTGTAAGGCAGATGGCCCCGCTTGAGGCTCATCTTGCCGTGCCGGGTTATTGTCTCAGCCGTGCATCTCATTAGGCACGTCCCTTTGATGCCTGTATCTCGTGTTTCCCGATACCTCCCCTTTTACACCCTTTTCGATCTCCCCACTGTCTCCATCTTCCTCTGCACCTGTCTTTGTCCCTATTTCGATCTGTTTTACTGCCGATTGGAATTCACTAATGTTGGGAAGATGGGTTTTTACAGTTGGGAACCGCCAAATGTTTCCGCACTTATGTTCCGGACCTTATGTGTACCAAGGTGACCAAAGCGACCCCTCTGGGGGATAATTATGGGAACCAGGTTGTAAACTTTTGTGTACCATGTTGTCCTATGAGTAAATTCTGTATAAAAGGAGCGCTCCACAGAACCAATTTGAAGCAGTCTCCCCAAGTTGCACGTGTTGTGCTTGTTGTGACTTCTGTGTTCCCTGCAGTAAATAAACCTTGAATCTTTGACGCCGAAGGAAGTGTCCCGTGTCTCTGTAGTTTGTGCGCCGAAACAGGTATCCCATGAAGGTTATAGGTGTTGTTCCCTGGCACCGCTGGTACTGTTAAAAAGTCCAGTCCTTCAGTACTAAACCAACTGGAGTTAAACAAGAGAGGAATTGTCCTCAATAAATATTGGAATTTTGGCAGTAGGTTCATTTTGACAACGTTTACCCGTCCTACTAATGATATGTGTAGATTATGCACCCTATAGAGATCTTTCTTCGCTTTTTTAATTATTGGACTTATGTTTATTTCTACCAGTCTGTCAAGCCCTGCCGTGACCGTCACTCCCAAGTAAACCCCAGCCTGAACCACCCGTGAATCTGTACATGCTGCCTGTGCATTTTTAATAATTTGAGTTTTGCTTTATTCAGAGCATATCCTGCCACCTGACCAAACTGCTCTGCTTCCTCTTCTACTGCCCTAATAGCCTCTGTGGGTGAGGGTGTAATAACCGCCACGTCGTCGGAATACGCAAGCACTTTACAGAGTCCCACTTTAGTTGTCATTGGCGAAATCCAGTTGTTTTGCTCCAATTTATGGATCAGCGGGTCTATGTACATTGCGAACAGTAGTGGGGAGCACGGGCACCCTTGCCGTATACCGCGGGTAATTTCAAAGGGAGCAGTACGGCCAGCATTCACCCTAATACATGCAGTGGATGCACTATACAGTGTCCGGATGGCTCTCACAAAGCCCTCCCCGCAGCCCCCGTCTCAACACTGCCCACAGGAACTCCCAAGACACTCGATCAAATGCCTTTTCGGCGTCCAGCAACATAACAGCCATTGGGTTTCCCGAGACCTCTTGTGCATCAAATAAAGTGATCACCTTCCTGATATTTTGGGTGGTGCCCCTGTGTGGAATGAAACCGTGCTGTTTTATACTAACCAAGTTGTCTATGACCCTAGAGAATCTTGCTGCCAAGGCTTTTGAGAAAATCTTAACATCTGAGTTTATGAGCGTAATTGGGCGATAGGAACCTGGCTCCGTAGATGGTTTCCCTTTTTTAAGAATTATTATAATATCCGCCCCCGCCCAGCTAGCCGGTATGGACAACCCTAGTTGTGCCTCCTTGATTGTCCTAATTAGGTCACTTTTGATTGTTTTAAAAAACACTTAGTAAAATTCCCCCGGAATCTGATCCGGCCCTGCAGCCTTGCCTGAGGGTAGACTGAGCATGGCATCCATGATCTCCTCTTCCTCTAAAGGAGCATCCAATGAATCCCTGTCATCATCTGATAACACATTACCGGGTATATCCTGTAAGTATCAGTAAATTTCTCCGGGATCTCTGACCTGCTCCTCTTTATACAACTTGCAGTAGAACTGCCGAAAGGCTTCCCTAATTTCCTCCATATCTGAAACCATGTTGCCTCTACTATCCTTTATTTCCTTAATTTCCCCCAGGCTACCTTCTGCCTTGTCCGTATTGCTAAGGTGTGGCCTACCCTTTCACTGTATTCATAGCATTTTTCCCTTTGTGTCGAGAAGATTTTGGCCGCTCTAGTTGCTATTCTTTCCTCTGCCTCCGCCTTTGCCATTGTGACTGCCAAAAGACTCTGTTCAATACGAACTCCCTCAACTGTAGCTTGTGCCAGCCTCTGCTCAGCTACTAATAGGGCTGTGTTTAATTGCTCTGATCTAGTTAGCTCCTTTTTTTGTTTAGACAGACTGAAGCTAAGAGTCTCGCCCCGGACCCCCGCCTTGAAAGCGTCCCAAGCATTCCCTGAAGCAGTGCTTCCCCTATTGATTTTCCAGAACCCTTTTATCGATGTATGCATATGTTCAACATAATCAACATCCGTCAGTAGGTCCCTCTCAAACATCCACACCCTTTCCTGGCTACGAAAAACCCCGTCCTTAATTGTTAAAATTAACGGGTTATGGTCAGACACAATAGGCAGAAGTCTTTCCACCTGCAGTTTAGACAGTAGGGAGCATGAAGTAAAAAAGTAATCTAACCTGACGCACCTTTTGTGGGGGGGGGGGCAGAATAGTAAGTAAAGCCATTATCCTCTGGTTTCAATTTACCCCATACATCCAACAGTGCATTATTATCGGCCATTCTCAGAATTGCCCTGCATACCCTCTTTTTCCTGCCTAGATATTGCCCCCTAGAATCCAAGCCTAAACCTGCTGCTCCATTGATATTAAAATCGCCCGCTAGGATAACCCTCGGTGCCCATGTGGCCAATTCTAGATCTAAAAAAATCAAACAATTCCGGGTCATCCTCCGTTGAATTATATAATGAGCCCAGTGTAACCCACTCTCCCCCAATCAAACATTCTATCAACACCCATCTCCCCCACTGATCCTCTAATTTCCTCCTTGTTAAAATGTTGTTAAGTCTTGTAAGAATGTCCACCCCTCTAGTTTTCGCCCCCTGCCTTGAATAAGCTAACAAGTGGTACCCTAATTGCTCCAATAGGAAGGCCTTATTACCCTCTATGTGGGTCTACTGGATAAACACAAAATCTGCCCGCGTGTTTTTCAGCAACATTGCAACCCTTTGCCTTTTCATCCTATCATTAAGCCCACATACATTAAGGGTTATTATCTTTACATCCGTATTCATCTATACAAGGCTTTTGATTTTACTACAGTCCACTCCATTGCCACAACCATTCCTGAACTAACCCAGGATTGTTTCCTACCATGTCTAATAAACAGTTTCTCCTGTCTGGATGTTTTTATTTGCATTCCACCCCTCGCAATCTTTGTTTTTGTGGTCCCCTCTCCATGTATTAACTTCCAGTCCTGCTGTGCGCTTACCCTTACCCTATGTCCTGTGCCCCCCCTGCTCCCTCCCTCCCCTCCCTCCGACACCCTCCCCCCAACCTCCAAACCCCCTTTTACAGGCAAATAGGTCAATCCTAATCAATTTACGAGAGTGGGGGCAAGATGGCCGCTGACCAGCCGTGGGAGTAAGTCGCACTGACCTCTCTCTACTGGGATAGTAAAATGACTGTGGATACGGTGAAGAATGCGTAGTGAACTTGGCTGGCTAAAAGGCATTTTCTCCGGACTACTAACCCTGCTGCGCCGTAAGGCTCTTTATAAATCTATTCAACGATCCTGGGCTGCATCGAGAGCTGTGAGCATCAGAGCTGCCATGCCTCCTCGGGGAGCAAAGCCTAAAGAGGTAAAGGAGGTAAAGGAAATAAAGGCACCGGGAGATCCAGTAAAACCGCCCGATGCCCATGCAGTAACAAGGAAACAGGCGGCAAAAATCACAGGCACCACAGTGGACTCGGGCAGTAAAAGCAAGGGGGCGAAACTGAAAGATGCAGAGTCAAGTGCGGCAGGCGCGACAGCCGCAAAAAAGAACATTCAAAATACACCAAAAGACAATCTGTCTAAAGCGCCGCGGGGTAATTCGCTTCGACAACCCACCTTGGTCGAGGCCTTCTCTGGGGCAGCTGGAAACTCCACGGATCTTGTGGTTCATGGCGATGGCAGTCCAAACAATTCCGTGCACCCAGGTAATACAGCAGCAGTGGACGCGCACGCACAAAGAACACCGAGGAGGGCGCTCACAGATGCGCGGCTGTTCGAGCTGTCAGGCTTATCGGCGGGGGCTGTCCCAGGAGCATTGCTGGCTGGAGAGGTCGTAGGAGTGAAGGAGGCGAACGAGAATGCGCGTAGTGAGGTAAGCCGCGCTGATGCTGCAAATGAAAAAGAGTACAATGGTTCTAACTCCGCCCCAGGATCAGGCAGGACAGACAAGGTCACGAATGGGCAAGCTGTCTTAATGGTGGTAGATAGAGTTGTTGGCAATGGTGCTGTGGAACAAGGGGGCCATGAGCAGCCAGCTCCAGCACCGGGTATGGCTCGTGGACTTCGGACACCTTTAGTATCTGACTCAAATGCACTTGGGGTTTCGGGAGTGATGGAGGCTAATGGGGGAGAGGTTGACGCGGAGATGGATGCTGCAGAGGAGCCAGACTCGGAGGTAGAGCTAGAGGTTGTCGGCTCACTTGGAAGGCAAGATGAACATTCACCCCTGGTCATAGCTAAAGCCGGATTGCTAGCCCCGGGCTCTCCAAGCGATGAGTGCTTTTTTTCAGTCAATGATGAAACGGGCACATCCTCAGAAGGTTCGGGTTCAGGGGAGAGCTATGCAGGCAGTTCAGCCTCGGACTCTGACCCGGATCAGTCTGTTTCTGAGGATACAATTCAGTGGGCCTCTTTGAACCAGAAAATTAAGCAGCAGAAGAGCCGTTTGCGACAAAGGCATAAAACCCCCAGCAGCCCCTTGCAGCCCGATATGGCCAAAAAGCTAGTTTGGGATTACTCGGCCACTTCTAATTTTTATCAGGAAGAAGAAGAGACGAGCGGACAGCAATGGAAGACACATATGGCAGCCGCCATGGCACAGGATCAAGCACTAACACTTGACCCTACTCTATGCTACCCTTAAGCAGATGCAGGGGGAAGCCAGAACTGAAAGTAAAAGGGCCAAACAAGCAAATAAGAAAATTCAAGGGTCATTAAGCAAAATGAACAAACTAAATACCATCAAAATTACAACCAGCTCTGACGTCAATCTTGCAACCGCCGAACACCTCCACTTTCAGATCCACACCGACCCCAGGACCACACTTAGAGGAACCCTCATTTACAGGCCCCCAGGCACCCGATCTCAATTCAGCGACGACATCACTGACTTAGTCAGCCCGCACGCCCTCGCCTCCGAGAACTACATTCTTCCAGGAGACCTCAACTACCACCTTGACAACATTCTCGACAACAACACCACCACCCTTCTGGACAACCTGTCCAATCTTGGACTCAAACAACTTGTTGACACCCCCACTCACATAGCCGGACACACGCTCGACCCTATCTTCACCTCCAGCAAGCACATCTCCTTCGATCACACTACAGCTCTCCACTGGACGGATCACAGCTGTGTTCACTTCAGCTATAAAACAACCCTGACCCACAACCGTCCACAACCCATTCCCCGAAGAAAATGGAACAAAATCACCACCGACCAACTCCTCACATCACTCAGCCAAAACACTCCCACCCTAGCAACGGACCCAGACCTAGCGGCCACCAACCTCAGGCAATGGATTACCCACAGTGCGGACGAACTAGCACCCCTGAAAAAACACCAGTCGAAATCATCCAGCAAAAAAGCTCCCTGGTTCAATGATGACCTTAAAAAATCCAAGAAGACATGCCACACCCTGGAGAAGAATTGGAGAAAAGATCCAACCTCAGACAACATGGCCTCCCTCAAGACAGCCACCCGCAATCACCACCAACTGATTCGATCCGCCAAGAAATCAGCATTTAAGGACCGTCTCAACAACAATTCTCATAACAGCAAGGAGCTCTTCAAAATCGTCAAAGAATTCACCAACCCTCCCGCAGCATCCAACGACATCACTAACTCCCAAGACCTCTGCGATGCGCTATCCTCCTTCTTCTACAACAAAATTGCCGACATCCACAACAGCTTCAAGAATACTCCCAATGACCAACTCACCCTACCCCCTTCAGATCCTACCCCTCCAACTAACTACCTCAACTCCTGGAACCCAATCACCATTGAAGACACCATTCGCCTCATGAACTCAATCCACTCTGGCTCACCTTCTGACCCCTGTCCCCACTACATCTTCAACAAAGCTGACTCCATCATCGCTCCCCAACTCCGCGATGTCATCAACTGCTCCTTCAACTCCGCCACCTTTCCAGAAATATGGAAACACGCCGAACTGAGCGCCCTTCTGAAAAAACCAACAGCAGACCCCTCAGATCTGAAAAACTACCGACCCATTTCCCTCCTCCCTTTCCCGGTCAAAGTCATCGAGAAAGCCATCAATAGCCAACTCGCAGCCTTCCTTGAATCCAACAACTCCCTGGATCCCTCACAGAACGGCTTTCGAGCCAAACACAGCACCGAAACCGCCCGCATTGCGGCGACCGACGACATCCGAGCACTCCTGGACAACGGTGAAACAGTGGCCCTCATTCTACTCGACCTCTCCGCCGCCTTCGACACTGTCTGTCACAACACCCTCATACAACGCCTCAACAACATCGGCATACAAGGCAAAGCCTTGGACTGGATCATCTCGTTCCTAGCCGGGAGAACCCAGAGAGTCCGACTCCCCCCTTTCTACTCAGAGCCCACCGAAGTCATCTGTGGCGTACCTCAAGGCTCCTCACTCAGTCCCACCCTCTTCAACGTCTACATGAGTCCCCTCGCCTCCATCGCACGTCAACACAACCTCAACATCATCTCCTACGCCGACGACACCCAGCTAATCCTTTCCCTCACCAAAGACCCCAACACCGCCAAAAACAACCTTCACGAAGGTATGAAAGAAGTAGCCGAATGGATGAAACAGAGCCGCTTGAAACTCAACTCAGACAAAACGGAGGTGCTCATCCTAGGATCCTCCCCCTCAGCTTGGGACGACTCCTGGTGGCCTTCCGCTTTGGGATCTACGCCCACAGACCATGCACGTAACCTTGGCTTCATTCTAGACTCCTCCCTCTCAATGTCCAGACAAGTCAACGCCGTATCGTCCTCCTGCTTCAACGTCCTTCGCATTCTCAAAAAGATCTTCCGCTGGATCCCCCTCGAAACAAGAAAGACTGTCACCCATGCACTGGTCACGAGTCGACTGGACTATGGCAACACACTCTACGCCGGAATTACAACAAAATTGCAGAAAAAGCTCCAGGGCATCCAAAACGCATCAGCGAGACTCATATTAGACATCCCGCGCCAAGAGCACATCACCGGTCACTTAAAAAACCTCCACTGGCTTCCCGTCAACAAAAGAATTACTTTCCGCCTTCTTACCCACGCACACAAGGGCCTTTATAATCTAGGACCCGAATGCCTCAACACCCGACTGTCCTTCTACTATCCCACCCGCCAACTAAGATCATCCAATCAAGCCCTCGCCGCAGTCCCGCGCATCTGAAAAACCACCATGGGTGGCAGATCCTTCTCCTTCCTGGCTGCCAAGACCTGAAACTCACTCCCCACCCACCTCCGCCTTACTCAGAATCACATCTCCTTCAGACAAGAACTGAAAACATGGCTATTTGATAAACAGTAAACCCCTCCCTCCAGCGCCTTGAGACCCTCTGGGTGAGTAGTGCGCTTTATAAATGCATGAACTTATGCGGAGATGGCAGGAAGCGTAACGGAGGTGGAAGAGAGGACAGGTAAGCTGGAGGACGAGGTGACGCGATGGCAGGAGTTTAAAGAAGCCCAGGAGAAACCAACAGAGGACATGAAATGGAAGATGGAGGATTTTGAAAACCGACAGAGGTGCAACAACATTAGACTCCTGGGTATTCCGGAGGGATCGGAGGGGCAGGATGCATGGGCCTACGTGATCGCACTTTTTAAGGGGGCATTTCCAGAGTTGGGAGCATGGAACTGGGAGCACTTGTAAACTGTCACTGTTTATATTTGTGCTAGCTTTTAAAAGCACCTTTGTTCACGTTCTCTGCAACTCACCCAGCACTAGCAGCAGATCATAACGCTGCCTGCTGGACGATCATTGAAACCTTGCCTCGGACGCTCCCAGCGCGAGGACTTAGGCCACGCCCCTTTTAGGCCACGCCCACCCGCGTCAAGTACAAAGCGCTGACTACTAGCGCCTGATAGGCCAGCAGTCCACACTCCTGAGGCGGAAGCCGGGAGAGCTTAGAAATTTGCTCGTTTTTAAACTTGGAAACTGTCACTGTTTATATTTGTGCTAGCTTTTAAAAGCACCTTTGTTCACGTTCTCTGCAACTCACCCAGCACTAGCAGCAGATCATAACGCTGCCTGCTGGACGATCATTGAAACCTTGCCTCGGACGCTCCCAGCGCGAGGACTTAGGCCACGCCCCCGGACCTCCCCCTTGGCAATCACCTACATAATGTGCCTCGGACGGAAGCGCAGCGGACGAGCGCAGCGGGAGCGCCTAAGGCAAGCCCGTCTGCACCTGTCATCGCCACGACATCGCCATTCGCCAGTCCCCTTGGTCTAACCGTGCCCCACATGCCCCTAAGATACGACCGTGAAGAACTCCTTGCCGTGAATCACAGTCAAAGATGTCCTGTTGTCACAGGTGTCCTCGGCCACTCGCAACTCCAGTGCAACGCCTGCCATTTTACCACCGATAGTCCAACTCGCGTTCGGGGATACCAAGGCACAACCACTACCACCTCGCCCCTTACGATACTTCAACTTAACGTCAGGTCACTCACCAGACACCATCTAGAGGTCAACTCGCTCATTTTGGACGAAAACCCAGACATCCTCTTCCTTTGCGAAACATGGTTACGAGATGGCGCATATGCCATCCCCAACCTCACGCTCCCAGATGAGTATCATTTGGCCACTTTAAATCGCGATACACGAGGCGGTGGCATCGCGGTTATTTATAAGAAGCATTTCACCTGCTCATTCATTAAAGAAACTCTCCCTGATTGCGAATGCGCCCAATTTAAAATTACCACTAGCCCACAATTTACAATGTCGGGTCTATATATCTACCGCCCACCTGGACCTGCCTCTAGGTTCATTGACGCCCTCCTCGAGGTGTCTACCGCACTTATAACCAAATCTGCCAACTTTACTATTCTAGGCGACCTCAACCTGCATTTTGACCTATCCAACGATCACACTATTACCAATCTTCTCACCGATCTCTCGGCATTGCAGCTTAACTCCCTCATTCAGGCTCCCACCCATCTAGCCGGCCATACTCTGGACCCAGTCTTTACCAACATCCATGAGGCAGTCACAGAAGTCCCCACACCTATGGGATGGACGGACCATTACCTCATCAAACTAACCGTCCCAGTTCCAGGACGTCAGCACAAAACTGAATGCAACTGTCGCCTTAAAAGACCATGGCACAAACTTTCCACCCCCATCTTCCATGAAACCCTAGGAGTATTTCATCGGGAAGCCAATCAAGACATTGACACGACCTATACCTCCTTCAATAACTGGATCATAGGTGGACTCGACACTCTCATTCCAGCCAAACTAACCAAAGGACGATCCACACTTTCAAACCCTTGGTGTGATGACACCCTTAAAGCCATGCGCAAGGACTGCAAAAGAACTGAGCGTCAATGGAGAAAAGACTTTGACTGTCAGGACAAAGCTAACTATCTATCCAAACTTAAAATATATCATAAAGCCATCCGTACTGCCCGCGCAGCTTTCTATGCCGACAAAATCAGTTCTAACCCAAACCCTACTAAAATGATTTTCAAACTTGTCAAAGAACTTCAGAGTCCCAGGTCACCCTCTCCCAAAATTACATCCAATGAACAATGCGAACAGCTTGCCACATACTTCATAGAGAAAGTCCAGAACATCTACAAAACTTTTCCCCAGAACCCTCTTCACCCTGGTGAACCCAACAACCTAAACTCGATTATCACCCCTCTCACCCAAATCTCTGCTATCACTGCTACCGACCTGATCAAACTCTGCAAAAAAGTGAAATCTGGCTCCCCAGGGGATCCTATGAGTCCCTCTCATTTTCTGGACTCGCTTGACGTCTTCCTACCCCCCATGCTCGAAATTCTCAATCTCTCCTTCACTTCCGCCACTGTACCTACAGCCTGGAAACAGGCTTGGGTATCACCCATTATCAAAAAACCCACCCTGGATCCCTCGAAGCCAGAAAACTTCCGACCTATATCCCTTCTCCCTTGGATGTCTAAGATAGCAGAAGCCCACGTCAACGGCATTCTCTCCAAACATGTGGACCTAAATGGCATCCTGGACCCATCCCAAAATGGCTTCAGACCGGGTCACAGCACGGAATCTGCCCTATTGGCCACCACCGAATATCTACGGACAATTTTAGACTCCGGTCAAAGTGCTGCGCTAATTCTTCTCGATCTCAGCGCAGCCTTTGACACGGTATCACACGACATTCTTCTGAAGCGTCTGGAGATGGCCGGTGTGTCTGGCCTTGCTCTAACCTGGTTCCGCTCCTTTCTTAAGGACAGATCCTTTCGGGTATCAGCTCCCCCTTTCCTCTCAAAACCTTATCCAATAGCACAGGGAGTTCCCCAGGGCTCAGCGCTGAGCCCCTCCCTTTTCAACTTATATGTTCAGCCTCTTGCGGAAGTGGCCAAAGAGTGGGGGCTCACGCTGGTATCTTACGCCGACGACACCCAGTTGGTCGTCACCCTCACTGAAAGCCCTTCCATCACGGCATCCAGGTTCAGAAATGGCCTGGCAGCAGTGGCACAATGGATGACGGACAACTATCTCCAACTGAACGCCGGGAAAACCGAGGTGCTCCTTCTTGGCAGAAACACCAGCCATTGGAACGAGCACTGGTGGCCGTCATCCCTTGGTACCACCCCTCTCCCTAAATCTAGCGTCAAACACCTGGGAGTCTGGATGGATGCCACTCTCAGCTTCCAGACACACACCAAAAAGGTGGCAGCCACCTGTATGGGTCTTCTGAGAAATCTTAGGCCCATACTCGGCTTTTTCGATTCGAAGGTTCGCCAGCTGATTGTCCAGGCAACCATCTTATCACGCCTGGACTACGTGAACGTCCTCCTCCTAGGTGCAAACAAAGCAGAAACTGCGAGGTTTCAACGAGTCCAAAACGCGGCAGCAAGAACGCTGGTCAGTCTTCCCCGCAGATGCTCAGCCAGAGCCACCATCCGCAAACTTCACTGGCTGCCCGTCGAAAACAGAGTAAAATTCAAAGCGCTCATTACGATCTTTAAAATCTTCAAACAGGGAAACCCCTCTCTGCTACAAAACCTCACCTGCCCCTATGCTCCTAGCCGCGAGCTGCGCTCCTCCAACCAACTCCTTCTGAAAGTACCCCGAATAAAGCTCTGTCGCATTGGAGGTCGCTCCTTCAAGGTCCTGGGACCCAAGTTGTGGAACGCTCTTCCTCTTCATATACGTTCCATAGACTGCCTCTCTGCCTTCCGTAAGGCAATCAAGACCCTTCTATCTCCTTCCGACTAGTGCAGCTCCCTCCCCCCCTCCTCCCCCGCTCTCCTCCTGGTAGGGTGTGTGACTTCTCTCAGCGCCGGGACGCCCCATTGCTGGGGTAGCTGTTGCGCTTTACCAAACCCAGAATAGAATAGAATAGAATAGGAGGTCCAACAGGCACATAGGTTTCCTTTGACGCAAAAGAAAATATATGTTACATCCCAAACTGACAGGCCTAGGGCAATTTTGGTGTTTGTGGGGAACTTTTTAGCCAGACAGAGCTAATCCTCAGGCCCGACGTAGCCTTAACGGAATAACTTTTTTTGCATGCCCAGATTTTTGTCATGCCACGGTGGAGAGGAGGTGGAGACTAAGGCAAATGATTGATCCTTTTCAAAAGACAGGTTGTGAAGCATACTTGCTGTTCCCAGCCAGGCTAAAAGTGCTCGTAGATGGCCAGACCAGGATGTTTTTCTCAGAGGTTAAAGCACAGGCATTTTTGGCTGAACTTAAGAAAAAGAGGGGCCGAGGGAGTAGCATGCCAGCTGCACACGGGTCACGCTAGAGCTATAGGAATACAGCCGCAGGATATTTTATGTATTTACTTCACTATGTAATTGAGTTGTGTTACACTAACTAGTTTGGAATTCACAGTTGAGGATTTTTTTGTTGTAGGTATATTAAAGGGGGGAGGGGGTAGCGACATCCCAGGGGGCTAAGAAGCAGTCACACATAGGTCAGGATTGAGATCTCTTGACTTTAGATGTCCTCATGAATTAAAAAGGATTAATATTCTGCAAACTCAAACATTAGCAAACAAAATTTCATCAAAATCTGTTATTTTGGTAATCATTGTATTTACTCTGAATGTAGTGAGGTAAGAGTTTAATTAAATCTTCAGTGCTAGGGATAAAGACTTACAGATGACACACTGCTGTTCTGGGACTCGGAGAAAATATTGCAGTGTAGGAGTGATATGTTCACCCTTCTTGATAACTGAGGACAGCTAGCCATAGTTAGCGCTCACAGCCAGCCTGGTGGGATCACTATTCCTTCAGTGCATGGTGGATGCACTGAGAGCAGAGGAAAGTGCTGAGCATGTGCCATGTTTGTTTGGGCTCACTTGGCACTCTTTTTGTTCTGATGAAACAAATTCCTAACACAGAAGTTTGTTCTTTGCATCAGTTCCATTGTTTGTTTTCCATGCCGGTATCTCTCACGCTTCAGATGGCATGCCCGGGAACATCTATGGAGGCCCTGCACTAAGGGTTTCTGGCAGCTGAGCCGGCTGAGGTTCTGTCATCAGAAACCCCATGGATCCCCTGACTCGAAACGAGGTAGGAAACTTAAAATGAGGCCCAAAATATTAATATAAAGACACAAGAATTAAATCTGTTCTTTCCACAACCAAAGTCAATTAAAACAATTATTAATCACAGATTCAATTGTCTCTGGTCCACAATGTAAAAACATATTACATAATTAAAAATAATACATATATAACTCTGTGTGTGTGTGTTAATATAAGAAATTCCACCATTATATGTGCCAGCTTAAGCAATGGCACTAAGCTACCCATTAGTGCAATGAAAGACGGCGAGAACTACTTACTCTTTATAACAGGAAACACCATTCTACTACTCTTTCTAATGCACAACCCTATTTCTCACCCTATACCTCTATCAGTATATCCTCTACCTCCACTGTCTCATTCATCCCAGATCCCATACCACTACTACCAAAACAACCCTTTCCATACTCTTCCCTCCTCGCATCAACTCATACCTCTTTTACTATTCAGATCGCCCAAACAAGCATTTCTAAACCCTTCCCTCTGACTCTTCCGCCTCCACCTCCCCTTTACTCATCCCAAACCCCCTCTTACTGCTATGAACTCCCCAAACAAAAAAATTCAAGACCCTTCCCTCTTCTCTACCTTTTCAATCCAAATAACAGACTAATGTCCACCACTCAAATTAATTTCATATTTTCCTATACTAATTCCCCACTAATCCTGTTTGGGTTCCAGAGTAGCGTGCTGATCAATGAAAAGCGCTTCAACCCCTCATCAGGGGTAGCAAGCACTATATAAATGCAAACCTTTTCTCTCTTCTATCCCTCTACTATCCTTCTCAATCCAAAAAAACAGACTAACATATCCACCACTCAAATTACTTTCATATTTCACTATACTAATTCACCACTAATCCGTTATGGGTTTTCGGAGTTACGTGCTACTCGCCGAAAAAGCACTTCAACACCTCGTCTAGGGTAGTAAGCGCTCTATAAATGCAATTACAATACAATATGAAAAGTATTATTAGGCACAGATCTCCCAATTCCAAGCACCCATAAATCTTGTAACTTCTACAGGAACATCTATAGCCATGTTGTTTAACCCCTTCAGTGCTGCGCGAATTTCGCTGCAGTGCTGAAGGGTCATAAATCAAATTGACTCATGACGGAAATGTTCCGTCATCAGCACCGGAGCACCGGCGCTGATGACGGAACCGTTCCGTCATGAGCATGCAAGGGGTTAAAAGGAGTTGGAGGGCATTTCACCTCCCATGATATTGTAGTTTTTTTTTTTTTTAAATCGGCCTCTGGTTTAGCTGCTAGCAGACACAATTTAGGAGACTGTAAACCAAGTTTTCCCGCTCTCAACAGTACCAATATAATTTAGCATTCCACACTGAAAATCTTTTCCATGTTTTATGGCCCAATCCAGGCAGATTTTGCTTTGACTTAGTTTTATTGGACTAATGGTTTATTCCTGAAGCAGACGTACAATATTCTAATATTAGTGTTGAAATGCTCTTCGGAATCGATGAAATTGTAAATGGTAACTGTGATGGTCTTAAATCAAATTTTAACTATATCATGTATGTTCAATTTCTATTGCTTTTAATTGTCTTTTATGATGCAAAAATCGAAATAAAGACTTTAAAACCTGAAACCTGAAGTCACAGCATGAATGCAAAAATTATTTGTAAGCACCAACTACCTTTCACCTGCAAAATGAGTACAAGACGGTATACAAACTGTTTCCACTTTCAAAACCACATGCCCCCGCCCCATCCTAAGCAAACTTTGAAGCCCACTAGTAATTTGTTCGCTTTGGTCTTCTTTATCGGCCGGTTGAGTGAGTTTGTTCGCTCGAAAGTGGCAGCCTACTACTTTTCAAAACTGCTCCAGGGGCCGGCATGTTTGCATCTCGGCTTATTCCCCGCCTGTGCACAACGCTGAGTAAATATACTAAGCAATACGGACTAACTCTCTCGAAAGTTTCATGCATTAAATTTAGTACCTCATGAAAAAAAGCCAGCAACATTTCTGAGCATTAGAGATAGTGATTGTTTCCGTTTTTGCAAGAAAAAGTCGTTATCACCCTCAGAGTCCCTCTGCAAAATATACATGCAGTAGGAAAAACAAAACAGCAACTTGGCTCTCAACATTATTTTTTTTAAGAGCCGATGAGGTAACTGCTCGCATTCAAAATGTACTTGTTTATGCATTCATTAACTGGACCAGACGTGTGGTTTCACTCACTTAGGTTTCAGTCTAAACATCAAACGTAGAATGAGAACGTACCTCTGAATACAGGATACCCATGGCTGCTCCACACGGGTCTGGAAGAAACTAATGCAGGATTCTGGGATTGCAGGGGTGGCCGAATTAGAGGCGAGGTCTGCTTGCTTAAATCCAGTCGTTTCAAGAGGGAACTTCTGCCTACAAACATACGGCAACTGCACATTCTTTGTTTTAAACCTTCTGCCAAGCTGGGAGTGGAAACCCGCCTCGTGAAAGAAACGTTGTGCTTGCAAAACCCAGCCCTGTGATGTCAGTGTCCGTTTACACATCAGGGAGACGAACTGTGGCAAGCTGCAACAGGGGAGGAGGTCTTTCACAATCATGTTCTAAAAGCAATACCGCACGGCTATTAAAAGCGAGATTTGGAGAAAGAAATGAAGTCATTATACCCGTAATTATGTTGATCGCTTTAAACTCGAAAAACTTATGATAGCTTCTCACTTGGCAAGAAAATATTTTTCTACTTTCACCTTTCTTTTCCCAATATATTGGATGAAATTCATGCTTTCGATGGTTGGAGGCAAAATGTGGAGAAGGAAATGAGTGAAGAAACTGCAGAAACTTGAGGTTTGGACTTTCAGATGAGAACCAATAGAGTTATGGAATTATTGTAGAGAAGCAATGTTACAAATAACTATGAAGTGAAGATTCATAAATGTAGTGTGCAATTAAAGGAGTATGCATAAATGCGGTGTGCAGACTAAGCACTTAAACAATGCCAATCGTTTTGTCTTTTGTGTATAGAAAAGGTACTTGCAAGCCTGAGTACTACACAGAAGAGAAATCCCAAATGAGTAAAACTAGCAGGTAAGCTGCTCAAAGCTGCTAAATTTCCCAGGTACATCTGTCATGTATTGTTCCAGTCCAAGTTTTTTTCGTAGACTTCTGGGACTTGTAGCTCAATTTTATAATGGAATAAATGAAACTACAAGTACCAGAATTCAAAGAAAAAAAAACTGGACTGAAGCAGCACATCACGCATGAACCTGGGAAAATGACAGGGTCTGTAGCTACAGGGAAAGTGAGGGGTGGCTTCAAGTCAAGTCAGTAAATTTTTATAGCGCGCTACATACCCAGAGGGTCTCAAGGCGCTTGAAGACGGATGGGGAGTTACTTGTCAAATAACCACGTTTTAAGTTGCTTTCTGAATGCTAGGTGGTTCTGAGTCAGGCGCAGGTGAGTGGGGAGTGTGTTCCAGGTTTTAGCTGCGAGGTAGGAGAAGGATCTACGTCCCATGGTGGTTTTGTTGATGCGGGGAACAGTGGCAAGGGCTTGGTTGGAGGATCGTAGCTGCTGGCGAGGGGGGGAGTAGAAGGACAGTCGTGTATTGAGGCATTCAGGTCCGATTTCGTAGAGTGCTTTGTGTGCGTGGGTAAGGAGCCGGAAGGTAATTCTCTTATTGACGGGGAGCCAGTGGAGGTTTTTCAGGTGACCAGAGATGTGTTCTCTACGCGGGATGTCTAATACGAGCCTGGCTGAGGCGTTCTGGATGCGTTGGAGTTTTTTCTGGAGTTTTGCAGTGGTACCGGCGTAGAGGGTGTTTCCGTAGTCCAGTCGGCTTGTGACCAGTGCGTGGGTGACCGTTTTTCTAGTTTCGGTGGGGATCCAGCGAAATGTTTTTTTGAGCATGCGAAGAATGTTGAAGCAAGATGAGGAAACGGCGTTGACTTGTCTGTTCATCGAGAGTGCGGAATCCAGGATGACGCCCAGGTTCCTTGCGTGGTCCGTCGGGATGGGTGCTTTTCCCAGGGCCTCTGGCCACCAGGAGTCATCCCAGGCGGAGGGGGAGGTGCCTAGGATGAGGACTTCTGTTTTGTCCGAGTTCAGTTTCAGACGGCTGTGCTTCATCCATTCTGCTACTTCTTTCATTCCTTCATGTAAGTTGGTTTTGGCAGTGTTAGGGTCTCTGGTGAGTGATAGGATCAGTTGAGTGTCGTCGGCATAGGAGATGATGTTGAGGTTGTGTTGGCGTGCGATGGCCGCGAGGGGGCTCATGTATACGTTGAAGAGGGTGGGGCTGAGTGAAGATCCTTGTGGGACGCCGCAGATGACTTCAGTGGCCTCTGACTTGAATGGTGGAAGGCGGACTCTTTGGGTTCTTCCGGTGAGGAACGAGGTGATCCATTCCAGTGCTTTTCCTTGGATTCCGACGTTTTTGAGGCGTTGTAAAAGAGTGCTGTGGCAAACCGTGTCGAAGGCAGCGGAGAGGTCGAGGAGGATGAGGGCGACAGTGTCTCCATTGTCCAATAGAGTTCGAATGTCGTCTGTTGCTGCGATGAGGGCGGTTTCAGTGCTGTGCTTGGCTCGGAAGCCGGATTGTGAGGAGTCGAGGGATTTGTTGGTTTCGAGGAATGCGGCAAGCTGGTTGTTGACCGCTTTCTCGATTACTTTGGCCAGGAAAGGAAGGAGTGAGATAGGGCGGTAGTTTTTGAGTTCGGTGGGGTCAGCTGTGGGTTTTTTCAGGAGGGCGCTGAGTACGGCATGTTTCCAGCTTTCCGGGAAGGTTGCGGAGTTGAGGGAGCAGTTGATGACGTCTCGGAGGTGCGGTGCTATGATGGAGTCTGCTTTGTTAAAGATGTGGTGAGGGCATGGGTCTGTGGGGGATCCTGAGTGGATGGAGTTCATCAGACGGATGGTGTCCTCAGTGGAGATTGTCTTCCAGTCATTGAGGATGTTCAGGGGTGGAGGGGGTCCTGCGGGGGGTTGGGTGGGTTGGTCTTCGGGTCGGTTGTCGAAGCTGTTGTGGATGTCTGCAATTTTGCTGTGGAAGAATGAGGCTAGGGAGTCGCAGAGGGCTTGAGAGGGGGTGATGTCGTTGGAGTTGGCTGAGGGGTTGGTAAATTCCTTGACGATGTTGAATAATTCCTTGCTGTTGTGGGCGTTGTTATCTAGTCGGTCCTTGAAAGCAGCTTTCTTGGCATTCCGGATCAGTTGGTGATGTATGCGGGTGGCGTTTTTGAAGGCGTCCTTGGTGCTGGTGGTTGGGTCTTTTTTCCAGGTCTTCTCAAGGGAGCGGCAGAGTTTCTTGGATTTCTTAAGATCATCGTTGAACCAGGAGGCCTTCTTGCTGCCTAGTTTGATTTGTCGTTTTTTCTGTGGTGCTAGGATGTCGGCGCTTTTGGATAACCATTGGGTGAGGTTGGTGGCTGCTTGGTCTGGATTTGAGGAGTGGGCTGGGGGGTTAAGAAGAAGCGATGAGGAGATCTGGTCGATGGTGATTTTGTTCCAGTTTCTTTGCAGAGTCGGTTGGGGGTGGTTGTTGGATGTGGGCTTGTTGTAGGTGAAGTGAACGCAGCTGTGGTCAGTCCAAAGGAGAGCTGTGGTGTGGCTGAAGGAGACGTGTTTGCTGGAAGTGAAGATAGGGTCGAGTGTGTGGCCTGCGATGTGGGTGGGTGTGGAAAATTAGTACGATTTTGGTAAACATTATCTGCGCCATCTTGCCTTTTCCCCTGATGCCACACTTTTTGTCGTGCGCGCCCGCCATTTTAGGTGCCTCGATCAGGACCATCCCTTTTGCATGCCACTGGCCCCCGACATAGCCTTTCGCCCTCACCAAGCCTGCACGCTGACCAACCCCCCTGCTCGCACCTGCCTTGAGTCATAAACCCCTCTTCAGCGCAGCTCTGCCTCAGAACCCCATCCTGTTCCCAGCGCAACACCTCCCTTCCTCCCTTTCATGGTCCCCGGCCCTTTGATGCAAACCCCCTTTTCCCCCGTGTGCCCGTTTGTCTTCCTCGTTCCCAGGCCGACACCCAGCTCTGCCGATACTATTCCTTGCCCCTCCCCGTACAGTAGAAAGCTTCCCCCATCAAAGGACCCCCGAGTTGATCAAAGCCCCCACCCCATGAGATCCGATCGAACCCCCACATTCCATGAATCGGCGGAATATCCAGCTGCGCGATAATCATCACCTGTTGTGACCAGGGTGGGGACTTCTACTGCAAATGTGTGTGGGAACAGGCCCGAAGGGGAGATTCCGGAAAGGTCTTTCCGTACATCAAAGCGTTGCCATGAATATGTAATCTGTAATAAAGCCATAAAACCTGTATATAAGAGGCCAGGCCTCAGAGATGCGGTTAGAGCACCTCATGACGATACCTGCTGTCTGATTTGTCGTGTTCTCCTCCGGAGAGAATAAACCTTGTTTCCTGCTTTCCAGTCTCCAGCGCCTGCCTCTTCATTGATTAATAGTTCGTGGGTTAAAGAGGCGATACCGCCGGGCAAATATCGATTGTCCCCGACCTTAGTTTTTACAATTGGCGTCCCAAGCGTGGGGCCCATCAGCGACTCGTGGATCCAGTGGGAGAGGTCCTGACGACAGAGTGAACGACTGCAACGATCGGGAGAGCTCGTGCCCAATAGACCCTCGTCTGGCAGCCGATCATCCGAACTTCACTAGTTCCGAACAGACCTCTTTCGAGTGATCCACGGTCCTGACTGGGAACCATTAGGAGTGCCGTGAGAAATACGAGAAAAAGAGGACGAACGGGCGCTGGATTCGGAAGACAAGAAACTGTCCATACAGTCCGGGTAAGGTCGTGTAAACACGACAAACTACAAAATAATTGTATTGGTTGTTCAGAAAATACTAGTATTACTCTTTATTTGACTTATTTGGAGATTCACTGTCTGCACACGGAGAAACAGTAGGCTCTTTCCCTTTTGCAAACAGTGAAGGATAGGTAACGCAGCCGTCGTGCCTATTTTTCTCCCCCACTGATTCTATTATTTATTAACGGTTTTCAGGAGATTCCCTCTCCCACACTGATTAACTGGGTTCTTTGACCCCGAACTACTGTTCACGGATCGTCTTCTGGAGATTCTCTGTCTGCAAACAGGAAATAACAGATTCCTCTTTACGGATAGTGAAAGGGTAGAGGACGCAGACTTTTGCGCCCTACTTACTCTCCCCACTGACTTTATTTTATTTTATTTTATTTTATTTATTATTGGTTGTTCCTTGTTATTGGTTGTTCTTATTTATTGGTCCATGAGGTATTCACTGCCTGCAAACAACGTAGAATAGAAATATTCTGTCTAGTCTTTGCGCACAGTGATAAGATAGGCAGTGCTGACTTTTTGTCCCTCGTTGCGAGCCGTCATGTCTGTCTTCTCCCCACTGATTGATAATTGGTTCAGCCCGGACCGTTTGTTAGAGGTGGATCATCTAGCTCCGCTGGAAGGCACCCCTAATAAGGACATGTTAATAAACTATGGATTAGTTACCATAGCCTATAATAAATTGTGGCACAGGTATACCAAAGAAAGTCAAGACAAACAGTGGCCACTGGTAGGATCCTTCGATCTTGATAAAATAGAAACGTTAGAAATAGCCCTTCGTAATAATAAGACAACGCCTATTATGCTCGACAGTCTCGGTATGTGGCGCAAAGAGGCAATGCAACGAAAGAAAAGAGACGAGGACAGAGCAGGTAGAGGAATATATCAACAGGACAACCCCTGGACACCACGACCCGAAAATTATCCCCCGACACTACGCACAGAACGGCCAGACTTAGGGCAAGATCAATGCGCTTTTTGTAGATATGTCGGACACTGGAAAGCACAATGCCCGACTCTGCTGAGCAAGAGTGGGAATAGAGGGCCGGCAGGAATAACAGGCCGACAGAAAGGGAAAAGGCGCGAGACAAAGAAGAATCAGACTCACATAGACAGACCAGATAGAACCACCACGTTTGATTATGCCCGATGGCACAGATTTCGCCAGAACGATTTCAGCGACATGTTCGAGTTTTCCTAGGTCGAACAATGTAAAGACGGGAACCCAGCCTAGCTCTAAATTCACAGACGGAAAAAGATAATTATGGCCAATAACTGTTTTATATTTGTCTTGGATCTTTGTATGTCGTACTTGTACTGTCCCCCGTCTGAGTTTGTGTGTACGTAATGTATGAATCTGCGTCATCCCTCTGCATGTTCTTCCGTGTTACATAAACTCTGTTAACAGAAATTCTAGCATGAGACAACCTGGAAAGAAAGGAATGGGAAACGAAATCAGTAGGCCACTGATGAACACAAACTTTTATTTAACATAACAAGCAAGAAACAATAACGCTAGAAACAAGAACGGTAAACTGTAGAAAATGAAAGTCAACAGAACATTCGCCCCCCCCCCCCATTCTGGAACCTTCCAAAGTTGGGCAGGGTTACGGCTACGCCCAACTGGCGGCAACCCATATAAGGCGGGCCCTGCTGCCAACACTTGGTCAGGAAATCTTAACGTATGGGGGAGCCGGAGGAGAGGCAGGGGCCAGCGGGGTCCGGCCACAGCGGCCCTGGGTAGCTGCAGGTAATCCCGCCACATGCCTCCCCGGCCCAGCCGCAACGGCCCTGGATAGTTGCAGGCAGTCCCGCCACATGTCCTCCCGGCCCGGCCACCAATGGCCAGGGACCGGGGCCAACTGAGTCCAGCTGCAGCCGATAACCTAAGGAAGCCCGGCCCAGAGAAGGACGAGACACCTCTTCCTTTTCTCCTCCGTTGTGGCAGCAGCAACACGCCAGGCGCCACCTCTGTCATGAACAATGGCCGCGGCAACTCTGGACGACGGGATATCCTGTACGTACCCCCACAGAAATTTGTCCAAGTTGGGCTGGGAGGGAGAGGCGACGCGGACGAGCCTCTCCCACCTCCACAGATAGGAGGCGTCCCAGCCCCAGTCCGGCCATCACAAATACCTCTGCAGAAATTTGTCCAAGTTGGGCTGGGAGGGAGAGGCGACGCGGACGAGCCTCTCCCACCTCCATGGATAGGAGGTCTCCCAGCCCCCGGCCCAGCACCGAACTCCCCCAGCCAGGCGGCGGTGCCAATACTTGCGCAGCACCGAACATGCAACGGTGCCCATATTTTCGGAGCACCGAACGTGCAACGGTGCCCATATTTTCGGAGCACCGAATATGCAATGGCTGCACCGATACTTGTGCAGCACCGGATGTGCGCCGCAGGTGGCCATACTTCCACAGCATTGAGCATGGGCCTTGTGGAGCACCGGATGTGGAGAGACCTTCGTGCAGGCCGATGAAAAAGAGCAGCGTGGAGTGCACCGGGAGAAGGAGACGGCGCGAACGAGTCTCCCTCGCCCCCCCCGGTGAGGGCATCACAGCTGCACCCCAGCCGAACGTCCCGCTTCCACAGAATAGAGTTCCATTCCCTATTTGTCCTCAGGAAGGTCTCTTCCACTCTTGCAGACTCGACGAGAGGGGACTGCTGCAGGGCCTCAAAATGGCGTCTGGGTCCGCTGGAAGGCGGGCCTCGGCCGCTAGAGTAGCTTTGAACAGCAATGTCATTCGGGCGCTTGCCCACCGGGGCACGAGCCCCCACCTCCGACAGCATCTCCACAGCCTTGAAGATTCTACAAAAGTCCCAGGAGCCCTCGGCCCTTGCAGGCTTCCGGTAAAGGACAACTGCCTTAATCGCTAGCGAAATAAGCATGACATAGCCACTCCTTCTGTTAGCATGAATTCTTGAACTGCCGAAAAGGACTCTGGTCCAACTGCCGGTTGTAGGAAACACTTTCCCTGATGCTACTTCCGGACTAACCCGGCCCCGCCCAAAATGGCGCCGGTATCAATAGGAACGTACGAACACCTCGTGGTGTTTCTTTTTGCTAAAATAACAAAACTTGATGTTCTGAGACAATGTATATGATCCTTTGTACACTTGACGAGAAAGAAGGAGAGCTCACTCGACGAACATGTAAAAAGGATCCCGTTAAAAAAAAATTTGATTACAAATGTACGATGTATTATATTTTTATATAGCTGATGTATAACCTCGCTTATGACGCACGCACACGGTATGCATATAGGAAATCTGATTGCAACTAGTCTGACTATGCTTCTAAATCATGAAATACATGCCCCCGATTCCCCCAGTCAATTGATAGACGTTTTAGTTTCCTACAAATGAATGAATAAAACTTTCTAATGTTTTTATTGCTGCAAAACGACATCCCCCCACTGTACGCACTTTAGCCATTGCCGTGTCCGGCCGAATTCGACTGCACCCTCATAATCCACGTACTGAAATGATTTTGCAAAATAAAGGTTTTCGAAATTATGAACGGGTACTGCATGCTTTATTTAAAAATGTGGGATCGGCGGGAGAGTTCCTTTCTGTGCACCCTACTCTGCTCTCTTTTTAAGGTTGAAAGAAGATGGTTGCCCAGCCCCGGATGGAGGATCGAATCTGAGACACGACACTCCGCCGTCAAAAATGCGACTGACTCCGGGACTCGCGCATGGAGAAAGACCCCGACTTCTGGGGATGGGTAAAAACGAAATGGCGTAATGTAAAAGATGGGTAAAAGGTGAAACGATGTGAATGATAGAATATTATAAAGATGCGACACTCAAAGGTACTAGGAAACAGAGTTGGCCGGAGAACTGATAAACCTTGGAACATCACAAACGTTGAAAGAGATTTTAGGACCCCGATAGTTAAACACACCTACCAACTAGAAACTTCGCGCTAAGTGCTTCTGATTCTCTAACGTTTTCCTTCTCACAACCCATAAGGACACACTGCCCCCCCCCCCTTTTTTTTGACTCCAGAAACCACAACCTCGGGGATTCTATCCCAAGGAGATAAGACGAGTATGAGGTAAGTAAAAGATTTTCGTAGCCGTGCTTTTAATATGCCCGTATGTTGTCCCCTTCCCCTCTTTTTCCTCCCTCTGCAGGCTACCTCAGAGATCACAGCCGAGGCGTGGCGAAGATCTGAAGCCTCGCCATGTCTGATACGCGAAGCAGACTAACGCCGCAAGGTGGCACCTAAGCACACCCACAACCTACTAATGTAACAAACAAACCAACAAATAATATGGCTTGATAAGAAGTGATCACCTTTAATGCATGATGCGTGAATGGACACATGTCGCGTGTGAATGAAACTATGAGAGAATGTTTGTGTGTGACTGAAGCGCTGACTCAACTGGTCAAAGGACCAAGAATGCAAGGAGGGCGACACGATGGTGCCCCCTTTTCCTTTTTCTCAACGCATGCCCCCCGTACCCGACCTAATGCTCGCCCGTCCTGAACTGCATGCTTACAAAATACTAACACAGACCTGCGATGTCTTGTATCGAGTGATGCGCTGAATAATCTATCTTAAATACACGGCCGCCCCCTATGTTGCACGTGTACTATCTAGCCTATTGTTGCACATCTCTCTCTCTCTCTCTCTCTCTCTCTCTCTCTCTCTCTCTCTCTCTCTCTCTCTCTCTCTCTCTCTCTCTCACTCTCTCTCTCTCTCTCTCTCTCTCTCTCTCTCTCTCTCTCTCTCTCTCTCCTCCACACTCTCACTCTTCCGAACGACTAGCAGCTAAATTGGCAAACCGCCACCCCTAGCACACCACCCAATTGGCTTCAAATACCGCCAGTATTTGCACGAAACTTGTCTTTAATACAATCACCCTGAGACCGTGTCATTGCCTCTCCTTTCTGCTAAATTAACGAAACCGAGAGTTGGCGATAAGGGAAAGGACAGGTAAGACGACTGAGGTTCCCTAATCTGACCCGTAATAAGGGAACTACAAGTCAGCGGCTCCTATGATGAAATAGAATGCCTCAGAATACGCGACCTTCCCCGTCCCAAATTGTCGCAATACCCAAACAGTAAAAATGATCGAAACTTCCTCATATTCCAGGAACGCCCCCTGTTTCGTATCAGCTGCCCCGGACGAGAGTTATAAAACTATCCCTCACCCCCGGTCATAAGAGATGGGTCTACTTACGCCCTTACCACAGTTTTCTATGTCCCTAGTCGTTTCCCATAAGACCCCTGTCTTTTCTAAATTAGTAATCAGGCTATAAGAGGCTACATAGGAACCGGAATGATGTTTTACAAAGTTAAAGGGATTAGGCCGAAGCAAAAAAAAATCATTGCAATGAACACTGTTGAGAGCAAAAATGTTTAGTTGAAAGGCAAGATGCATTGATAGAATGAAAAATGTTTAGCCTATGTTCGTCCCTCAGCAAGATACCTATTAGTATCATGTTGATAGCTCACCGCACCCTTGATAAATATAAAGCCCTAGAGAACGGTATAGCTTTGTCAGGCTCGTATTACGAAGGTGGGTCTCCATCAGATGAACTGTCGTAACAGTAATAAATAGTTGTAAAGGAAAGTCATAGTAAATCCTACAGGCCCATCATCGGTCATTTATATGTTATTTGTGAACGCTAATATAACGGACATCTTCGTTTCGTGCCTGGAGCTGGGAGAGAAATAGACTTATGTGTTTACCTTCCTCTACCAATTCTCTAAAGACTGTCTTTTCAAACTCATTTTAAGGGTACGACTGTCGGAGGAAAGAAGGACCGGATGTGGGAGCACGTGGCCTGACTACAGACTATGGAACATCTGCGACATTGGCCGAGGCGAGACCGCGACAGAAAGGAGCTGCAGGACGAGGCACTATTTCCGACCAAATGAGAGGAAAGGGCTGACCTGATGCCCCTGCTCAATGTTCAAATGTGTGCCGAAAAGTCCCCGCTCTCTGAACTCAGTCATGAGCCCGCCTACCTGGAATTCTCCGCCCCCTGGTCTGTTCCCGATCTGGCCTTTGCTCCATCCCCCTTTTTCTCCGACCTACCCTATGGACTATTTGTACACTCTTCTTCCATCTGAACTCTTTGACTATCGACTCCAAAGGACACGGGGCGAAAAAGACCTTCTGACCAGAAACGCGAGGAAAAGGTCGTGCCCTGCAACATGGGACCTAGAATAGAGCTGGACCCTTAGCTCCACCGCCGGTGCTCCACAGCGCCAACAAAGGACAACAAACAGTACTGAGAACTCATTAACTTCGAACATCGACACCCTCAATCATCGTTTCTGCTACATCTCGTTTCTCTCCCAGCCACCATTGTATTGATTATGCTCCAACCAAATATATAGGGAGCCCGTATATAATAACCTGTATGCAATGTACTCACTGCTCGCTACAGAATCATTTTTGTATTACATTACTATGACTTTCCTGCAAACAAGTTTATCAAAGTTTATCAATAGGCCCGCCTCCTAAAATTAGAGATTTTAAATGAAATGTTTACGACTCCTTCATCTGGGTTCCTACTGTTTTCCCTATGCCCACCATAATAGACCTGAATAGAAAATGAACCAGCAAGATGTCTTGAATATGTTAAAGGGAGGACTGTGGAAAATTAGTACGATTTTGGTAAACATTATCTGCGCCATCTTGCCTTTTCCCCTGATGCCACACTTTTTGTCGTGCGCGCCCGCCATTTTAGGTGCCTCGATCAGGACCATCCCTTTTGCATGCCACTGGCCCCCGACATAGCCCTTCGCCCTCACCAAGCCTGCACGCTGACCAACCCCCCTGCTCGCACCTGCCTTGAGTCATAAACCCCTCTTCAGCGCAGCTCTGCCTCAGAACCCCATCCTGTTCCCAGCGCAACACCTCCCTTCCTCCCTTTCATGGTCCCCGGCCCTTTGATGCAAACCCCCTTTTCCCCCGTGTGCCCGTTTGTCTTCCTCGTTCCCAGGCCGACACCCAGTTCTGCCGATACTATTCCTTGCCCCTCCCCGTACAGTAGAAAGCTTCCCCCATCAAAGGACCCCCGAGTTGATCAAAGCCCCACCCCATGAGATCCGATCGAACCCCCACATTCCATGAATCGGCGGAATATCCAGCTGCGCGATAATCATCACCTGTTGTGACCAGGGTGGGGACTTCTACTGCAAATGTGTGTGGGAACAGGCCCGAAGGGGAGATTCCGGGAATGTCTTTCCGTACATCAAAGCGTTGCCATGAATATGTAATCTGTAATAAAGCCATAAAACCTGTATATAAGAGGCCAGGCCTCAGAGATGCGGTTAGAGCACCTCATGACGATACCTGCTGTCTGATTTGTCGTGTTCTCCTCCGGAGAGAATAAACCTTGTTTCCTGCTTTCCAGTCTCCAGCGCCTGCCTCTTCATTGATTAATAGTTCGTGGGTTAAAGAGGCGATACCGCCGGGCAAATATCGATTGTCCCCGACCTTAGTTTTTACATGGGGGCAGTGACAAGCTGCTTAAGTCCGAGGTTGGCGAGGTTGTCCAAAATGGTGGTGGTGTTGCGGTCGTTGTTCTTCTCCAGGTGAAAGTTGAGGTCTCCCTGAAGGATATACTCTTCGGAGGGGAGCGCGTGAGGAGTGATGAAGTCAGTGATGTCTTCACTGAATTGTGCGCGGGGTCCTGGTGGCCTGTAGAGGAGGGTGCCTCTGAGTGTGGTCATGGGGTCGATGTGGATCTGGAAGTGCAGGTGTTCAGAGTTGGCGAGATTGACGTCTGAGCTGGTTGAGATGCGAATCGATTTCTTATGGACGATAGCGATGCCTCCTCCTGTGTGGTCCGTGCGGTCCTTACGGATGATCTTATATTCTTCGGGGATGGCGATGGTGATGTCTGGGGCTGATGAGGCGTTCATCCATGTTTCTGTTAGGAAGGCGACGTCCGGAGAGATGGTGTCTAGTAGATTCCAAAGGTCAATAGCGTGCCTGTGGACCGAGCGGGTGTTGAGCAGGATGCATTGTAGGTGGTTGGGGTCGGATATCTGTTGTGTGTTCGTAGATGAGGAGTTGTTCTTGGTGTCGCCGAACTTGCAGGAGTAGCAGGAAAAGGGTCCATGGGTGTATCCAGGAGCGGCTTGGAAGCAGTTGGGGGAGCGGCCGGGGTTGAGGGCTAGGAGGGTCGTGGCATCGTACGTGATGCGGGAAGGGTGGACATTACGAGGACCAGGGAGACTGGCGCTGGGCGCGGTCCAGGCGCGGACGGGCGTAGACGGGCTTACCTTTGGCGCACCTTCGGCGCGGATGAGGCGCGTTCGCTGCGCGTGGACGCTGCGCGCAGGTGCGACGGTCATATATGGGTAGTGGAAAGGGGGAGGGGCGAGGGCGGCTCGGCTGGGAGGCGGGGCGAGCTCAGGGAAGGCACACGGAGCCCAACAACAACAACAAAAACAAAATGGAGGGGGGAGCAGAGCAGGGCGCTGGGGGATATCGCCTAATGAAGCTGCAGGTCAGAAATGGAGCAAGCCAGCAAGCGGCAACCAAGTAGCGTTAACGCGGTACAATTCTAGGCGCTAATAGTACAAAATAACACACAGAGCAGCACAGAGCAACGATACCGCGTCTCGGCAGGGAGACAGGGGAGCGACCTCTCAGGGCAGGAGCGATGAGGGGATCACAGCGCTTCGAGGTCCGGGAGCGCTGTAAATAGTTAGTGGGAGGGCGGCTCGGCTGGGAGGCGGGGCGAGCTCAGGGAAGGCACACGGAGCCCAACAACAACAACAAAAACAAAATGGAGGGGGGAGCAGAGCAGGGCGCCGGGGGATATTGCCTAATGAAGCTGCAGGTCAGAAATGGAGCAAGCCAGCAAGCGGCAACCAAGTAGCGTTAACGCGGTACAATTCTAGGCGCTAATAGTACAAAATAACACACAGAGCAGCACAGAGCAACGATACCGCGTCTCGGCAGGGAGACAGGGGAGCGACCTCTCAGGGCAGGAGCGATGAGGGGATCACAGCGCTTCGAGGTCCGGGAGCGCTGTAAATAGTTAGTGGGAGGGCGGCTCGGCTGGGAGGCGGGGCGAGCTCAGGGAAGGCACACGGAGCCCAACAACAACAACAAAAACAAAATGGAGGGGGGAGCAGAGCAGGGCGCTGGGGGATATCGCCTAATGAAGCTGCAGGTCAGAAATGGAGCAAGCCAGCAAGCGGCAACCAAGTAGCGTTAACGCGGTACAATTCTAGGCGCTAATAGTACAAAATAACACACAGAGCAGCACAGAGCAACGATACCGCGTCTCGGCAGGGAGACAGGGGAGCGACCTCTCAGGGCAGGAGCGATGAGGGGATCACAGCGCTTCGAGGTCCGGGAGCGCTGTAAATAGTTAGTGGGAGGGCGGCTCGGCTGGGAGGCGGGGCGAGCTCAGGGAAGGCACACGGAGCCCAACAACAACAACAAAAACAAAATGGAGGGGGGAGCAGAGCAGGGCGCCGGGGGATATCGCCTAATGAAGCTGCAGGTCAGAAATGGAGCAAGCCAGCAAGCGGCAACCAAGTAGCGTTAACGCGGTACAATTCTAGGCGCTAATAGTACAAAATAACACACAGAGCAGCACAGAGCAATGATACCGCGTCTCGGCAGGGAGACAGGGGAGCGACCTCTCAGGGCAGGAGCGATGAGGGGATCACATAGCAAATGCTCATGTTTGTGTCCCTCCAAATGAGACTGGAAGTGGCTAGAATTTCAATTGAAACATTCAGATGAATAATGTCCTGATGAGCAGCAATCATTTTTAAAATTCATAAAAGGAAAGGTGACGATCAAATTTTGAGTAGTGGTCAGTTTCCATAATGTATTTTAGAAATACAGAGGAGTCTGCTTAGAGATACGAAGGCTTAGGTTTGCTTCAACACAAATGGAGATTGTATCCCGTCTTTTTATTCCCTCAAGGGCTTGAGACAATGTTGCATTTAAGCCCCTTTTTTATTTATTTATATATAAACACTCGATTCAGAGCTGGTAGCAAAAGGCGGGACCTTCCTAGAGTTTGGAACTGACACAGTACCTGTTT
Organism: Lissotriton helveticus; assembly: GCF_964261635.1. Classification (NCBI taxonomy): domain Eukaryota; kingdom Metazoa; phylum Chordata; class Amphibia; order Caudata; family Salamandridae; genus Lissotriton; species Lissotriton helveticus. Next base: position 558,336,958 of record NC_136065.1, on the reverse strand, counting down.
TACTTTACGCGGATGACATAATTTTAATTGCCTGCACCACAAATGGCCTGTAGTTGCTCCTTAATATTTTTAATGATTTTATGGGGGAGGTAAATCTGAAAATAAATCATCAGAAGTCGCCCATAATGATATGTGGCCCTAAAAATACCCGTTTACTTTCACACAACATAAATTTAATCCCCATCACTAAAGTCCAGCGTTTTAATTATCTTGTTATAATACTGTCCGATCATCTGAGTTGGGATAACATTTTAAGCCAGGGAGCTTGCAAATTTGCCCAGGGACATTGACAGAATGTTTAAGTTTTCTAAAAAACTGTGACAAAAGCCCATCAAGGAACTAATCACCTTGTATGAAAGTATGGGCTGGGCTTGGGGCTATACCCCACCTGTAGTCCTAAAAAAAATTGAAAATAAATTCCTCTGCAGGCTTCTAGGTATCCCAAAGAGTACAATAACACTACCGTAGATTGGGGGTCAATAGGGAAAGTTTATAGACCACTAGGTATACATTCCCTAGTACATATTCAACAACATAAGGTATACCTATAGTCTAAAAAATGTGCCAATAAGCATGAGTAGTGTGTCTCTCAAAATAAACCACAAGTGAATCAAAAGATTAAGAAGTTAAGGGAGAAGGGGAAACATCCCTTAAGGATAAGAACCCTCACTCACCCGAAGGTGACATGCTTCATCATTTGGGTCCTCCTTACCAAATGCTGAAAGCCTAGTCAACATTGGGAGCTGCTACTTCAGGGAGAGTAAAGGAAGGAGCTCAGAGATGTTTTGATTGGTAAGGAATAGGATGATAATCCCAAATGAGAGCTAAGGTGTAGTGAGGTGTGCAGCGCTGTGAAAAGAGTGAGTGGTGACGTTAAAACTATCTACGTAGAATCACAAGAAAATGCTTTAATGACGTGTTATACCTGACAGGGTTAAAAGGAGAACAGCACAGTGGTATAGATTTAGAACCACTGTCACTAAGTGGTCAACATGTTTCAGCCTATTGATCACTACCCGTGTATCAGCGGCTTTCTTCAGGACCAGATTAACTCTGTGATTATGCTGCTGCACTGTTAAGTGAAAACCATTTAAAGTGATAATAAAGATTATTTATACAAAACCGGTATTCCTGCTTGTCTTTATCTGTCAGGTCATACCCAGGTATCTATAAATGAATAAAACACACGTGGTAGAGCAAGAGAAAGACACACACAAAACTTATACTATGCTTAATAATCACATTTACTACACTTGGCATCACAAGTGTCATACCATTTATAACTGGTATCAAAGACTTACCCTCGAGTGTAGGATAGTCCTGCCTCACCTCTACCTGGCAGACTGCTCTGGAAGGAGGCCCGCTCTGCGGGAAAAATTATATATATAAGTGTCTACAAGGGTACACTAATCTAAATACACCAACCTATAGGTTGTCATATATAAGTGTATGGAGCAGTACACCTATATCAGTACACAAACCACTAAAAGCAGAGACCTGGGATAACCAGCCCCCGTAGTGACAGAGTGCCCTATCATTGGTCACTGGATGCAAATGTATACAGCATAACCAGAAGTTTATCACAGACAGACCTATTCATTTACAGGATAAAAACGAAATAACAAAGGAGTAAAACGTTTAGACATCAACACTAATTCGGACAAAGAATGTTTCCTGTGTCCTTACCTATCCGTCGGTACCTCGACACCCACGAGAGCTAGTCCCGGGAGGTACCGACTGGTGGGTCAACTGGTGTTTAAGTACTGGAAGTTTAATTACTTACAGCCATGAACGCAGGGTCCTGGCAAGCTATAGTGGACTAATGTCCGCCTGCCTTCTCGCTGCGCATGTCCGTGAGCAGAATAGTCATTCGCGCATGTACGAATGGGCTGCCTAGTTCAAGACGCTAGTTTCCCTGCGCATGCGCTGGGGCTCCTCCGTTAGTGCCGCTTATTATACGCCCTCGCGCATGCGCTGAGAACCAGCGTTCAGTTCCTCAAAGTGCCGCACAAGTATATCCCAGGGCTCTTATAGCGGGATAAACGGGACCTTACACCATTTAATCCTAGTGCGCTTGTATCGCCTTCTGTGTGGACAATACATTTTTGTAACGAGGCCAACTCATACATGAGTTTGAGAAATGTGTTGTATTAATTATCACTCGTTATTATGGTCCCATATCCACATCATAAGGGGAAACAATACCAGAGTAACAATATGTTGGAACCTAACAAGAAACGTTATAACATGAGGATGGAGAGGCTATCCTTAATGTTATGTTGTAATCGGGGGACAGACATTCTACTCATTCTGTCACCCCAGAATCACTCGTTTCTCCTACTGTTAAGCAGAAAGGGAGGCATGAACCTTAACTAAGTACATTATAAAGATAGCTACTAGAGGTGACACTGCCAAAGGTTAGATGGATGACCAGGGAATTTCATCCTTAAGGCCCAGGCTGTCTGTACCAAGTTTATAAATCCATTGTTGTTCCTTACGGAACAGGAATTTAGTGGGGTCTGTTAGCTGTGGGGGAATCCACGGTTTGTCTAGAACCACCCAACGTAAGTCAGTATCAGCGTGTCCCTTATCTAGAAAGTGGTTGGTAAGTTTTGTAGAGCGTTTGCCACATCTGATAGTGCTTTTGCGCCCACGTCTCCGTAGGTAGCAGCAAGCCCCTGTCTGTAGAAGGCAGGGATGGACCCTATGATGAAGCATGCCACCAAGGGGAAACCCGGGTGAATGAGGGTTATTTGAAAGAAAAAGCTTTTCTTCCCTTTCATTCCTAGCAAAAGGTTTGTGTTTTCCTTCTTTGACAGAAGGGGCTCTCTTTTTGGTTATTTGATAGATTCGTGGAGGACGAGTCCCTATTTCTCCTACCCCTGCTCTCCCTCTTTTTGATTTGATAATCTTTCAGTACTACATGACTGCACTATAAATGTTGTTTTTATCAACTGTTTAATATCTTGTGTCTTTTACTATTTACATACGTGCATGTCTGTTCAGTGGTTATATGTTATGTTATTTAAGCCCTCGCATTCAGAAAAGCAGAGAATCATGCCAACCTTGGTGAAACCTGAATTGCTTAACACCAGAGTTTATGTTTTTAATTTTGTTACCTTCTCTTTATTGAATGTTTATATCTTTGATCAAAACAGGGCCCACAAATTGGATAATCGTTCCAGATCAATAATCAAAGAGACGGGGGAATGAACCACATCAATCTGTATACCAGAGTCTCAAAGAAAATTGTTTCGTAGACCCTCAGTGACACATTCACAGCAGGCGGCATATATTATTTCCGCTCATGTGGTTCGGTGAAAAGTATCATCATTGGGTCTATTATTTGAGTGTCCTGTTCTCCAAGTGATTCAACAACCTCCAATAGGAGGGAGACTGTCTGAGTATTCATGGTGGTGTATCAATTAAAAAGATCTCTTATCCAGTAGGGAAAATGTTTTTATGAAAGGAATCTGGATAGGGATAAGGGTAAAAACAGGTCGGTGTTTTTGTGTATAAGCTACTGGGCCACAACGCCTAATGATCAGGTCGACTGGTTTTGGCCAGTGTGTGCCCATACGGGTCTATTTGCCTTCATCAGGACCATATTAGTGAAGGGCTAACATTTTGGGCACTTCTCTAGCAATGTGGGTAAGTATGTTAACTCACCAGTCTTTGTCACTAAGCACACTTTGCTCGGAACGAGTTCTTATAGGCACAATCTTTGGTCCATAACTAGGAGGGTACTGAGAAAAAACAAAAAAGTAATACAATGTTAACATTTTACATGATCCTCTACACACCCAGTGTGAAACTAGTAAATATCTAACTGGATAGTTTCCACTTACACTATTGACAGGTATAGATCAAGGTGTGAATGAAAAGCATTAAACCTTAATAAACTGATATTTTGCATAACTCCATTCTGCTGAGAAATAAATGGTTAATTATAAAGATCAATAAAACACAAACAATTGAAGAAGGGTCTGAGGGAAATTTAAAGACCTGCCCAGTTCGTATCCCCCTAACTATAATCCTAACAACAAAAGAACCGGGGGTCTATAACGGAGCTTCAAGTACTCCGAGCTGCTGCAAAACTCCTACCTTCCACCAAGCTCGGGTCCTGCGATGAGACAACGCCGGACAGAGCGGGGCCTCCTTTTTCCTGAGCTGGGTTCCAGGAGAGGTGAGGTACACTCCCTGTACTATTCAGATGTAAGAGACACCGTTTGGTACAGAGGAACACGATTTTGGACTATTTATGTGTATCCTTTACAGATTGTCGTTACGTTCACTTTATGTATGCAGTAGCTAATGCTTAGAACTCTGGCCCTGAAGAAAGCCATGGGATCTTGTCCCTACCGGCTGAAACATGTTGGCCTTGTAAATGCAGTTATATGTTTAGACTGCTTCCTCTGCATTGTTCTTGTTTGTTTGAGGGAAAGGACAAATTACATTAGAGTTTTTCGCCTATTGATCCTTTTACCCCTTGTTTTTAACTCACACATCTTTTGATTTTTGCACTGCACTCGATCCCATCTTTATCATTTGTTCATGGGTACCTTAGCGATTGATGGTGCGACCCAATTGAGTAAGGGTGATGGATGGGTCTCATTGATCAAGAGACATACCACCCCATTTTTGGATGACCAAATGAGAACACTTGATCTACATACCTATTTGATGGGAATCCAACACATCTCTGTACGGGTCTTACCAACAATCTCAGTAGGTCCTTCGACAGGTTTGTCCTGGCACACATTCTGATATAGAGACTTATGTAGCTCTATTAGCGCCTAACTCACTTATGTAGGAGTTTTGCAGCAGCTCGGAGTACTTGAAGCTCCGTTATAGACCCCCGGTTCTTTTGTTGTTATAATTATAAAGATCATCATGTGTCCTAGCTGGCTTAGAGGAAGTGTAAGAACTACATTGCAATTGTAGAAATCAAAAAATACTTTCAAAAGGAGTGGAAGTTTCCCCCTGGGATTGGAGAGTGGTAGGTACAGCATATTTCTATTAGATAAACAAGGATAACAGGTCAGTTCAAAAGCTTTATTTTCGGCACAAATGTGACCATAAAAGCACACTTAAAAATAATATAATAAATAATTTAAAAAGCAGCACTGATAAAAGAAGCAACAAACAGATCTCCACAGTGCAATTATATGATTTACAACAAAAAACATAGGGGCCGATTCACAGAACTAATCCGAGATAAAATCCTAAACTTACTACTTTTGGTATTCACAGAAGGCATTTAGTAGTAGTAGAGTTAGGACTCCTAACTTTACTACTACTAAATTGAGATAAAATCCTAAACGTACCACATTTGGTATTAACAGAAGGCATTTAGTCATAGTAAAGTCAGGACTCCTTACTTTACTACTACTAAACTGAGATAAAATCCTAGACTTACTAAATTTTGTATTCACAGAAGGCATTTAGTAGTAGTAAATTTAGGAGTCCTAACTTTACTACTTCTAGATGCCTTCTGTGAATGCAAAAAGTAGTATGTTTAGGATTTTATCTCAGATTAATTCTGTTAATCAGCCCCATAGACAATGAATAACACACACGCCTTAACATTACATGACAGATAAATGCTTGTGAAGTGCAAAACTGTAGTGATGAAGTCCGTAGAAAGGATCTAGTTTCATTGGATTTATTAGTTACAGTTACAAGTAGTTGAGCTGTTGTGATGCATCTCCACCAGGATCAGTCTGTCTGCTGCTCAGTCCATACTCCAACTGTCACACTCAAGCATCCAGGCACCCAAACATTCCATTCAAGACCGTCACACCAACATTCCATGCATCACATTCACACTGGCTGAGCAGCAAAGGAGAAGGTAACCAAATAAATATAATACAGATTACTACATATCCTCCTTTCTTCCACAACACAAAAATAGAAACCACAACAAAGAAAAGATTCAAACAAGGGGAACAAAAGCAATAGAAAAGTGCAACAGTAGAGAAAAAGCAAGAAGAAAATAAACCTAAACATGAAAGGATAATAGCATAGATACCAAGGAAAACCACAGTGAGCATGAAAGTAAATAAACAAAAGATATGCAGAAATGATTACAAGAGAAAAATGAAAATATACATGAGATATATGTGAAGAATAGAAAAGCATAGAGGAGATGCTTAGACATATCACCTACCCATCCACCTCCTATATCAAAATGTAATAAGCAACAGTAAAAATGGGTGAAGGACACCTGAAAGAACCCCCCCCCCCCCCCCCCCCAAGAATACAGTTGAGTGGATGAACGTGAAACAACACAAGACACCCACACCCAACAACATCTTATATATAAAAGTTAGGGGAACAAGAAAAAGTTGACTGCTATAAATACAGCCACTATGACCTAGGGGCAGACAACAGCGCATGTGGCACATAACAACACACAACAAAATATACCTAAAAGAAGGGCATGCAAAAGAAATTCGCATAAATGTGACTAAAACTGTGAAACCAGTGTTGAATGGACTAAAACCCATTTACTGAGAAAACTGTGTTGAATGGGACTAAAACCCATTAACTGTGGAAACTGTGTTGAATGGGACTAAAACCCATTACCTGTAAAAACTGTGTTGAATGGGACTAAAACCCATTAACTGTGAAAACTGTGTTGAATTGGACTAATACCCATTAACTGTGAAAACTGTGTTGAATGGGACTAAAACCCATTAACTGTGATAAGGGAAAAAAGCCCTTCAAGCTTACCCTCCTGTAAGGGTAATGTGGCATAAAATGTGGAAGTGGAACTAAAACCCATTTGCATGCCTAAAGAAAGGGTATACAACAAGATCTGTACACATGGACTAGTACCTATGAGTAATAGTAGTGAGCAACGTACAGCCAACCTGAAATGTAAAAAAAACTTAGGATACTGAAATCTGTTTACACACACACAGAAATGAGTAACAACAGTGTGACAATTGCACCACGATCGCAAAAACATTCTCACTGACATGTAAGATGCATAGAGCATAAGACTGAAGGCAAACCACTCCCTCAAACAACAAAGGATAACTTACTTGTCCACTCAGCATACAACAACACCAAACAACTCCGCAATGATGGACACAATAAATAAATCAGAGTTTGAAAGAACATAACAGTTGCAGAAAAATGTAATTCTGCAGAAATAAAACAATGAATACAAATATGTTTTAAACGCAGGCCAACATGGAAATGTAGAAATATTTTGGTCCGCACACACAATAAACGGACCGTTCATTCAATGATAATTCACACAGATGTATATTCCTTCAATCTTTATTTTCTTATTATTCTTCTCAGTAGCCAACGCGTTTCGTCCTTTTGAAGGACGAAAAGAGTTGACTACTGAGAAGAATAATAAGAAAATAAAGATTGAAGGAATATACATCTGTGTGAATTATCATTGAATGAACGGACTGTTTGTTGTGTGTGTGAACCAAAATATTTCTGTAATTGTCTGTTGTGGAAGGTTTTTTTCACAACAAAGGGAACCAAAATTGCCTGGTTCTCTTTGGTCAATGCACCAAATGTGAATATATTTCCCAGCAGCTAAATAAGTGCGGTTCTATATCCTAGATCCTTTGTGTAAATCATCAACATGGAAATGTGGAGTATTCTGGTACACAATGAACTCCTTAAGCATGGAGACTACACTTATTCGTTGAGATGCAAGACGTACGAACATCAGACACAGCTATCCCACGGCTGGAAACAGGATCTCTGGTAGCAGATTTTATGTGCGAACAGCATCGATATCCCAAACCACTGATTAGTTGAACCACAGCACTTCGGGGCACTACAACAGCTAATGTCAGATCATGACAAAAGTTCCTCAATCAGATGTCGCATGCAGGCTGGCCGGGCAGAGCAGGATGCGCAACTACATAACATGTAGTATCGAACTAGGCATCCGGTAGCACAGCTAATACAGCGGCAAGCAAAAAGAGGTGCATTCATCACAGCTTACCGGCAGTTGCCTTGAGTCTTTTATTGATAAATACAGGGTTTCTTTAGCATCCTTGTCGCCAAAAGTCTGTAGTGATGAAGTCCGTAGCCAGGATCTATTTTCATTGGATTTTGTTAGTTACTGTTACAAGAAGTTGGGTTCTTGTGATGCAGCCCCACCAGGAGCAGTCTGCCTGCTGCTCAGCCCATACTCCAACTATCACACTCAAGCATCCAGGCACCCAAACATTCCATTCAAGACCATCACACCAAAATTCTATGCATCACATTCACACTGACTGAGCAGCTAGGGAGAAAGTAACCAAATAAATATAATACAGATTACTACAAAAACATTGTGTCAAGAATGCACAACAGGTTCAATAAAGTGTGCACAGCTTCCATCATAAGATTTAGCCGGCCATCTAATTAATTTGTAATTTTCTTCTGCTAAGTGCACATTTGAGGAAAGAGCATATGCTAGCACAGTTAGATGGGGAGCCAAGTCGTTGCATATACACAAAGGCGAATCTTGTGGATTTAATCCCATGCCTGAGTAAATTCAGGTTTAAGAAACTTTTAGTAAGATCATTAAAAATGTCATAGCATAAAGTAAAATGCAGCATGCTTTGTGGAGAAGATACGTCACATAGACATATTAGAACTTTTGATTGCTCAAATTGGCCAAGAGGGAAACCAAGGGGCCACCACACAAAGTGTAGCCCAAACCTAGTGAGCAGTAGCCTATCCCAAGATCCATCTGTCCATTCAAGGTATGGTTCCAGGGATGAGGAAGTTTGAATCTCCACATACTCTTTGTTGGACCTTTTTTGTAATTCATTATTCTACCTAAGGACTCTCGCCCTTACTTGATATGGGGGTTCAACCCAAAGTATATCAGTTCTTTGTATGGAAGAGGGGTTGATGAAAAGGGTCGGCCTACCTACTTTTATGAATTCAGTATTGATATAATCAAACCAAGGTATTTTCATACTTCCCTCACATGTGAGGTAATCAGTGATGATCTCTCTATTTAGCAAAGCGATACAAAAGGGGAAAATGGACGGAGCGTTTGAACAAATCAAACACTCACCCCCAGTCAACTGATCTGGGTTTAATCCATCACCATTCTTTAGTTCACTCAGCCACCCCAGTTCAGACATGGCTATATGCAAATCAGTCTGACCCTGTGCCTCATGGGAACAGTCCAGCCCGAACTGCCAAGCCATGTCTTCCCTGGACCGGAAACAAGCATCCTGGGACCGGTTTCTCTATTTAGCAAAGCATATGGATTCTCCCAGATGGAACACAACAAAATCAAGGGGGCCAGTTATACAGTATCTTCGACATACTCCATACCAAGCTACTGATGTAAAATGAAATTGGAGCATGCCAGTGGGACACGCAGGAGTCACCTGAACACCCTGTTTTGTTTGACCTGGAGTGGGCTTGTATTTGAGTATCCACAAATCACAGCTACCCTTGAGGCGGAAGCCGGGGGTGTTGCTCTTAACTTTTTTTAAAAATCAGCACTTTTCCACACTTTGTTGATATTACAAACACTGTGTGTTTTGTTTTTTAATGTTTCTGAGGACAATTTCCTTCACAGCGCTGCTGTAAGAAGGACGCTCTCTTAGCCGCCATCACCACCCTCGAGACCTGAGGCCACGCCCCCTGAACTAGCCACGCCCCCTCCCAGTCGCATAAAACGCCGCGCTGAATCACAAACCGGTGTTGAATCATAGCTACCCTTGAGGCGGAAGCCGGGGGTGTTGCTCTTAACTTTTTTAAAAAATCAGCACTTTTCCACACTTTGTTGATATTACAAACACTGTGTGTTTTGTTTTTTAATGTTTCTGATGACAATTTCCTTCACAGCGCTGCTGTAAGAAGGACGCTCTCTTAGCCGCCATCACCACCCTCGAGACCCGAGGCCACGCCCCCTGAACTAGCCACGCCCCTTCCTCCTCCCATAACTATGATCACTCCTCGGAGGCGCAGCGGACGAGAGCAGCGGACGAGCTCTCAGCACGCCAAAGACACACCAAAGATGAGCCCGTCTGTGCCCGTCCGTGCCAGTACGGGACACGGGGCTAGTGATTATACTCCTCTACCCAGGCTCTCAAAGGTAATGTCATCTGCCCTATTAAAATCTTTGCGCCCTGTCCAACATGACAATTGCACGTTGCTTGAAATCCCTCGTCTGGGCACTGCTTCCTGCCCATTTTGTAGCTATACAATTACATCATATCAGCCCTACCCCCCTCGTAGAACTAGACGTAGTAAGCAGGTGAAACCAGCACACCCTACTAAAGAAAACCATCTGTTCTACAGTTTAAATTGTCGTTCCCTACCTATGCATAAGGTTGAGATTTTCGACCTGCTAATGGACGACAAACCTAGCGCCTTGTTCCTCACTGAGACCTGGCTACATGAAGGTTCAGGGCCCGATATAGCTATGGCCCTTCCTCCAAACTATGCGATCGCCAGATTGGACAGAACCCTTAAAACCGGAGGTGGAATCGCGATTGTTTACAATAAACAATTTACTTGCACATTTGAATCGATAGTTATACCTGACAGTGAGGCTGCATCTTTTAAATTATGTCTTAATCCAAACTTCACGCTGTCCGGTATTCTTGTGTACCGACCTCCCGGAAATGGCACCAAATGGGCTACGGAACTAGCAAATCATATTACCCCTTTTATATTAACATCCAAAAACTTCTCTATCATCGGAGATTTGAATCTTCATTTAGAAGATAAATTGAACACAACATGCATAAATTTGCTGGATGATCTTTTAGCCACAAACATTCACCTTATTAACTCAGGGCCTACCCACAGGGCAGGACACCTACTTGACCCGATATTGTCAAACCTTCCCTCACTTAACTGGATAGAAAATATCCCTGTATGCTGGTCAGACCATTTTCTAGTTAAAGTCTATCTTACTATACCCAGTACCTCAACAGACCAAAACAGGTCACTGCCTTCCCTGAGGAAAAATTGGAAAGCTCTAGACATCTCCAATCTTAACGCGAACCTAAATTCACATCCCCCAAATAAAAATCACAATATGGAAAGCATTGCCATTGCCACTCAACTATGGCTTACCAATGCGGCAGATGCCTGTTTAACCCAGACTAAGACCAAGGGGAACCCACATCATCCCCCGGCCCCCTGGTTTACTGACTCTCTTAAGGAAGAAAAAACTACATGCAAGGCACTTGAGAGAGATTTGTGGTAAATAAATAAATAATTACCGGTACTATTTTTCTATGCATTAACTGAAAAAGGATAGCTCAATAAATAAGAGGCAGAATCCGTGGTATCGGAGTCATACAGGCTTTAATTAAATGGCTCGAGCCAATGGACCATCGGGTTCCATCACCTGCTAAGGTTCAGGAAGGGACAGACACAAGAAAAGGGGGAATGGCAGCTGCAGCATCGGGACAGCCTCTATCTCATTAACATCATACAGTATATATATAGTAAAACAGTACAATTGCATTGAATACAGTAGGCGTAACAAGTGACAAACGGAAGATAAGAACATATGGGCGTAAAAAGAAGGCGTGCACTGGGCGTGCACGGAGGTGTGTGATGTAAACGTCACAGAAGTGTCATAAGTGGGTGGATACATGGAGGGGGCTACCTGGGCAGCTGGAACCTTTAACCTACTGGTGCGCGCAAACGGAACATGACGTGTAACTGGGGAGAGCTGGGGGCTCTGACTTCTAGCACTAGAAGAGGAGACTGAAGTCTCGAATGTCAGAACGACCTGTACCTATAGCATATCTGATATCTTGTGTTTGGAGTACATGTTGCTTGACTCTAAAAGTCATCAGGGCAAAGGCTACTTGTCACTAAGGCTAGTGCATGCATATATTTCCTCATGTATTGCGTGTGCTATAAATCTTCTATGGATACTAATTCAGTAATTCTCTTGCCTGGAGACAGAAAGACTAGACTATAGATGAAGATGTTTGTGTGGTTCGTTAGCTAGGAATGTGAAACCGGGGAGCTGAACTGATAACTGTAGGCATAACATATTCTTGGCAGACAGGCAGGCAGGCCAGGCCGGGCCCCGCGCTGCTTGGCAGAGAGTAAGTGAAGGGTCAGGGATGCGGGCGGGGCTGCATCTCTCCTCGGAGTGGTTCAGGAGACTTGGAAACTTGAATCTGGTGTCCGGACCCTGTGAGGCCTAGAAACGGGTGCAACTTGATAATTTATCGTGCATAATGTAAAAACGTTGGCAACATAGGCCTAGAAGCCTAATTCACGTTGCTTTCACGGGGAACTGGATAACTGGCATACTAACGTTGGACACAACTATAAATGCGTCTTTATTCGGTCAAGGGTGTAAATATGCATATTAATCATGCACATATAACATATGATGGGGAACACGTAGGGACACATGACAGGGCAAAATTCAATTTTCCTCAGATTGGCGCAGAGATTTCGATCCTGATAAAAAAAACAGGTATCATATAGCTAGAAATCTCTACCATACTGCTTGTAGAAAAGCTTGCACTTCATATGTAGCCACGACCATAATGGAAGCAGCGAATAAATCAAAAACGCTGTTTAATACAGTTAAAGACCTCGCAGGGGCTCAAACTACTGCTCCAACGCGACCCCTAAACATGAAGCAATGCCAGGATTTAGCTCAATTTTTCTCTGATAAAATTGACAATTTGATTGTCGAGATAGATAAAAACACTTCGACAACCGCCCCTAAGGAAGACTGGGAGTACACTCCGACCATAAACCAGACCCTTCAAAAATGGCCCCCTATTACAACTGATGCTCTCATCTCAATTATGAAGACGATAAAATCTGGTTCTCCACAGGATCCCATTCCTATCAAGATAATAAAATTACTTGACACGCCTGCCCTTAAAATCATTGCGGACACCCTAAATTCATCTTTAGAGCTTTCCACAGTGCCAAAAATATGGAAACATGCCATAGTGACACCCCTGTTGAAAAAACCTACAGCCGATCCGGATAAATTGGCCAATTATAGGCCTATTTCACTCCTCCCCGCTTTTTCCAAATGCTTGGAAAGACATGTGCATTCAGCACTGACGCTTTTTTCAGAGGAAAATGCCTTACTTCATTCCACCCAGTCAGGTTTCCGAGTGGGTTTTTCTACAGAAACTGCCCTACTGGGTGTTTCTGAAACCATGAGGAAACTCCTCGATGATGGTCAAACGGTTGCGCTTATTTTACTTGACTTAAGCGCAGCCTTTGACACTGTATCGCATAAAAGGCTAATCGCTCTACTAGGAAAAAATGGAATAGGCGGAAACGCACTCCAATGGATTAGATCATTCCTGAGTCATCGGACCTTTCAAATATCATCGTCAACGGCATGTTCGGAAACTTTCAATTCCCCTCATGGAGTACCGCAGGGCTCCATCCTTAGCCCGCTCTTTTTCAATTTATATCTTAGACCCCTAGCAGATCTAGTGGAAAAAGCGGGTCTAACCTTCATGTCGTATGCCGACGATTCTCAGATTGTGTTCTCACTATCTGAACCTCAAACTTCTTCTCCATCTCTCCTTAAAGCTGGCCTGCTATCCATTTTCAACTGGATGTCAACTAACCAGTTGAAATTAAATGGAGATAAGACGGAGATTCTCCTTCTGGGCAGGCAACCAGAGCTTTGGAACTCATTACATTGGCCTGCCCAGATGGGAAATCTCCCGACACCAGTGCCGCAGGCTAGAAATCTGGGGATAATCCTGGACAACTCTCTGTCCATGAAACAGCACGTCAACAAAGTAGTGAGCACCTGCTTTACCACCCTGAGATGGCTCAGGAAGATCCTGTGGATGCTGCCTAGCCCTATGCAGAAAACGGTGGTCAATGCCTTAATTACATCTCGGCTTGACTACGGGAACATCCTGTATCTAGGTGCAAATAAAGCAGTCACAAAAAGACTGCAGCTTGTACCAAATGCGGCTGCTCGTCTTCTTTGTGGCATACCTAAAAACAGCAGCGTGTCCCCTTACCTGCGTGAACTGCACTGGTTGAGGGTGGAGAATCGCATTAGGTATAAAGCACTAAACTACATGTTTAAAATCAAAACAGGTACCGCTCCTAAATATTTGCAGGCACTCACTTCCCCCTACATCCCAAATAGGTATTTACGATCAAAAGCAGCTGAAAAATTCTGTGTCCCCAGATTTAAGCTGGCCAGGATGGGAGGCAAATCTTTTGCCTACCTGGGTCCCGTCATTTGGAATACACTCCCAATTCAAATACGTAAAGAGCAAAACCCTCTCAGGTTTCGAAAGGAGATAAAAACCTGGTTGTTTAACCAGTAATTTGATCACTTATGCTGGCTACACTTTCTACCAGGCTGTGTGTTAGGCGCCGGGAAACCCTTTTTGGGTTGCTGTTGCGCCATATAAGTTGATAAAATAAATAAATACATTCCTGCATCTTAGGTAAGAACCGGGAAGGCACTTCCTCTTATAGACTTCCAAAAGAGGGGCAACCATTTTTAGGTCTCGCCTGAGCCAATGCGCTTGTGCATTGCTCCGGCGAGACTTATGTAGGGGCTCCAGGAAATGCTCCCAGAGGGCTTTGGAATGCGGATTATGGCCAGTGCATGTGCGCCGGGCGCACACTCACCATTTGGCAGCCTGCGACCACACTGAGAACATGGCTATCACTCCCCTGTCCCTCCCACTTCCTCCTGCGCGTGCACCATTTGGTTGCCGCGCACCACACCGCCTGCTCCCCTCTCACAACAACGCTCTCTGCTCCTCGCTTGTTTTTTCACTTTCAGCACGGCACACGTCCAATGCTTGTTGCAGTGTTGAAAAGCGCTCACATTCACTCTATATAAGACCACCATAACATTAATTTATTTTTATTCAAGCACAGGGACCTTACATACATTTTGTTCCATTTGTTGGTTTAGGCACGGGGCGATTAAGCAATTTACTCAGAATCACAGGTAAATGCCGCCGGGACTCGAACCTGGCTCCAAAGTCAGCTGTCTCTCGATTGTATACTCCGTGTCGCTGCTTTGATGTTTTGGCTTTTTTTTGCAGTGTTGTAAAGCGCTCACATTCGCGCTATATAAGACCATCGTAACATTAATTTACTTTTATTCAAGCACAGGGACCTTACATACATTTTTTTTCATTTGTTTGTTTAGGCACGGGGTGATTAAGCAATTTGCTTAGAATCACAGGTTCAGTGCCGCCGGGACTCGAACCTGGCTCCCCAGTCAGCTGTCTCTCGATTGTATACTCCGTGTGCCCATTCTGGGTGCAGATTTAGAAGTCATGCGGCACTGTACAAGAACATGTGGCACAGGTTTGCTCACACAATCTCTTCATCCATATGTACATAAAATAAGGGATGCAGGCGGATACACTGCTATCGGATTACATCTGGATGTGCAATACCAAAGTGCAGCACTGAGAACAGACCAGATGCTCTTTGTCTGAGATATGCACACTCGTGTACAGTGGCGAGTATACAGGCACACATAGACATGTCCCCGGTAATCGTCCGTAATCTGCTTTGCTCTAGTAGCCCTAACAGAACCGATGTGTTGTACAGCAGAGTGCTTCTATTAAGAACACTGGTGTGCAGACACATCACTCTAAGTAACCATAGCACATCTCACTGTGCACATAAGTAAAGCCTCTATGTCACATCCTGTGGGGCGCACCATTTGGCAGCCTGCGGCACAGCGCTTTGATCCCTATCACTCCCCCTATCGCTCCCCCCTATCACTCCCTCCTCCCACTCCCTCCTGCTCACAAAGCCGGCAGTGCTTCATCTGAAGGCTGCGGTCGCTGCTTTGATGTTTTGGCTTTTTTTTGCAGTGCTGTAAAGCGCTCACATTCTCGCTATATAAGACCATCGTAACATTAATTTATTTGTATTCAAGCACAGGGACCTTACATACAATCCCACTCAGTGCCACATAATTACACGCCACATAATTACACAGCACTCAATGCAACATACACTCCAAATGCCACTCAGCTCCACATAGTTATATGCAACATAATTACACTGCACTCAATGCAACATACACTCCAAATACCACTCAGTGCCACATAATTACACACCACACAATTACACTCTACTGAATACAACATATACTCCACACAATACCACTCAGTGTCACATAATTATATGCTACATAATTACACTGCGCTCAACGCAGCATACACTCCAAATACCACTCAGTGCCACATAATTACACGCCACATAATTACACTGCACTCAATGCAACATACATTCCAAATACCACTCAGTGCCACATAATTATACGCCACATAATAACGCAGCACTCAATGCAACATACACTCCAAATACCACTCAGTGCCACATAATTACACAACACATAATTACACTGCACTCAATGCCAAGCACACTCCATATCACTCAGTGCCACATAATTACACGCCACATAATTACACTGCACTCAATGCAACATACACTCCAAAGCCCACTCAGTGCCACATAATTACACGCCACATAATTACACAGCACTCAATGCAACATACACTCCTAAGCCCACTCAGTGCCACATAATTACACGCCACATAATTACACTGCACTCAATGCAACATACACTCCAAACAATATCACTCAGTGCCACATAATTACACGCCACACAATTACACTCTACTGAATACAACATATACTCCACACAATACCACTCAGTGCCACATAATTATATGCTACATAATTACACTGCGCTCAACGCAAAATACACTCCAAATACCACTCAGTGCCACATAATTACACGCCACATTATTACACTGCACTCAATGCAACATACACTCCAAATACCACTCAGTGCCACATAATTCCACGCCACACAATTACACTCTTCTGAATACGACATACACTCCTCATAATACCACTCAGTGCCACATAATTACAAGCAACATAATTACACTCTACTCAATGCAACATAAATACACTCCACATAATACCACATAGTGCCACATAATTATATGCTACATAATTACACTGCACTCAATTCAACATACACTCCAAATAATACCACTCAGTGGCACATAATTACACACCACACAATTACACTCTACTTGTCAGGCTCCACGCTGCAGGATCCGATTGTAGCACATAGGGCTCCACCTCCCGACCACACCAACACACTGAGGTAAAAGCACAGTGTGTTCGAGGGATAGGGCGAGGGAAAAAAATAGAACAAGGAGGGGACGGAAGGGGACTGCAGGGAAGGGACAGCTGAAAGACAAGAAAAGAACACACAGGTTAACGTTATTCACTACTCAACCTGCTCTCATTGTATTCTCGCTAATAAGTCAGCCATGTTCACCTTTGTGAATGAATTGTTCTCCACCTTTCCCCTTTATAACATTTCACGGATATCAGTACCTCTGGTCCCTAAAGAACACAAGAAAACAGGTTATACTCTGGCAACAGAAAGAAGTTCCCCTGGTATTTGATGGTATCAGTTTTAAACCTACCCCTCCTTGTATTATAGTGATATCCTTATGTTGCTTTCCTGACACACCGCATTCCCCAAGTGTAAATCAAGAAGAAGTGTAAAGCAAAAAAGTTTTCTTTAAAGGACCAACAATAAAAGTTCCAATGTAAACACGGTAAGACGTATCATCCAACCACTGTCCTCCGCTCTGAAATAATATACTCCACAAGATTCCAGTAGGATTCAGTTCTCCAAATACGGCAAGGTGTAGGGCCCCACTACCTTGCGCTTTGGCACTTAAAGAACAGGACACTAGTGACCTTCTTCTGAACGGTAGCGTGTAGGAATGACCTCCCACTACGCTCCGCTCTACCGCTGTTCTTAATCCAGGTAAAACTGCACAGCCGTGCCAGTTCAATAAAACCAAAGGCTCAGTCCCACACAAAAAAAAAAGAATCTATAACCTTGTAATGCACTTCACAAGACACGCATTAAACCCCACGCGCTGTCTTTGAATATCTGGAAATGTTAGTAACACAACTCCGCTTCTACTCACTGTCTCCGTTTCCTCTCTGGTAGAGTTTGTCAGCTCAGAGTTCTCTGTAAATAATCCTCTCTATGAATGCGTCTTTGCTCCGCTCTCTCTGCTTGTAACAGTGACGCCAGCCGCTTCTTAACTGCAGTTCATTAAAGTAACAAAGTATCGAGCTCCGCTCTCTCTGCTTGTAACAGTGACGCCAGTCGCTTCTTAACTGCAGTTAATTAAAGTAACAATGTAGCGAGCTCTCTCTCTCTCGCCTCAGTATTTCAGCCTAGAAGCAGCTCTGTAATATATCAGGAACAAGAACATGAAGTGCAGCTCAAACCAACGGACTCCGATTCTCCATGAACACCAACAGTACAAAATCACGAGCAATGTCAGGTGGTCCCGCCCCTCCATTTATAGCGCCACTCCCACTACCAGGACTTCTGGGAGATGTAGTTTAACAGTTTAGGTAGGCGCCTTGCTAGTTCCTGACAGTATGTCCCCGTCCCTAGCACCTCCTGGGACAAGGCTTAGCAGGAAACCTTCGATGAAAAGTCCGCACCTCCCCAGGAGCAGGCACCTCGGAACAAACCACCCCTTGCATGTACTCCTCCTTGACCTTGTTCAAACATACCTGCACCCCCTTGTGAACCCTCTTCAGTATTAATACCTTTTCCTTAACTAATGGCTGAAAATGGAGATCAACAGGAATAACAACCGGCAATGTGATGGCGTCAATTCCGGAATTAGCTAGGAAGGGGAACATACCAGTGGAACTATGCCACGCATTCTCACTGGACCTCTCCGCCCTCATCATGCAATTAACCTTCCCTGTAGGAATGATAGACTGTTTATCGTCCACTCCCTCCTTGATTGGCAGTGTCTGTCGGGTTAATGTGTCTGTCTTCTGACTTCCCAACCCAGTGCGGACGGTGACCACCTCTTTCTTTGCCAATGTGGCCACCCTGAACTGACTTGCGACTACCGCTAAAGATGAGGATGCATAAGGTACCAGATGTTCCTGACAATACCCAGACAAAAAATGTACTGTTCGAGTTCTCCAGTCTATAGAAGGGTTGTGGTACGTAAACCACGGCATCCCCAATATGATCTCATATTGAGGAGCTTCTATAATGTTCAACGTTATCTTTTCCACATGTCTCCCTTCTGACACATCTATTGACAACACTACCTCAGCTGTTTTCTCAACTATTAGACCTGATTTTATAGGCTGTCCATCTACTGCCAAAACCTCCTCTGGTATATCTCTAGGTACTCTGGGTATAGCTAAGCGAGACACTAACCCATTATCAATAAAATTACCTGTGGCTCCAGTGTCCAACATAACCCTAACTTGATGAATTTTCTGCTCACACTCTAAGGACATGTTAAGAACCAGGTGTGACTCGTTCACTCCTATCCCAGGTGAAGATAGGGAAGTGAGTCTCCAATCAGGTATCTCTTTCTCTCGGGATGAAGGTTCTAACAAGTTGTCTGTCTCCCTTCCCATAGTGGAAACAGCTATTCTTTTATTCTTGTTCCAACTAGAGGGGTTCTTGGGCTTAGAAGGGCATTCACGCACGTAATGCCCTTTTTTGCCACAGTACATACAAAGGCCTGGTACTCTTCTGCTTTCTTTCTCATCATTGGACAGAGGGGGTCTAAGAGCTCCTATTTCCATAGGTTCTGACCCGTCCTCCGCTGTCTCTATAGCTCCAGGAGGAGTACTCACTACATGGTTGTGGCCCCTGTCCCAGTTTCTTCTATCTCCGCTCCGCTCAGTCAGTCTACCATCCAGCCTTAAAACCAGATTCACCATGTCAACACAGGTAGTGGGTTGGGGATCTATATGCGCCACCCCATCTTTTAATTCATCCCTTAATCCCTGATAAAACAAAGACATTCTTTTTCCCTCTGGCCATTCTGTTTCAGCCACCAATCGATTAAAAGTTGTTAGGTACGTTATTAAATCACTTCTACCCTGACGCAAAGTCAACAACTCTTTATCGGCACTGAAGTTTGTAGCCCTCCTGTCAAAAACCTTTTCGAATTCGTTCTTGAATGCTGTCCAATTAGACAAGATAGCATCGTCTCTCTTTATCAGAGGTACTGCCCAGTTAGCGGCATCCCCCACCAAATACGAAATAGCAAAGGCAACCCTTGAGTGATTAGTGGGGAATGAAGCTGGTTTACAAGAGAAATGGAGCATCACCTGAGTTAAAAACACCTGTGTTTTACGCGGATCACCTGCATACCTTTCTGGGGTAGCCAATGGAATAGGGGGAGGAACTGTAACCTGTATTTGAGAGGGACTAGCAGAAAAAGGATTCTTGGATAACTGCTCTACTCTGTCTTTAAGTACAGCAGCCTCGGTCTTGGATGATGCCAACTCTTGTTGAACCAGGACCAAAGCCCGCATCACGTCCTCCAAGGTGGCCATATGTACAACAACCGGACCAGGCAGAATGCAATTCGTGGGCTCGTGATTCTGTCAGGCTCCACGCTGCAGGATCAGATTGTAGCACATAGGGCTCCACCTCCCGACCACACCAACACACTGAGGTAAAAGCACAGTGTGTTCGAGGGATAGGGCGAGGGAAAAAAATAGAACAAGGAGGGGACGGAAGGGGACTGCAGGGAAGGGACAGCTGAAAGACAAGAAAAGAACACACAGGTTAACGTTATTCACTACTCAACCTGCTCTCATTGTATTCTCGCTAATAAGTCAGCCATGTTCACCTTTGTGAATGAATTGTTCTCCACCTTTCCCCTTTATAACATTTCACGGATATCAGTACCTCTGGTCCCTAAAGAACACAAGAAAATAGGTTATACTCTGGCAACAGAAAGAAGTTCCCCTGGTATTTGATGGTATCAGTTTTAAACCTACCCCTCCTTGTATTATAGTGATATCCTTATGTTGCTTTCCTGACACACCGCATTCCCCAAGTGTAAATCAAGAAGAAGTGTAAAGCAAAAAAGTTTTCTTTAAAGGACCAACAATAAAAGTTCCAATGTAAACACGGTAAGACGTATCATCCAACCACTGTCCTCCGCTCTGAAATAATATACTCCACAAGATTCCAGTAGGATTCAGTTCTCCAAATACGGCAAGGTGTAGGGCCCCACTACCTTGCGCTTTGGCACTTAAAGAACAGGACACTAGTGACCTTCTTCTGAACGGTAGCGTGTAGGAATGACCTCCCACTACGCTCCGCTCTACCGCTGTTCTTAATCCAGGTAAAACTGCACAGCCGTGCCAGTTCAATAAAACCAAAGGCTCAGTCCCACACAAAAAAAAAAAGAATCTATAACCTTGTAATGCACTTCACAAGACACGCATTAAACCCCACGCGCTGTCTTTGAATATCTGGAAATGTTAGTAACACAACTCCGCTTCTACTCACTGTCTCCGTTTCCTCTCTGGTAGAGTTTGTCAGCTCAGAGAACATGAAGTGCAGCTCAAACCAACGGACTCCGATTCTCCATGAACACCAACAGTACAAAATCACGAGCAATGTCAGGTGGTCCCGCCCCTCCATTTATAGCGCCACTCCCGCTACCAGGACTTCTGGGAGATGTAGTTTAACAGTTTAGGTAGGCGCCTTGCTAGTTCCTGACACTACTGTATACAACATAACCTCCCCATAATACCACTCAGTGCCACATAATTAAATGCAACATAATTACACTGCACTCAATGCAACATACACTCCAAATACCACTCAGTGCCAGATAATTGCATACCACATAATTACACTCTACTGAATGCAACACACTCCACACAATACCACTCAGTGCCACATAATTATATGCTACATAATTACAATGCACTCAATGCAACTTACACTCCAAACAATACCACTCAGTGCCATATAATTATATGCTACATAATTACACTGCACTCAATGCAACATACACTCCAAATACCACTCAGTGCCACATAATTACACGCCACAAAATTACACTCTACTGAATACAACATACACTCCATATTACAACTCAGTGCAACATAATTACACGCCACATAATTACACTCTTCTCAATGCAACGTAAATACACTCCACATAATACCACTCAGTGCCATATAATTACACACCTCATACTTACACTCTACTCAATGCAACATAAATACACTTTATCTATCTGTCTATCTATCGCCCTCACTCAATCTGTCTATCTATCGCACTCTCTCTATTTATCGCCATCACTCTATCTATCTATCAATCGCCCTCACTCTATATATCTGTCTACCTATCGCCCTCACTCTATCTATCTATCGCCCTCCCTCTATCTATCGCCCTCACTCCATCTATCTATCGCACTCACTCTATCTATCTATCGCATCACCACAGCATCACTCAGCACCACCACAGCATCACTCAGGGGCACCACAACATCACTATATGCTACCACAGCATCACTGAACGCCACAACATCACTCATCGCCACCACAACATCACTCAGCGCCATCACAGCATCAATCTGTGCAACCATTCAACAACAACTGGTTCAAATATGTTCTCTCAGTATTTCAAGCTTTATTACAAATGTCACAAAAAGATGTTAATATTTCACTTCTGTTCTTGGATTTTCGTCACAATAAAATACAATGAACATCATCTTCAGAAAAGTTGTTTACAAAAGCTATTGCCATTATAAATTACAATAACTTTTATTTAAGTATTAATTATTAAAAAAATTAAAATCCATTTTTATTTGTAATATCAATACATCTAAGTCACGTAAATACAACACATATTGCATTACAAATGCTATAGGTGTCACATTTGCGAAAGTTAAAACTATTGGCATTGTAAATGACAAAGCTATTCATATCGCTATTTTCAAAACCAACACATAAATACAAAATTTGTCATTTACAATACCAATAGCTCAAACTTTCCTAATGCGAGACCTATTGCATTGCAAATGCTTGTTTCCTCATGCATTTAGCCAAGTTAAAGATAGAGCCCACCAAACTTTTTTTTTTTTTTTTTTTTTAAAACCTTTATTGTACAGAAGGCGCTCCCAGATACGGGCCTACAACCCTCCGGGCCGGCCACCACACTAAAAAGACATACAAGGCAATACAGGAGTGAAAACAGGATTTCTAAGTAGCTCACATGAAGGCAAAGGTAACAAGTCTTCGAGCCGCCATCACGGACAGGATAAAAGTGGGTTAATTTTATAATAGAAAAAAGGGGGTTTCGCAGGATAATGACAATCTGTAAAGTCCAGAGGGCCGCGGTGGGCCGTGAGCAAGCCGAAGTTTCGAATACAGGATAAGACCAAAAGAACAGTCACATATTGGCAAAGGCAGAACGTGAGTCCCACAACAATAACAATCACAATCGCTGCTCAACGCCCTCCCACCACTACCATGGCACACAATAGTAAAACAGCGAAAAGTACGCTAACAAAACTAAAAGCCCTCCGTTACGACAACCCAGGAGAGGAAAAGAAAAAAGGGGGGGAGGAAAAAGGGAAAATAAGGGAGGAAAAGGACATCGGAAAAGAGGAGGGGGAAAGTGAGGGCGCAGTGTCAGTGCACGCCCCCCACGGCTAACAAAGCACCCAATGCTAATTCGGCACAAGGAACTAGTGGCAACAGGAGAAATGAATGCGTAGGAAACCGTGACAGCAGACATACCAAAAGGGTCATGCCAGCACAAACACCCCGGGGGGCGGCGTGCCGACACCGCGCCACGAAATAAGGGGATACATGAGAGCCATAGAACCAAAAAAGGAACAAGGAAAGATACAATAACACAGACCCCCCCACCACCCCGCACAGCCCACCCTGCACCCCTGCAGAAGGCTATGGCCTACCCCCCAGCAGCGTGCCTGTCGCCCTAATTGGAACCCGAAATATAGAAGAAATACGGAAGAAAGAATCACTTAGATAAAAGGGGGGAAGGGAAGACAGGGAAAAACAGCGGGAGAGGAGCCACATAGTCAAAATCCCTTCAGCTCCCACCCTCCCGCCCGAAAATACTCAGAGCCCACGGGAAGATAGTAAACACACGGATAAGCTCCAGGAACGTAAAAATGTATCAAACAGAATCATACCATTATAAACGGATCACCCCACCATACCACAGAATAACAGTCCACAGAGGCAAGATCAGCTCAACCCTGTCCCTGTTTTTCGCAAACTGTAATAGTCCAACGAACCAGGAACCCGATCACATGGAGCCGGAGGTGAATAACAGGGAGTCGAACCAAAAATACACTCAAGTCATAGCGATCGCGATCCGGATGATCCAGAAAGTATGGTAACCACCTCAGGCAAAGCAGGCACAGTTCCGATGAGAACACAGAGAAAGCCGGTCCAGCGGCACAGTCACAGGATCTTCGTTCGGCCATGTGAGGCGAAAGAGGAAAAGGAGACCCATGGAGGTCGGCACAGACGGGATCCGGCTGGCGAACCTCCGGAGCAGAAGGAGGCACAGGATGAAGAAGGGCAGCGGACCTCCGTATATCCACACCAACAGCAGCGTCCAGGTCCACGACCCCAAGGAAAGTTCCAGCAGCACACAACAGAGATGAAGCCGCACAAACCGGGGGGGGGGCCCGGCAGGCCCAGCCAAGGGACCTCTCTCCAGGATAGCGATAGGTGCGTCTATGGGCTCCCCCCAGGAGCGCAGGGCGGCGAGGATGTCGCCAAGCGTAGGATCACCTTTGCAGTATTCAGAAAACGAGCCGTGCGGCGGACCCGCATCGCCAGTCCCAGCAAGGCCGAGAGTCATGGAGCCGGCCGCCATCTTAGAAGCCCGGCGGGGCCGCTGCAAACACTGACCCCCGCCCGGATACCAGCGGGGCAAAACAGGATACCGGCAGCCGCCAGCGGAGTTGCCACCAGGGCAGGAAGGGGGGCCACCAGAAGAAGGCAATGCGCCGGCACCCCACACGCCGCCGGCACCTTTCTCCGAGCCCGGGCGGAGGAAATCAAAATGGCCGGGCCGGAGAACAAAGGGGAGACGAGCCTGATGTACGGTTAACCCCGTCCACGGAAGGCAGCGCCCCAACACCAGGCCTCAGGACCGCCGGACCAGGCCCGGGGGGCCGCCAGCGGTCTATTAGCACATCGGCCTCTCCGACCGACTCCACACCACCACCAAGGGCCGGCCACCGCGCCCCGTCCAGCCCGGGCGCCGCCAAGGAGTGCCAGGCCCGGCCGCACCGGAGGCCCCGAAGCAGACAGGGGCGTAACTCAGGATCCCTGACACCCAGGAACCACCGGAGCAAACGGTAAGTGCCTATGAGGTATCGTCGTTCCACTGCGCATCGTAGAATACTTCCCGGGGCAGGATAAAGTACAGGATATTTGTTGCAGACAGGAGAGTGAACGGAGCCGAGCTAAAACACGGCCATCTCGGACGCGAGCTTGGCTCCTCCCCCGAGCCCACCAAACTTAAGAATTTCTGCCTCACTTTGGCTAAGCATGGACCCCAGTTACCCCTAGCATCCATAACTACGCCCAGATATGAGAAATCCTCAGTTTAGGTGACAGACTGGCCAATCAAGCAAATACACTGCATCTAGTAATTTCTAGGCTTGCACGCCATAATAAAAGTATTCAAGAGGTTAGTAGCCAGCCCTTGTGTCAAACTACAAGATACAAATTATTGGAATAGCACATTAGGACAATTTGGGGTTCTGGATAATAAAACCACATCATCTATGTACAATAAAGCAGGGACCTTTTTCCTGCCAATAACGGGAATATTCAATACTGTATTTGAAAGTGCTGCACCAAAGACATTAATGTACAGGAAGAACAATATAAGGGGCAGGATGCAGTACTGTCGCATCATCCTCCCAAGCTTAAAGCTGTCCGTCCGTTCGCCATAAGGCCCAAACCACACAGAAGCTGAAAAATCATAACAGAGAGCTCTCAAGAACTGCACCAAATCATCCTCCACCCCAAAGTTAGATAAAATCACCCATAGTTTTGATCTGATCACACTATCAAAGGCGCAAGAGAGATCCAAGAAGGCCAGACACAAGGTGCC
Organism: Lissotriton helveticus; assembly: GCF_964261635.1. NCBI lineage: Eukaryota > Metazoa > Chordata > Amphibia > Caudata > Salamandridae > Lissotriton > Lissotriton helveticus. Next base: position 558,310,992 of record NC_136065.1, on the reverse strand, counting down.
CTGCCTAGCCACAGTATATTTACTGACCAGCAAGTGGAGAATTAGGCATTGCTCCATCGTGCCGAGTCCCTCATGAATCCCATACTGCACCTCCAACAGGGTGTCCGTCGCCTTGATCCAGGTGAGAAGGCGATCGAGTACAGCTCTCCCTGCCAGCTTAATTGCTGAATCCTGCAGGGAAAATGGCTGGTTACACCCGGGTACTGCGACTTACCCTTCTTAAAATTTGGTACAATTACAGCAGCGTGCCAGGTCTGCAGGATGCAGAAGACACACAAATGATGGATAGAATGCCGGCCAAATCAAACATTCACCCCATTCAAGAAATCTGGGTTAAATCCATTGATCTTTTGCACACCATGCCACCAAAGTTTAGACCCAGCCAAATACAAATCAGTCTTGACCTGCTCTTCATGGAAACAGTCCAGCCCAAACTGCCAAGCCAAGTCCTCTTGGACCAGAAACAAGCATTCTGGGACCTGTTTTAGGGTATTACCCCTCATCAGCCAGTTTAGCTAGAATCCAGTGGCACAGTGAGCCCATGCCCCATGTCTGGGCATACCTGGCACACTTAGGGTAAGAAAGCAAAAGTCCCCCAAATGATGGGCGGAATGTGAAACAATTCAAACATTCACCCCAGTCAAGCAATCAGGGTTAGATCCTTAGATCTTTTGCTTAGCATGCCATCCCAGTTTAGACCCAGCCATATGCAAATCAATCTTGACCCTGATCCTCATGGGGACAGTCCAGCACGAACTGCCAAGCTAGGCCTTCCCTGGACCAGAAACAAGCATCCTGGGATGCAGGCAGGCCCGGACTGGCCGTAATGTGCACCCGGCATTTCCCCGGTGGGCCGCCAGAGTGGGGCCGGTTTTGGGTCCCTGGGGGGCTGGTTTTGTTACCAGAGGCCGGCAAAATCAGCCCCCTGTAATAAAATCAGACGAAACTGGCCCTAGCAAACAGCTCAGCTGCACCTCCTCCCCCCTGGAGGGGGGCTCGCCGAGCAGTTTGCCAGGGCCGGTTTCTGTTCCCAGTCCAGCCCTGGATGCAGGAGGCCCACTTTGCAGACAGCACTAAAATTGTTGCAAAGGAGAGGGGCCTAAAGATCCAGAGCAGAGTTATATTGGTCCATAGGGCCATCATCCGGCCCAAAGCTCTGTTAGATGAACTATCGTTAATAGCCTTCGAAATTTCATCACAGGTGAATTCCAAGGCTAATAAAAATACCACCTCTTCCTTCTAATATCGAGAGTGGCACTCAAGCTATAAACCTCCTTGAAGGGACCTATCCGGGATTTCTGGCTGATAGTAGTGACAAAAGAATTAGGCATAGCCCACACAGGTGTACTCTTATTTGCCTACATCCAAAAAGCCCTAGTATCCTTCAGCTACATGCTATAATCAATTTTCCCCAGGCTTCATTTTGCAGTTCCTTGTTCCTATTCCGCATTACTGCCTTGTTCTCCAGCCTGCATCTATGTATTTTGAGTGGATTCCTGGGTATTTCTGTCAAAGCCTCGTGAGTCAATGAAGAAGCCTTCCTACAAGACAAACTTTTAAAGATCCTGGGGAGTAATGAAAGATCCAAAACCCCAGTTTCACTCACCATACAAAAGGGGCATTCTGCTCTGTTCTTCCGCGTCTCACTCTCATCCCACATTTTGGTAGTAAGCAGCATTATGAATAAATAGGCTACCAAATCACTGCATTAAATACATCTGTAAAGCTGATGATCTGTATCAGGTGGAGGATGTTCTATTCTAGCAATGTGGAGGACTGCTAATTTCTAAGTATGCAGCCACTTGTGAAATGACCTAAAAGGATGTCTATCGTTTGTGTGGGTATGAAGCGAAGTGTAATAAAAAGTGACTGTGGCTGGTTTTTAGGTCTCGTCTATTCTATCCCGCAGGGATAAATAGGCGAGATCATAGTAAGCGGAAAAGAAAAGTCTACCTAGCTGCGGATCGCGTACAGTTCATGTGAGCTATGCGCGTGCACATCATCGCCAGCCACATCACACACCACCATTTGTCTGTGCCTCGGCATCAGACTTCAAAGGCTGCCGCTCCCCCGCCCCTCGCATCAGACTTGAAAGGAATGCACTCCCCCACCACAGCAATGCCGAGAGCTTTTTTTTTTTTTTCTAGATGGCTCGTTACTTATTTCCTGTCTTTCTCTGGCTCACATTTTACTTTCTTCTCTGACTCATGCTTTTTTCTTTGAGCTCTCTTGCTAATACTTATTCATTTCTCCCTCTCGCTATTGTGTTTTTTTTTCTCTATGTCTGTCTAATTCCTTTAACCTCATTCTCTGGCTCATGCTTTTTAGGTCGAGCTTGCTCGACTTTTAGTAAAAGGTGATCTTAAAATGCAACCCAGCCTTTGCTTGCTGGCTACAAGCTTGAGTGCACGTGCAAGTGCACGCCCGGCCATCTGCCTTTCCTTTGTCATGGGTAATTAGGAGCCTCTCTCCGGGCACCCTTTCATGTCCGGCGAGCAGGCCAATGCCCCCATGCTGTTGCAATAACAGGCTCACGTTTTACCCGGCCCTCGTACCACTACAGAGACACAACTTAACTTTTCCAGAGTCACCATCATTTAAAATAAGACTTATTAAATATGCTGTTTGTGTGTGTGCATTTGTTTCCTGTTTTTTTTTCTGCTTCTGTAACAGGAATTTAGCAAATGATATTCACTCCTGGGCAAAGCACAGGCTGCGTCAGTTTATTTAATAATAAAATATATAACTAATAGACAATGAGGCAAAACATTTTTTTTTAATGCACCATTGGAAATATTCTATTATGTATCCCGTAGTTGACCTTTGCCTGATGACATTTTACCAGCCTTTTATTTTTAATTTAAAGTGAGAACAGTCAGTATCTACAGCTTGTGCGCAGATCATGATACCTCGTTGCATTTCCGCCTGCGCTATAAACGGCTAACGCCACCACCCTCTCTGTGGGCTCGTGAACTTTTCATCCCACTGAAAGCACTAATGCTTAGGACTGCCAAAGAGACTCTTTTCCTCAAACCCTGCCCTTTGACAGCACCGGTGCTTGTGCTATAAAATCTATGTATGCATATGTTTCAAAGCTAGCATTTTGTGGTTTTTCATGTCAGCTGATGCATTTGAAATGATTAGTTGGTGGCGTAGACTGGAGCTACTGTGTTTTCTCTTTCCCATAACACATTATTTCTAAAGTTCGGAACATGCTCTTGTGACTTGGGGCCCAGCATAGTTAATTAAGGAAGCGCAATGAATACCTCATCTTAGATAAAGGACCTCCTTAACTCTCTCTACATCCCTCTCTCTATACCGCTCTCTTTACACCTCTCTCGCTACACCCCTCTCTCTCTACACCCCCTCTCTCTACACCCCCCTCTCTCTACACCCATCACTCTACACCCCCCTCTCTACACCCCTCTCTCTCTACACCCCTCTCTGTACACCCCCCTCTCTCTACACCCCCTCTCTCTACACCCCCCTCTCTCTACACCCCTCTCTCTCTTCACCCCGCTCTCTACACCCCCCTCTCTACAACCCCCTCTCTCTACACCCCTCTCTCTCTACACCCCTCCCTCTCTACACCCCTTTCTCTATACCCCTCTCTCTACACCCCCCTCAACACCCCCTCTCTCTACACCCCCTCTCTCTACACCCCCCTCCCTCTACACCCCCCTCTCTACACCCCCTCTCTACACCCCTCTCTCTACACCCCTCTCTCTCTACACACCCCCTCTCCCTACACCCCCCTCTCTCTCTACACCCCTCTCTCTCTACATACCTCTCTCTCTACACCCCTCTCTCTACACCCCCTCTCTCTACATCCCCCTCTCTCTACAGCCCCTCTCTCTACACCCCCTCTCTCTACACCCCCTCTCCCCTCACCCCCTCTCTCTACACCCCCTCTCTCTACACCCCCGTCTCTCTAAACACCCCCTCTCTACACCCCTCTCTCTCTACACCCCTCTCTCTCTACACCCCCTCTCTCTACACCCCCTTCTCTATACACCCCCTCTCTCTACACCCCTCTCTCTCTACACCCCTCTCTCTCTACACCCCTCTCTTTCTACACCCCCCTCTCTACATCCCCTCTCTATACACCCTTCTCTTTCTACACCCCTCTCTCTACACCCCTCTCTCTACCTCCCCCTCTCTCTACACCCCCTCTCTCTATACCCCCTCTCTCTACACCTCCTCTCTCTACCCACCCCTCAGTCTACACCCCCTCTCTATACACCCCCCTCTCTCTACATCCCCTCTCTCTACACCACCCTCTCTCCAAACACCCCCTCTCTACACCCCCCTCTCTACACCACTCAATTTCTACATCCCTCTCTCTACACCCCCTCTCTCTACACCCCCCTCCCTCTACACCCCCGTCTCTACATCCCCTCTCTCTACACCCCCCTCCCTCTACACCCCCCTCTCTACATCCCCTCGCTACACCCCTCTCTCTACACCCCTCTCTCTCTACACACCCCCTCTCTCTACACTCCTCTCTCTCTCTACACCCCTCTCTCTCTACACCCCTCTCTCTCTACACCCCTCTCTCTACACCCCCTCTCTCTACCCCCTCCTCTCTCTACAGCCCCTCTCTCTACACCCCCTCTCTCTACACCCACTCTCTCCTCACCCCCTCTCTCTACACCCCCTCTCTCTACACCCCGTCTCTCTACACCCCCCCTCTCTACACCCCTCTCTCTCTATACCCCTCTCTTTCTACACCCCCTCTCTACACACCCTCTCTATACACCTCTCTCTTTCTACACCCCTCTTTCTACACCCCTCTCTCTACACCCCCCTCACTCTACACCCCCTCTCTCTACACCCCCTCTCTCTACACCTCCTCTCTCTACACACCCCTCAGTCTACACCTTCTCTCTATACACCCCCCTCTCTCTACATCCCCTCTCTCTACAACACCCTCTCTCCACACACCCCCTCTCTACACCCCCCTCTCTACACCACTCAATTTCTACATCCCTCTCTCTACACCCCTCTCTCTATATCCCCCTCTCTACACCACTCTCTCTACACCCCCTCTCTACACCCCTCTCCCTACTCCCCTCTCTCTACACCCTTCTCTCCACACCCCTCTATCTACACCCCCTCTCTACACCCCTCTTTCTCTACAACTCTCCCTCTCTACACCCCCCTCTCTACACCACTCAATTTCTACTTACCTCTCTCTACACCCCCCTCTCTACACCCCCTCTCTACAACCCCCTCTCTACACCACTCTCTCTACAACCCCTCTTTACACCCCTCTCGCTACTCCCCTCTCTCTACGCCCCTCTCTCTCTACATCCATCTCTCTCTACACCCCTCTCTCTCTACACCCCTCTCTCTCTCTACACCCCTCTCTCTCTCTCTACACTCCTCTCTCTCTCTACACCCCTATCTCTCTCTCTACACCCCCCTCTCTCTCTACACCCCCCTCTCTCTCTTGACAACCCTCTCTCTCGCTCTACACCCCTCTCTCTCTACACCCCTCTCTCTCTACACCCCTCTCTCTCCCTATACCCCTCTCTCTATACCCCTCTCTCTACACCCCCTCTCTCTACACACCCCTCTCTCTACACACCCCTCTCTACACCCCTCTCTCTACACCACTCAATCTCTACCCCACTCTGTCTCTACCCCACTCTCTCTACACCCCCCTCTTTACACCCCCCTCTCTACACCACTCTCTCTACACCCCCTCTCTACACCCCTCTCCCTAACCCCTCTATCTACACCCCCCTCCCTACACCCCTCTCTCTACACCCCTCTCCCTACAGCCCTTTCTCTACACCCCTCTTTCTACACCCCTCTATCTTCACCCCCTCTCTACACCCCACTCTCTACACCCCCTTCTCTACACCCCTCTCTCTCTACACCCCTCTATCTACACACGCTCTCTACACCCCTCTCTCTCTACACCCCTCTCTCTCTACACCCCTCTCTCTACACCCCTCTCTCTACACCCCCTCTCTACACCCTTCTCTCTCTACACCCCTCTCTCTCTACACCCCCTCTCTCTACACCCCCTCTCTCTACACCCCTCTCTCTACACCCCTCTCTCTACACCCCCTCTCTACACCCCTCTCTCTCTACACCCCTCTCTCTCTACACCCCTCGCAGATTAGGTTTAATTTTAGCTGCACTCGAGTGTCTGGGCTCTACACGCGCAGGCGTCACTGCTACAGTTTCGTTACTATTACCACCTAACAAGCGGTTCAGGTAAAGAATTCTGATTTAGACCATCAGACTTTGGAAAAAAGAATTATACAAAGAAAGAAGAATGAAGGAGCCTATACAAACACTTAAATAGTTTAACAAAAACACTTATAACTTATTAAGCATATAATTATTAAAAAGGTTCAGAACGGAACCAAAACGCTCAAAGGGGGGACAGTTGGCAAAACAAAAACAAACAATTCACATGCCAAACAAGTGGCTAACAAACAGACGTTATACATACAGAAAGGAACAACCAATACAAAATGATGTGTCTTTCACAAATTATGGCCACAAAAAGCGTCAACGGCGTTTCAACCGCCAGATGAATGTGCGGTCATCATCAGGACAGAAGTTCATTTGAGCGCTTGAATTTCTCTATAGAGAAATTTTTTTTTTAATTAATTTACATTACATAAATATGGTAGGCTTCTTCAGAGGAAAAAACTGAGAAAGGAAAGAAGGGGGAAAGGAGAAAAACCCTGTGTGTCTAGTCAAGATCAAAGCAAGAGAATAGAGAAAGCTACCACCACACTGCTTGTGAATTCATTAACCACCTAAATAATTATGAAAGAAAAAAGATATATTGACCTTGAAGTAAAACAAGCCAGTTGTGATTACAATGGCGAGTAAATGAAGATATACATTCTTTAAAAGAAATGAATATGCAAATTGGAAACATGCTACGAATGCAATGGGACCCAATTGTGGTACCCAGCCGAACCTAAAACTTACTTCAAGCGAACAAGCATGAAGGCAGTCCAATATTTTATTTGAGGCGTATGAATACTGCCTTCCAATGTCACCAATACAGTTTGATCCGGTGAATGGTCTCTGAGTCACACATCACCGTTATGCCCAATAAATCGGCTGTTAAAACAAAATATGTGCCATATATTAACTAGAAAACCCACATATAGGAAATAACCAAATAGTGGTTATACATTGCTTAATTAGTAAACTGGAATTAAACCCTTTGTGGTAACTCACTTCAGCACAAAATGCTGCCACATAAAAAATGCGTCAACCACAGAGGGGACACTTGTTGTCCGTCTGTTATAAGGCAACCCAAAAAGTGTCCCTATTGTTCAACAGTTGAATTACGGCAATTAACCTCAACAGAGCTATACTCGATACGAGCATGTCACAGGAAAAGGGGACCCTTGTTCCATGTTGTTACAAAATAGTGGGAGTTTCAGCACAATTAGAGACATCAACCAGACTAAACCACGTTAGTCCTTAGTGCTGGATAATTTACAATCAGCCATTATATAGAAAGTATGTAAGGAATAACCCTTTAGTGATAAACATATACAACGCGTCAACCCCACCGGGGACGCGTGTTTGTATATACCAAAGTTACAATATATGGTGCTATCCGCTCGATAAATATTGCTCGGCAGAAACCAGTTACCCGATACGATCTCAAAGTGTGCTCACGGAAGGTCTCCCGACACAGTGTAAAGCCCCGGATGCCGGTGTTGCATGTAGAAATAGTAAAAGGCCATGCGCATCATGCGCTAATGGCAGACATATTGGAACAGGAATTTACCAAAAGGTATGAGCACCATTTTGGAACGGGGTAATTAGAAATGTTCAAATAAGGCGCCCCACCACACACAAACCAGGCATATTGGAACAGAGATTTACCAAAGGGTGTGAGCACCATTTTGGAATAGGGTAATTATAAATGTTTATATAAGGCGCCCCATCACGAACGAACTATTATTACATATATAATGCCAATTGGCATGCTCTTTCACAGACAGTAGATTAGAAGTACAATGTCTTCATGATACTGCTGTATGTGTATACTTAGAATATCTAATGAAGGGTGCCAACAAAAACCACACCATATCCGGAAATATTCAGAATGGTGTAGGGCCCAGAAAGAGCATAAATAAAAAAATATCATTAGGCTCGGGCATAAAATATATATTCTAACGTGCAATATGTAAAAAGTGCCCAATACCTAGTAGTCTATGGCAAGAATTAGGACTAAAAGTAAAAAATAAAAGATAAAGAGAAATGAAGAAAAGTGTTTTCCCATGAAAAAGTCTAGTTACATAATAACAAGACTAGAACAACTTCAAAGTGAAAAAACCACATTAGGTACATACAGATAGTGCATAAAGAAATCATATAATGTAACAATACCATCAATACATACAGATATGCAGGTTTACCACATAATATAGTGAGCTCAACAAGTTACAATCGAGTGACATTCTTCCAAAGAGTTGAGCCCACAGTTGATGCTATTACAGCGGAGCATCCACCGACACTCCATTCTGTTCAAAATATTAGAGATGCTCCCACCTCTTTCAGGAGTTTTCACTACCTCAATAACCTGCCAACGCATGTCACCAGGGCCATGGCTAAGCTGTTGATAGTGTGATACTAGGGGTGCATTCTCAGTTTGGCAACGTATACGACTTTTATGTTGTCCAAGTCGTGTTTTAATTTTTTTGGGTCATTTGCCCGATATAGATCAGGTCGCATGGGCACCAAATTGCATATATGACGTTTGCCGTATTGCAATTTGAAAGACTGCGCAGGTCGTGTTTGATGTTCCCATGTACAAACTGTTTAGTATTCAGGCAGGACACACACATGAGGCAGCCGCCACATATATAATGTCCAACAGTTTTATTGAGGCCCCACATAGATGGTAAAGTGGGGCTCTCAGCGCGAGGCAAAGCTGCTCGCACCAGATGATCACGAAGATTTTTACCGCGTTTATAAGAAAACAGCGGTAACTCATTGGTAATCCCAGTGGCCTCTACCAGTGCCCAGTGTTTCTTAATAATACCCAACATTTGGTTACTGCGAGTACCAAATGTGGTCACGTATGGGATGCGGGTCATGGGTTTTTTTGTTTTAGGGGTCAACAGGACATCCCGAGGATTATACCATGCTCGTTTCATCGAGCGTTTAACAAGTTTGCGGGGATTGCCACGTTGTATCAATTTTTTTGACAGAATATCGGCTTCACGAAAGTAGTCATTTTTAAAGAAACTATTTCTACGAATCCGCAAAAATTGTCCGAAGGGAAGGCCAGGTTGCTGGAATAGTCTAAAAGAGTATTGTGGGCTGTTGGCTTGGTAAACAATTTCGTGGACAGCTTCCCTTCATTGGGAAAAATGGTAAGATCCAAAAGGTCGACCTGGCAATTGCTGAAATTAGACGTAAATTTGAGGTCATTGGAACAGGAATTTAACCAAATCATAAACCTGTCAAATAAGTCCTCAGTCCCAGTCCAAATGAAAAAAATATCATCAATGTAGCGTCGCCAATGACGAACGCTACCAAAAAAAGGGTTATTGTTACAGTCAAAAATAAAACGTTTCTCAAAGTCGTCAACAAACAAAATAGCAAAATTGGGGGCATAAGAAGCCCCCATAGATGTCCCCTTAGTCTGTAAATAATATTGTCCGTCAAACTCTAAAAAGTTTTTGGATAAAGAAATTGTCAAAAGATCAATAATAAAATCAGTTGAAACTGGCATTGGAGCGGACCGCATGTCTAAAACCTTGCGGATCACTTCAATCCCCTCAAATTGGGGAATGTTTGTGTACAAGGACTCAAGGTCCATGCACACCAACAATTCAGTTTCTGGGCAAAATTCCATGACCTCAATTTGAGAGATAATATCGCCACTATCACGCACATAGCTGCGAGTGGCACAAGCAAAATCCCTAATAAATATATCTATGTATTTGCATAGTGGCTCCAGGACCGACCCACATCCAAAGACTATGGGTCGGCCTGGGGGAGAAGAAACACACTTATGCACTTTAGGGAGTGTGTACAACACAGGTGTTCGCGGTGTTTTGGTATTTAGAAGGGTAAATTCTTTTAGAGTTATAAAGCCATCAATTTTTGCTGCTTTAGTCACTGTAAGAATCAAGCGTTGGATCTCGGCCAAGGGACTAGTTCTCAAGGGGAGATAGTGGTTTAGATTACTAAGTTGACGTTTGACTTCGGTCTTATAGTCAATCTTAGACTGCACCACTATTCCCCCGCCCTTGTCAGACGGCTTGATTACGACCTCTTAATTCATTTTCCGTTTTGTAAGTGCTTGTCGTTCAGCCAGGGAGATATTATAGGGAACATATTCAAAGTTTTTATTCAAATGAAGCACATCCTTTAAGACCATAGATTCGAAGGCCAGCAATTCAATAGGGACCTGATTAGTCGGGGGATTGAAAGTAGAAGGGGGCCTCAATCCAGAGAAACTTTCACTCATGTTGTTCTCTTTGCCAAGAAAAAATGCTTTAATCCGTAATTTTCTAAAGAACTGTAATAACTCCAGTTGGATATCAAATAAGCATGATTTCTCGGTGGGAACAAAGCTGAGCCCCTTCGAAAGTAATGAGACTTCAGCCGAAGACAGTAAGTGTTCAGAAATATTAAAAATAGGGATGGTACTTTCACCAGAGCAATCAAAAGTTGTTATTGTGGGGGGCCCCACTGATAAAATTTCCTGCGCGTATGTCTCTCTCCTGATTGGAAATTCCAATGCTGTACCTGTGGATTGGGTATTGGTGCTCGGATTTTTGCCCTGCCCCTCCCCCTCCCTCGTGGCTCTAAAAAAGGAGGTGGTTGGGGGTAATGTAAATTCGATGGGCCAGGGCGAGAGCCGGCCTCTAAGTCACTCTCATCACCCGAACTTGCTGATGAATCGGAGAAGGTTACCCCCATATTTTTCTTAAATCGTCCCCAAGTAGGATAGTTATCAGAGTATTGTTGCCTTGGTTGGGAGAAAAACTCATCCTGACGCAGCGATTCTGGTGACCAAGTTTGTCTAAACAAACCAAGGCTTATGTCTTAAAGTGTGACATCTGTCAGCAGATGAAAGGTTCCACCGTAGCACGGCCACCACAAACACCATTACTCATTTCAGACAGACATATCGCATGTGTCTATTTGGATCGCTGGGCCCCTTAAATTCAGACGGGACTTACAAGTACATCTTGGTGGCAGTAGACCCATGCTCAAGTTTCTATGGGTTTGGCCTCAGCCCCAACTGACGCTTGAAGTGTTATAAAGAATTTGAGAGTCTTTATCGGGACATATGCAATTGGAATGTTACATTCCAACTGTAGCCCTGAGTTTAGCTTTTGGGCTTACAAGTAAGCCATGGAAAATATGGGCGTGGCCTTGCGGTACTCCTCCCTCTACCATCCCAAGGGAAATTCGGTGGTGGAGAGGAAAAAACGGGACCAAAAGCAATCCTTAACAGCAAGGGTATTAGGTCTGGGCAGTAGTTGGGCCAATCACCTATATGGGGGCCAGAGGGCACTAAACAATATGCCAAGAGAGTCCTTAGGAGGACGTACCCCTATGAGATCTTGTTTAGGATAAGAATGTGGGTACCTGACCATGAATGTGCCAGCACAGTGGCGGATTTGAAACCATTTGAATTGAATGATCGTTTGGCTGTTTTACAGGAACTCAATGAATTCCTGACATTTCAAAGTAACGTCCAAGTAAAATACACTGCCACTGGGGAAGAGAAACTGGTTCCGGCAAGACTTGCCTGGGTACCGAAGATTTGGGACCTGTTCAGAGAAAAGATCGTGGACAAGAAGGAGTTTGGGCCATCCTACAGAACACCTGTACCTGTCCTGGTGGTTCAAGGCACAAGAACAATACTTCTCCCCCTCTTGCCAGCAAAAAAGAAAAAAGATTTGTCTCCATTGATCTGATCAAGCCACACTATGTGTCCGATTCTCAACAGAAGGCCACGTGAAGTTCTGAGTAGCCGCAGATTGCCTCTCGCAACTATACAAGAAGTTCAGATGGAAAGACTAATAACGTTTCAAGACTCCTCTGCACAAGATGCCGGAGTAGCAAACAATGGAGTACGAATTACACCAGTTGAAACAGAACAAAATCCAAATGAAACTGAAATACAAATTGCACTTCGGCCCAATAATGAAGTTTACATCAATGTGCTTTAACAAGAAGCAACTGCCAGTTCTACAAACACTGCTGAGCTCCCAAAGATAGACCAAACTGCGTCTGTCTACTTCATCAACTTCAATGACTTTTCTTCAGATCCAAATGAACATGAGAAAACGTCACCTATTTCCAAGAAAGACTTTTTTTGACAATTCTATCTCTGGTTAAAAAAGGCTTACTTTGTGTCCCCTTGGTTGTATCTTTGGTTTGCATTAGGGATCCCGTTCCTGTTCATTTGGATTGGGATAGTAACTGTCTTTTTCCTACTACTGAATGAACATTACCTCCCACAATGCTCTACAGTACAGCCTGTGAACTTGGTCTTGAAACCTCAAATGTCATCACACCATGAACAGAGGCCTGTCCCTAGTGAATATTACAGCAGTTCCAGTACCGGATGGTATAGTCTGGGATAGGGTTTCATATGATGTATTTGGTCCTACTGAATATTTGAAAATTCTACATGTATTTAAAATGTCATTGAATGATTTAATTACCCCGAGTACACTCTCTAATGAGTTGGACATTGAGACTGTAAATATTATGCTCTCAGATTTAGAACAAGCTGCTGCATTTTCTTACAGGGAATTGTATGATGATACACCTGACTTCGACAGTATGTATTGTTACCAGCATTATGGTTATCGCTTTTTGCACAGAGCTAGTGTTCCATGCACTGTCGCTGGGAAACATCCTTTACAACGAAACTTTTACAACGCAGTGCTTTTACAACGCAGGTTTTACAACGAAAACCATTACAACGCATTGCGCTGGGGGGCGCTCTAGGATAGGGAATAGATTTAATTTACTATCCAACACCTTCCCTAGTGTCCACGGGGACTGGAGTTGGAATAGTAAATTAAACTATTCACTATCCAGCACCCCAAAGCGCTATGCGTTGTAAAGGTTTGCGTTGTAAAAACTGCGTTGTAACAGCATGCGTGGTAAAAGCATGCGTTGTAACGTCATACATCCACTGTCAACACTTGCCATCAATGGGAACATTGCCAGACATCACCGAAAGGTAGTTCTGTCATATTCGCAAAGAAACTTGAATACTTTTCAGGGTTCAATATATCAGACCCAATGTCATACTACTATAAGGAAGTACAGTCGAATGCAACTGTGAAGAAAATGATCCTGACAAGCGCCAAAGTTATATATGCAGCACCCTTTATCTCCCAACTGTCTATACAAGGTTTCAACTATTGGAGGGACACGGTGGACACAAAATCCATCTAGGTGACGAAAGATTGGCAGGTTCAAGGATCTGAGGCCTTATTTAGAGCTTGCCACATACCATTACAGATAATATTTCTGAACAGAACAGTGCAACAGACTACCTGCTACGGGTTTGCAAAAATTAAAGACCTGAAAACACCATACATCCCCTCACAAATACCTATTGAAGGTATATCAAATGATGCACTGATTAGTGAGGAGGTACTGGGTACAATGATACAGAATGGTACATACAATTCTTCAGCTCCCAATTGGAAGGGATGGTTGGTTTGGCTTATCTACACAAATAGGTGTCAGTCAAAATTCAAGGGTACTACCAGAGGGTTTAGTATCCATAGGGCTTACCCACACTATGTACACACAGACGACCCACGGTAGTGACTTCTTATAGTGTTGGGAAGTTGTGCCTAGAGTGGCTAAAAACCTCATCACTACAACAGGTGAAATAACACTTCCCGCTTCTAGCTGACAACATGGATCTTAGGGATTTCTTGCTAGGTCCCAAGAAACCGCATAACAAACGCTTTTTATACGCCATCTACAAGGAACTATGGAAAGTCTCCCAACAGGATGCTGCTGAGAGATTACGTGAGATTGATAGGTTTAACCTAGAAAAGGCCTTGGCTGTGATAGCAATGGTATGACCACACTTCCTTCACGTATTTATTCACTGGGCAACATTGTGTCCTCGGCAGTTGACATAATGGAACAAGATTTGTATATTCTACAACGTGGGCAATCTACATTGCACTCCAGTATGCTTTTAAGCTGGACGCTACAATCACTGCGTTCTAGCCACGTGCCATGGAGGTACATTAACGCCTCAAATCTGTTTTCGGCTCATAATCTGACCAGCAGACTGTTGACCATGGCACGCAGGGATGCAAAGTACACCATGCTGCTCATTGAAAAATTTAAAAAGCTACCTTTTACAGTAGCAGAGTCACGGTCTACGGAATGTTTCATTCATGGCTATATCACGCTGCCAATCACGACATTCCTATTTCAATACTGCCTTAGCTACATCTAAGCAGGCAGGTATCAAGCGTTGGGTGAAGGGTATATATAGGAAACCTGGGAGTTACTGTATAGATATAAGTGCAGAAATAATGACACTGAAGTTTTCTTAAGTGGTACAGACTGTAGGAAGTTTTTAAGTGGGCTTGTTGTGTGCAAAGTGTTGTCGCTTTGCTGAGCGTGTAATGCTTTGAAGGTGAACTTATCTTGCTACTTGAGAGGCTCCCCATCTGCAGGGATTCATCCAGTTTTTGAGTTACTTTCGAATGAGAGTTATTTAATGCTGAATGATCAAGGCTGTTGCGGGATGGTGCCAGGTATTGCATATCTAGGCACATTAAACCTCAGAGTTGTTTGTTATAAGCATGTATTGTTTCCCCCAGCTCGCATAGTTAGGGAGGCACCTCTGTGGCCTTTATTGAATGTTTCCAGTATATGGTTTCATTCACTGAGCAGACTGACAGCCATGTTGTTTCAACAAAATGTGGCCTGAACTTCATCCCGAGTGACTTTTGATTTCCAGGTTGCAAGGTCTTCAGCAGAGATACAGACCCTGGTCCATACAAACTTCCTGATCCATTTCCGAGAAATGGTTCATCGTATCTTTAACATGTCTGATATGAGTGGGATCGTACACTTATTTAAGTGCCTTGGGTTAGGTCTCTTCCCCAACTTTCAGACCATCTTTGGAGTAATTTCAGCCTTTATACACTCCCTACACGAAGCATTTTTGCAATGGATGTCTCAATCCCTAATAAATTATAGGGAGAACACTGCTGGTACGACATTGTTGTGAGCGTATGGTGTTCTACCTGTCTACGCCTCGGCTTCGAGAGCTGAGTGAGCATTGGTTCCTGTCATTTAGACCAGTCTAGCTAGACTGTGTCCTGCCTGTGTTCCGTTCCCTCTACTGCGGATTTGGCTGCATGTTGGACCTGTGTCTGACACTTCCATCGGTTGTGCCACCGGACACAGAAGTGCTCCTGGAGCCCTTGCAGGTCCAGGTGTACAGTTGCCCACAGCTTATTCCCATTTTATGATGCCATTTCTAGAGCCTCCAAAAGATGCTTCAGCTCCTGCTGGAAGGCAAATCGGCTCTGCTTCAAAGGCACAGGCATCAGTATCAGGCATGCAGGCATCTAATTCTTCCACAGCGGCTGCTGTGGGAACCGGAGATGAACATCTTTGCTCACTCGACATGATACTGGAAGTTCTGGAGGGGTTTCCACCTGCGGATACGATGTTCAGCGATATTGAGTCTTCAGTGCAGGGTTGTTAAACAATCTGGCCTCTCCTGTGCTTGGAACCGTTTAGCAACTTTTTAAACATTTACCAAATTGAAGGTTGAAACTGATTTTGTTTGATTTTTTCCTTCTCCGCTCTAACTAAGCATTATGGCTTTCAAGGTGCTCAGTGTAATAACAACCACATATACAAGTTTAGAGGACCTTTCTGAACACTTTTATGGAAAAATGACTGCTCTTTTATGAATATTATATCAGGCTTTTAAAGTGCCTTTGTTGTATGTAAATAATGTATGCCTATGGAGCTATACCTACTAATAGCCCCTATATCAATTACCAATAATCAGTCAGTTGGCAGTGCGGAAAGTTCAATCCAACCTCGAGGTCCGCAGACGAGACTGTTGGCTTACATTCAACACAGGGCATATATACCTTTTCATCAAACACATGAAAGACTATAATAGGAAAAGTACCAGCCGGCCCTCGAGATCCGAGGAAAGACCATATATGGCACACATAATTGGTAACATTATTAGACCCGGCTATTGTGAGCGTAGGTCAGGAGAGGTGACTCCCTTTCGTCTTGGTGCTCGGGAGGGTAAGGACGGCGCCTCCAGGAATGCACTTATCGTGTTAGCAGCCAGATGCGACCTTGGTTCTCAGGACAGAAAGGAGAACACCCCACGTTCATCTGCCTACCATAACTCATTATATTCGTTCACAGAATAACATGTGATCTTCACTACAGCTTGAACAACAACATATCAAGATGGCGCCGGTCTTGTGAGGGCCTAGCCTATGTACAAGAACGATCAATACACTTCTTTTAAGAATAATAATTGCAAGATATAGCCTTCTACTTCAAAGGTAAATACTTATTAAAACATCATGCTAATACAAAACATATTGATAACATGAACTTAGTATACTTTTCACATGAGCACGGGGAAATCAGACTTTTATCTTTCAGGTCCACCCTTTTTGCCTGATGTATTCAATGAGTACGAAACTTCCTAATCTTCAAAAATTACCTCATCGATCTGCTTCAGGTCATTTATTTCCTTTTGAACTAATTGGGCTTTATGCTTTGTGGGTGAAGGGGTTTTAATGGTGGACGCTAGTCTAGAGGCAATACATGAACAACAGGCGGGTCCACACTGTATGCAAAGACAGCAGGTAAACAGGACTGCAGCTAGCCCTGCCAATATCATCAGGATTTTCCATCCCCAAGTGGAAAATAGGTTCCATAACCACCCTGTCAGGGACCAAGTTCCCGTATCAGCATGTATTTCTGACGCTAAACGGTGCAACTTCTGAATAGCTAAATGAACGGAAGGGGCGGAGTCAGGAATATATACACAACAGGAGCTGCCGATTACGCGTCATGCCCCTCCTCGATCAGCTAGGATAACGTCCAAAACAATCGGTTCTGGAGCGAAACGAACCTCGTGGCTTGAAGCTCTACAGTTATATTAGTCAATATGCCTGCAGTAATATTGATCACCCTTTCCACTACTCTTGACAAGCGTCTAACTTCAATACTGGTTATGATGGGTCCACAAATAGGAAATACCCCTTTTACAATGTCAACAAAATGTTGCTCAGGAGTATCTGTTTGATCAGTGTCAGTAGTGTCTATCATTCTAGGTAACCTATGCAAGGACAGACCTCGTTTTTCCAATCGATGATGTTTATGATAGTCAGAAGGAGCTATATATACTGGAGGGTACAAGAAGGATAAATAACAACGCCCAGACCATCCCCGTGGGAGCAAAGTATACGCAGATTCTTCACACACGAAATATACATTGGGAGGAGTAAGCAAAGGGGGGCTACTATAAGTCGACATCCTATAGGTGTAATTACATACACTCCTTCCTACCTAAATATGACCAGTTCCTTGGGCACAAAAAGGCGAAGTATGATTTAATATAGGTATTGGGAGTGCCTCATCATTGGTGACGTTCCGTTCCCTAAACTGCCGAAAATACTGCGTATGGTTGAATTCCTCAAAATCCATTAATTCATTTTTCAACCAGGTGGAATTTGCCTTTTCTGTGTACACATTCATACAGGCTTCCGGCGCCAGGGACCCCTGGCCCTCATTCCCCTTTGGATCAAATCCTTGATGCACCTCTATACATGCTAGGATCATGTTATAGTCTTTCTCAGAATACGGTTTCGGATCCATCACATAATGCATGTACATTACTAAAAACAATTGAAACCAAGATTCGCAACTTCCTAAATATGATAAGGGCAAAGAAATAAAATGATCTTGCCGATGCATCACAGAAGGTAAAAGGCTACAAACCCAACAATTAGTAGTGTTGGTAGCATTATGAGTTTGGCGATGCCTTTCTTTGTGTGGGGCCATTGTAAAAAAAATACATGCTTAGCGGATGGGGTGGTAGTCCCTATAAGTTTGTGCGCTGGATACTGAAATTCTAAATATACAAATACACTCATCAAAATAATCAGTAAAACCGCTATACTGGCTACAAAACCTATTTTCACAGGCGTTGTCCAGCTGGAAAAGAGTGGTACATAATCAAGGCGATGACGGAGTACAATAGGGCGCTCCTCCTCGGGAACAAAACGAACAAAGGAATACATCCTTGCTAAAAGTCCAATACTAATCTCGGGCTGTGCAGTCCAGCCTACCAGAGGGTTCTTCTTCCCTGTGTCCATCTAGAGCCTCACAGGCAGGCTCCTATCGTTCATCAAAGGAATCTCAAACAATCCTGGCAGTGGAGTTATTTTCAGAATATAACCCTTGAAGATTTTTGCAACCTGGGCCTGGAGGATGCAGTATTGTCTTTCTTTCTGAACAGAGCAAAATCAAAATGTTCCAAGCTCTCACCGAGTTCAGTCTATTGTCTCGCTCAATACCTCAGATGGCTTATAAAATTCTTACAATTCAAACTTTTTCCTACCTCCTAACACCATCACCTGAAGTATTGCGTTGTCTTCTAGGCCGCAGGTTGTATCGCAAACGACCAGGCTCCTCTTGGTCAGAAAACAAAACAGGCAGGGGAGCATGCCCTACCACCGGAATAGAACAGGCTTCTGGTTGAGCACCCAACTCTGCTGGCGCTATTTTTGGAGCTCTCGAGGCTCGAGGGCATCAGAGAAAGGAACAAAATGCCTTGCCCGCTCTCCTTCCTGAGTCAGGATATCTCCACCTTGCTGTTGATCATACGGAAGCGGAAGCGGCAGCCTTTTTGTGTGCGACACATGCATCCAATGTCGCTTTCCATCCACCTTTACTGCTGTTCGAGTTGCCAAGAGGACCTGATAAGGCTTGGTCCAGCGGGGCTCCAGGCTAGACTTCTGCTGATAGTTTCGAATCAGCACCCAGTCCCCGGGTTCCAGACGATGTCCAGGACCCTCTGGAGGCGGCTGCAGTACTGCCGACACTTGTTGATGAATGGAACGCAAATCTTTAGTCAAAGCATACAAATAATCTGTCATCATCGGGTACTCAATATCACAAAAGGATTTTGGTCTAGGGACAACCCATACATTAGCGGGTCATCCAAAAATAACTTCATAATGGGACAGTCCAGCTCGAGAGTGTGGTGTAACTCGTACAGACATTAATGCTAGAGGAAGGGCATCAGGCCACTTTAACCGGGTTTCCTCTTCTATTTTAGCCATTTTCATTTTCAAGATTCCATTATATTTCTCAACTAATCCTGCTGACTGGGGATGTCGGGCTGCATGAAATTTCTGGGTGATATGTAGTCCATTACAAACATGTTTCACTAATTCTGCATTAAAATGTTTCCCGTTATCTGACCAAATCACCTGAGGAATTCCATATCTAGGGAAATACTCCTTGATCAAAGCTTTGCTAGAGCGGTATTTTCTTTGGTGGGGTAAGCCTCCACCCATTTGCTAAAGGCTACCACTAAAACATTCTTCAAATTGTTAACTCGTTCTAACTGAATACAATCCATTTGGAGCACTTCAAAAGGTAAAGAGGGTGGTGCAAAGCTTCCTGTAAGCACAGATTCTCTCCCTCCTGGATTATGTTGCAAACAAACCATACAGTATTGAACCAAATGTGTTGCTGTTTTGGTAATATTAGGGTTATTCCATACCGGATCTAACAGAGCACAAATACCCTTCGCCCCAATGTGAGCCGTCCCATGGGCCATGGTGACTACAGCATAAACTAATGCATTCGGCAATAACCATCTTTGTCTGTCTGTCAAGTCAACCCAACAATTATTCTCATCTAGTTTCCCTACTTCCTTTTCCCAATGCTCTAGTTCTGCGGGAGTTGCTTCTTTCTGTATGACCCTGACACTTTCCATCGTATTATCATCCATTTCTGTTTCTGTTATCCATCTAGCTGATGTTATCACAAAGGTAGAAGACATTTTGGATCTCGCAGTTTCCTTTGCGACCTGATCTGCAAAAGCATTCCCTTCGCCTCCTTTATCCACTACTGCTTTGTGCGCACCACATTTAATTACTGCCACCCTTTTGGGCAAGGTGAGGGCCGACAGCAGTCGTAATATTAAATCACCGTGCTGTATGCTCTGACCATGAGATGTAAGGAACCCTCTTTCTGGCCACAGGCGGCCAAAACTATGTGCAACGCCAAAGGCGTATTGACTATCCGTGTAAATATTTACTTCCAATCCTTCACTTAGTTCACAGGCTCGAAGCAATGCTATTAACTCAGTTGCCTGTGCTGATAAATAGGGTACTCGTGCTGTTTTAACTATACTACAGAGGGTGGTGATTGCATATGCAGCTGTGGTGGTGCCATCTGGTAACATGAAACATGAGCTATCCACATACAATTCTCCTTCAGGGTCAGATAGAGGAGAGTCTGTGAGGTCTATCCGTCCCTTCGTTTCTTCTTCTGTCCGAAATATACAGTCATGTACATCATTGCTTGGTGCACTCGATGGGAGGGGTAGTAACGTGGCTGGATTCAAAGTGGCACATCGTTTAATAGTTATATGCTGAGCAAACAGGGTTAATTCATATCCAGTTAATCGCGCACTTGTCAGGCGCTGAGTTTTGGTTTTATTTAACAATGTGTCCACAGCATGCGGTACCATGACTGTGAGATCAGTATTTAAAACGACCCCCTCCGACTGTCGGATGGCGACCGCTACAGCAGCCGTTGCCCGCAGACAGCTAGGGAGGGCTCTGGCAACATTATCCAATACCGCCGACAAATATGCACAAGGCCTTTGCTTACCACCAAATCCTTGTTTCAACACAGAAAGCGAACAACTGTCCACCTCGTGCACATAAAGTACAAAAGGTTTTCAGTAATCAGGAGTACCCAAGACAGATGCAGAACAAAGTGCAGATTTCAAAGCATCAAAAGAAGCCTGACATTCATCCGTCCAGGGTAAGGGTTCATGCACCTCTTTAGTAATCAGGTATGGGAGAGGTTTAGTGAGTAAAGAGAAATTAGGGATCCACTGGTGACAGTAAGAGGTTATGCCAAGAAATGCACGAACATCACGTTGAGTACAAGGTACAGACATGTTAGCAATAGTAGCTACTCATTTAGGGGTTAGCCTCCTCCCCTCTTTCGACAGTAGATGACCAAGATAAGTCACCTCCTGTCGACAATATTGAAATTTGGAAAGTGACACCTTATTTCCATTAAAAGCCAAATGAGATAGTAATTTAACAGTAGCCTCTTTGCAACCTTCTTCAGTGTCTGAGGCCACCAACAAATCATCTACATATTGAAGAAGTGCGTTACCTGCAGGGAGAGTCAATTCATCTTGAATAGCTTTAAGGGCTTGACTATATATACTTGGGCTTTCGGTATAGCCTTGAGGAGCACGGCAAAATCTAAAGCTGCGGCCAGATAACAAGAAGCCAAAAATATGCCGGCTCTCGGGGTGTATTGGAATGCTAGAGAAAGCATTCTTTAGGTCAATAACTGAGAAATATTTTGCAGTGGGAGGAATCATAGTCAGTATGGTGTTATTGCCTGTAACCACCGGATACTGAGGGACCACAATTTTATTAACCTCCTGTAAATCAATCACAAAGCGATAAGCATCAATGTTATCATTCTCACCATCGGGAGGGGCCTTCTTCAAAATCAGCAATATAGGGCTATTACAGATATTCACTGCCGTTTCTTTAACCACTCCTTTGTCCATGAGATCCTGTATAATGCCCAGTAATGCCTGTTCGCCAGCTGGTGAAATCCTATACTGTGGAATTCGGGGCAAACGAACATTGGGTTTTAAGGTAATAGAAACTGGCGGGATTTTTAACAGGCCGACATCAGTGTCCACAGCATGCGGTACCATGACTGTGAGATCAGTATTTAAAACGATCCCCTCTGACTGTCGGATGGCGACCGCTACAGCAGCCGTTGCCCGCAGACAGCTAGGGAGGGCTCTGGCAACATTATCCAATACCGCCGACAAATATGCACAAGGCCTTTGCTTACCACCAAATCCTTGTTTCAACACAGAAAGCGAACAACCGTCCACCTCGTGCACATAAAGTACAAAAGGTTTTCGGTAATCAGGAGTACCCAAGACAGATGCAGAACAAAGTGCAGATTTCAAAGCATCAAAAGAAGCCTGACATTCATCCGTCCAGGGTAAGGGTTCATGCACCTCTTTAGTAATCAGGTATAGGAGAGGTTTAGTGAGTAAAGAGAAATTAGGGATCCACTGGCGACAGTAAGAGGTTATGCCAAGAAATGCATGAACATCACGTTGAGTACAAGGTACAGACATGTTAGCAATAGTAGCTACTCATTCAGGGGTTAGCCTCCTCCCCTATTTCGACAGTAGATGACCAAGATAAGTCACCTCCTGTCGACAATATTGAAATTTGGAAAGTGACACCTTATTTCCATTAAAAGCCAAATGAGATAGTAATTTAACAGTAGCCTCTTTGCAACCTTCTTCAGTGTCTGAGGCCACCAACAAATCATCTACATATTGAAGAAGTGCGTTACCTGCAGGGAGAGTCAATTCATCTTGAATAGCTTTAAGGGCTTGACTATATATACTTGGGCTTTCGGTATAGCCTTGAGGACCACGGCAAAATCTAAAGCTGCGGCCAGATAACGAGAAGCCAAAAATATGCAGGCTCTCGGGGTGTAGTGGAATGCTAAAGAAAGCATTCTTTAGGTCAATAACTGAGAAATATTTTGCAGTGGGAGGAATCATAGTCAGTATGGTGTTAATGCCTGTAACCACCAGATACTGAGGGACCACAATTTTATTAACCTCCCGTAAATCAATCACAAAGCGATAAGCATCAATGTTATCATTCTCACCATCGGGAGGGGCCTTCTTCAAAATCAGCAATATAGGGCTATTACAGGAGTTGGCCTAACGGCTAAGGCGCTCGACCTCGGACCTGGGGATCTGGGTTCGAGTCTCGGTAACGACGCCAAAACCTCCTGTGATTCTGGGCAAATCACTTAATCTCCCTGTGCCTAAAAATGTAAAAAAAAACTAAAAAAAAAAGTGTAACTTGTGCTATGTAAAGCGCTCTGATACCTGATTCGGTTCGGGTCTAGTTCGCGCTATATAAAACTCAAAAAAAAAAACATGTTATCATTCTCACCATCGGGAGGGGCCTTCTTCAAAATCAGCAATATAGGGCTATTACAGATATTTGCTGCCGTTTCTTTAACCACTCCTTTGTCCATGAGATCCTGTATAATGCCCAGTAATGCCTGCTCGCCAGCTGGTGAAATCCTATACTGTGGAATACGGGGCAAACGAACATTGGGTTTTAAGGTAATAGAAACTGGCGGGATTTCTAACAGGCCGACATCAGTGTCCCCTATCGCCCACAAAGTGGGAGGGATACTTGCCAACTCGGGAGGAGGAGGGTCATCTTCAGTAAAACACTGTTTAGTACACTTTTCAGGTGATCGAATTGTTAAATATACACCATCAGGGGAACAATGAATTTGAGCATTCAACTTTTTTAACAAATTCAAACCCAACAAGTTTTCCCCACAATTTGATGTCAATAAAAACGGAGAATCCACAGTCACAGAGCCAATTGTTATCGGAATAGGAGCAGAGAAGGGGCTTACCACAGGGGATTCCAGAGAATCCCACGGAAACGTTATTATGGCCAGACAGAGTAGCCCCCGGGACCAGTGAATGAGCAATCAAACTATTCATTGCTCCCGTATCCACTAGAAAATTCTCAGAAGTTCCCATCAATCGCCCTTTCACATAAGGTCCTTGCTGATCGACGGGTACTAACACCTGGCCCCTTCTCTGTCTTTGGCTGTCCTATGCATATCCATAACCCCCATTGTGTTCAAATATACAATTCTCATTATAGTACTGACTGTTTTGTGGATTATCAAAGTAATTATTACCCGTCCCGCCCTGGGCAGTGTCCTCACGATACATACTATTCCGATCCGTACCTCCTCGACCTCGTCCTCTTTCCCTCTCCGTTCCGTTCCGAGCTAATAATAGAGGACATTGAGCACGCCAGTGTCCCTCCTGTTTACAATGTAAACACTGGTTTATTCCCAGGACGGTGGAGGGGCCTCGACTTGGACCCACCCCCCTCTGAAACGATCCTCTGCCACCCCTTCCAGCTCCACGTCCCCGAAAAACTTGCTGCAACAACACTCGTGTTTTTAGATCTTTAGCCTTTTTCTCCGTTCTATCCTTACTCTCATTTTCCCTGTGTTCATAATACTGGGCCATACTTAATATAATCGAGGGAGTGGAAATGGTCCAAGTGCTCTCGGCTGCCTGTAAACGGGCCGAGACCTTCGGGAGCAAATTCGTAACAAAGCAATTCACAAATAATCTTACCCCGCCCTATTTATTTATTTATTTATTCAAAGTTTTATATAGCGCGAACAGGATCCTTACAGATATCAGAGCGCTTCACAAAGACAGGGTAGGGGCAGTAGGAGTCAACAGAGATAATGGGGCAGTATAATAGTCAATAACATGGTAATAACAGGGATAATAATAACATACATAAAACAAATCAATATACAATCAGGTAAAGAAGTAATATAAGACAGCACAAGTCATTGATCCCACTACAGAGGTGTTCAGGTACCCCTTGGGTGTGTGGATGGCTTATACCAATGTTTTAGTATAGAGAGAACACTGAGTGGAGGCATCGGGAGAGTGGATCAGTAAACCAACGTGTATCATATCTTGGTCGGTAGTAAGAGAGTAGCGTAGTAGTGCCCCCATCAAGTAGAAGTATAGTGCCCAAGGACAAGGTGAGCAGTGATACAAAGCAATGCAGAGTCTCTGATCCAACACCTATAAGGTTCAGGAGATCTTGGCCAGAAGGATGGTTTTCACCTCTTTCTTGAAGAGTGCAGTGGAGGAGATAAGCCTGGTTTCAGGAGGGAGCGCATTCCAGATCCTGGGTGCCATTCCTGAGAAGGAGCGCTTGTATGTTTTCTCTTTCCGGAATCTACGAGGTTTCAGGAGTAGATTTTTTGTACTCCTATTGGATCTCGAACCTCCTGATATAGACAACTTTTGAGCGAGGTAGTTGGGTGCCTTGTGGTGCACGGCCGCGTGTGTCATAACTGCAATTTTTAGCTGTATTCTGGCTTCAAAAGGCAGCCATTTTAGAGACTTTAAGTCTGGGGATATGTGCGAATGCTTTCTTGAGCCAGTAATGAATCTCGCGACAGCGTTCAGGGAGGCTCTTAAGGGTGCTGTTGTGGATAGCGGGAGTCCGCTGAGGGCCACAATTCCGTAGTCTATTCGAGGGATGACTAAAGCTTGTACAGCAGTTTGGAAGTCTTCGGCAGGGAGGAAGGGTTTAATTTTCCTCAGTGTGTTAATTTGGAAATTAGATGCTTTTGTGGCTTTGCTAACGTGCTGCTGCATGTTGAGCTTGGCGTCGAGTGTGATGCCTAGGGATTTCGCCGAGTCCACGATGGTAGTTTGGACATTGAGTGCTGTTAGGTTGTTGAGCCAGGTTTGGGTGGTGGAAATTTTCACCGGGGGTGAGATGAGTAGGAACTCAGTTTTCAGAGCATTTAGTTTGAGGTGATTGTCGGCCAGCCAAGATTGAGTGTTAATAAGCGTGGAATTCAGATGTTTGATATCTTCCGGGGATTGTAGTTTTAGGTAAAGTTGTGTGTCGTCGGCGTACATATGGAATTGGACATTGGAAGCTTGGAGCAAGGTGGCGAGCGGTTCCATGACGAGGTTGAACAGTGTGGGGGAGAGGGAGGATCCTTGTGGAACACCTAGATCTGCAGGCACAGGTGTAGATAGCACATTGTCGATCTTGAACATCTGAGACCGGTTGTGAAGGAAGGACGAAAACCATTTGAGAACAGTTCCCGATAGACCCATTCTAGTGCTTAGCAGCTCCAGCAAGTTCTCATGTTTGACCGTGTCAAATGCTGACGAGAGGTCAAGAAGGATGAGGAGGCAGGACTCATTGCGATCAAGAATTTGGAGGGCGTCATCAATTATGTGTGTCATAGCTGTTTCCGTGCTATGTTTCGCTCGGAAGTCTGATTGATGAGGGTTGAGGAGGTCAAATTGGTCAATGTGTTTTGTTAGTTGGAGTTGGACACATTTCTCCAGCAGTTTGGCCAGGGTGGGGATATTGGTGATGGGCCGATAATTGTTTAGGTCAGACGGATCAGCTGTAGGTTTCTTGAGTATAGGCGTGACTTGCCCCACCTTGAGGGAGTCTGGAATGAAGCCTTGTTGCAAGGAGCTGTTGATGATTTTGGTCCAGAGAGGGAGGAGCAAGGGGATGAAGTCTTTTACAGCATTAGCAGGTAGAGTGTCTGTGAGGTGATTAGAGGGCTTCAAGGTGCAGAGCAGTTTGTGTATTGCTTCTTCCGAATAGGTATCGAAGTACAGCCAAGATGCCTTGTTTTTAGGTTGAGTGTTAGCCATTCTGGTGTGGTTGGGGAATCGGTTTACATCCATGATGAGGTCATTTCTTATGTTGTCAGTCTTTAGCTTAAAGAAAGCAGAGAATGCTTCACAGTGTGGGGTGTCGTTTGTTGTGCTGTTTGATTGTAAGGGTTGTGCCTTTGTTTGGGTCTTGATTAGTTCGAACAGCTTTCTTGGCCTGTTTTTTGCTTGGTCCAACTGGCGGCTGAAGAAGTCCGACTTTGTGCGCTTTATTTTCCTGAAGTAGGCATTTTTCTTGTTCTTAAGCCTTTTGAGGTGCAGTGCTGAAGGGTCCGATCTCCAGGTGCGCTCTGCCATTCGCATAGTACGCCTGTCGTCATTGAGTCTATCATCATACCAGGGGTTAGAAATTTTGGTGGAGACTCTCTTCAGTTGCAGAGGGGCGACTTCATTGACTATTGTATTCATAGAGTCAAGGTAGTGGTTAATCAGTGATTGAACATCCGAGGCACCTGAAGGGGGAAGGAGGAGATTGCCGATGTGGGGAGGCAGGGTAGAGGGGTTAAGATTCTTCATGTCCCTTTTCCATGTTTTGGATTTGATTGGTTGAGCCGGGTTAGGTTTAACTTTTTCATTGATAAAGAAGGTGATAATGTGGTGATCTGACCAATCGCAGGGTAGAATCGCCTCCAGTTGTGTAGAGTTCTCATTGGCAATGATGAGATTGAGTATCGAGCCTTTGTCGTGTGTTGGTCTATCGCATATTTGGGTGAGGTCAAGCGCATTAAGGAAAGTTTTGAGACTATTCACCACTGTGTCTTTCTGATCGTTCCAGTGGAGATTGAAGTCACCCAGGTAGACTTGGGTGGTCTGCCGACCGGCATTGGAAGTGATCATGTCCATGAGTTGTTGGGTGAATATGAGATTGTCACCAGGCGGGTGATAGATGAGATGTAAAGCACAAACTTGTTTGCCCTCGCTGGTGATATCGAGGCAGAGGAGTTCACAGGAGGAAAGGGAGGGGGAGGTGACTTTAGTAATGGAGAGGTTGCTCCTAAAAATGCATGCAATTCCCCCGCCCGTCTTGCCAGGAGACCTGTCCAGCCTAATGATGTGATAATTGGGGGGGACTAGTATGTCCATAATCGGGGTAGAGGCTTCAGTGAGCCACGTTTCCGTTAGAATGGCTAGGTCCAGATCCCTAGCTGAGACGAGATCAGCGATGTTGGAGGGGTGTCTCTGGGCCGATCTGCAGTTTAGTAGGATGCATTTGAGTTTGGGGGAGAGAAGGGTGGTCGAGCTTTCTAGTGTGAGGGGAACTTTTCTGAGGTTGTTAGGGACGGAACCTCTGTTGTTGAGTGTTGGGAGCCTCAGAGGGTTTGTAAGAATTGTGGGTATGGGGATGTGTGTGTTGGATATGTGTTTTACCGGACCTGGGCCATAAGAGCGTTGGAGAGAGCATAGGTCGCGGTCCGACAATGGTTTGAGGACACGACGGGGCGGTGGGAGTTATTGCGAACGGGGATAGTCGGCCAGCGCGGGTGTCGTCGGAGGCGAGGGTATGTAGGGAGGGTGCGTCGTTTGTAGGGTAGTGGGATGGTGGGAGGTAGACTGGGCTGTGAGGAGAGAAGGTCTTTGATTGCGTGGACATCTTTTTTGATTTGTAGAATTTCCTCTTTGACTTGTTGGAGGGTGGATAAAGTCAGGTCATGGAGGTGCATTGGGGATGGTGTTGGTGGTGAGAGCCATTGGTGAATGGTTGAGTAGTGAGCTGGAAAGCGGGCAGGGTATCGAGGGGGGGTATACTAGCGTTGTTGGGAGGTTCTGCGGTGCTAATGAGTGGGATGGCATTCAAAGTGTGGGCGTGTTTGTGGGCGAGGGGTGTGGGTGAAGTAGGTGAGGTAGGCGGTGGGTGGGAAGCATAGGTAGTGACGTCAGTGGGAGACGGTGCCGGTGAGTAGAAGAGTGAGTGAAGGCTGAAGACAGTGGGGGAGACAGGAGGGTAGTGAGGGCTGAGAGTAGGAGGTGGGAGAGAGGGGGATGCTAAGGTAAGGGAGGCGGTATGTTCTGTATCTTTTGTTGGGAGGGAGATAGTGTCGTGGGTGGGAGTGGGGAGGGAGCAGGGGAGGGAGAGGTGTCTGCCGTGGGGGGAATGGGAGGGGGGGGTGGATAAACTCCGAATGGTGGTGTGTGCAGATGGTGGCGTGTTGTGGGTGAGAGTTGTTGTGTCAGGTGTGAGAGACTCGTGGGTGGGAGTGGGGAGGGAGCTGGGGAGGGAGAGGGGTCTGCCGTGGGGGGGAAGGGAGGGGGGGGGTGGATAAACTCCGGGCGGTGGCGTGTTCAGATGGTGGCGTGTTGTGGGTGGGGGTTGTTATGTCAGGGGGAGAGGGATGGAGGGGGTATGGGTGGGGATAAGAGGGGTCATGTTAGAGGGGCGGCTAGTATATGAGGTGGAGATATTTGTGACTGTCCTTGGGGAGTGGGGGGCGTTAACAGCAGGTGGGCCATTTACTGGGGTGCTGGAGGTAGAGGTGTTGTAGGTGGGGGCTACGACGTCAGGGGTGATAGTGCTGGTGGAGTTCTGGGTGGGGGTCCGCAGCTTGGAAAGGTGCTCTTTGAACTTGGGAAACAGGTTGTCTAGTAGTTCCAAGTTATTGTCCGTGGATTGAATTAGGACAATCCCGTTATTGTAGATAGTAATGGTAGACCTGCCAGGGAAGAGGTGGGAAGGTGTGATAGAGAGAGTTAGGCCATGAGTTGTTTTCCTGGTGGTGGAGACGGTGAGTAGGGATAGGAACGCTTTTCTCCATTGGGCTCTGCGTGAGGTGTGGAAGATGATATCAGTATTCAGGGCTCCATTGCCCGGTGAGAAGTAGGTGTCGGCAAAGGGTGTTTCAGGGTGCGACCTCAAGAAGTTGTGTTTAAAACGTTTAGTGGCTTTTTTGGTGAGAGTGGAAGGGTAGTTAATTCTAAAAGTGTGCTTGCCGTTGAGCTCCATTTTAGAAAGGCTGTGGTGTTGGGTGTAGGAGATAGGACGATAATAAAAACTGTCAGCCGCTAGTTACAGGGCCAAGGAATGACACTAGTGAATGACCAAAAGTATAAGAGGTAGAAGTCAGTGTAATCCACGAACAAACAGTGCGTAGGTGCAGCTTACCTAATGTATCCTATATGCGAGGTAGCAGTCAGCTTACACCATGTACCAAATATGAGAGGTAGAACCGATTAGGTGGAAACAAAATTACACATCAGAATGTACGAGGTAACAGCAGTGTAGTCTAGGTGTAGAAAGTGGCTGGGTGCAGCTTACATGACTAAGCGAAGTGAATGAGGTAGTAATAATCAGTGCAATATCGTGACGTAGCTTACATCGAAAAACCAACAAATAAATGAGGTAGCGAACAGTGAATGATGGGGATAAAGGTGAGATAGGTGCAGCTTACCGCATATATAGTATAAAAATAGGGCTAAACTACTAATGAATTACTGAATCCAATATATGTGCATACAAATTACTGCAATAACAAATATGACACTGAAATATGAGGTAGCAATCAGTGCACTGTCGGTGGGTGAAAGTGAAGATGGGTGTATATTACAAAAGATGTAGGAAACCAATAATAATAAAATACTGCAGTAAAAGGCAGATACTTAAGCACATCAAGAGCACCAGGTTACAAAAAGTGTAAAATATAATAGTAATAAAGTACCGCAGTAAAGGACAGACACTTAAGAACACAAATATTTAAATGCAGAGCTATGTGGAGTCTTTGGTACCGATAGTACATAACAGTCAGAAGGACTAGTCCATGATGGCCGACAAAGAGAGCAAGAGTAGTTTAAAAATGGCCACCAAGTAGGGGGGATGAAGTCATTAGTCCTCTTTTAGTTGTTGCTGTTTTGATAGCAGGGCAGAGCAGTTTCACATTTGATTCCGGCTGGCTCAGGGTCCTGCATACCAGGGGAGTCTTATCTCAGATTTATTATCTAAAGAGGAGCTACTGAGGGGCCTCGTGTGTTCAGGCGGGGATTGAGTGTGCAGTTTATGGCCCCGGCCATTTTGAGGAAGGGAGGTTTTTACAAAATGAGTCAATAAGGAAATCGAGTGGGGCAAGATAAGTGAATGATCCAGCAAAAGTATTGGGGCACAGTAAATACCTTAATCAGCCTTCACTTTAGCATGCGACCGACAAATCCTGTCTGGTAAATCAATGAATACCTCCTCAAACCTAGTGAAAAAGTCCTAAACGCTTTCGCCTTTCTTCTGCTTACATGCCGTTAATTTATCCCAATCTACCTTTCGGGCGGAATTAAAGAGTGCATATAAGTAATTATTCGTCCTGTAATGCTAGGATTTCTGCCCTAGGCTTGTCTCCAGGTTTCCGTTATTTGTCCCAATCTTTAAACTGATCCCAAGTTCCCCCTAAGCCAGCGACATGATCGGTGTCATGTACTTGCCGCCACACATCAACGGGGACTAATAATCCAAAGAATAATTCGATATCTGCTAAAGTCATCACAGCTGATCCTGCAGCCTCAGTGAGCTCCTTGTAATATGCAGTCGGATTCTTCCGGGGGTCGGGAAGGTGTGTCTTTAATGAAAGAACCTCACTTTGCTTCCATGGGGTATATACCCATTGCTCCTGAAACCGCGACTCCATCCGAGCCCTTGTTACTTAGTTATTACTGTCCCTTACCTCAGGAATCTCGGGGTGATAAATAGGATGCACTTCTCTCATAGGATGTTGGGAGTCGTACAACCGAGACTTCAAATGTAGTCGATCTTGATATTTTATCAAAGTGGTCACCTTTGTATACACATCTTCCAATCCCATCTCATACCTATACCCGCTATTCAAGATATCAAATATTACCTGGGGTGCGCGTCCATCGGGAAAACTAGATTCCCATCAAGAAATTAGGCAAGTTGCCATATGTTCCAATGCTAACTGTTGCATGACTGGTTCGTAATCTCCAAGCGTGCTCCACACGTCAGGAATGGTGTAAATAGGATTCAACATCCATTTGGATGCCTGATCCATTATCCTTACCCGTTCTTCTTGCCCGGCAGAGGATCTAGTAAACAACCTCCGAGGCTCTACATTTCCAGTCTCTAAAATGAGGGTGGCACCTGGAGATGTGAGGGTTGCAGTCGAGGACCGCGGAGGCAAAATACTAGCTTGCAGGGGCATTATTATCGGGGATAATCCTGTTACCGTAGTTGTTGCGGGTAACAAAGTACGTAATTCAGTTACTGGAGGAGGTAATCTATACGTAGCTGCCACCGGAGCGGGGGCAGTTGCGACAGCGGGGCCACCACGGGCTGCGGGGGCAGCCGGAGGTGCCACAAGGAACGCAGGATATACGCGCTGTGGAGCATAAGGAGGTTGAGGACGTATATCCAAAAGCTCTTCAATTTCATCCTCAGGTTTGGTACGAGTGGCATAACTCTTATCTACCTGTAATCGGAACTGCCGATTTGAGGCCTCAATGCCTTTCTCTACCTGTTCTCTGTCATGCGCGACAGCCTTCTGTGTAATGGTTTGTCCCTGTTTAATTAAAAAAAAAATTCCTTGCGCATGCGCCTTCGCTTTGCTTCCTTTTGCCACATTCCTAAAAAAGCAAACATGGCTTGCCTACTTCTTTTAATAAACAAACGGTCTTGTAAAAATTGAATTTTCTTTTCGTCAAAGGACCCAGTTAATGGCCACTGTAATTCCACATTTTCCTTAGTATATCGGTGCCATAAAGTATTAAACAAAATAGGAGAAATACCATGCTTCACATACATGTCATGACTCGGGCTGCCCTCCGGTGGGGCTGGTTGACTCTCACTCAATCGTTCTTCTCTTTGGCGGCATCCACATCCAAAACATAATTTACTAAAACACGGCATCTTTCTTCTTCAGAAAATTCTACCCTGTTCACAAAACAATGAAACTGACATGGCCATGTCTCACTAGTTCACTCATTCATCACTAAATCTCCCTTTTACTTGCGTGATTACCATACATCCATTCATCAAATCAAATCGACATGTCTTCCCAAATGAACGGGGCCCGTCGATCTTCGTTATGGAGAACTGACCAAAGAAAATTCCAAGCCACAACATATACTCAAAACAGGCAGTTCAGAAACTACCCAGAAACAGTCAGACAGGGTTTTAGCCACAGACCGGCCTACGGACCATCCTCCGACCTTCCTGGTTCACCCTCAGAGCTACTCCGACTAAGCCCGCTGCCTTAGCGTCGCTTCGGATAGGCTAGGAAGGCTACCCAGATCCAGCCGCAGGCTTTTCCGAGAACAGTCCGGCCGGGTGTACACCGCAAGTACAACACCTAGGCGTCCAAGCAAGTTTCTACAATTCACCAAATAGCTTGTGGAGCATCCACCCGTGCAGCCACTCTGCCGCCCCGTCGGATCTCCAAGTTCTCCGTGGTCCACCCGACCACTAATTCCAAATACAATAAACTGTTGCCAAAGGTCTTTACACAAAGATACCATCCAAAATCAGCAAACAAATCCACTCACCTGGTGCAAGCAGGTCTGATTGCAGATTTCCGCACTGTCAACTCCTGTGACCCATACACGGCCACCTTTCCCCGGGTTACACCCGTAGGACTCCGGTGAGGGGTCAATAGCAGCTGGGGGTCCTCCGGTCACGGGAGCAGAGTAACCCAAGAAATCTCCAGTCAGTCCACCCCCACGAACAAGACCAACCCCCTCAATGTCCTCTTCAAATCTGTTTACGGGAGGACGACCCCTGCATGGTGTCCCGGCGGAGTCGCCAACTGTTGTAGGTAAATAATTTATGCCTGTGGAGCTATACTTACTAATAGCCCCTATACCAATTACCAATAATCAGTCAGTTGGCAGTGAGGAAAGTTCAATTGTTTATTAACAAAGTACTCCACGCAGAGGAGCCTCCCCACGGCCTCCAACCTCGAGGTCCGCAGACAAGACTTTTGGCTTACTTTTAACACAGGGCATATATACCTTTTCATCAAACACATGAAAGACTATAATAGGAAAAGTACAAGCCGACCCTCGAGATCCGAGGAAAGACCATATAAAGCACACATAATTGGTAACATTATTAGACCCGGCTATTGTGAGCGTAGGTCAGGAGAGGTGACTCCCTTTCGTCTTGGTGCTAGGGAGGGTAAGGACGGCGCCTCCAGGAATGCGCTTATCGTGTTAGCAGCCAGATGCGACCTTGGTTCTCAGGACATAAAGGAGAACACCCCAGGTTCAGCTGCCTACCATACTCATTATATTCGTTCACAGAATAATACGTGATCTTCACTACAGCTTGAACAACAACATATCAAGATGGCGCCGGTCTTGTGAGGGCCTACCCTATGTACAAGAACGATCAATACACTTCTTTTAAGAATTATAATTACAAGGTATAGCCTTCTAATTCAAAGATAAATGCTTATTAATACATCATGCTAATACAAAACATATTGATAATATGAACGTAGTATACTTTTCACATGAGCACGGAGAAATCAGATTTTTATCCTTCACCTTTAGTATGCTTTATTGTAAAAAAAAGTATACCTTTTTAATAGCGTTAGCTTTAATATTACCTAGCTGACCCTGTTGACCTTTTGATGAGGAGTGGGTGTAATGTCCTTTAGGATAGTCCTGTCATGTATACACCATTTTACATACATTGTCCGATCCACACGACAATAACGATTCCAAACAGGTGACCTTTTACCTAGTAGCTTGCTCCTGTCTCTTCGACACCAGGCTCTCGGTATTCTATCATAATCCCTGTACCTGACAAACATAAACATGTCCTCAGGCACAGTATAATTATTCTTTATAAGAGTCACCACTTCTTTCATCCTTGACCTACAGCCAGCTGTGCATAATCGCATTTGTTTGGAAAAACATTCATAATTGTTTCCAAAACATTTATAGTTGTTTTCAAAACATATCAATTCTAGAAGAAACCCTAGAGTTACCACTGTAGTATAAAAGACCCTTAGTCCCCCTACAAATGATTGGAGAATTCCTTCCAAGCTGACACGGGTTCCTGCATAATGAATCTTCGACATGCAGCGGTCTGACATCCATTGTGGGGTGTCATCGTCGAAGAAGAGATAGGGTCCTTCATTCTCAACCATCAAGTGAGGTTCTTCCCTAGGGGTTTCTTGGCTACATATATGCATATACATGATACACATACATATCTAGGCCAGGTACATTTAGAAAAATGAGTTAGGGCGCACATTTTAGGAATATGCAAGTGCTACTGTTTTTATCTGAACTGCTTATGTTCATCTTATTAGCACGATGGTAGAAATATATCTACTATTTACTTTATTGGTACTAGCAATCTCTTTTGTATGCTTCTGTCTCCTAATTGTTGCAGCACAAATGTTTTACACAAGGCTGTCGCTGGACCAATAAATTCTTATTGGAACATCCTAATCGCTATCCTGTTTATTTTCAGAGAGTAAGCAAGCATGAGCATCTGAGCAAAAAGTACTGTACTGTTTTCAATTATCCCTAAGGAATCAGGGTGGCATGGTCAGTGTTTGTCAGACACTACCTACCCCACTGTAAGGCACAGGGGGTGGTAGAGGCACTGTAGCTGGTCTAATGGCTGACATATCCTGTGGGGGTGACTGGAAGCAGTTGGGACACCAAGCCCGCAGTTTTGGTCATCCAAAATGCGCAGGTTTTTAGGAACTACACGACAAATGGACAGGTGATCATATATATTGCATGTGCAGTATTGTAACTTATGTGACATTTTAAGGTCCCTTTGAGGTTCTCACTGAGTTCTAGGACTTTGGTGGCCTTAGTTAGATGGCTGACTACACAAGTGGTACATGGAAAGTTTCTCACCACTAGTTGCAGGCCCCATGTATTGAGGACTGTATTTGCCTTGACCCGTGTGGTTAAAGGTCATATGTGAACTATTAAGTCATGGATATATTTGCTTCTTCTTTATAGGCACATCTGGTTTTAGGCCATTGCAGATTGCCAGATGTTGTTATACTCCAGTGTTTCTTGGTGGCTTTTTTCATAAAGTTCGAGGCTGTGCTGTAAGTGGTAAAACGTGTGAGGATGTTGTTATCCATGGTTTTACCTGTTGGTTCTAGAAGGTTTTCCCAATTTGATTTCTGGCTCTCTTTTGAAATTTTTTAATGATGTGGATGGCATAGTCTCTCTCTTTCAGGTTCTCCCTTAGATCACTTGCTTGTCTGTTATAATCTTGTATCTCGCGGAAGTTGCGACAAATTCTCAAGAACTGGCTACAGGGTAGATTTTCAATGGTTGTGGGTGGAAACTGTTAAAAGAGAGGAGACTAGTAGACAGTAGGTTTGTAGTAAGCTCAGGTTTTTAGATTTGTGCCTTTGGCTAAAATGATGCCCAGGAAATCTATTGTGGTTTCATGTGATGTACTCATGAATTTGAAAAATTCCTCATGACTTTTGAGCCATTCAAGAAGGGTTGATTTTATACTGAATGTTTCCCTCCTGGTGGAGGCTGTTGAATCACTTGGAGACGAGGACACACAAGTGATAGACTTAATGATGACACTATCCACCGACCAACACAAGCGGAGATAATATAAGCCGCCAGCTGTGAATGTGTGGTCGAGGGTCTCCGAAACAGTTTTCTTTGAAACTCTGGTGTACAGACTGATGTAGTTTGTTCTCCCCTCTCTTTGACTTTTGATCCTAAACTATCGGTAGCTGAATTAACCTATGTTTTTCTCTCCCCTAAACTAGATTTGGAATAATCTTTCCAGAACTGCATGACTGCACTATCAAGTTTGTCATCAATTGTTTTATTCCTTTTATACCTTGTGTTTCTTTCGCTATCTATATATTTGCATTTCTGTATTAACGATTCATTGATGTTTTATCATTTTATGACTTCTTAGCCAAATAAAGGTTTTTGACTAACAGAATAAAATAGCAAAACATAGAAACAAAGGTATTTGCATATGAAAATAGTGCTGTATTAGGTACTGTTTGTAAGGCACCCTGGCCCTTGCATGCTCTTTTAACGTTCTGCGGCATGCTGTCCCATAAAATGTAACTTAATGCTGGCTTTATTCATAAATGTTTTAGTAGTGTAATGCTGCAGGAAGTAGTTATCAAACAGTCTGTCCACAAACAATGCTTAAACTATACCCACCCATCACTGGGTAAAGACCTACTGGCCTTGGGGGTGCGAAGTTGCAGGCTGGCACTCATTGAGTCATAAAATCCACAGAACTTCATGCTGAACTTTTGAACTGTGCAATTCTTATATATCAACAAGAAGGTTGCAGCTACCAACGTTCATGCCACTAGCGTGGGGGCCATAGAGTGATTTATGAAACTATCTGTTGTGAATTTACCCCCACCAAAGATGTTTCCATATATTCCCAGGGGCCAGGCTGCTAGCAGATTGCTTTTCAGTTGGATTACTGCCCCGCCCCAAACATGCTACCTCACATATGTTCTTATTCATGGAGGCCAGGCTTTTAGAGGGTTCTGCCATCCTCTACCCTGAAACCTTTGGTTACTACTTGCTTGGGCCCCTGATCAAAGTTTTAAGTGCCCTGGTACAATATTTGTTTTTATAACATTGAGAAGGGGAAATTTGTAATGTTTAATCCTAATTGAGTCAAATTACCTTACACCTGACCAACTGTTTCAGGTGTTGTGGTATGACATTCGTTAGTTTAACATTGAGAGGGGGGGTAACTTGTAGAGTTTAACCTTACTGAATCCTGTTCCCTTAGATCTAGGGATTAGGGATTACTGGATCAAGTATGTAGTATTTTTGAAAGAGTGTTGATTATTTATGCCGTATTTGTTGTTCCTTTTACACTTTGTGCTTGCTATTTATGGTTTTAATTAACAAATAAACTATAATAATAATAATTATTATTATTGTTATACCCACACAGAGCCAATTCAATTCAATTCAATTCAATTCAATTCAATTCAATTCAATTCAATTCAATTCAAAAGTGCTTTATTCGAGTATTACTCATAAAAGCAGACATACAAACACATAAATTAAAAAACAATTACATTTACAAAGGTCATATATGACATAAGCACGTTTACAGAATAAAAAGGAGACAATTATATTTCATCAAGATACATAATCACAGGTGTAAAGTTCATATAGTAAGAATCAAAGAATAAATCCAATATCAATGCTAAAAATCGTTAACATTTTTCATCCGAAAAGACACGTTACGTGGGGCGATACAGAGAATAGATTTATCTAGCAGTCTCTGATCAACTAGGCAGAGAGTAGTTACCCTACTAGCAATCTCTGCCTAATTACCCACGCCCACCCCAGGTACTTTGCAATCGCAATTATAATCCAGGTCAAGGAGGTAGATTTGACAATACGCAAAGCTACCATACTACTTTTAGTACCCAGGTTTCTACACATAGGTGCCAACCAAACAAGTCTTGGAGCAGAATATGCATGGCAGGAGAACAAAAAATGTCCAAGCGTTTCCTTTCCTTCCCCACATGCCGGGCAGGTAGCTGGACCTCCGTCTCTCCACTTTGATGTTAAATTGCAGACAGGAAGTGAGCCGGCCCTAAATTGGAAAAAGAGTTTCCTGTCCATGGGTTTCGATATATAATCCCAATACAATTCATACCTAGGAAACAGTTTAACCTCAAGGAAAGTTGTAGTCATGGACCCATTATTAATGCTGAGCAAACACCTATTTTCAACCCGTTCCCAGAATAAGTTTTTTAGGGTTGATTTAGAGGGGAAAGATGACCCAGCTGGATCGGACCATAGTGCATTTAGTCCTAATTCACTTAATGCTGTTTTTAGTGATTTGAACCATCTAATTTTGTTAAATCGGTCCGCTTTCATAACATCCGCAAACCCTTCAGCGTAATGGGAGAGCTCAGGCGTAGTCCAAATCCTGCGCCAATACAATATAGGTCGTAGTTTACCCATTTCCGAGATTTCTTTCCTGCCAAGCTCATATCTCAGAGGCAAAAGCGGACTGCTCTGTGGGGTGCCTGTAAGTTTCCTTAGGAAATTATTCTCCGATGTTTGTAACTCCTGCAGATTTTCTTGCCCCCACAACTCTGCCCCGTACAGTGCTGACCCTATTGCCTTTGCTTCATATATGATCAAGGGTGGTTTGATCGGCTTGGTCAATGATTTCCTATGTTCATTAACGATGGTGCCAGCCAATTGCTTATGTCTTAATAATGCAATATTTATATGTTGGTTCCATCTATTGTCGTTAGAAATATGAATCCCCAGGTAAGTAAAAGAATTTACTAATTCAAGGTAGCGCCCACTCATGGATATTTTCGATTTAAAATTTCTATGAGGATTAAAAGCCATGAGTTTTGTTTTGGAAGCGTTCACCTCCAGGCCGTGATCAACACAAAACTTATCAAAAATTGCCAATGCTTTTTGCAGACCACTTGGGGATTTAGATAAAATTAAGGTGTCATCGGCAAACATTAAAATAGGAACTTTTACACCTGCGAGAGAGGGAGCATCCACGGCCTGAGATTGCATACAGGGAACAATGCCATTAATAAAAAGGGTAAACAATGTTGGTGCCATTGAGCATCCTTGTCGGACCCCACGCTCAACAGGAAATTCAGGAGTGTCATTTCCATAGCCACCCCATTGAATTTTGGCGTAAGTGCCTTCGTGCAGTCTCATGATCATGGTCAGCAGAATCCCTGGAACCCCCAGAGCCGTCAGCACGTCCCACAATTTTGCCCTAGGTACTAGGTCGAATGCAGCCCACAGGTCAACAAATGCTGCGTACAGAATACCTCCACCCAGTACCACAGTCCTCCACTGGATTAGTTGAAAACGGAAGACCTGGTCCACAGTGCTAGTTGCTCTGCGGAACCCAGCCTGAAAAGGGGATAGAATGTTGTGGTCCTCCGCCCAGTCAAGCAAATTGTTAATAATCACTCGCCCCACAACCTTTTGAACAGTGTCAATTAAGCTGAGTGGGCGGTAATTACAAGGTTCGGCACGGTCTCCCTTTTTATATACAGGGATAATTACAGCACCCCGCCATGATACCGGGATTTCAGCACCTTTGGCAATATGATTTACTAGTAAGTAGATGTATTTGCTCCACCTATCGGTGTCATTTAAAAAAACATCCGCAGGGACCCCATCAATGCCTGGAGCTCGGCCACTGTGTACAGATTTTAGGGCAGACAGTACTTCACTCTGGGCAAAGATGTTCTCATCTGCAAACAGGTAAGTAGGGCAAATACTATCTACAAGTTGATCCCTGGTAGAGTATTGTTCACTGAAAAATTTGACCCATGCATCCTGGGGGACATTGTTATTAATAGCCTCTGCAGACCTTTCATGACCCCATTTGACAATATGCCAAAATAGACGTGAATGTTTACGATCACTTGCACATTTCAACTTCTGCCAGTGGGCTTCGTCCCATTCTCTTTTTGCCTTAGCAATACAATTTTTATAGTGCCTCCTAGCTGATCGGATCTCTCCCAAATTATTGCTCTTGATAGCGACTCCTAGATTGGATCTTGCCACCTTACAATCGTGATTATACCACTTTGCAGCTCTATATGCACATACCCTCTTGTTATTTACCGGTTTTAAAAAGTAACCTTTGATTTCGTTAAAGAGAGTCACATGTGCTTTGGTTATGCCATCATTGCCCAAGGGGGTCCCTGCAACGCACTCCAAAGCCGCAATAGCCTTGTCTGTCGCTGCTCCTATTTTTTCAAGGACCTGCTGGTCAGTCCTGACACCTGACCACCTTAGCCTGCGCATATTATTAGTTGGTACAATTAATGGAGGCAAAGGTTGATCACGAAGGGTCGGAACAATGTCCTTAGACAGCCACCAATTGTGAGAGACACATAAAGGGTCATGATCGCTTTCTGGCCTTACTGTTACCACCATGTCGCTAACAGATGACCATAGGGAAATGCTACAAATGACATAATCAATGCGGCTTTTGTTACACCCATTATTAAAAGTCATAGCTGGAACTCGATCTGACTTGGTTCGACCGTTCAAGGCTCTTAGCCCATGTTCCAGGCACATTGCATTTAAGCCTAATATATCTGCCGTCCAACGAGTTACCGGAGAAGTATCTAATGTGGGAATACCCCATAGCTTATCTTCCTCTTCCCCCAATGAGGCCTCACCAATAATAAGGGGTTCAAATGTGCGATTTAGATCGCCTGCAATTAATATATTTTTCCTTGTCGAATGTATCTCAAGGAAATTAAACAGGCTTGAGAGAACATCAGATTTACCTTTGTTTCCACCTCTAGCATAGACATTATAAATGTGAATGGAGATGGGTAAATCACTAGAAAGTCTAATGAGCTGAATATCTCTGTGGTGAAGCTCTACACATTTTACTACAATCTTTAAAGACTGCCTCACCCAGATGGTAAGGCCCCCCATCGGACGCCCTTTAGGGCCCCTAGTGGCAGGAACATGAAAATTTATATACCCCAATGCAAAAACAGGGTCACAGGCCCAAGTCTCTTGGAAGATGCAAAGGTCGTACATATTTATAAATCCAAACCAGTCTGCACAATCCAACTTGGAACACAGGCCAGCCACATTCCAAGACAAAAGATTCCCCTTATTAGTTTCCATCACAGAGCAGGGGCTTAAAACAATCTCATTCGTCACTTTGTCAACAGTATCAATACAATTAACATTTCCGTTGATTGGACCAGCTCGAGCCTCAGTGGGCGACCCCTTAGTGCTATCTTTAGTTAAATGACTGATCTCCACAATGGTGCTTACCTCACAGACAGGTTGCGGCATAGAGTTGTAATTAGATGGTTGTCAATCGCAAGCGTCCAGGTTTGAAAAAGCAGAGAATCTATTTTCCAACCCCAGACCCCACTCTGTAGTATCAATATCCTTCCTCCCTCTCTTGGTTACAATGTTCCATTTTGTTCTTAGAATACTTGAGTTCGGACCGCTTCCCTTCCTAGGGTAGAAGAAATCCAAAGTCAGTGGAACAATTGAAGATGATCTACGCTGAGGTGGTAAGATATTGGGCAAGATATTAGGCAAAACCCCAGGGTCTGAAAAGTGTAGGACAACACACTCCCCCTTAAACTTTTTGACCCTGTCCCCAATCCACTGGACCCTTCTCGCATTTACAAGCTCTTCCGAGAGTTGCTGCTTTCCCCAGGGAGAAATTACCATGTTGTTGGACATCCATGATAAAGATTTATTTATTAAGGAGGATGTTGATTCATGCTCTCCTTGAGCCAAGGGAGGGACATTGGCAAGAACAAGAACCAATGGAGAGGCTTCCACTACAAGCTCAAAAGTCCCTTTCCCAGCGTTAGAATCAGCAGTAATAGGAGCTGGTATGGTAGCATCCAACACACCACCTGGGAAATTAATCTGAGCTGACATCGGTGGGTTTGATGCAGGGATAGGGATAGATCCACTATTTGCTACCGTGGCTTGTTTGCTCAAAGTGGGCTCGATCCTAGATAGAACCGCTTCCGGGAGTTTGCCTACTTCCCCCAGGGTTTTTTTCTAGTAAACCTTCTAAACGACTAACCTCAGAGGTTAGCTTGTCTATTTTACTGACCAGAGGTTTAACTATACCTTTAATTTTTATATCCATCATGGTCAGGAATTTATTAAATTGAGCATTTGAAAGAGTAACGTAGGCCTCGCTAGTCAAATCATCCTCCTCTATCTCTATTAAGTTTGTCGGTGGGGTTGCAACTTTATTCTTAGCTGATCTTAAACCCTCCCGTTTTGACATAACCTTTTGGTTAGCCCCTGTAACCCTGGGCGCTAGAACGGGTGCTGCAGAGGGGATTGGGGACTCTTTGCTAATGGATATATCTATCAAAGCTTCGTTAACACTAGTATCTTCAGTACAAGCGACAATACCACTAGGCTGGATGATGTTAGTATCATGGAGAGAATCATGTATTTCACCAGTTAAACTACTATTATGCTGTTGCACAAAGGGATCGTCTGGCTCAATATCAACGAAGGGAGATTGGGTGGGTGAATCTAGACCCAATGAGGATCTCCTATCACTGTTAATTCTTTCCACAACATGTACAAGATAGTTATCGAGAGTGTTATTAGGAGTAGTTTGCTTCTTCGCAGGCATGATTCAATGAGCGATTTACTCAAAGCACTCAAAGCAAGATAATTACCCACCAGGCACTACAGTTGCAATGGATATGCTGGATTATGATATCCGAAATAAACAATGTACTGCAGCTAAATATATACGAAATCAAGCAGAGTCCCAGGCCC
Organism: Lissotriton helveticus; assembly: GCF_964261635.1. NCBI lineage: Eukaryota > Metazoa > Chordata > Amphibia > Caudata > Salamandridae > Lissotriton > Lissotriton helveticus. Next base: position 558,268,157 of record NC_136065.1, on the reverse strand, counting down.
AACCCAACCTTGTCCAACCTCGGACGGCCTCAGACGGCCCGCCCTTTGTCCGGGCTTCGTCCGGCGTCCCGCACGCGTCCCGCTTAGCGTCAGGGGTGTGTCCTTGTAGGAGGAGCAGGGGGCGGGAAGAGACTCCAGGTGCGCTTCGGTGATCCTGCGCGGAACCCTGGGTCTCGCAGTCCCTGTTGGAACAGCCTCTCTCACGGTAAAAATCAATATTCCCCCCTCTTACTTCAGGGAACAGCAGGCAAGTTGAGGAAACCAAAGTCACGGATTTCAAATGCAGCTGCGAGCGGCACCCGCGAAGCGGGTGCCACGAGCTGTTAAAGGGGAAGGCAGGCAATCAGGGAGGAGCAGGGGCGGGAAGAGACTCCAGGTGCGCTTCGGTGATCCTGCGCGGAACCCTGGGTCTCGCAGTCCCGGCCCCTGTTGGAACAGCCTCTCTCACGGTAAAAATCAATATTCCGCCCTCTTACTTCAGGGAACAGCAGGCAAGTTCCACACAGAGCAAGTTCCACACAGAGCCATACAAGCCTGCTTTTACCACTTCAGCCAAACCATTGCAATGCAAGAGAGAAATAGGCAACAAACAACTAGTTTCCATTTGAAATAAAAAAAAACATTGTCCTAGCATATGTACCTGTAACAGATGTACTTAAACACTAAAACATGCTAATAGAATCCCCATTTTACCAAAGTAATGAACACAAACTAAGTCCACTAATGGTCTACTACATGTTGAGGCCATTCAGCTGAAAGGCAGGTATTCTGCAGGGCCGATGCAGGCTCCCCCAACCTCATAAGACACCTTTCGCCACTACCATATACTCACAGAGTCTAAGCAGGTGTCCCAAAAGGGAAAGGGGATTGGAAGAGAAAAAGAAAACACTGCCACACCTTGCCGCCCAGTCCAGCCGCGCACCCAGATTCTTCGGGAGAGTTTAGAGGACAGCCTCCCTCAGAAAATACTATTTATCTAATAATAAGTAAAGCGACATAAAGCATTAACACCATGCATGCATGCCAATTTCATAGGCATAATCTGGTGGGCTAGTAAGGTTACATCAATCACCTAAGGATCTGTAAAGCAACTCTCTTCCTTTCAACATATTAGCACTGTATCTTTAGTGGATGGATATAAAACTCATGTTCAATCCTCCTGCTTTTGTAAGAGGTGTACAAAAGGGGGTGGTGATGGACGGAGCATCTGAACCAATCAAACACTCACACCCAGTCAAAAGATCTGGGTTAGACCCATCACCGTTCTTTAGCCCACTCTGCCACCCCAGTTCAGACATGGCTATATGCAAATCAGTCTGACCCTGTGCCTCATGGGAACAGTCCAGCCCGAACTGCCAAGCCATGCCTTCTCTGGACCGGAAACAAGCTTCCGAGGACCGGTTTCTGGCATTACAGCCGTCTTCAGCCCGGCTTGCTTGAATCCAGTGGCAAAGTGAGCAAGGGACTCACGTCTGAGCATACCCTGCCACACCTATGGCGGCCAAAACCGGTACAAAAGGGGGTGGTGATGGACGGAGCATCTGAACCAATCAAACACTCAGTCAAAAGATCTGGGTTTGACCCATCACCTCATTTGTAAGAGGTGTAGCATTAGGAAAGGTGGAAAGATGCTCTAGTTCACAAGCACTAATCCGATAGAGTAAGCAGGGATAGTTTCATAAATCAAATGTTAAATACAATTAAAATCCCAAAACAACTGTAGAGTCATGATGTAGTCTTTGATTTCTGCAAGTTACAGAAGTCGCTGTGAGTCTTAAACTTAAGCTGCGTGGGACAGGTCGGATTAGTCAAGATACCTGGAACTACGCAGCTATTTGCTTTTGTATAAACTTTGCAGGCACTGCCATGCAGCGTGCAATTATTTTATTTTTTTTAGCCTTTTTTCTTTTCTTTCAGGTCTGGAGCATCGTGGGAGTGCAGAATTCGAGGAAAACAGCAATGTGAGCATCTTCAAAGCACACCAGAGAGCATGTGGTCCAGAGCGGTGGGAAACAGCAAATCCTAGCAAAGGGCATTTGCTGGGCTGTTGCTTTTATACCCAAGGAGAGCCAAGATTGCCTCCGCCCGTTCATGTGGTCACGTGCCCTATGCATGCATTACGGTGGCCATCGACAGAGCCATTCTGTCAGCGTGGTCTTGGTCTCAGCAACAATGTTACCATGTGTGCAAGCCTTTGCTTTCAGCACGCAGAGGCTTGCATGAGATGTAATGTAACACCAAAAGTTTTTAAGTAACAGGTTGTTTTTCCAATAGGCGATGGGTCTCTGGGGCCTCTTGATGTGCATTGCCAAACAATTTTTGTACATGCTTTTCCAATAGGTGACAAGTCTCTGGGGCCTCTCAATGTACATTGCCCAACAATGTTTGGACACAATGCAATGCCCAACAATGTCTGTTCACAATGCAATGCCTAGATGCCATATACAAATAGTGATAATTCAAAATGTTAAAAAAAGCCATACCACATTTTCTTTGTAAGCATGCACTCTGCATATCATCCTAATTTCAGGGGAGAGGGGACACAATAGCCCCATGATTAACCAGCAATTCCTGTGGATGCTGGCAGCTGTGCAACTCTTATGTGGCACGGGACACGCGTGCCACTATTCAGTGAGATGTCCCAGGCAGCCACACAGTCCCTGACACTTCAAAGACACTTGGGTAGGCAGACTGCACCACTCTGGACAAATTTTCAAATACCATGATTGACCGTCTATGACAGCACTGCGGCTCAACAAAATCAAAACTAATAACACAGTGTAAGGATAGCACAATGCCTTCCAATCCACACTAAGAAGAACCCAAACAACTTTCTACAAATTCATAGAGGCCCTCCAGAAAGAACAAGGCTACCAACAACTAAAGATAGAACAATCAGTAAACCAAATAAAGCCTAACATAACTAAAGAAGTCAGGAAAATGTACACTACTTTGAATTGATAGCTAAACCACTATTATGAGCCACCTACCTAATAATCTACTCACAAGTTAAGTAAAATAAAAAGAAACATCACTACGACATAACATTATAATTAAGAATTGTAATAATTTTTTTAATTAATCACTCTACAACAACAATATGATATTAAAGAACAAAACAATACTGATCAATAAATATAATTAATGTTAATACTTAATTGAAATTATTAATAGAAAAGCCAAAAAGATTCAGTATTAAAATATACCAAGGATATCAAGCATTAAAACCTACACATACAAAATGCAACATTTCCATTCCAGTACAAACAAAATAAATATACATATTAAACTATAACATTTCTTACCCATAATTAAATAGAATTTACAGTTGCGTAGCTGAAGTTCTTGATCCACTTCAATCTCCCAAAAATGAAATCCACCTAAAAGTGAAAAACAAATACAAAGTAATCCAAAAAGAATGCAAAAATGAAATGTCCAAATGAAATCCACCGAAGAAATCCACAGTCATTAGAAACCATAATACCTCTGAAAAAAAGAAAAGCAAAATCAATCCCGGAAAATCAATGAAAATTAATAATTGATATTGGCCACTAAAGGTGCTAAATTTACTAATTTCACTTCAATCTAGAACATTTTTGTGAAAGTGTTGACCAGTAAATGGGTTACATTTACTATTCCTGCTCCAATGTAACCCATTTTTGGGGAAGGTTTCAAATACTAAAGTGATTAGATTTAATATTCGCACTCCAATCTAAACCATTTTGTGGAAGGTCTTAGATTTTAAAGGGTTCAGAGCTATTATTCACACTCCAATCTAAACCATCTTGGGGAAAATGTTGGATACTACAGGGGAGGATGTACTATTCCCACTCCTATCTAAACCATTTTTGGGCATGTTTTGGGCACTAAAGGGGTTAAATGAGCTCTTCCACTCCAATGTAAACCATTTTGGGGACAGTGTTGGGAAGTAAAGGGGCTAGACTTACTATTCTCACTCCAACCTAAACCATTTTGGGGAAGGTGTTGGACGCTAAAGGTGTTAGATGTACTATTCTCACTCCAATCTAAACCATTGTGAGGAGGGTGTTGGACAGTAAAGGGCTTACATTTACTATTTCAACTCCAATGTAAACTATTTTTGGGATGGTGTTAGGCAGTTTAAGTGTTATGTTATGTTATGTTATGTTATTGTGATTTTTATAGCGCACAGCTGCCCCAGCAAAGGGGCGTCCCGGCGCTTTTGCCTGGCAGAAGGAAATACCAATACATAACTGAACAGAAAGCAAAAAGGAATAGCCCAAGGGCGCTCTTATGGGCCAGGAGGGAAGAGGAATGTTTTGATGGCCCTCCTGAAAGCAGACAAGTCCTCTAGGGCACGGATATGAGCTGGTAGTAAGTTCCAGAGCTTGGCCGCGAGGTAATGGAAAGACCGACCTCCGACCCGAGAACGTTTGAACCGTGGAACTATGGCCAGATTTTGACCCAATGACCTCAAAGAGCGGGAGGGAACATATGTGGTGAGAAGATGCGCCAAAATCTGGGGGGAAGACAGCTTGAGAATTTTAAAAGAAAGACAAAGAGTCTTAAACTCGATCCTTTGAGCCATGGGGAGCCAATGGAGCTTATGAATGGTTGCTTTCGCCGAGCAGAACCTAGGTAAGCCCACCAGGGCTCTGGCCGCAGCGTTCTGAACACGTTCCATCCAGATGACTTCCGCCTGATTGGCCCCCAACAAGAGTGAACTCACATAATCTAATCGCGAGAGTATAGTGGCCTGGATTATCAACTGTCTGGTCGGGGCATCAAAAAATTTCAGGACTGGCCTAAGCTCACGCAATATACCGAAACAGGTAGCAGCTACTTTTTTGGTGTGTCCGCAAAAGCTAAGGGCAGGATCTAACCAGACACCCACATTTTTCACCTCAGACACCGGGATGGGAGTTGGACCTAGCTCTGAGGGCCACCACTGATCGCCCCAGAGGTTGCTGTGTTTGCCCACGATTAAAACCTCTGTTTTCTTTGCATTAAGCTGCAAGCAGTTCGCCGTCATCCAGCCAGCCACTCCTGTCAGGCCATCCCTGAACCTAGAGGCCCCGGAGACGGCATCCCCACTAAGGGCCACCGCCAGCTGCGTGTCGTCAGCATAGGAAACCATATTCAGGCCCCACTGCTTGGCGACCGCAGCCAGCAGCTGCACATACAGATTGAACAACGTGGGGCTAAGTGCCAACCCCTGAGGTACTCCCTGCTCGATGGAATAGGGCTTAGACTCAAATGGGGGTATAGCGACCCGGAATGTGCGATCTGCTAGAAATGACCGAAACCAATCCAATGAACACCCAGAGACACCTGCTTCTCCCAGACGACGCAGTAGTATCACATGTGAAACCGTGTCAAACGCGGCACTGAGGTCAAGTAACACCAGTGCCGCAGTCTGACCGGAATCCAACACGGAACGCAGATGTTCCGTCATAGCAAGGAGAGCTGTCTCGGTGCTATGACCTGTCCGAAACCCATTCTGACAAGGGTCAAGGATATTGGCGGTTTGGAGATGTTTAGACAGAGTCTCATTCACATGAGCCTCAGCGACCTTAGCGGCCCATGGGAGAAGAGAAATTGGGCGATAATTCTCCAATTTAAGCGGGTCCAGCGCAGGTTTCTTCAAGATAGGCGTGACATAGGCCTGTTTCTATTTGGTGGGTACTATGCCAGAAGAGAACGAAAGATTGATAAGGTCGCGGACAGGGGGAAGGCACACAGCAGCCGACTCTCTCAACTGCACAGGTCTAAGCGGATCCGCCGGAGACCCAGATTTTACTTTTGCCGCCAGTCTGTCCAACTCCACCTCAGAAATGCCAGGAAGTACTGATAGAACTACGTTAGTGGTAGAGCTGGGCCTCTGGTACTCACTCTGGAGGACAACGCTAGGGAAGGAGCGATAGATGGTCTGCACCTTTTCCAGGAAAAAGGTAGCAAGTTCTTCACAGTGAGACTCAGAACAGATCTCAGCTGTTGGGGCTCTTTTGGCAGTCAAGTCTTTAAGGACTTACAAGATCAGCTTGGTGGCATTAGAGCTACGTTTGAACTCTTGGGCGTAATAGGCCGCACGAGCCCTACAGATGGCTCTATGGTACGTTTTAACTTTGGCTAGGTATAGAGTTTTTTTCTCAGTCTCGTAGGTTTTACGCCAAGCTCTTTCTGCTTGTTTACATGATTTTTTTTAAGAGCGATAAGGCGCTATCAAACCAGCGGCTTGGTTCGAGTAAGCGACATTTACTCCATGTTGCAGGGACCAAGAGGTCGAGGGCCCGGGAGACCCAGTCACAAAAAATATCATAGCCAGATTCAACGTCATTGAAAGGGACAGGCGGATGTTCGCAGAGCAGCCGATGGAAATCCTCAAGTTTTAGCTTCTTTCATGGGCGTTTGAGAATGACCCTGTCTATGGTTTTGAAAGGGAGGGCACTAATAGCAAGATGAAATTCCACTAGGTGATGGTCGGACCATGCCATCGGGGTTGGCGGCAAGGTCGTAGCCCCGGACAGATTAGTAAATATAGGGTCCAGGGTATGTCCACCCTCATGCGTGGGGTGAGTAACCACCTGTCTTAGCTGCAAAGCCTCTAGGTCTGCGAGTGTGCTACCAATAGCAGGAGAGTGGCAGAGTTCGAAATGGAGATTGAGGTCGCCAAAGACACTGAAGTTGGCAGACCCAACAGCCAGAGAGCTCACTATTTCTGGAAAAGCCTTTCTGAAAGTGACATCACTGCCAGGGGGTCTATAGATCAGATGACCTGAGAAAGTGAAATGATTGTTGATTGAAATGGCAAACTGTGCGCTCTCACAACCAGCTATGGCTAATTTCTTCCAGACACAACGGTAGCAAGATTTAACTATCGCTGCAATACCCCCACCCCTGGAATTGCAATTATGGGTGTAAATGGAATAGTCTGGAGGGAGCGCTAGGTTCATCTCAGCCGTGGCTTCATCGTGCAGCCAAGTTTCGGTCATGAAGAAGACATCAGGAGCCCCCTCCAGAACAAGGTCATGGATTTCGGCATGATGTTTGACCAATAACCTAACGTTAAGATGCCAGATTTTTAAGTCTCGGTGAGCCGAATGCTTGGGGGGCACAGGTGCTATATGAGGAGGCTCGGTAAGGGCACTAATAGGAGTGGAGGATGCAGGCACGAAGTTACTACAAGAACACTGGAAGGGGCCGCAAAGCGGGTCAAGAGGGGAATGCTCACAGTGCGAGGACAACTGCCGGATACTGAATAGCTCTCCCCTTGTGTACAGACCACCGACAGGCGTAAAAGATACAGAGTCCATGGCCCCTGGCGCCTCCTTAACGCTGACGGGCGCAGACGGGCAGGACTCTGGCATGACTCTGGCATGACTCTGGCATGACTCCGTCGTGGGTCCGGCGTGTCCGCAAAACGCGTCCGCTACGCGGAGAGAGGTCGTCCCCTTTTATACTCAACTAGAGCGCGTCAGAGCGCTTAACACCCCCAATATGGCCGCTGTGGAAACTACGTCTCCTCGGGACCGATCTCTCAGCGTCTATACTCAGCTGTTAGATTTGCCATTCCCACTCCAGTCTAAATAATTTTGTGTAAGTTGTTGAAGTAATAATTTTTTTAATTTCTATACATTTCACTAATTATTAATACTAATGATATAGAATATATCATAACAAGTACAGAATAAAAATAATAACACACTAATTAAAAAAATATAAGTGAAATGAAATGAATTAATGTGAGATTAGACATGATACCAAGTACATCTTTATATATAGATATTTATAATTTTTCATTTAAAAACGATAAAACTGGATGACAATGATGACTGGAGACTAGCTGCAACGTCACGTCTCCATCTATCTCGACGGATCGATGTCTCAGGGAGCGACTGCACAATGTGGGAGAACTGGCGAGCACCGCAGCATGTAGTTGCTGGTGAGAGACGCTGGAGATCGCGGTTCGGCTGACTGCGGCGGCGCTCGTGATATTGATTTACCTGCATAATTGTAACTCCAGACGGCAGATCAGGAAAACCTTGATTTGCTGGATGGCTATGCGGGGTGTCAGAACAGCGAGGTGCCAGCCTCAGGACATCAATAGGGCATTTGCAGCATCTGTGGAGGCAAAACCCCGCAGCGTAACTGCGACCCCTGTATAAAGGAACAAACTGTGGCCAGGTCAGGAGGATATGTAGAAGGGAGGCCTGCTCAGCCAACTGTTTCCTCAATATTTGCTAGCCTATCAGTGAATGGGGCCACCATGGATAAGGCTGAATCTGTAGATGAAGGGGGGATAAGACACTAACAGAGGAGACCCAGCAGGAGAAGGAGGCGGTGGGGGGGGAGATGAGACCAGGGGCTCCTTGAGAGGCTCCACTGGGATTCAAGCAAGGAATTCCTCCACCCTGCCAACCAAATCTATGAACTGGTCGAAAAAGAGATAACTCAGCCTACACCTAAAGCAGATGAGGTTTTCACTAGGGAGGCTAACCACAGAGAGGAATCCATGAGGGAGAAAGCCCAGGCAACACCCCTTGGTGCAGGAACATCAAGAAACCTACATACGCAAGCCGTCACCTGCTCTCCAGAAAGTCATGGTGGGGGAAAATTTGATTCGGAGACCGAAGAGTCAGAGGCCCCAGAACAAAAGGACGAGTCACCAAACGTGGAATCCCTCACAGAAGACAGCTCTAGTTCCTCAACTAAATCAACAATAAAGAAAAAAGGATCCAGGAACAAGAAGAAAAATAGGAAAGAGAGCCTTAAAAAAGCATGAGGACACAACTTAAACTAACTCCGATATACAAATATGGCCCCAAAGTGAGAAAGGGGATGAGTCGGCTGGAACCAAAGTACCTTCTCTTTTGACCATCCTCACATCAATCAAGCAAATGCAGGAAGAAAACAGAAATGAAGGGTGCAGAGCTAAGATTGCCTCAAAAAAGGTCCAAATGGGAATTCGCAAACTAAATAAAACCTGTGAGGAAATCGCGGATTGCTTGACCTCAGTCGAGATGCGGCCAGAGGCCCTGGAAGCAGATGTAGAGTCAATTAAAACACAAGGCATAGAGCAAGGCGCGGCTCTGATGGCTGCCATGACCAAAATGGAAGACTATGAAAAACGCCAGAGGAGAAACAACCTGCGCTTCTTAGGAATACTGGAAGGCCTGGAAGAAAATGATCCCAGAAACTATATGGTTAAACTTTAAAGGACTTATTTCCTGACCAAACAAATTGGAATTGGGACATGGAAATACAGAGGGCCCATCACTTTCCCTTACTCAGGAGAAAACAAACACAGGAAGCTGGAGAGAAACCGAGAGCACTGTTGATCTTCATCAGTAACTTTCTGCTGTGACAATTGATATTTGACAAAACCCGCCCTAACGCTCTGAAGGTCTGCAACAGGGTGTCATTATTTGTTCACCCAGACTTCGCGCACGCAACAGTTGAAAGACGGTGGCGCTTAAGGCAACTCTTTTCTCCATTCCAAAAACTTGGAGCTGAAGTCTACCTGCAAAACCCAGCCAGACTTAAGATACATTTGGGGGCACGACATGTAGCTGGTGGACCTAGGAAGGTGGCGGGGTGGATGAAGGCACCATAATGGGCAGCAGCTAGGATTTTTATCTCTATAATAAATAAAATAAAAAAGATAAAGGGGAAGAAGAAACATAAACACCAGGGCAAACAAATGAAACTAAGGGAATGTGGGGGCTAGGTATAGCTATGCTGAACATATGTGGGCTAAACGATGTTAAAAAGAGGCAAGTAGTGGCGCAAGCATTGCAGTTATTGCAGGTTGACATTGTCTGCTTACAAGAGACACACCTTGATGGGACATAGAAAGATGTATTGAAATATCTTGGGTACAGAGTGATAGGGGCCACGACACAGGGAACACACACTAGGGGGTCGCAATATTATCTAGGAAGAAGTTAATCTAATTTGTTAAAGCATGCTTGGATGGGTTAGGCCGATGGGTCATTGTAAACTGGAGGACTCCAGACCTCCCGAACTCCACTCTTTGTTCGATTTATGGTAGCAACGTGGACGATCCGCCCCTACTGGATTGGTTAACCAACGAATTGGCACATTGGCCCCTCCGAATTATTGTGTGCAGAGACTTTAATATAAACCTTGATGCTAAATGGGAACAGGATCAAAGATATAAAGGGCGAAAGCCAAAGGTTTTTCTTCAAGCATTATGCAATCTACGTCAGATACATGGTTTGGTGGATGTTTGGTCAGCAGAAAGGCCAGACGAGCATGGGTTTACTTTTTACTCAGCACCTCACCAGAAGCACGTTAGGCTGGACTACTTCTTTTTCTCTTCTTCACTGCTGGGTAGAAGTAATATTTGTCGGCACCCCAGAGCGCTACCTGATCCCAGCCCTCTGGTATTGCAGCTAGAGCAGGGGGGATCCACTGAGAAAGCGTCAAGATGGACTTTTGAAAGGGCCCTTTTACTGTATGAAGAATATAAGGAGGGCACCACTGGGAGTAGTCTGGGACACCTTAAAAGTAGGAGTGAGCGGCAAGACAATACTATATGCAAGCAGGAAAAGAAAAAAGGAAAAGAAAACTGTGGAATATCAGGTTTATGAAATTAGCCCAGGCTGAGAAAAAGTTAGTTGATGTCCTAAGACTAAATTAGAGGATAGAAAAAGCACAGGAGGATGTGGCCCTAGCAAATGCGGAAATCCAAGGGGAACTATCAAGGAAAGCTATAGATAGAGCACTAGTTCACGGAGAGGAGGTGTATGAATGGGGGGAGAAGGTGGGTCATTTGTTAGCTGTCAGAACAAGGTCAGCAATGACACGCAGCTAAATACTGTCTATAAATGATCCTGTGCTGAGACAGGTAACGGAGCCTAGCAACATACTGGCAGCCTTCTCTTAGGTTTTATCAGTCATTATATATGGAGGAGGCAGAGAGAGGGAGAGGGGAAGGGGTAAGCCAAATAAGCCAATATCTAGATGCCTGTGAGAGGGAGGTATTGACACAAGAGGAGAGGGAGGCATGGAAATCCCCTATAGTATGGGACGAAGTAGAACAGGCAATGATAAACATTCCTAGGGGGAAAGCGGTCGGGCCCAACCTAATCCCCACGGAATTTTATAGAACCTTTAAAGAAGAACTTAAAGAAATTCTGATATCTGTGTTCCTACAGGTAGCAGAATGGGTGGCACCACCAAGAACTTGGGTGCTGACAGAAATTAAAGTCTTCCCCAAAAAAGACAAAAGGGTTCAGGAATTGGCTCCTACCGTCCTATAATGTTACTCAATGGAGACGTTAAAATGTATTCTAAAGAATTAGCCACACAACTTTCGCATGTCATCAGCAAGATAGTATACGAGGGGCAACATGGTTTTATACCTGTTAAGGGAACCATAAAGCATATTCGAAGGGTTATTACCCTCTTCGACATAAAACAAATGACAGGGCTATTCTCTTCCTCTTCATCGCGTTCTTGGTGAAAACTGTGCATGCGCGGGCGCCCAGCAGAACCAGTATAATTAAAATTATCTATTTCCCTAACTTGTTATATTACTTTAGAGCAATACCCTTGGTTTTCGAAAAATGTGGGTCTAAACATTTTTTTAAATATTTTTGCACTGTTCATTTGGTCTTACTCACGGCCAAGAAGAGCTTTTAAACTGTTATCACTACCCAGGGACCATGGAGGCTTGGCCCTCCCTAACTTGAAGCTGTATTGGTGGGCAACCTCACTTACACACTTCACTACACTCTTGAGCATCGACAGTAGCACAATGCAAGTTAAGTTTCCCACTACTTGGGAACTTGTGATTGGCCATGACACCTGGGGATGCCTCTGGCATCAATTAAGCTATGGATACTACAAAAGAGTCTGGTTCAAGACACTACTAACAGCTTTTAAAATCTGGGATTCTTTTCACAATTTCTATGCAGAGAACATTACCAATCATATTTTGGCACATACGTCCTCCATATGCAAATGTAGCCCAGCCAACCAAACAATTTTATGGGGTAAAGAAAGAATCCCAGATTTGTTTTTCACTGCATAGCAGAGGTCTATTTCCAAAAAGCAGTTTTGCAATGTTTGAAGAAGATATATATATATGTATTATAGCCTAGTCACGTAAGAAAGTGTATAATGACAGTGTATTATTATATTGCATTGTATCAGATGAGTTGTTACTGTATTTCTCAACACTTACTGTATTTCTGCTGGTGTACTTTGCAGAAAAAGAAATCCTCAAGCACAATTTCCACTGTACAAATATGTACTTTGGCACATTTTGAGCACCTTGTGGAGCAATTTCCACCACACGCGTTTCGGACAATCTCTATGTCCTAGATCACTGGCTATTAACAAACAGAGGCAGCAGGCTTGTTTGGAACCCTGATTTATTGAGTTTGTCCAAGTCCCGCACCAGTGGGCATAAACTGTATAGCCTCATGGTACTTGTAGTTCCTTAATCCAATCCCCGGTGAGTGCTGCTGAAACTCTGTATTAACAATCTCTGCTTCAGTGGGTAATTTATATCTATCTTGCCCCGGGGGTTGAAGCAATGTGGAAAAAACTGAAAGGCTGGCCGTATATACCGACAACACTGGTCTCCTCGTTCTGTCAATGCTCGCGGTTCCAAGCACTGTAGAGCCGTCTTTCCAGTGGCGGGGCATCTTTGCGGCTGGACTATCCGCTTAATATTCTCACAAAAGTTGTCCCCATAAAGGTGCCCCACACGAGGCGGTAAACACTCATCAGTTACCACCAGTGGCAGTATCCTCATTTCACCATGATTCCCCTTCAAATGCCAAACGCGTTTCAGACAATCCCTATGTCCTTGATCACTGGCTATTAACAAATGGAGGCAGCAGACTTGTTTAGAACCCTAATTTATTGAGTTAGTCCAACTCCGCTCAGTGGGCGTAAGCTGAAAAGCCTCATTGTACTTATGGTTCTTTAAAAAGAAACTACAAGTACCATGAGTCTTTTCAGCTTCCGCCCACTGAGACAGAGATTGTTAGAATAGTCACAGGAACGAAGAAATACGAGCACATCTCACCGGCACTCAAGGAACTGAAGTGGCTCCCTATCGACCAACAAGCCAGCTTCCGTACACCTTGCCTTACGCACAAAGCCCTGCACACAGGCAAACCAGAATATTTGGCCGACAAACTCAAAAAGGCCGGTCAGTCCAGTAACCTCAGAAGTTCCAACGCGCTTCTACTCATCCCACTGAAATTACGGAAACACAAAACCTCAAATAAATCCTTGGCGGGAAATGCTCCCAAGATCTGGAACTCCATCCCCCCCCATATCAGAATGACCACCTCCTTCCAGAAATTCAAGATACTACTCAAAGCCCTCTTCCTAGAGCGCTCTTGACCGTAACGAGAAATCCACTATTGACTGGGGGAAGGACTGCTATTTCCCCTTATCAAAATTCCACAGCCTTAACCGCATCAATGCGGTGCAGATTTACCGCGGTGTGCTGAAAAATGCAAAAACCCGCGTTACATGACGAGCTCAGCTCGTCATGAGTGTACGAGAGGTGTACCTCATGACGAGCTGAGCTCGTCATGAGCATCGAAGGGGTTAAGACGCGCTCTCGAACTCTGTTCCATATTGCTCTTAAGTTGGTGATCTGCAGACTATTATTTCTCTTTTTGCTCTTTGTTCTTCTTTTCTGCCCAAAATTTCTTGTTCATAACTGTACATGCTGTGAAGCGGTAAAAATCCTTTCAATGAAACTTTTACAACGCAGTGCCTTTACGACGCAACTATTACAACGCATGTCATTACAACGCATTGCGCTGGGGGGGCGCTCTAGGATAGGGAATGGATTTAATTTACTATCCAACACCTTCCCTACTATCCACGGGGACTGGAGTTGGAATAGTAAATTAAACTATTCACTATCCAGCACCCCAAAGCGTATGCGTTGTAACAGCATGCGTTGTAAAAACTGCGTTGTAACAGCATGCGTGGTAAAAGCATGCGTTGTAATGTCATACATCCCTGTGAAGTGCTCTGATACCCTCGGGTCCAGCTAGCACTATACAAAACTTCAATAAATAAATAAATAAAACAGAGTTTCAGCTGTACCCACTGGGGATTTGATTAAGGAACTACAAGTACCATGAGGCTTTTCAGCTTACGCCCACTGGGGCGGGACCACCGGCAGCAGCAGTATCCACATTTCACCATTATTCCCATGCAACAGAGCCTACATTGGTACTAGGCAGCCAAAGGTGCTCCAGCGCAAGGAGAGAGCAGGAATGTTGCATATCTTGATAGATATGGCGCATTCCAGCCCTCTCCCTTTCACGCAGCACAGCAAGGTGTTTTGCTGCGTTGCATGAAAAAATTATAAATATGGCCCTAAGTTTGGCTTCAAAACCTCTTGCTAGCCCAAGTGGTCTGCATACCGATACTTTTACCCAAGCAAACTGCACTGAGGCTATAAGCTTCCATACCACCCCCTCGAAGGATTATATTTTAACGTGTCCATCTGCATTTGGGTCACTCAACACAGGCTTTAATCACTTCTTCCCCTCCATTACCCTGTTCCCGATTCATCACACATGTCAAAGTTACGCGGGAGCAGGGAGTTTGTACCAATGTTGGAATGTTTTTGAAACCATGTTTCAGTTATGGCTAATGTATGATTGGCATCATCAAAATAGAATGAAAGTCGCAGTAAGGGGCAGTGGTTGTCCTAACATTTAAAAGAGAAGTTTTCGTAGGTTTTATTTATTTATTTATTTATTTATGCATTTTTATATAGCGCGGACTTTACCCGAAGGTGTCAGAGCACTTCACAATAGGAACAGAACTGATACATGAGAACATTACAAGTGAGCAAAATACAAAAGCAAACGTTACATTAAATGAAGCAAAAATGACAATCGTGAGCCAACAAAATACAAGAGGTAGCAAACGGTGCATTACAAAAGTGACAATCGTGAGCCAACAAAATACAAACGGTGCATTGCAGGAGGAAAAAGTGACGTGTGCAGGTTACAAAAGCGTACAAAATAAACATAGAGGTATAATACTGCAATATATGGAGGACACTCAAGCACAAGAACAAACGTTACGTAGGCACTGCTGGCACTTGTGCAGGTATCGAACAAACAAATGTAAGAGGTAGAAAACAGTGTGTTACAAGAGAAAGTGACGGGTGCATGTTACACACGAGTCCCAAACACAGGTAGAAGGATAATACTGCAATAAATGGCAGACTCTCAAACCACAAGAACACACTGGGAAGACACTTCCATAGTCATGTAAAGTAGATTTTTCAGTAATTGAAGGGCTTCCTTCAGATAATAGAGAGGGCATGGATTACATTTGGAAATGTGTTTGAAGAAGGAGAACTTTGAGGTCAGTTTTGAAGGCCTGGGAGGAGGTGGTGGTCCGGAGCTGAGGCGGAAGTGAGTTCCAGATTCTCACTGCGCTGCCTGAAAAGGATTGGGCCATCGATCTTTCCTTCTTGAAAGTGGGAGGTTCAAGCAGTAGATTTTCCGCATTTCGTGATGGTCTAGAGCCTCCAGAGAGTTTCAGTTTATTCGCCAGGTAGCGCGGAGAGGAGGAGTGCAAGGCTTTGTGGGTGATGAAGGCAGTCTTGTAGATAGCTCTAGCCTCGATGGGAAGCCAGCGGAGGGAGGATAACATGGGAGTGATCTGGTCGCTTCTTTTGGCCCCATAAATTAAACGAGCTGCTGAATGTAGAACAGACTTAAGGGAGGATAGGTGGGATTTGGGGAGGCCAGTCAGAAGAGAATTGCAGTAGTCCAGTCTGGAGAGGACCAGCGATTGGACCAGGGTTTTAAGGTCATGCTCCGGGAAGAAGCGACGAATCCCCCAAAGAAGGCGCAATTGGTATCGGGCAGACTTTGCAATTGAATTAATGTGGGAGAGTAGATTGAGTTTTGTGTCGAGTATGACACCAAGGGATTTTGCGCTGTCGACAATGATGGGTTTATTGTTCAGCAGATTCATCTGGTCCATCCATGATTGCACCGGGGGAGGAGAAAGTGAGGAGGAGCGGAGGAGGAATTCAGTTTTGGAGGGGTTCAGAATCAGTTGATGTGTTGACATCCTGTTATGAATGGAGTCGAGGGTAGAGCTTAGGACAGAGAGATCGTGAGTGGAGGCAACCTTGTGGTAGATTTGAGTGTCGTCAGTGTAGAGATGATAGTTGACCCAAGATTTACTTAGGAGATTTCCCAGAGGTTCCAAATAGAGATTGAACAATGTGGGTGCAAGAATAGAGCCTTGGGGAACACCTTGACCTACCGCCAAAGGAGATGAAAGACTGTCCGCTATTTTGATCATTTGGGATCTATCAGAAAGGAAAGAAGCAAACCATTTAAGCACAGTGCCCTCCATGCCCATTCTCCGTTGAAGGGTGTTGAGGAGGGTGTTGTGATTGACAGTGTCAAAGGCTGCCGAAAGGTCAAGGAGAATTAGAAGACAAGACCCTCCCGAGTCTAGTATTCGCAGCGCATCATCGATCACTTGCAGCAGGGCAGTTTCAGTGCTGCAGTTTTGGATGAAGCCGGACTGAAAATTGTCAAGAAGATCATTGTCCTTGATATGACGAGAGAGTTGTTTCGCAACACATCTTTCTGTGATCTTTGCAAGAAAGGGTAGGTTAGTAATGGGGCGGAAGTTGTTGAGGTCATTTGCATCCGCAGTGGGTTTTTTAAGCAAAGGGGTGACCTGCCCAGTTTTGAAGGGAACAGGAAGGGAGCCTTGACAGAGGGAGAGGTTGACCAGAGTGGTCCAATAGGGAAGAGAAAGGGTATAGAAGTCAATGGCAATGGCACTAGGGATGGGGTCGAGCGAGTGGTTGGAGGGCTTTGTTTCGAGGATGCACTTGAGGAGGACATCTTCAGAGATGGGGTCGAAGTTCTGCCAGATGGCTAGTGATTTGCGCTCCTCTGGAGGGGTAGGATGAGCAACCTGAACCACAAGTGATTTCACTTTTTCGTCAAAGAATACAGCAAAATCAGCAGCTTTCTTTGTAGAATCCTCCAATTTGGAGATTGGGGGAGAGTAGTTAGAATTCTTGATGAGATCAAATAGCTTTTTGGGTCTATTTTTGGCAAAGTCAAGGAGGGTTCTGAAGTGTGATGCTTTCCCAAGGAAGATGTGCTTGTGGTACTTGGATCTTGCTGAACGAAGCGTGGCCAAATTATCGGTGGAGGGTGCTTGCCTCCATTGTTTTTTCCAGGAGTCTTAGGTGCTTCCTTTCTTCATATAGGGATTTGCTGAACCAGGGTGCTGAGGGAATGGGCCTTTTCTTTTTGCTTTGGAGAGGAGCGACGCTATTGATTTCTACTGCAAGGACTGAGAGGCATTGTGAGGTGAGATCATCAACATCTAGGTTCGGGTCTAGGCTTGGAAGTGACAGCAAAGCTGATTCACAGAGGGAAACAGTGTCAATATTTTTAGCGTCACGGAACCAGGAGGTAGCCCTCTTAGGTTGGCCAAGAATAATAGAGTGTGCTAGGAGAAGAGAGAATGGAATGAGGAGGTGGTCAGACCAGTCTACGTGAATAGGGGTAGCGATAGAAAGCATGCCTGCTTTAGAAATAACAAGGTCCAGGATTGAGCCCTTAGAGTGTGTTGATTCTGTGCATTGTTGGGTAAGATCGTTTGTAGAGAGGAAGGAGGCCAGCAAGTTCGCGGAAGAGTCTTGCAGGGAGCCCCAGTGGAGATTGAAGTCACCCACAAAGGTCTGATTGTCACTTTGTGCGTATTGGTCGCTGATGAAGTCAGTGAGTTCCTCCATAAATGAAGGGCCGCTGCCTGGTGGGCGGTATATGACATGGAATCTAAGGGGTGAGCGGTGGTGTAGTTGAAGCTCAAGAGATAGACATTGAAAAGTGCGGAATGCGCTGATGAGAAAAGCCTTGAGTTGAAGGGAGTTTCTAAAGATGACTCCAACACCTCCCCCAACTTTGATAGGTCTGTCATTCCTGAAAATAGACGTTATTAGGTTTTCATAGTTCGTGACTGAGTAATCTTTTTTGCTGGACTTGTGACCTCTGCTTAGCCTTGACCACTTGTGGTCTCTCCAGCTTCCTTGCAGCCTACATCACTACGCACTACCCAATCTGTACCAGAAGCATGGGGCCAAAAATATCATTTGACAGAAATATTGTTTAATAATAGAAAAGGTCCAAACAATGGGACACTATTTTTTTATTTTTTTTACTAAGGATATCCTGACTTGCAGGGGGCCATTCTGGAAGCATGCCTCCCAATGCTACTACTTCATAACTGCAGGGACTTTTCCGCCTTCACACTACAATAAAAAATTTAAGTATAGATGGTTTAAAGGCATTATCTGTCTACAAACTGTGTGAGAAAGAGAAGGTTATTCGCATGTGTAAAAAGATTCTAAATAACAGTCAAAACATTTCTCATAGGAATCATTTGATGTTGTTGTTCAAATGTATCCAGACTCATAAGAGGATACAGGGGTGCCCTCTTCTGGTTGGAAAAAGAATGCTGGTGCTCCATTTGGACGATAACGTCAGCCAAGGAATGAATGATATGTGGATAGGATAGTGTAAATGGCTAACAGCGTCTGAGATCAAAGCTTCAGTCAGGGTTTCTGTGGGGTTTTAAGGCCACAGGTTTCAAACTTACTGTCACAAGTCGAGTACAGTCTCGTAATCTCTTAAACACTAAGCTGGATGGTCCAAGTACTGGTCCTGTCATAAATATGGTACGGTTACAAATGAAAGGGAAGAATGAGTAAATCAAGTTGACTAAAACTTTATTGAGTCCATCCAGCACTCTGGTGTTTTTGTTATTTCTTCTTAGTTAATCCGTTCGTTGTTGTGCAACATTTACCTAGTGTTTAGTCTGAAAACACTTTGCTAAATTTGAAAAAATAGGGAGTCAGCGGGCCATCCCGCTGTCTAAGTGGTAATGTTATGCACACTTTCACTGGGAACCCACTTGGTTCTCTTCTGGTAAATTCGTAAACAATAATAGTCCATTCACTGGTTAATCTTGTTTCAAGACTTTCATGTTTATTGGTTTTGTTTCATCTTTTTAATTACTGCGAATCCTTTTGTATCCATGACATTTCAAATGAACATTTCCCATGTACCCAATGCATTTCGGGTCTATGGTGACCCTTCTTCCGGGGTCTCTATTAGAAAAATCAAGAAAAATGCAATCAGCCTCATAACCATCTCTATATATATGCAACTAATACATTGGTTAACACTCTGTGTTTATATACAATCAAACGAGTTATATGGCAATCCATCCATAGCCCAACTAGAAAAATTCACCCCATTTCATGCTAGTTTCCACCCAAAAATGACCGTTACATGTTGAAAGAGCTGCTAGCGCAACTATGCGAAAGTTCTCTCTACGCGCTCACAAACAGTGCGTCCTGTCTTATTCAATTAAAATTAAATAAAAGAACCCAAAGCTTCACGAGCTTAACAAACGGCCTGCTTTCCGCTCGCGCTTACTCACTAGGAAATGCAAACGTCCTCAGTTTCCAAAAGGTCGACCAATCCGCTACTCCCACACATTTGGAATAAGGCTATATGATGCTCTGTACACTGTGATTGGCTAAACATGCGATCACATGACCGCAACCACGGACTCGTCTTTAAGCCCTCGTTTAATGCTTGAATAAGTTCAAATAAATGTGAGTAGCTGGTACGAAAAATATCACGCTGGTGTAGAGCATAAATACCTATAATATTGGACAATAAACTGGAAAAATTTCGCTACATTTCTGCAAAAAGTTTGCACATCGAAAAACACTGCTGCATGTTAATCATAATTATGTTTCCAACAATGAGCTCATACTGCTATTGGTCTGCTGGAATAAACAGTTACAAAAAAACAATAAAACAACAAATGGACAATTACACGAAAATAATGTCGGCCATTTTGGATAGGGGAATTCTCACACTTCATGTTATGCAAGGAAATATTGACAGCTCTCCCCAAATCTGTTTATAAAAAACAGGATAATTCTATCCTGTCATTCAGTCCATTAGGTTGTAGACTGCCCATCTTCTTTATCCAAAAATATTCGGATCTCAGTCTTGGTTTATGTGAGTCTCTCTCTGGATGATATTTAATAACTTCCAGTATGGTGAAACGTAATTGTGCAACATTGTGTTCTGCTTCCAGCCAGTGTGCACTCACTGTAGATTTCAAATTTTTCAACCGAATGTTGCTCTTATGTTCTGTTATTCTGATTTTTATTTTTCGTTCAGTTTGACCTATGTATAATTTTCCACATGGGCACTTGATGCCGTAAATTACGTTTTTCGTATCACAGGTTCCTGAATGTAACAAAGTCACCTTTTTGCCAGTCATTGGGTGTGTGAACATCTGCCCTACCATCACGTTGTTACAATGGACGCAATTTTCGCATCTCTGCATGCCCTTGTAATTAATTACATCCGGTTTGATTTTCTTTTTCAAAAGTTCTTTCAAACTTTTTGACCTGTTATATGCGAACGTTATCCGATCAGCAACTAGTGGTTCTAGATCAGGTTCTTGTGCAATGAGTGCCCAATGTTTCCTCATAATGTTGGCTATCTTCACTGATTGAGTCGAATGTTTCAAAACACATACTGTCATTTTAGTTACCTTTCTGTCTTTAGTCACAAGTAAAGACTCTCTCTTCATATTCAAGACTTTAGTTTTGGATTCTTCCAATAATGGTTCAGGGTACCCTCTTTGTAGGTACTTTTGGATCTGTTTGTCAATGGTGGAGAGTAGATCTTGTGGATCAGAGGTGATTCTTTTTTGACGGATAAATTGGGACACTGGAAGATGTTTCTTTAAGGAGTGATAGTGAAAGCTCTGATAGTGTAAGCCACTGTTTCTGTCCGTTGGTTTAGTGTACACACTGGTTCTTATACTGTTCTGTTCAAGATGAATTTTCACATCTAAAAAAGCCAATTCATTCTGGTCCATTTGGTGGGTAAATTTAATGCGGTCATGAACTGCATTGAGTCTTTGAATGTTATTGATTAATTCTTCCTGTTTACCCTTCCAGATGAGGAAGATGTCGTCAATGTATCTTTTGAAGACCATTAGCCCAGTTGTCCAATTCACATTGTGAATTATATTGTCATGCTCAAATTTTGCCATAAAGGTGTTTGCGTAGGACGGTGCCCCCGCAAACCCCATGGAGGTCCCACTGCACTGTTCATAGAAATTGTCTTCCCAGTTAAAGTAACTGTGTAATAGAGCGAACTGAAATAGTTCCAGCATAAATGTTTTTTCTCCACCACTTACTTCATTGTTCAGCAAACACCATTCCATAGCTTCAATTCCCTCACTGTGTGGGATTAAGGTGTACAAAGCAGTCACGTCAATTGAGCATAACCATATTTCTTCATCAGTAGGAATATTGACTGTAGATAGCATGTTGAGAAATGCAGTGGTATCCTTTATATGTGTGCTCCATTTCTGAACTAAAGGTTGTAGGAACCAATCCAGGTATTGACCCAGTGGTTCCGATAATGATCCACATGCCGAGACTATTGGTCTAAAAGGAGGTCTCTTGGGATCCTTATGTATCTTAGGAAGCATGTAAAATTGCGGTCTCCTGGGATATTTGGGGTTTAAAAATTGATATGTCTTCAAGGTGATCCATTTCATCTCTAAAGCTTTATCCAGAATTGTTTTGAGTGTCATTCCAAAGCTTTCTGTCGGATCTTGATCCAGCTTATGATATATATTTTCATCCTGAAGATGAGCCTGTACACTCTCTTTGTAGTAGGTAGTGTTCATCACTACTATTGCGCCCCCTTTATCTGCCTTTATTATGGTAATGTCATTGGCATCTCTCAAAGTTTGTAAAACTTGCCATTCTTTTCTGGAAAAATTACTGGTGGTACCACTAGAATATTTAATTCTCTGAATTTCAGATGTTATAATTCGTTCATATGCATCAATGGTTTTATGTGAGGTAGGAGCACAAAATGTGCTTTTGGGTCTGAATTCTTTCAAATCCGTCTCTGGTCTTTCACTCGGTGGTAGATTGTTAAAGAAGTTCTTTAATCTCAAATTCCTTAGAAATTTGTAAATTGATATTTCTGTTTCCTGGGCATTAGATTTATAACTTGGAACATACGTTAAACCTTTGTTTAACACTCTGGTTTGTGCCTCCGTCAATTGTTTATCCGATATGTTGATGACTAAGTCAATTTCGGTTTCTTTGGTCTCAATTCTCTCTCCGCTACCGTTTCTTTTACTTGCGTTTTTTCTTTTTCCTTCCTTGTTTTGAGGGCTCTGTTATTATTATGCTTGTCGATGGAGCATTGTTTGCTGCTGGGCTGGTATCTAAAAAAGAAACTTTACTTTGTTGATCTTTGCGTTTATCCTTTGGTATAGGTCTCCTGTTTTGTGCTGTATCGGAGTCAGATACCACGCTTTCTTGTGAAGAACTGACGTTAGTCTGCGGTTGTTGCCAATTCCTTTGATTGTAAACTTCTGCCCAACTGTACACCTCTTCAAGTTTATAATCTATTGTGTCTCTCCGGTATTTTTTGATCTTTCTATCCTCAATCTCAGTGTCCCAATTTATCCGTCAAAAAAGAATCACCTCTGATCCACAAGATCTACTCTCCACCATTGACAAACAGATCCAAAAGTACCTACAAAGAGGGTACCCTGAACCATTATTGGAAGAATCCAAAACTAAAGTCTTGAATATGAAGAGAGAGTCTTTACTTGTGACTAAAGACAGAAAGGTAACTAAAATGACAGTATGTGTTTTGAAACATTCGACTCAATCAGTGAAGATAGCCAACATTATGAGGAAACATTGGGCACTCATTGCACAAGAACCTGATCTAGAACCACTAGTTGCTGATCGGATAACGTTCGCATATAACAGGTCAAAAAATTTGAAAGAACTTTTGAAAAAGAAAATCAAACCGGATGTAATTAATTACAAGGGCATGCAGAGATGCGAAAATTGCGTCCATTGTAACAACGTGATGGTAGGGCAGATGTTCACACACCCAATGACTGGCAAAAAGGTGACTTTGTTACATTCAGGAACCTGTGATACGAAAAACGTAATTTACGGCATCAAGTGCCCATGTGGAAAATTATACATAGGTCAAACTGAACGAAAAATAAAAATCAGAATAACAGAACATAAGAGCAACATTCGGTTGAAAAATTTGAAATCTACAGTGAGTGCACACTGGCTGGAAGCAGAACACAATGTTGCACAATTACGTTTCACCATACTGGAAGTTATTAAATATCATCCAGAGAGAGACTCACATAAACAAAGACTGAGATCCGAATATTTTTGGATAAAGAAGATGGGCAGTCTACAACCTAATGGACTGAATGACAGGATAGAATTATCCTGTTTTTTATAAACAGATTTTGGGAGAGCTGTCAATATTTCCTTGCATAACATGAAGTGTGAGAATTCCCCTATCCAAAATGGCCGACATTATTTTCGTGTAATTGTCCATTTGTTGTTTTATTGTTTTTTTGTAACTGTTTATTCCAGCAGACCAATAGCAGTATGAGCTCATTGTTGGAAACATAATTATGATTAACATGCAGCAGTGTTTTTCGATGTGCGAACTTTTTGCAGAAATGTAGCGAAATTTTTCCAGTTTATTGTCCAATATTATAGGTATTTATGCTCTACACCAGCGTGATATTTTTCGTACCAGCTACTCACATTTATTTGAACTTATTCAAGCATTAAACGAGGGCTTAAAGACGAGTCCGTGGTTGCGGTCATGTGATCGCATGTTTAGCCAATCACAGTGTACAGAGCATCATATAGCCTTATTCCAAATGTGTGGGAGTAGCGGATTGGTCGACCTTTTGGAAACTGAGGACGTTTGCATTTCCTAGTGAGTAAGCGCGAGCGGAAAGCAGGGCGTTTGTTAAGCTCGTGAAGCTTTGGGTTCTTTTATTTAATTTTAATTGAATAAGACAGGACGCACTGTTTGTGAGCGCGTAGAGAGAACTTTCGCATAGTTGCGCTAGCAGCTCTTTCAACATGTAACGGTCATTTTTGGGTGGAAACTAGCATGAAATGGGGTGAATTTTTCTAGTTGGGCTATGGATGGATTGCCATATAACTTGTTTGATTGTATATAAACACAGAGTGTTAACCAATGTATTAGTTGCATATATATAGAGATGGTTATGAGGCTGATTGCATTTTTCTTGATTTTTCTAATAGAGACCCCGGAAGAAGGGTCACCATAGACCCGAAATGCATTGGGTACATGGGAAATGTTAATTTGAAATGTCATGGATACAAAAGGATTCGCAGTAATTAAAAAGATGAAACAAAACCAATAAACATGAAAGTCTTGAAACAAGATTAACCAGTGAATGGACTATTATTGTTTACGAATTTACCAGAAGAGAACCAAGTGGGTTCCCAGTGAAAGTGTGCATAACATCACCACTTAGACAGCGGGATGGCCAGCTGACTCCCTATTTTTTAAATCAAGTTGACCCCACTATGAGCAGCGCCCATTTTCCCTGCTTCACCTCCACACCTGTCTACGCCGCTGAGTGTGACGCAACCCCATTACAGACGTAGGGGCAGATATACAAGCCCCTTGCGCCACCGGTGCATCATGGCGGTGCAGCCTGCTGAGTGATATTTACAAGCACAGGTAAAGTCGTGACAACCTCTGCTTGTAAATATCGCCCCTGTTCACGCAACACTTTGCGTAATAGGGGGGTGACATAGGTGTGGCTGTGGGTGTTCCCACGCAACACCCATGTCCAATGAGGCATTTCCAGTTTTACGAGAAATCGTAAATCTGAAAATGCGTAAGAATGCTAAGCCACCCTAGGGGTGGCGTAGCAAGGTGCAACCAGGAGAAATGCTTTAATTTCTCCTCGTTTTTTTCCTCTTTCAAAGATGCCCCTTCCTGCACAAAAACAATATCCCCACAACGCAGGCATCCTTGCACCATGGTGCAAGGGTGCCTGTGCCAGTGCATGGCAGCAGTTTGTGTGCCAGCGCAGGGGAACCACAGAGATGCGACATATTGTTGTAAATAAGTGACATTACTGTGCTTCTAAACTAACGCAGCGCAGCAAAATGACATGCTGCACCGTGCTGTGTTACTTTCTTGTAGATCTGACCCTTACATTCCAACATATGCATCATCGTCGTCAGCTGGGCTGCTAATCATCACGCAGTATACACACACATTCAAAATCAGGAGCCAGGAAGGCATGGTACAAGTAGCAGACTGGATGAATAAATGCAGCCTAAAATTGAATGGAGAAAAAACAGAGGAGAAAATGTATCTGCTGGCCTCCAGAACTGGGAGAACCTCCTGTCCCAAAGAATACAGTAAAAAATCTGGGAATATGGCTAGACAACAGTCTTTCCATGGAGACTCAAGCCAGGAACTTATCAGGCGCATGCTTTGGAATACTGTGCATGTTACGGAAGATCTTACCGCTCATCCCTGAGCATAATCGCAGAATTGTGGTTCCGGCCCTGGTGGTCTCGCGGTTGGACTACGGTAACTCTCTTTATCTTGGTGCATCCAAGTATGTCATAAACCGATTGCAAGTGGCTCAGAATGCTGCAGCTAGGATATTGCTGCGTATTCCTAGACAACAGTCAGTGAAAGGAGCCCCGAGGACACTACACTGGCTTCCAATCCAAGCCAGGATCAAGTTCAAGTCATTCTGCATTACCCATAGAGAGATGAATGACAAAGGTCCGGCCTTAATTAAAAAGCTTGTCACACCCTATGTCCTGGGAAGATCCTTAAGATCTTCTACAGATCTACTCATAAAAAGGCAAGAATAAAGAGATCCAGGTGGGGAGGTAGATCCTTCTCACATCTGACTCCTAGCCTGTGGAACTCCCTGCCTATAGAAATGCGTCTGCTAACTGACGAACTGGCTTTTAGGAAAAAACTTAAAACTTGGCTCTTACCATAACATCCTCTGCACACTGACTGTACCTTCTCCTTAGCGCTGGGATGCCTTTGGGCACTCATGCCCTCTATTAATCCATAAACATATAAACATAACACAGCTATTTACTTCACCACACCATCTGGCAGAAAACAGAGAGACATGCTTAGTGCCTGATTCACAAAGGTAAACTTAAACTTTTGTGTAAGTTTACTCATTTTTGGGGCATTCATTAACACCAAGTTTAATTTTACGAAATGTAATTTTATGAACTCGGAGACTCCCCACTCGTGGCAGACACGCTGCGCAAAAAAAAGTTTGGCCTCTCCTGTCTTCTTATGTGCGGTGCTCTCCACCCCGACTGCGGCATGCCCGGAGTTGTAAAATTACTGTTAGTAAAAATAAACTCATAGTTTGTGAATACAAAGAAAATTGTAAATTTACACAAAAATTAGGTTTACCTTTGTGAATTAGGCGCTAACTATTAAATCTTGTTTTTTGTTTTTTTTTATGTCTAAATACCCTTGCCTCCTCTAATGTAGGTCCAAACCAATCCTTTGCTGATTTACAAGGTCATTATTTACTTGTCCGAAAATTTGGATCGATTCTTGTTGCATAATAATCTCACTCTTAAATCAGTGACGTATATCTACAAGAACTTTGATTTGATCTATAGCTTGTGTTGCTGATGGCCTGAGCGTTTTCCCCTTGTTTTCTTTTGTTGGCTCCCTTTTGTTGTAATGCCTGGTAAATAGGAAGTGTTTTAAAATCTTAAGGCTGTGCCATGTAAAATAAAAACAATACCTGCAGACCAGATACTTTTCAGTTAAGTGTCCCAACAGACCGCATGGTTACTGGCAACTGATCTTTCTCTATACCCCTCCTTAATTGGGAAGACTTTATATACCTTTTGTTTCCACATGTATGCAACTGATAGGAGTCTGGTCACTTGAAACCCCATGATTGCAACATATATCTAAACAATGCTTTCATTTGTAGCATTTCGGAAGTTCTGAAGTACTAGCTATGACCTTCATTATTTTATTATGTAACCTTTGGCGCAGAACTGAAGCCTGTTTACAAGGTCAGTTTGAGAATATAGTAAACTGCAGCCACATCAAAAGTTCACATTCATCAAGAAAATGTAACGTTCCAATTCAGCTAAGGCAAGGTAGACTAGAAGCAGCAAGAGCTATTGGCTTTGCCAATGTTATGTTCTGATCATGGTAACAGCTTTTATGACTTAGTGGAAAACAAAGCATTTGATTGTCGTATAAAGCCCAGACCAATTCACTTTGCGAGCACACGTTTGTTATGGACAAGATAGTTGGCCTCTTGTGTGTATGTTTGCATGTTTTTATTTTGTCTGTGTATTCATTTTTTTAGTGGTCCTTCATTTGTTCTTGTGAGCTCAGATTCAAATTGAATGTGACTGCCTTCAATACATGTGCCAGGAAAGAGAATGAAAATGCAGTCCGAACGCCAAGGATACCATTCAGCGATTGTTAATCCCAAATGACTGTAGACCAGGAGAAAGTTACTCTTCCACCCATCCTCCCTCCCCTTCTGCCCCCCCACCCAGAATTTACAATTTCACTGGCTGTGGCAGACTCCTCTCTCAGATAGACGACTGGACCTTCCAAAGATGATTCAGTACTAGATATACATCCTTTGGAATGAATTACAGAATACCAGGAAAGTTCCAGACAAGCTGAAGAAAAATGTCTGCTTTGTCCATAAGTCTGTCACTGGGAGCAACAAGGCATTTTTCTTTCAGATCTGGAAAATGTTCTCCGTATCATCACAAGAGAGAAGGTTGGAGAGATAATAGCCTACCTCAGTACCAACTGTCTAATCTGTTTGAGGGTAAAGGAATGTGCATGATTACCAGCCTGCATGACACGATTTTGTTTGTGCCACTTGAAGTCCAAGTCAAAGAATCCTGTAGACTAACGGAAATTGAGCTTTGCCGTAAACAAAAAAAGTAAAGTCTACATTTCTGGCTTAATTTGTGAATTGTTCAGTTTGGCCATTTGCTCCTAATGTTTTCATTAGCTTTTCTGCCAAGCTTTGCAGCTCATCTCAACAAGCTTTCTATAACCTTTTTAAATAGAATTTCTATTGATTTTCAGTTTTTTGTGGTAGCAAAAGTTAAAAGCAAAAATGAAATACCATTCTCAAACCAATATGATAGGACTATTTTTCTCACATGTTTGAAAATTTCACAGCAATGTATTACATACCTGATAATTGTGCATATCTTAAATGAAAAGACCAAGTAAGGGAACAATTGTGAGTGGATATTAACCTTAAACCTCTTGTCATCTTGGTGTATCGGCAACTCATCCCCACTGTTTGGAAGTATTATAACTGTAGTTGGGGTCCCTCAAGGCTCTATCATCTCGCCCTTGCTTTCAACATCTACATGAAGTCATTACTGATACTGATCAATTTCACCTCCCGAGCTATAACCATGCAGATGACACAAATACTCCTTCAACTGGAATGCCCCAAATTCATTGGAAATTCTCCAATTTTCACTTGCTTCAGAGCCGTGGATCAATGGATGACTTGGAGCCATCTCAATTTGAATGCTTCCAAAACGTAAATACTCACGTGTGGAGATTGGAAACATTATGACCCACTTGCCGCCTGGCCTGATGAACTGGGATCACCGCCTAAAGTATCGAATGAAGTAAGAATCATTCGGAATGACCATAAACTCCAAGCTATCAATGTATGCCCAAGTGGACAAACTAGCAAGATCAAGCTTTGTTACTTTAACAACTCTACGACAAATCTTCCCTCATTTGGGATTTCCACACAAGGTCCAAGCTACCCTCTTCTTTGTTCTGTCCACACTCGATTACGCCAATAGCCTCTAACACTGATCACCTTTAACGAATAAGAAAAGACTACAACGGATTCAGAACTCGGCTGGCACACTACTCTTGCATATCAAACCGAGAGACCACATCTCCCCTGCCTTGAAAGCCCTGCATTGGTTGCCAGAAGATCCATGTTTTGTATCACCCACAAAGCGATATATGGAATGGGATGCTCTTCATCAGGAATAAAATCACTAAACACATTCTACATAAGAACCTCCCCTCTAGAGTGGCATCTCGCCTCAAAATCCCAAGATACACGAAAAAAACCATGGGTGGCACATACTTTTCTGTTCAAGCAGCCAAAATATGGAACTCTTTATCCCCCAACATAAGATACACCGTCGACCACCTTATCTTCAGAAAACTACTCAAGAATTGGCTCTTCCCCACATAAGCACCGTACGCAAACAGAAATATACAGCATATCCCCCTGTATGTAAGCATTTATTTGTACTATTGATATGTACCTATATATGTGTATTGCTTTGTATAAACATTCAGAATAATTATGTTTAAAAATATATAAATATATACATTTTTAAGTAACACTTGAAAACGAGAGTTTATCGAACGCATCTTAAATCTACATATACTTACTACCTTTATGCATCTATATATATACATTATGACTTTTCTCCCCCCAAAAAAGCATATTCAATGCACTACCCTATTTCTCACCCTGTACGTCTATCAATTTTTTTAATCTACATATATTTCCTTTATGCATCTATATACTTTCCATGTACTTATGGATCTATATATTTATTGGATCACTGACTAAATATCGACGGACACAATATAGACTACCCAAAATATCGACGCCAAAATATTGACGGACAAAATATCGAATTCCTATCTACAAACAGGTAAGTACCACAATATCGAGTCCAAAATATCGTTTATATATATATACATTGTAAAAATATCGAATTTGTTAAAAATAATGTAAAATAAAATTATTATTAAAAATAAATAGCTAAAATATACTTAAAAATACTTAAATTACCTTAAAATTATTAAATAATTAATTTAACTTATAAAAAAGAAAAAATACAATCATATCTGTTAAAACATATCTATATATATAAACATACTATTAATAAAAAAATACACAATATTATTACTGTAGGATAGCGTAGGGGTAAAAATTACTATTCCCACTCCTGGAAGTGCAACAGTAGGGAAAGCGATGGATAGCGTAGGGGCAAAAATTACTATTCCAAATCCAGAGAGTGCAACAGTAGGGAAAGCGTTGGATAGCGTAGGGGTAAAAATGACTATTCCCACTCCAGTGAGTGCAACAGTAGGGAAAGCGTTGGATAGCGTAGGGGTAAAAATTACTATTCCCACTCCAGCGAGTGCAACAGTAGGAAAAGCATTGGATAGCGTAGGGGTAAAAATTACTATTCCCACTCCAGAGAGTGCAACAGTAGGGAAAGTGTTGGATGGCGTAGGGTTAAAAATGACTATTCCAACTCCAGTGAGTGCGACAGTCGGGAAAGCGTTGGATAGCGTAGGGGTAAAAATTACTATTCCCACTCCAGTGAGTGCAACAGTAGGGAAAGCGTTGGATAGCGTAGGGGTAAAACTTACTATGCCCACTCCAGAGAGTGCAACAGTAGGGAAGGCGTTGGATAGCGTAGGGGTAAAAATTACTATTCCCACTCCAGTAAGTGCAACAGTAGGGAAAGCGTTGGATAGCATAGGGGTAAAAATTACTATTCCCACTCCAGAGAGTGCAACAGTAGGGAAAGCGTTGGATAGCGTAGGGGTAAAAATTACTATTCCCAATCCAGTGAGTGCAACAGTAGGGAAAGCGTTGGATAGCGTAAGGGTAAAAATTACTATTCCCAGTCCAGTGAGTGCAACAGTAGGAAAAGCGTTGGATAGCGTAGAGGTAAAAATTATTATTCCCACTCCGGAGAGTGCAACAGTAGGGAAAGCGTTGGATAGTATAGGGGTAACTTTTAATATCCCCACTCTAGTGAAAATAAATAAATATAAATCACATAATTATAAATTAATCAATTAATAAATTTTAATTACCAATTAAGAATTAATTGATTACCAATTAAAAATTAATTAACAATTTATTTTAAATAAATACTAATTAATTAATTAACATGTTTAATTAATTATATTAAATTACTTTCCACCCTATTCCCCTATAAACCCAAGACCCACTACTAAAAATAAAATAATTTTATTCACATAATCATCAATTAATCAATTAATAAAAATTAATTATCAATTAACAATTAATTAATTACCAATTAAAAATTAATTGACAATGTATTCAAAATAAATACCAATTAAATGATTAACATGCTTAATTAATTATAATTAAATTGCTTCCCACCCTATTCCCCTATAAACCCACAACCCGCTACTAAAAATAAAATGATATTATTCACATAATTATCAAATAATCAATTAATAACAAATAATGATCAATTAACAATTAATTAATTACCAATTAAAAATTAATTGACAATATATTAAAAATAAATACCAATTAATTAATTAATTTACATATTTAATTAATTATAATTAAATTACTTCCCACCCTATTCCCCTATAAACCCACAACCAGCTACAGAAAATAAAATAATATTATTCACATAATTGTCAATTAAACAATTAATAAAAATTAATGATCAATTAACAATTAATTAATTATCAATTAAAAATTAATTAACAATTAATTCTAAATAAATAACAATTAATTAATTAACTAATTTAAATAATTATAATTAAATTACTTCCCACCCTATTCCCCTATAAACCCACAACCCGCTACAGAATTAAATTACGGAAAAATTAAATAACATAAAATTAATTACTTACAATAAATTACAAATAAATATACACTTTTCACACATAAACTAACATATAAAACCCTTAAAAAAATTCGATTTTATTAAAAAGTTGATATTTTTAATCACCTATATTATGTACTTCGATATTTTGACTGTCTATATTTTTTAATTCGATATTACAGTACTTACCTTCAAAACGATATTTTGGATGTCTATATTCTGTCCAGACGATATTTTGTCCATTCTATATTTTGGACTCGATATTTAGGTTACTCGATATTTTGGAATCGATATTTAGACCATTTACCATATTTATTACTTTCTTCTAATTCAGCATAACCAATGCACTACCCTATTTCTCACCCTATACCTCTCTCAATATATCTTCTACTTCAACTCTCTTGTGTCAAATCTATTTCTACTACTCTTGCCAATGCACTACCCTATTTCTGACTCTATACCTCTATCAATATATCCTCTACATCCACTCTTTCATTCATCCCAAACCTCATACTACTACTATGATCCCCAAAACAGCCTTTTCTAGACTCTACCCTACTCTACCCCTCCTTGCACTATCTGAAACTTCGTTTACTATACCGATTCCCCAAAACAAGCCTTTCTAAACTCTTCCCTCTGACTCTTCCCCTCCACATCCTTTTTACTCATCCCAAGCCTCCTACTACTGCTATGATCTCCAAAAAGTCTAAATCCTTCACTCTTCTATCCCCATTATCCTTTTCAATCAAAATAACTAACTAACATGTCCACTTCTCAATTTTCATATTCCACTATACTTATTCACCACCAATCCTTTAATGGGTTCCGGAGTAGCGTGCTACTCACCAAAAAAGATCTTCAACACACCATCGGGCGTAACAAGCGCTATATAAATGCAAACCTTTTTCCCTCTTCCATCCTTCTCAATCGAAATAACTGATTAATATCCGCCACTCAAATTACTGTCATATTTCACTATACTAATTTGCCACTAATCCTTTATGGGTTCTGGAGTAGCGTGCTACTCGCTGAAAAAAGCGCTTCAACACCCCATCAGGGGTAACAAGAGCTATATAAATGCAAACCTTTTTCCTTCTTCTATCCCTCCGCTATTCTTCTCAATTCAAATAAATGACTAACCTATCCACCACTCAAATTACTTTCATATTTCACTATACTAATTCAACACTGATCCTTTATGGGTTCCGGAATAGATTACCACTTGCCGAAAAAGCGCTTTGACGCCTCGTCAGGGGTGGTAAGCGATATATTAATACAATTACAATACAATAATATACAATTGGGCATTGCAATTCCACATTGATTGTTGGAGGACATTTATGATTCCCTCTCCCTGGTGGCTGCTCATCCAATTAGGCACACACTGCTGCTATCTGAATAGTATAATGCATGCCTCATCCTACAGTATATTACTGCATGAATTTTATACAAACTAAACTACATAAACACTCTCAGAACCCCCACACAGGCCATAATTGAGATGTAGAATGCTGTTCACAGGCCTGGGCCCTGGTGTCACTTTCCCTGCTGCTGCACACCCCAGGTAGAGATGGATGACCAACCGAAAGCTCGATACAGGCTTGAGCCTGAAGCCTGGCTCTGGTTCAGCTTGAGATCCTGTTGGAACTTTGAGCCCATAATGAACCAAGCTTTCATGTACCTTCTGTCTGCTATCTCAACCTACATAGCATGTGGCCTTACGGCAAAAGCTTCCAACTTCTGAACTGAACAGGGAAGGTTCGAGTCTTGGTGCTGGCTTAACATCCTGTAAGGTCTCGGCAAATCTCCAGTACCTAAAGAAATTATTGTGATCTTGAGTAATGTAACTGGTGTGCATGTATAGTGCTTCAATACCTCCAGGTCGAGTTGACACCATATAAAAACTGCAGAAAACTGCACAGAGGTAAAAAGGAGTGACAAATAGATAGCCATTTAGTGCCAGATGTGCACAAAGTGAAAACATAAAACCTGAAGAAATTGCAGCTTCCCCACTTAAATTGTGTGATCTTGGGCAAATATTTGTGTTCACAAAAACTCGTTTTTCTTCATATTTGTACATGACAGCACATTAAAATACATGAATCTGAAAACCAACTATGCAAAAACCTATTGTGTTTGATTTAATAGACTAATGTTGCCAGGGCCGGACTGGCCGCAGCGGACAACAGGCGTTTCCCGCGTAGGGCACCAGGGTGGGGGCCAGTTTTAGACCCCTGGGGGGCAGTTTTTGTATCGGGCCAGTTTTCCAGCATAGCTGCAATATCAGCCCCCAGCCAGAAAAAAGGCACAAGCTTTCCTTCCACTACCCTCAATGTCCACCCCCCCCCCCGTTCCCCTCCCGGCCGGCCGAGTTCGTTGCCAGGGCTGGTTTCAGTTACCAGTCCGGCCTTGAATGTTGCTCTATAATAATCTGGGTCACATACATGGTCCAAATGACAACTGCCTTAGCTGTTGGTTCACTAACGTCACCGTCACCAGTGTGAGGACGGGATCAGGAATGACTCCAAAATCATGTTTTAAAACTGTAAGTACTTCTCAGTGAAGCCCTTTATTGTGACAAGTTAATGTCAAAGCGTTCATGTTATGTTATGTTATGTTATTTATTCTTTTGTATAGCGCACGGCTACTCAAAAAGAGTGTCCCGGCGCTTTATTGGAGAAGGAAGGCTGTCATACAATAACATAACACCGATAAAAGAAAGGACAGAAATGCGGAACAGATAAAAACAGGAAAACCGGCTACTGAGTGAACAACCAGGTTTTCAACCCTTTTCTAAAAGCAAGGAGACTAGAGGCTCCCCGCAGGGCAAGCGGCAAAGAATTCCACAACTGTGGCGCCAGCAGTCCAAAAGAGCGGCCTCCCAGGCGAGCTCTCTGCACACGCGGGACGACCGCCAAGAACAGAGATTCCGACCTCAAAGAACTGGTCGGTTGATAGAAGACCAGTCTCTTTTGAAGGTATTTTGCTCCCACCGCGTGGAGAGCCTTGTAGGCCAAAGTCAAAGCCTTAAAGGCAATCCGTTTCCGGATGGGAAGCCAGTGCAGAGTTTTCAGCAGGCCCGATGCACTGGCCCGTTTATTTAGTCCGAAGATTGCTCTTGCGGCAGCGTTCTGCACCACTTGAAGCCGCTGCAGCAAGTACTCTGGAAGGCCCAGGTAAAGAATGTTGGAATAATCCAACCTGGACCCAATCAGAGCCTGCACTGTCACTTTCCTGTGCTCCTCAGACAACAGAGGAAGGAACCTCCGCAGCATCCTGAGGATGCCGAAGCAGGTGCCCGCCACCCCAAGGATCTGGGATTTCAATGTTAATCCTTTATCCATCTTGACCCCCAGATTTTTAGCGACATGGGAAGAGCAGGATGGAGGAAACATATTAATCGGCCACCAGGCCTGCCAGTCTGGCTCTGTGTCACACCCGAAGAAGAGTACCTCGGACTTATCGGAATTGCACTTGAGGCTGTTCAGTTGGAACCATTGGAAAACAGCCCCAAGGCAATCCCGGATACTCTCCTCATCAAAATCTCCTCCCCTCTGACAAGAGAAGAGGAGCTGGGTGTCATCAGCGTAAGACACGATCCGGGCGCCATATGACTCCGCCAATGCCGCCAATGGGGTCATGAAGATGTTAAAAAGGGTTGGGCTCAAAATAGAGCCCTGTGGAACCCCGACTCCCAGAGGCGGCATCTCGGCGGAGTCTGGCGACGCCCAGACCGTTTGCCGGCGGCCGGCTAAAAAGGAAGAAAACCAATCGAGCACCGTCCCCCGCAGACCAATCTCAAAGAGTCTTGTGAGAAGGCCATCATGGGGGCCGGTGTCGAATGCCGCCGACAAGTCCAGCATCACCAGCATGACTTTGCCCCCGGAGTCCAGAACACCTTTAATGGTTTCTGAGACCTCAAGGAGCGCAGTCTCTGTGCTTAGATGGGGACGAAAACCCGACTGGGTGGCATGCAAGATCTCATTGGTTTCAAGAAAATTGGAAAGCACAGCCTGAACGTGCTTTTCCACAATCTTCGAGAAAGCCGGTAGCAGAGAAATGGGCCTGTAATTAACCGGGGCCTTCGGATCCAGGCCAGATTTTTTTAGCAGTGGAATCACCATCGCCTGTTTCCAGGCTTGCGGGACCACACCCCGACTCAGCGAGAGATTAAACAGCGGGTTTGCCAGAGGGTTAATCACCTCCGCAACCTTCGCTAGAAATTTAGCAGGGCAAGGGTCGAGGGGCGACCCCGATTTAAGATTGCCCATTATCGCTAAAGAGTCAGGGGCAGAAATCGGTGGAAACACATTCAGCGTCACAGCTGGCCAAGCCCGCGGGGATAAGGTGATCTCAGGATTAGTCTGGACCATGGGCCCAGGCGATGGAAAAGAATCCTGTATGCATAAAATCTTGCTTGTAAAGAAATCAGCAAGGTCCGAAGCCCAGGTGCCAGAAGGTTTTTCGTCCGAGGTGTTAGACCATGGGGAGATAAATTCTCTCACAATGGAGAAAATCTCCTTGCAGGAGTTAGAAGCGGCTTCTATTCTCCTAGCTAAATATGCTCTCTTTTCCAGGCGAATGTCCCGGGGATAGGCCTTGACCACCGTCTGATATGTCAGCTTGGCTCCCGTATCATATTGTGCCCGCCAAGCTCTTTCGGCTACCTTACACTGCTGCCGCGAAGCCGACAGTGCAGCGGTAAACCAAGGCGCAGAGACCCGTTTCGGTGTCAGGCGTGATGTCAATTCCGGGGCCAGATCATTGAGCCTGTCTAGGAGCCAGTCTTGCAAGGTCTCCAGATCCCTGTCCAAATCGCCCGAGAGGGAACAAGGGTGATCCACAACGGCCTGGGCCAGCAACTCTGGGGTCACTCGATGATATGCTCTATGGACACGGCCCTGTTGCTGTGCCAGGGCAACCATCGGTTTAGCTATGCCTTTGATCGTATATTTGGCAAGCAGATGGTCTGACCAGAGTACAGGTGTAATCTCGATCTCCTCAAGAGGGGAAGACGAGAATACCTGGTCAAGGGTGTGCCCCTTCTCGTGCGTAGGCTCATGCAAGTAGGGGATCAGTCCCAACGGGGTCATGGCCTCAGAAAGTTTAGTAGCAGCAGGGTCGGATGGATCATCCATCCGAAAGTTAAAATCCCCTGCCACAATACAATGTTCCGCTTTCAGGGCCAGCCCCAACAGCACGGAGTCCAGATCTTCAAAGAACGTGCCGGGTGAACCAGGGGGTCTATACACGAGCAATCCCTTAACAGATTGATGTGGAGACAGAGTAATAGAAAAAGCAAGGGTCTCCGAACCTCGGATATCCTTTGCTGGCAAAATCACACACGGGGTGCCCTTCTTGACCACCAAAGCCACTCCACCTCCCCTGCCCTTAGCTCTATCCTTCCTGTAGATGTTGTAATCAGGCGGGATTGCCGTAACGACATCAGGGTTGGAAGAGTCACCCCACCACGTCTCAGTTAGCATAAGACATAGTGGCTTCACTGTATCTAGGAGCTCAAAAATGTCCTGCGCATGTTTACCCGCTGACCTGGTGTTAAGTAGCATACAGCGGTAGCCCACACTAAGAGTATTATGGTTGAGGCGTGAGAGCTGAGAACGGTTAGCGCGCCAGCCACAGCCCGGGCAACAGGATTTCCCGCGATAACGTCCGGGGAAGACAGTGCGACAGCCTGTGACCAGAGTGTCAAAGGAGCGAAGTTCCGCAGGGGAGTAGTGCAGCACCGGTACCCCAGGGGAGCACATCCCTGGTGGAAGAGCCCCGCCCGCCGCTCCGATCGCCTCCGGGACGCTGACGGGCGCAGACGGGCAGGACTCTGGCTTGACTCCGGCGTGAGTCCGGCGCAACCGCTGCGCGTCACCGCTGCACGTAGAGAGCGAGCATTAAGTAGGGCTCACCTGTGGTCCTAGTGAGCGCTAGAACGCTCAAACAAGTGGCAACTCGCTACTTGCCACCCCCAAGATGGCGACCAGGCGCCAAACACGAAGGCAGGATGAAAGGTGAGACAGATCCGCGAAAAGCGCGGTGGGGGGCACAAATTAAGGTGCAAGTATGAGGGCAGAGCAGGATAAAGTTAAAATCAGGGGATAATGCAATTTAGAACTAAATGAAATACAAAAGCGGTATTTTAAAATGTAAGCAGCGCTGTAGATCGTAATATCAGCAGCATAGCGCGCGTGCGTGCTATAGCCTTCTCCAAGGTCGAGCTACTGCCAAGCTCACCTTAAGTAGGGCTCACCTGTGGTCCTAGTGAGCGCTAGAACGCTCAAACAAGTGGCAACTCGCTACTTGCCACCCCCAAGATGGCGACCAGGCGCCAAACACGAAGGCAGGATGAAAGGTGAGACAGATCCGCGAAAAGCGCGGTGGGGGGCACAAATTAAGGTGCAAGTATGAGGGCAGAGCAGGATAAAGTTAAAATCAGGGGATAATGCAATTTAGAACTAAATGAAATACAAAAGCGGTATTTTAAAATGTAAGCAGCGCTGTAGATCGTAATATCAGCAGCATAGCGCGCGTGCGTGCTATAGCCTTCTCCTACTCTCGTCACTGCTGAAACAGGATCTCCAACAAGTGTGTTAAATAAATACACTTTTTTAATAATTTTGAAGAGACTTTATCATATTTTACGTTATGTTTGTTGTATGTTTTACATAGCAAACATTTTCAAGGCTTGGCTCATGAAGGACTCTAAGAGTCATGCCAGACCCTTAGCTCCACTCTGGCTCAGCTCTCTCTGTTAATTTGGTGGCTTGCCCGCCACTAGCCCAAACACACACTGCCCGGCCCCCCTGCTAGAACCGGGCCTGCCGGTGGTGGACTTGCGCTCAGACACAGCTTTTGAACATTTTGAAAGTGAATCCACATGCAGTAAAGCACGCGCCACTGCAGATAACGTAATCAGGAGCAAGGACAGCAGCCAGCTGTACCCCTCATACCGCCCTCCCCATCTTGTAATGACAAATTGTTGACACCCACTACCTCTTGGTCCCTCTTCTGGCTGCCCCACCTCTGGCCATTGAAATGAATGGAGCTCTGATAACTCTTCCCCGGGCCACTGCTGAAGCGCCCAAAGTGCAACAATATCAAGATATTATATTTAAGCACGCCCTCTTCTATTATGTCGCTCCTACAACATGTAGGTCGAAGAAGGTCTCGCCCGACTGGCACATGCGCAGCAGGCATCTGCAGAGTTCATCTCAGTTCGCCCATGAAAAATATAGCAGATCCAGCACACTTTGTCTCCCAGCAACTGAAGCTCAGAGTTTTTCTCTTCTTGCCTCTCCTCTCAGGGTGGCAGGGCCATGCCCCTCACGCCCATTAACACCAGCCATCCATGCAACTGCCTTGCCTCAAAGTTCACTGATGGTTCATATTAAAGGCTATCACTTTTATTAAGTACTTCTCAGTGCAGCCGTTGCTGACGCCCTAGTTTTGGATGTGGTAGTAGGCCTCGGAAAGTGGCCGCACTGTCAGACTTGTGGAAAGCTGACTACCTACGAAGAGAAACTGAGAATGTTTTTTAAAAGGCAGTCGTTTGGAAAAAATTGACAATGTGTTCCTTGTCCAGTAGTAGTGATTTCTTTCCAAGGCATTATCACTTATCGGGGACCCCATGTTCATACTATGCTCAAAGTCTCTCGCTTCAAAAGATTAACTTTTGTTTTTTTGCAGTTTTATATTGCGCAAACTCGACCCGAAGGTTTTTAACTGCTTTACATGAGCACCAGTTACATTACACAAGAACACATTCATAAATTTTTGGTTTTAGGCACGGGGAGATTAAATGATTTGCCCAGAATTTGTACCTACTTAGGCTGGACCAGGCAGATGCTAAGTGTTTTTTTTACTTACCATACCCTGCTCAAAGTCTCTCGCTTCAAAAGATTACCTTTTGTTTTTTTTGCAGTTTTACATAGCGCAAACTCGACTTGAAGGTTTCTAAGTGCTTTACATGAGCACCAGTTACATTACATAAGGACATATTCATACATTTTTGGTTTTAGGCACAGAGAGATTAAATGATTTGCCCAGAATTTCTACTTACTTAGGCTGGGACGAGACAGCTGCTAAGTGTTTTTTTTACTTACCATACACGATTGGGACTGTGGGGCACTGTCTGAACTGGATGGTAGGTCCTTCAACTTGGCAATGCTGACTTTAAAGTTTAAGCAGACATGTGCACCACCTTCACTCTGCACCATTGGTCTGCTGGCTGGCAATGAAACATTGAAGATTAATAGCGACCTTCATTTGCTGCAGTGCGGGAGGCAGTCACGTCGAATCTGCGCAGTGCATCTTCAAAAGTGCTGATGACATATTGCGCAGACTCGATTTCTAAACTGCCCCCTCCCTGCAGTCTCCAACCAACTTTTAACAACCACCTGTGATGAGATGGGAAAGAGTGGGGTGACCATGCTCTCCACTCCCTGACTGACATGCAGACCGAGGGCTACAGGGCTTCAGTTGAAAACGCCCAGGACTAATTTCAACCCCATATCTCATCAAGCACACTAGCAAGTGCAATTTAAGATCAAATGCCCTAGCGCTACTGAATATTCCTCGAATCCGGCTCACCCGCACAGGCGGTAGAGCTTTCTCATTTATTGCTCCAAAGTACTGGAACTCGCTTCCACTGACACTGCGAAAATCCCCAACCTACTTGATCTTCAGGAAGCATCTAAAAACTTGGTTGTTTTAAATCTTTTAACCATAGGATTCCTCCCCCTCTCTGGTGAGCGCTGAGATGCCCCCGGGTGAGTCACGCGCGATAAAAGAGTCAATAACATAACATAACATAACATAACATATCAACAGGGCGTGGAGACTGTCCCGCAAGGATGTGTCTGTGTCAAGCTGATGACCTCACAGGACTCAGGACAGTGAGATTGTCAGCCTGACAAATGATTTAGACTTCGGCCCCGCCCAGGGGCAGCAGTTTTAGTGAATTTGAGAATCACTGTGACAACAAGCACGGTAAGTGGCACTGTGCAGCAGGCTGCAGCCTTGGCCGTAGCAAGACAGAAAGAGTGTGTGCATGTGTTTTTTTGAAAATGAAAAGGTTTTCCATTCACATTTTCCTTCACATTTGACATGCCTGTGGGTATGAAGGTAATGGGGAAGAATCCCGACAAAAAACTGCTGCTGGTGAAAGTGGCTGAGGAATGGAGTAGGAAAATGTTAGATTGCATTGGATGAGAGGAGAGGGCAGTTCGTAAAGTCACAGGTAAAATACAATTGAACTTAATATGGTATCCTTAAGCAACAAATGAAGCATTCTGTGTATATTACCTACTGGTGGTTGCCAGTAGGTAGTCATAGTTAGGACCGAGTTTCCATAGGAAAAGCGTTTTTTTATTTGTCAATATCTTTGACATTTTCTAAACTAATGGGGCGGACAGGTCAGCTCCTGTCTTGAAAGTTTCTAGGTGATTCGGCAAGCGGGGGCTGACAAAATTTTTTTGAAAGAGGTTACAGCCTGAACTGCTGAAAGGAATTTCACAAAATTTGGCAAAAAGGTAGGTCTTGGTCTAGAAAGCGTGCTTTTTTAAAAATGGTTTAAATCCATTCAGTAGTTTCTAAGAAATTCAAAAAAATCAAATATTCATGTCTGGGTGGAGCCTAA
This sequence comes from Lissotriton helveticus, assembly GCF_964261635.1. Classification (NCBI taxonomy): domain Eukaryota; kingdom Metazoa; phylum Chordata; class Amphibia; order Caudata; family Salamandridae; genus Lissotriton; species Lissotriton helveticus. The sequence goes on along the minus strand of NC_136065.1, from coordinate 558,226,872 downwards.
CAACGCATCTCATCGGGAGATCTGATTGGCTGTCAGCACTTCAAACCAGGAAGTGTTGGCAGCCATCTTGTGACTCGGTAACCGAGTCACAAAAAAACAGTGGAAAAAAGATAAAAACAAGAAGAGGGGGCAGGGTAAAAACACCCTGACCCCCTAGGCCTGCTCAGGGGGTCCCACAAAAAAGCATTTAAAAAACAAATCAGCAGAATTCGCTCAGGGTGCGTGAATCCTGCCAAGAAAATTTTAAAAAACGAAGCACGGCATCCCGTGCTTCGTTATCTGTAAGCCCCCGGGTGGGCCAGGTCCCGGGGCTATGTCTAGTAAATTAGCATGGCTGCAGCCACCTCCCCAGGGCTCAATAAAAAATTAAAGTGCCACCTCCCCGGGGCTCTGTTTAAATATATCCGGGGGCCTAAAAGGCCCCCCGAGCCCCGGGGACCGCCCCAACCTGGGGATCAATTAAAAATATTAAATTGTAGGGGGGCCCCTGCCCCCCCCCCCACACTGCTCCGGGGACCACCACCTCCCCAAGGCACTAATTATTTGAATGTGAGGGTCCGTTGCGGACCCCTGACCCTGGGGACCACCACCTCCCCGGGTCATTGAAAATGTAGGGAGGGGAGCCATGAGGTCCCCCTCCTTGAGCCCTCTATGGCCCTGGGAACCGCCACCCCCCTGGGCCGGCTCCTGGCACGCCCCCTTTTTACACCACTCTGCAAACGCGCATCTTCCCCGCCCGCCCTTCAATTACCCCCGCCATATTACAATGGGAAGGGGTACAGTGGCGGACGGAAAGGCCGTCAACCGCTTTACAGCAGGCAGGCAATCATTACCATTGCCTGCCGTGCGGTCCTGGCCCATAATATGGTGGCGGTGCCTAGCAGGCACCGCCCACCATATTATGATGTGGGCAGATTAGGGTCTTTCCATGGCGGCGATGCCGCCTTGGAAAGGCATGCGGTCTTTTGCTTTGGGGGCCCGTTGCGGGCCCCCGGGGTGTTGGAGGCGTGGGGGGTGCATTTGTGGGGTATCCATGGTGCCCCCCAACATTGGCATGCACAAGATGGCAGGCACTACGCAGTGCCTGTCACGTTGTGCATGTCAATGCACAACATGCCACTTTTACATTGCAGTGGGTGCTGCTTGCAGCACCACCTGCCTCAGTGCAAAAGATGCGGGATGCAACCGCCAGGGTGACAGTCACATCCTGAGTGCCCCTGTGGGACGGCCGCACATCTGCCGGTCAGCCCCATTTTCCCAAACAGGCGGACAAGGTCCACCCGCCATCGTAATGGGGCACTCAGTGATTTGTTATTTGTTTCTTTCTTCCACCTTCTTTTCCCTACAGCTGTAACTGAATTCCTCTTGGTTGAAGAATTAATATTTTCATACCTACCTTGGTGTTTCTTTAGATGAAGTTTTCTGGTAAGCCATGTCAGAATTTTGGAATTGTTTCCTCCATTATAATTTGTATTTGCACACTTTGGGTGATTTGTCTCTTTCTGTTTTTTATCTCTTTATAGGTTGCTTCGTTCTAAATGTCGCATTAAGAATTGGTCCTGATTATGACCCCAGTCAAATTTATAATAGGGGTTGAAATGTCAAGTTATTACTGTTCAATGGACTGCATAAATTGATTGTATTATGATTTTCCAAATTTAAAAAGTCTCAAACTGACCGCGTTTGTCTCATATGCTGCATCTTTCAGTTGCAGCCTATTACCACAATTGATTCCATCCTTTGTATTTCTGTATCGCACCTGTGTTTCACTAATTATTCACTGCATCATCTCTCTATTTCACTGTAATTGTGATTTTAAAGTTAAGTAACCACATTATAAACGATTATTTTTCCGCCGTTTATATTGTGTGCATTTACTAAGGGGCCTAATTACAACGTTGGTCGGTAAGCCTGGGACCGCTTGCCGGAGGCTTACTGACCGACATGGTAGGTTTAGATTTCGACTGCAGAATTATAATGTTGGTGGTCGAAGTGTAAACCAGCCGGGCAAACCGACTGCCTTCCGACGGGCTCAAGGAGCCTGTCGACCAGTTGTAAGCTTGTCATAATCCTTTAGGACGGCGTTTCTGCAGTCGAGATTATGAGGTCGGTTTCCTACAACCTTTCCATGATGGCCTTTCTGACATGGAAAGGCTGTCAGAGAGCGCCTTTAGGGGACCCTAGCAGGGCCCCTGTTGAGGCCCTGAGGGGGGGCACCTATGGTGCCCCTCTTCACATCCCGTCACCGCCTGCCACACAGTGCAGAAATGTGCAAAAACTTCAATTTTACAAAGGGAGCTTGTGCTGTGGGCTGTTTCAGGCCGCCACACAAGCTCCCATATGCGGTCGCATCCTAATTCGGTATGCAGAACATCCGACCTATGGTCGAGCGGTTTCCACCCGACACCGTAATGAAGGCCTTAATATCTTACCGTAATTTCTACTAGATTCGGGCTTACCCTAGTATATTTTGTTTTGTTATTTGTCTCCCCCTCCCCTGAGTGAACTCATTATGTGATACACATCTGGTTATTGTTCCTGACAGCAAATGGAACATGGGTTATTTATACAGTAGTCTAGTTTAATGCGGCAAATTCATTCAGGTCCCTATATTGATCAAGCAGAGGTCATTGCTATTACCACTACCCAGTGTTGCCAAGTAGATCTAAGTTACGTGTCACATTCTATTACATGTGTTTTAAAAATCATGATAACACGGTTCAACATGGGCCTGTAATTAGTCTGTTTTATGACTTATAGGTTGTTAGAATAAGACAAAATAATTATGTTCAGGATGCATAAAGATTTTCAGTCTGGAACCAACTTGTAGAAGGGCAGGTGTTGATGTGCCTCAGGCTTCAGGGCCAGCAGCATAACACAAACCACAACTGATAAACACTCCCATGACATCTGCTCCCTGATGAATGTCACTGTGGTTGAGTGCCCAGCTGGCCTGGTGCTTGTTCCAGTCATGCTGACAGCATGCAAGTGCTAATTACATATTAGGTTAGTAAAGCTATGCTTGCCATCTGAAAAGAGTGTAACTGTGCTTGGTGGTGGTTTAATCATTTCATCTTGAAACAAACAATAAACAAACACGTTGTGTATGTTATTATGGAGATTTTCCTTCCATGCCATTTTTCTGTTTTGGGTTTGGCAATAATGGCCCCTTAGTCATGCAAATCTATTACATTCACAGGAGGTGTGACTCTAGTCTGACGTCAAAGCTTAGACTCTGTGATTGTTGTTCGGTGAAGTCACAAAGAAAGTGTACGGGTTTTAGTGTTGCACTAAAGAAATCTGAGACTGTATCATGTTATTGGTGTGCTAGGCATTTTCTTTCAAATATCTTTGTTAAACTTTTCTTTATTAAAAATAACCAGAGAGAGCAGTTGTAGAAATTTGCAGGCCATTGTGTCAGCATCCTGGTGGGGTATGGTGCAGCGACAACAATGAAATATTGAAACAGCACAATGCAGTACATAGTGGACACTGGCAACAAAACCCTGCATAAGTATGTATATATGAATGTGAAAGAGACGTTGAGTAGTACTACAGCATACATCAGACACTATCAGCATCTCTACACCTAGGATGGTGGACAGCCTTGTAGTTCTCCAATCAGCAAGATCTACGGTCAATTTCAGTGTCTCATCATCTCTGGTCTCCAAGTATTCCCATGGAACATCTGAACCTTTGCCTCCATCCTTACTGTTGTAACTCGTTTCTGTATATCCATCAATCACAGCATTATAAACGGTTGCCTGGGCCCCTTCCATTCCATGAAACCCAACGTTTGTCTAGTATTAGCTCTAATGCTAGAGATGCAAGTGTTTGATGGACATTCTTTTTTTACTGGAAGCAAGCTTAGCTTCATACGTTTATCCAATCTACTGGCCAGGAAATCCACCAGAATGATCCCCACAATAACTCAAAAGTCAGATATTACAATGAAAACCCACCACACGAGCCAAAAGTGAGCCAGAGAAATACATCATCAATGGCAAACTGGATTCCAAGTCAGGTCCATGACATGGATGACCTTTGGGGTAATGTAAGATCCTAAGAAATATTTGTAATGTATAAGGTTAAATCTACTGTAGTGTAATACATATTTCAGGTGCTGACAAATCTTTTGTCGTTCAATGGCAGACCATTATGAGTCCAGGTTAATCTCCCATTTATGTTTAACATACGCTATTGACACATTTGACGTAGGTCTTATAGCTCTGCACACAGTCAGCTTCACTTACCACCCACTGCCATTGATTGGAAGATTACATTCACCCCTTGTCTCTCTGGGATGCCAGGAAATAGGTGTCATGTATAATTGGCAGTGACTGCCAAGTTAGCAAACTGAAAGAAGCCTAGTCCAGCAGAATAGAATTGGTCCTTGATGTCACCATATGTAATACATGTACTCTGAGTAGTCCTACCGCAAACCCATTGTAAATACTTTAATAAAGCCAGGAAGAGGGGTACATCTTTAGTTAACAATGGATAACAGCCCAGATCATCTAATCACTTGATTTATCATTCTAGAAACGGAATTCAAGTGGTACCAATTATCCAGTCCATCACTTGTTGCAGTTTCAAAATACGGGTCTTCAGTCCCTCTTTGCCTATACCAGGTATAGTTTATACTAATTCATTCCAATTCGTCTGTTATTCAAATTATGGGAGGTGAGTATCTTGTAAACCTCTCTGATGTAACTTTGAGGCATATATTCAGGTATAAGCTGGAAAATGTGTAAAAACCTAGGCAAAGGACCATTCTGGCCATTGCCAGTCTGCTCATCAATAACATTGGATACTGCTCACAACATTGCACTGAAAGATCATATGCTCCTCCGCCTCTATCACATCCCTGTCATCGAATTCTTCCCTTCCTGTAGTAACCTATTTACCCAAGTACTTGAAGAGGTCCATAAAGGTTTATATGGGTAGTGCTGTTAGCCTATCTACTGGGCACTCTGGAAGATGATATTGTTGATTTGCACATGTTAACTTTGAGTCCAGGAATTATACTACACTCCTCTATTATCTCCAGAAATCTGGGGAAAGTCACTGCCAGGCCAGCAACATTAATCAGAGGGCAATCATTGGTCAGCCCTCGCCATGTATGTGAGTCGAGGCACCCCTGCACCCCACTTACACTTGTCTGGCATATGTGATCAAAGAGTGCAACAAAAACTAGGTGTTCCAACTGAAACAGGTGGGGGAAAGGAGCCCCCACCCACACATGCACCCCCTTCCCCTCCTACACTGGGTAGCCAAATCGTCAAACTACTTCAGATAGTAAAATATTGGCAGAAGGAAAGGAGGAAACAGCTCCTAGTGAAATGTGCAGATCAACCACACATAGGGGGCAATACCATGAAGCCTCACATCTCTACAAGCCCCCCTGCTTACAACCCCCTTAACAGTCAAGTAAACATCTCAGGCAAAAAACACAACAAGCATTGGCAATGGTAATAGGTCTCCTTTTAATAGAATGTTGTATAGTACTATGAAGCGTTACACGTAAATAGTATTTGAATAGGAATGTATTTGTGTGGAAGCCAAGAACTGTAGATTAATATTCTTGTAGGCTAAAAGGTCAGGTGACAGTGGCACCACCAAGCCAGGCCTAAATATCCATGTAGGTTAATGACTGCCCTCCTCCCATCTCTGCTGCTACCATAGAAAAACAACATAGTTATCTAAGCACTTTAATACCATTCCAGTGTGATGTCTGTGCCCCTGACAGTTCAAGCCTAGGTAGTTGGATTGATAAACAAAATTATCACAGCTGAGTGTAGGGCGAACACTCAACTTCTGCCCATTCATAACATGTGCTCCTGGCTCCCAACATGTGGGTGAAGCTAAGGGTCCTCTCTGATGATGCTCACTTAATTGTCTGGAAACAGCTGTACTGTAAAGCTTTTGTGTTGAAGCAGACAACTTCTTCCCAATCAAGACACGTTCTCCTGGTCCCCAACATGGAGGGGGGGGCAAGGCCCTTCTCTAGTGATGCTCATTTAATTGTCTGGTGAAAGCTGCTCTGTCAAGCCAAACAATAAAAATTACGCATAAGTCAGCAGCATGTATGCAAAATTCGTTCAGGGTGTCATCCTCTAGGTTCACAAGACCTTCATTGGTGTATAACTGACTGTCATTGGATGCAAGATTTTTGAGGCTGTCAAGCTAACAGAAGAGTGAGTGTATTTCCTTTTTTTCCCAAGAACTGCTTTACTGTGGGTGAAGTCAATTCTTTTTCACACTGCTGTAGTCTTTCACTGATTGCATTAAAAAGATCTGTATTATCTTATTACTGGCAGAGGTTCTGACAGCAGTATTCTCACTAGAATCCTTTGGTTCAAACTCGCATTTCTGGACCTGAACTCAAACTTCATAAATATCAAAGATGGGTTTCTTTCAATTTTCATTCATCCATCCACCTCATCAAGGTATAACTGAATGTGTCTATACGCACACTCATCTTTTGATCAGTCAGCCTGAACTCTCATGCATCCATTAACCTGTGTGCATATGTGTCTTTTTTGCCTATCACTTCCTATTTATTTATTCGCTTATATAGCGCAGGAATTCGACCCCCGAAGGGGTATCTCCGCGCTTATGTTCTTACCAGAGGCCATGACCAAATCATGAATAATGCAGGGTTTAAGCTGTCGAAAACAGGTATGTCTTTAAGGATTTCCTGAAGGCTCGATGGTTGGTGTTTTGCCTAAGGGTAAGGGGAAGAGTGTTCCACAAAGTAGGGCCCCTATAAGACAATGCTCGACCACCCTGCCTTTCCCTTTTGATATGGGGAACCTGGAGCAACAATTAGTTCCTAGAACGCAAGGAACGACCTGGCTCATAAAGTGTGAATTTTTCAGTCAGGTATTTAGGGCCTGTGCCATACAGACATTTGTGAATTACGCAGCATACTTTGAACTTAACCTGCTGGCGGATAGGTAGCCAGTGAAGTTTGTCCAAAAGAGGACGAGAAGGGGATCTGCCTGGGGCATTAAGGACCAGTCTAACTGCCGTGTTCTGGGCTACATGTAATCTGCCAAGCTGCTCTTCATTGGCAGATATAAAAAGCCCATTACAGTAATCTAATCTGCTGATTACAAGCGTTTGAACCAAAGTTTTCCTATGGCTGTCTGCCAGATATGGGAACACACGCCTCAGGAGTCCAAAGACCCTAAGACAGGATCCCGTTACCTGATTAGTATGGTCTTTTAGTAGCAGTGCCTGGTCAAACCGTACCCCTAAGTTCTTTACTACCTGCTTAGGGCAGGGAGCTGATCCTAAGTCCAGAGGCCACCATTCAGGTGACCAGAGGAGGGGGGCCTCCCCAAAAAGCATGACCTCCATCTTGCCCACATTACATTGTAGGCAATTAGAGGCCATCCAGTTGGAGACTGCTCGCATACCCGCAGCAAAAGCATTTTTGACTGCTAGCGTAAGAGCCTTGAAAGGAAACAGAAGCTGGGTGTCGTCAGCGTACGATATTGGCGTGAACCCATATTCTCTCACAATGTCAGCCAAGGGGGCCACATACACATTGAAAAGTGTGGGGCTTAAGCATGAGCCCTGAGGAACCCTCTTGGTGAGCTCCCGAAAGGTGGAATAGTGGGAGCCCAATCTGACACTTTGTGAGCGGCCTGAGAGAAAACTCTCAAGTCAGGACAGAGCAGATCCGCCTATCCCCACCCTTTGCAGAGTATTTACCTTGTTCTCTGTATGTGTGTGCATCTATACGTGCATGCCTTTTGGTCTGTGGGGTTTTACCTCTCAGAGAAGAAAGAGGGCAGAATCCATTCCCACTATATCCTCTGCAGGCTTTGAGGAGAGCTTTAGCGTTAGTGGAACCAGGAAGCAGGGCCGGCTTGAGCACTGGTGGCGCCCTGTGCGACTATGTTTGTTGGCACCCCTCCAATGACCACCTGTGCCGCGGATTCCCTTACTAGCACCCTTTCACAGTGCCCCTCAAGTCTCCATAACCAGTCTCTAAGAATCATTTGCTATTATAGCACCACTCATACCAGTGTAAGGTGTCAGAGCACTTCACATTACACACACATTACAAAGAAGCAATCAATCATGCGTGTGTTAATCAGTGTATAGGAAATTTTACATCGGACAGGACTACAAAGTGTAGTGTATGAGTAACATGTCATGGATACTGGTAGGCAATATAGTTTAAGAGACCTTATTCTAGAAAAGTACAAATTTAGAATTTCAAATGTAACATCATTGTTATGGACTCTCTTTAATAATAATAATTGTTTTCTACCCAAATGAACCCTTTTCACAAGATTAGGATGTTGAAAAAATGGGCGAAAAACATATTGCCCTAACATATACCTTGCAGTTTGCGTGCAGCCCTAACATATACCTTGCAGTTTGCGTGCAGCCCTAACATATACCTTGCAGTTTGCGTGCAGCCCTAACATATACCTTGCAGTTTGCGTGCAGTTCTTTGATGACAGTTAATAGCTCAATGTTCTCTAGTAAGATTTTCACTTATAACGGACAAGTTATGAAAGGAGCTCTCTTACAAAAGCAATAACCTTCAGACCTATTCACATTATATGTACTTTGTTATGTACACGTTCTTAGCAGCAGGCATATTAACCCTCTGTGCTACCTTGGGGTAAGTAAAAACTTTCACTAGAGGCACGAGGGGCAGGAAAACATGGCGGCCGGCTAGTAGCGGGTCGCGGGTGCCGTGAGAAGTGGTGGTGTATGCAGTGTTGTATGCCGTAATACGTGCTTTCTTTTCGCCCGTTTAGACTAGATTCATATTAAAGAATCTGAACAGGGCTGCTGGCGGGAGTTCAGTGAAGTACAGTGTTTGTGGCTTCGGTAGATGGAAGCACGGTTTTTCGCCAGTGTGTCTCAGCATTGTATGGCGGCTAAGGGGCTGGAAGCAGCGGAGGCGAAGCCGGAGACGGAGCCTGAGGTCACAGGCAAAGGCGATCCTGGCTGTTGGGGGAGAGCGGCGTTTGAGCTGGGGAGAGGGCGACGAGCGGCAGCTAGAGCAGGATATAAGGGCGCAGGGGGACCTGGAAGAGGAGTGAACGCTGCTCCAGGAAGGAGGAATTCGCTTGAAGGCAAAACCGGCGAAGGTACTGTTGTGGTTAGCGAGCAAGGGGGCTCTGCTGAGCAAATAATTTTGGAGGAGGGTGCGAGGGCCTCCGGATATACACTTAGAAGTGCAGGGAGAGAAGCGGTGGTAGCTGATAAGGCGCTGGACAAACTTAACGGCCCCTCTAAATTAAAAGCTATTAATCTACAAGAGGGAAACCTGATAAAGTACAAAAAAAAGGAACCGCTCTAAGCAGACCAGCAAAATAGAAAAGCCCAGTATATTAGAGGGTAAACTTAAGACCACTCCTTCCCTTAACGCGTTCTTTAAAGTTATCCAGAAGACCTTGATATTATACCCAATTTAGTGGAAACTGCCGACCGCGCAAATATTGAGGACGAAGAGATTGAGGCAAGTTTGACGACTGAAAACACGTTAGAATGGTCCTGCCACTTGAGTCCCAATCGATACCAAGTCCTTATGGAGAGAGAAGGTGCAATTGAAGTTGTGGAGGAGTTGGCTCCGACCACATCTACCATGGCTCAGCCTGAGGTATTAGGAGGGGGCTCAGGGGGGCCAGAGAAAGCAGAGTTATGCGCCATTAAGGAAAACCCCTTAGAGATTAATGAGGAAGAGTCAGGCAATCCAGATATGTCAGTTATTGCGCTATTAAAAAAGTTAGACTTGGATATGCACAAGGGTTTTGAAATCTCCAAATTAAATCAAGTAAGTATTTGAGCCTCATGCAGCATATTAGAAGCCAAATTTAATGAACTGAGTTCTCGCACGGAGCTGTTAGAGGCCGAGGCAAAGAAGGTCCATGACTATGTTAGGGACAATCGCAGAGAAATTAAAGAAATTAAGTATAGAGAGAGAGTGCAGGAAGAGAGAGTTGAGAGACTTGAGAATATGCAAAGGCGCAACAACATAAACATTTTGAAACTGCCAGAAGGGAAAGAGGGGTCAGACATCAAGAAATACTTGGCACATTTGCTAAAAAGTGAACTGGAGCTGGAGGAAGATGAGGAGGTGATTTTGGCAGATATTCAGAGGGTTCATCGGGACCCCTTCAGGTTGAATCCGAACCGTACTAAACCTAGAAAGATTTTAGTAATTTTTTTTACATATAATTTAAAAGAGAAAATTCTTTCAGTTGCTCTAAAGAAAAAAATATCATAGCCGATGGGGTGAAAATCGAAGTCAGATCTGACCGGTCTCCTGTCACGGCCAACAGACAGTGGGAGCTAGGTAAACGCATTGAGCCTCTTAGAGCCCTTGGAGCTACGGTTCAACTCAAATTTCCAGCTTTTTTAAAAATAATGTGGCACAATAAGATGTATAATTTTCGGTGCGTAGAAGAAGTAGATTCATTTATTGATCAATATCAGGAGATGGCCCAGCAGGAAGATAGGTAGATACAGCACAGTCTCACGACTCAAGACTCAAGACTTAGGACTCGAGATGGGCGGAACCCTATATCTTATTTTCTTAAGCTAGAGGCATGCACATAATGTGCAAATTTTTTTTTTAGTTGAGTTATTTTCACCACCATCACGGTAGGCACCTTAGGGCCTAGGCCATGGGAAGATTGGTTAGGTTTTCCATTGGAGGGGGGGTGGGGATGTAGTAGGAGTGGGGGGTTAGGTGGAGGGGGGAGTAGAGGGATGGGTGAAAAAATTACAAAAAATTTCCTCAGAAGCCTAGTCACTACCCAAGTTGACACTCAAAACAATGAGTGGGGCTAATACAAAGGAATTGAAACTTTTGTCATGGAATGTCAATGGCCTACGTGTTAGATCTAGAAGGCGGGTAATATTAAAATATTTAGAAGATTCACAAGCCCCTACTATTATTTTACAAGAGACTCATTTAACGGCTATTGAATGTAAGGAAATTCTATCGGCCCAAAGGTGGGTAGCCCATTCATGTTATACCCCGCAAACTATAGTTACAAAGGGTGTGGCAGTTCTGGTTAGACAGGGGGTACATCTCTGTATAGAATCAATGGAGGCAGACCCAAAAGGTTGATAGTTAATTTTGAGAGTAAAAGTGGAAGGTGAATTATTAGTTATAATTGGCACTATGGTCCAAATTTGGACGATGAAAGACCTCTGGACATGTTGGCAAGGAGTTACTAGGATCTACGGGCTTGATAATCATGGCCGAGGATTTTAATGAAGTATTAGATTATAATTTAGATAGATCTGCAAATTCGCGAGGGCTGATGAACCCTAAAATGTCTAACAGAGTCAGACTATTGATGACCCAGTTTGGGTTATGTGATATCTGGAGAATAAAACAAGGTCAACAGCTAGGATACATGTATTATAATAAAAAATACAAGCACAGATCTCGAATTGACTATTTTTTTGTTGACTCTAGATTGAAAGACCAGGTTATGATGGTAGGACATGTAGGTGTGCATATTTCAGATCACTCAGCTATTTCACTAAGTATAAAGTTAAAAGGGAGTGGTTCGGATTCAATCTGGAGGTTAGACCGCACAGTTCTTTCAGATGAAAATTGCCTGGAAATAGTTAGGGAAGAGGTAGAGGTATTTATGCATAAAAATATTGTCACGGCAACGATTGAGCTAGTCTGGGAGACCTGTAAAGCTTTTTTGAGGGGCAGATTGGGAGCACTGGGAGCAAAAAAGTGCAGATCTTACTATAATAAAGTTACTGAATTGGAGGAAAAGATCCGCTGGTGTGAAGCTAGGATTAATAATTCTGGTGAGACAACAATAGATAAGCAGGTTTTGCACAATTTGGAAGAGCTGAAATCAGATCTAGAGGCAGTCCTCACATGTAGAATTAAGGAAAAATGGGAAACTAGTCAGTTGGCCCATTTTAGTTATGGTGAGGGTTGTGGCAAACTCTTAGCGTGGAAGGCGAAGAAAGATCAGGTCCGCAATTTTATTAAGGAAGTGAAACCGGCAGGGGCCAATATCACCATTACAGAGAGCAAAGGTATAGCGGATACTTTTTTTGAGTATTTTTCAAACGTGTACAAGGAAGATTTAAATCCGGAATTTTTAGCAATAAGGAGATGGTTACAATTGGTAAATCCTCTCCCAAATGAGTTCAAGCAGGTCTTAAATGGGGAAATATCTTTATCTGAAGTAGAAAATGCTATTAAATCAGGAAAGAGAGGAAAGGCCCCGGGGCCAGATGGTCTGCCGTTAGAGGTTTATAAAGCGCTGAGTGGCAGTATAGCGCCTACAATTCTTAAATTATTTAATAGTATTTTCCGGGGAGAGGCGGCCCTACCAAATTCATGGAATGAAGCGAATATTGTTTTAATTCCGAAACCAGGGAAATCACCAAAATATCTAGACTCCTACAGACCCATCTCGCTATTAAACTGCGACTATAAACTTTTTGCTAAAATCATGGCTGATAGGCTAAGCATGGTCATTGCTAAATTAGTACACGAAGATCAAAAGGGATTTATTAAAGGCAGGTTTTTAAAAGATCTTACTTTTTCACTAATTGGCACTATAGATTTAGCCACGGCCCATAAACTTTCCCTGGCAGCTATAGCATTGGATGCTGCCAAGGCTTTTGACCAAGTAAACTGGTCTTTTTTGAAGGCACTACTGGGACACCTTGAGTTAGGCTCAAATTTCACCAAGTCATTGCTAGCATTATACAGCTCTCCTACATCTAAGGTATTGGTTAATGGGATCTTATCCCAGTCTATCAAGGTGATGCGGGGCACACGTCAGGGATGCCCATTATCCCCTCTATTATTTGATCTATACATAGAGCCTTTGGCCTGCAGGATTAGGAATGCTGAAAATATGTAGAAGGATGGTCTAAAAAAATAGGACTGTATGCTGATGATATTATCATTTATTCCCACAATCTGTAACAAGCAATGCAAGGTATCTCAGAAATAACCAAAGAATATGGACTTGTGTCAGAATACAAAATAAACGAAGATAATACTATGATAATGACTGGGAATATGGATACAGGATTAATTAATTCTAAAGCTGAGATGAGATACTTGGGGGTAACGATAACACAGAATCTTGATGATCTAACCAAAACAAATTTTCTGAGGATTAAGAAAGAAATAGGAGCTATGTTGCGAGGTTGGGGACACCTTTCGCTTAATTTGTACGGGCGCACCAATTTGGTAAAGATGATGGTCCTGCCAAAACTGACATTCTTGTTTGAAACCATCCCCTTAGCATTTAAAAAGGAATGGTTTAAGAGGCTGCGAAAGTGAAATTTGTACATTTATTTGGACCGCAAAAGGATCTCGTCTATCCTGGAATAAGATAAGATGAAAATTGGTCAAAGGGGGACTTGCGGCACCTGATTTTCAGTTGTATTTTTGGGCTTTACAGTTAAAAAACTTTAGAATGCTGTTGAACATTCCGTTGGCTACAACTATTGGAACATTGTTGGCTGCAATGTTGAAGTCTTGTAAATATAGTGAACATGGCTTCATGTGTAAATTCTCTGATCCAAGATTTTTAAAAAAAGTAAGTCTCAAGGTACTGCATGATGCGGCAGAGCTGTGGTACAGGATAAGGAGACCATTAAAAATTCCCTACTATGGTCACATGGCCCCAATATGGGATAGTCCAGGGGCACCTCTCTGGTCTAAGGACGCTCTGGTTCATGGGTACTCACAAACTTTCTCTCGGGGGCCAAATTTAAAGTGTGGTTTATGGCCGAGGGCCGCACCGGTGGGGGCGGGGCCATTGGGGGCAGGGTCAGTGAGGGGCGGGGCTAGAGGGGAAAAAAATCACTGCTGTTTCAAAACATTACTAGACAATGCTGTATTTCAAAAGCAGATACAATGGTCAGGCCTGTAGAGAGGGGATGGGCGAGGGGAGGTGCCAGGTTTCAGGTGGGGGTTAGTAGAGCGGGGGAGAAAGAGAGATGATACCCCAGCCCTAATGGGCAATGAGTCCTGCTGGGCTTTTTGAATCTCCACTCTGGGTCTATTGTATAGCACACAGTTGCCCTTGACAGTACCTGGATTCTTAGAGCATGTCATCAGGTAATCCACGTATGCTATTTAACCCCACCCCCTTTAAAAAAATGTGCAACAGAAAAGAAGGATTGGACTGGAACCAACAGAACCAAGGTACATCAGATGTTTCCCTCTTGGTTCCTTCGACTGGTCTGGCCGCATTTTCAATCACTTATCTGTTCAGGCCTGGGAGGGGGGGATCTCTCGATCCCAATGACCATCCTTTCACCTCACTAAAGAGAGGTCAGCATCATTAGTGTTAATTGCAACCTTTATGGGAACGCTCTTTACAGCCCCAGTGCATGTGGGCAAAAAGTAAGAATTAATCTTGCACCGGGACGAGCCTGTCCCTCCATAGCATTGGTAGTATTGTACTGTAATTATATATATATATATATACACAGCACTTCATACCACTAACGAGGCACGGAAGTGCACTGTGGATGATGTGTATACCTCTTCATTGGCCTTGCTTAGTCTGAAGCCTGTAGGTTTGTAGGGAGGCCCTTGGAGAATGTGTTCTGATATGTGTGGTTTTACCAGACATTTGATCTTGTTATGTTATTATATGTCAATGAGATTTGATGTGAAAGGTAGAAAATATAAGGCATTTATATGTTTGGTTGAAAGGGCGAGGATGTATGCTTTGGCCTGTATGGGGAGTTTTATATAGCCCAAACTCGACCCGAAGGTATCAGAGCGCTTTACACGAACACCAGTTGCCTCACAGAGGGACACATTCATTTTGTTAGGCACGGGAGATTAAGTAATTTGCCCAGAATCACAATATATTGAGCTTCGCAGCCGAGACTTGAACCTGGTTGCTTAGCCTGGAGGTCGACAGCTCTAGCCGTCGGTTAGGCCACATCAACTCAGGGCCGGTCCTAGGCCTTCTGAGGCCCCGGGCGAAAGGGAAGATGTGAGGCCCCCCTAATTGAATATTGCGTCACAAGAAGTGACATCACAGAAAGTAACATCACAGTACTATTGATCCTATTTGGCACCACTGAAGCTAACTAATGTGGATATCAGTAACATGGAAAAAAAATAGAGGGGATGAAAAACAGGTGAGCAAATATCCAGATAAAAGGAAATATTGCAATCAAACAACCACACACACACAACCACACAAACACACAACCACACACACACACACACACAACCACACAAACACACAACCACACACACACACACACAACCACACACACACACACACACACAACCACACACACCCACACACAACCACACACGCACACACACAACCACACACACAACCACACACACACACAACCACACACACCACACACACACACACACACACCACACACACCACACACACACACACAACCACACACACAACCACACACACAACCACACACACAACCACACACACAACCACACACACAACCACGCACACAACCACGCACACAACCACACACACAACCACACACACACACACACACACAACCACAACCACACACACAACCACAACCACACAACCTACACAACCACACACACACAACCACACAACAACACAAACCACACACACAACGACAACCACACACACACAACCACACACACAACCACACACACACAACCACAACCACACACACACACAACCACAACCACACAACCACACACACACACACACACACAACCACAACCACACACACAACCACACAACCACAACCACATAACCACACACAACCACACACACACACACACACACACAACCAAACACGCACAACCACGCACACAACCACAACACCACAAAACCACACACACACACAACCACACACACAACCACACACACAACCACACACACACAACCACACACACACACACAACCACACACACAACCACACACACACCCACACATGCACAACCAGACACGCACAACCACACACACACACACACACAACCACACACACACAACCACACACGCACAACCACACACGCACAACCACACACACAACCACACAAACAACCACACACACACAACCACACAAACAACCACACACACACAACCACACAACCACACACACAACCACACCAAGCATTGGCATAGCCAATAGGTCTCGCCTTTGGGACCTTATAAGTGTTTAGCCATGCAACAGTTGATGTGGTTGCACCAAAGATATTGTGCTGCACAACTAAATACTTAGAAGGTCCCAAAAGCGAGACCTATTGGCTATGCCAATGCTTGTTTTTATAACCCATAATATGCAAACCCAATCACAGTGGTGTGTTTTTACATGAAAAAATGTGGAGTCAAGAAGACAGTACTACCCTGGTCAGTTCCAGGGATTCAAAGATCACTAAATGTAACTGAGACACTTAATTGTATATTTGGCCTGTGTCAACGAAATTCCAGCTCTAAAACAACACAATCATGGGAGAGCATCCAGACGCATACTTATCTCCAAGGTATCAGACCTGGGACGTAAGGTATTCGAACTATCTAGTAAAAAATAAAATATTTACATTCTAAAACTATGTGGTTGATGTTGAAGCACTAAAGATCAATTTGGATATTACTGAACACGTATTTGAATCACGGGGATGTTTGTCACCAAAAGATACATATAATAATGCTAAAAAGTTAGGTATTAACCTCTGGCACAGCTGAAAACTGTTGTGGGCGGAGAATGAGCACGGTAGCCAAGGAGTTTAAAGCGAGCCCCAGTTCAAAATTTAAAGCGTAGGGCACTTTTTTAAAAGGTCCACTATACTTAAACGGCAAGGTGCTGTTGCGTTCTACTAGTAACTTATGAACGTGGTTTCCACAGCAACTGATTTTGCTTCACTTTATTTTTCACGTCTCTGCTTCCTGCCCAAAAGCCACCGATGGCTACGGTGCCCACCAAAGATGATAACCATATTGTAGTCCAGGACAGGCTCAATAGAGGCATACATTGCCACCTTCACTGACTTGACAAATGTATCACCAATATATGAACGAGTCCTGCTTAAAACTTACACTCCTGCTGCGCTTTCTGAAACAGATACCAAAGGCTACAAGGCCCAGGGAAGGGGGCCCCCACTCTATGACCTTGCAGCTCGATCCAGTGCTTGAAGGCCTTGGGAGGGGGGCCCCCTCCCATTGGCCTTCAAACAGTAACAAGGCACTTCCCAAGACACTGCTGAGAGCTCATCAGAGTACAAAAAAAAAAAAAACCTCAGTTGAAGGGGTGTTCTTCAATAGTGGGCAGAAAATAAAGTGGTAGCTGTATCTAGCTTAGATGGCAATGAGAACGGTAAATATTTTTATGTTTTGTATGTAATACTGCCCCCCTGCGTCAGATCAGTATGAGTCAGATAGTGTTTCTGCATAAATGAATTAATTGCTTTTAATTTATCGAGCCAGGAAGAATGTATCGATCACTGTATGTCACAGGCATTATTATTACCAAACTTTAGCTGTATTCAATGAAGATGAGAGACACTGCCCTATCAAGATTCGAAGGCTGCTCCCTCCTCCCCTCACCCAACTCCTTTTACCTGTGTCCGGCTTGTGCTGGAACCAAAGGGGCCTTCTGTTGCCTAGATACAAAATGCACAAACAGCGCCGATAATGGCCGGTACTTAACCGAGGCGCTGCCCTGCCTCTGACATTGTGAGGCAACATAAATGCTGGCCCAGCTGTTGTGCCGTCCCCCATTCTGATTGTCCCTTCCCCCACCCGTAATGTAATCAGGTGAGGCAGGGGGCCCTGTGGTGGGCTGTGGAAGTGTGACCTTTCACAGGGGCGCGAGGCCCCCTGAGCGCGAGGCCCTGGGCAGCTGCCCACACTGCCCATGCCTAGCGCTGGCCCTGCATCAACTTGTTTGTATATCACACAATGCACAACTTAATCCGTTCTAGACACTCATGTAATAACTTTTTAACAAAGCCCCCTATCCAGATAAGTGTTTGCGGGGGTGGCAATGTCTCAGTCTGACAAACGGAAATGTAAAACATTTAAAGCGCATGGAAGGGCTGATACCGGGCTGGAAACAGAAAGCTGGTCTGCAACATTTTTTAACATCGCCTCCTGTGTGCCCTATATGTGCTATCTTCTGCCGTGGCCGGGTGCAACTCTCCCTAACAGCAGTGGTGACAGCCTGTGTGTTACGGTAATGAATGTCCGTCGAAAGCTGCGCACACGTCACCCGAGGTCTTTGCTAACTGTTGCATTTCTTATTTTCTCGCCAGGCACGCTGCTAATAAACATTACGCCCGGATCACCATTAGAAGTTAACAATCCATTGCTGGAGGAGTTGAATGAGTTTTCAAAGTCGGGGCCCAATGATATTAACTGCGCCACTGCCTCCTGGATATGAAGGTTTCGGTTGACAGTTTGATAGCTGTGCGCAGCGGCTCGGTATCACCACGGACACAGGAAGCTTCTTAACAGGTCGTTTAAAAGTCAGCTGTAAAAGCGCTAATTACAGCTGACTTTTAAAGGGCCTGTGCTTCGCGCCAGGTGCTGGGTGTGACATCCCAGAGGCTCAGGCCAATCAGAGGAAGCATAAGCAGAGAAGATGGTCGCATTGAATACGTGTTCACAACGTATGCCCCCGCGGCCATCTTCTCTGTTTAAACTTTACATGAAGGACTGGTATGGCAGCAAGGTCTGCGGGCCGCCAATTACGGCGGGCAGGCCGCCAGCGACCCGCGGGCCGTACTATGAATGCCCCTGCTCTGGTTGGTCCTTTGAGAGTATTGGGTCTGGAACGATGGGGTGACCTTTTTCCGGATGGAAAGTTGATTGGGTGGGGCCAAGGTGAAGCTATTTGGGGTCGGGGCTTCTCAAAATTTAAATATTTGCAAATTCATAGCTGGGCTAGTAAAGCGGAAAATACGGTTGGACTCCAGAACGACCTAGAAGAAAAAATCTACTCAACCCAAATATATAAAAAGGAAGTGGCTCTTTGGTACTGGGCGATACTCAAGGAGGACGGCGAGTTCGTGCTTCCTGAGACTCTTTGGGCTGACTGCTTGCCGGACATTGCAACAGATACCTAGTGGCAAGTAACAATGGATATGTTATACAAACTTAAGACAAAACCATCTGTTTACAACCCACAGGGCCTACTGGTCTCCTCGCAGATTATCGAAATTCAAGGCTGGAGGTCTGGTGGAATGCCCTAAATGCAGGAGCCCTAATGAGGATGATCTGCATATGTTTGTGGACTGTCCGAATATTAGGGAGTTCTGGGAAGCCGTAAGTAACTGTCTTTCACAAGCGGTTGATCAAAAGATTTAGGTAAGCCCTGAGCTAATTATAACTGGAAGATTTAATTTGCAAAGTAAAGATAGAAATGATAGAGTTAAACTGGTTTTCTATGGGATTCTTTTAGCCCGTAGGGAGATTTGCAAATTATGGGTGTCTCCTTTAACTCCAACGATTTTGAGCTGGCTAAAAGCTATGGACGTACTGCTAAGATAGACACGTTGGATCAGAGTAATAACAAGCGTAAATTATGGACACTATTTTTGACACATTTTGGGTGAGGGAGGGAATATAGAACAAGTTGAAGGTGACATGCTAACAATAATCCAATGATTAAGGTCTTGGCCTATCTCACTGGCTGTTTTTTCCTTTCCCCCGGGGCCAGGAGAAGGAATTGACGGGGCAGTAGTGTCTATCTCTGAACCTGGGACGGTTAACATAAAAGAAGCTATGTTCAGAGTGGCATTGCATTTGTCGTTGTTCGCAAAGCTGGTATATGAGATAAAAGCCCATGGGCGGTATTGTATGGATGGAAATGGGTGGCGAAAAGGCTAATGAGGTTATAAAAAAAAATAAAAAAACTTTCGCTAGACAAACCTCCAGTCTCTTCCCAGGAAAATGATTAATTACCAGAGTTATCTTGACACTTTAATTGATGCCTGGAAATTGCTGGAGGCCAGGAACGCAGCAGCAGGTGCTTTTAAAACGTTATTATACTTGCAAAAACGACGACCCGGCCCCAAGGCAGCGGTGGCACTGATCGCACTGTCCCAGAGCTGGCCCTGCCAGGAAGCTGCCTAACTGTAGGAGGCACAGGCCTACTACTAAAACTAAGGATAGTTACGCATTTAATTGCATGTTCACTCTATAGAGCTTCATCCTGGAGTTCTACCATTTCCAAGCACTGTAAATGACAACTATTACTCAATGGTACCCAATTTATAGACATCAGCAGCGCTATGGAGAATCGATGTGCTTCACTAGGGTTCAAACATGGGACCTTGAAATGTCCGAGAGAACTTAGAACTTGCCGTCCCATCGGCAGTCTTTTTTTAGCTAATGTTTTTGAAGTCGCATTTGTAATGCATTTGTTATATATTTACTTGTTGCTTTTTATTACCCCATTATATAAAGTTGCTTAAAAAAATGAATCTTAATATTCTGCACGTTCTCACCTAGAAGTTTAATTGTTGTTAATGGTAGATCCATATATATATATATATAATAAACATACTACCACGTTTTTCTTTATAGCAAGAAGTCGCAATTGTAAACAATTAATTCTTCATTGACAGGATCATGAAAAATAATCGCATTTTTTTAATATAGCGATCTATTATTCGGTACCAATGATGTGTGCATATTTTGAAGGTAATGGATGCCAAGTGGAGATGATAGGACATGTGAGCATAATAAATTATTAAACATGATGGTAATTTAGGCTGCTGATAGAGTGCTCACTCTCACAGTGACATGAATTACCAAAAATTGTATTTTGTTTCATTGCGATGGTTTAATAGACAGCCTTCGTCATGGTTGTGCTTGCGACTGGCTGCGGACACTCAAGGTTCACACCTGCTCAGTGTTTAATTTGAACGGGTGGTTGCAGGTGGAGACCACTGGCACACATTTTTGGGGACTGGCAGTTATTTTTCTGAATCAGGCAATTACCGAGAGCAAGAGAGGGAAAAACACGAAGGGGAAAGAAGGAGGAAGAGAAAGACCAGAGAAACAATCACAAAGAGCAAAAGCAGGAGCCTGAAAGAGTTAGATACAGCGAGAAGTAGGGTGACCAACCGTCCGTAAATTTTACGGACAGTCCGTAATTTCGGCCGTCTGTCCGTTGTCCGTGAAGGATTCTTTAACGGACGCTATTTGTCCGTAATTTTAACCGAGCACAGCTTCCACCCACCTCCCTCTTTGACTCCGATGCGGTTTCAAAGCTCAGATATCCGGCAGCATTAGAGAGGCGCAGCGGGATGGCATCACTCACACCTCCAGCCCTTGATGAGCAGTTAAGAGGTGCTCGGAGGTGACTGAGTGGGAGGAGCTGCGGCTTCATGAGGGGGGGGGCATCCATTCAGATGCAAACAGCCCTGAATGCGTCATGGCACTGCAATTTAGAGGGGCCTCACACATTCCCTTTCTGCCCAGTGCCCCAAACATCCTAGACTCGGCCAGATTACACCCCCGATTACACCGAAGCAGCACGTGATTCTCTTCACATAGACTAATTACTGTCACTAAATTGTAAGCAAACCTTAGTTCTTCAAACATGCAGTCTATAATGTAATAAAATAAAGAAATGGCACAATTGCACCCACACGGATTAACAAAGCATGGAAGACAATCAGTTCAATCAGTTCTCTTAGAGTATCTCCTGTAAGTACTACACATCACAGAGGGGGGTGGCATTTGGACAGAGAGCCTCTTGTGCAGGAGGGGGCGAGGAGCCCAAGATGATACTAGAATACTGCATGCCCACCCCTGTGCCCAACCTGGTGGATCCTGTTCCCCCCCCCCCGGCCTGTGGTGGCTCCTGTCCCCCCCCCCTGCCCTGTGATGGCTCCTGTCCCCCCCTGTGGTGGATCCTGTCTCCGCCCTGGGTGGCTTCTGTCCCAGTCCTGGAATGGCTCCTGCAGCGAGGGTGGAGTTCCTGATGGGCCTCTTCTCAAAAGGGCTCAGCTCAAAATTAATATGGAAAGGTGGGCGAGTAAGTAAGTGAAGGGATGGGTGGTTGGCTGGATGAATTAGTGAAAGGGTGAATGGATGAATGAAAGATTGGATAATGAGAGAGGATGGATGGATTGATGAGAGGTGAAGAATGGATGAGAGAAAATGTAAATAGCTGGATTTATGGGTGGAAGGGTAGCTGGATGATGGATGAGGGGAAAGATGGATGAGGGGAAGGATGGATGGATGAGTGGAAGGATAGATGGATGAGTGGAAAGATGGATGGATGAGGGGAAGGATAAATGGATGGATGGATGAGTGGAAAGATGGATGGATGAGGGGAAGGATAAATGGATGGATGGGTGAGGGGAAGGATGGATGATGGATGAAAAGATGGATGGATGAGGGGAAGGATGGATGGACGAGGGGAAGGATGGATGAGGGGAAGGATGGATGATGAGGGGGAAGGATGGATGGATGATGAGGGGAGGATGGATGGATGATGAGGGGAAGGATGGATGATGAGGGGAAGGATGGATGGATGATGAGGGGTGGGTGACAGGATGGATGATGAGGGGAAGGATGGATGGATGATGAGGGGGAGGATGGATGGATGGATGATGAGGGGTGGGTGAAAGGATGGATGATGAGGGGAAGGGTGGATGGATGGATGATGAGGGGGTGGGTGAAAGGATGGATGGATGATGAGGTGAAGGGTGGATGGATGAGGGGATGGATGGATGATGAGGGGGTGGGTGAAAGGATGGATGGATGGATGATGAGTAGGTGGATAGAAGGATTGATGGATGGATGATGAGGGGAAGGATGGATGGATGATGAGGGGAAGGATGGATGGATGATGAGGGGAAGGATGGATGGATGATGAGTGGGTGGGTGGGTGGATGGATGGATGGATGGATGATGAGGGAAAGGATGGATGGATGATGAGGGGAAGGATGGATGGATGATGAGGGGAAGGATGGATGGATGATGAGTGGGTGGGTGGGTGGATGGATGGAGAGTGGGTGGGTGAATGGATGGATGGATGATGAGTGGGTGGGTAGAAGGATGGATGGATGATGAGGGGAAGGATGGATGGATGGATGATGAGGGGAAGGTGGATGGATGGATGATGAGTGGGTGGGTAGAAGGATGGATGGATAGATGATGAGGGGATGGATGGATGATGAGGGGAAGGATGGATGGATGATGAGGGGAAGGATGGATGATGAGTGGGTGGGTGGATGATGAGGGGAAGGATGGATATATGGATGATGAGTGGGTGGGTAGAAGGATGGATGGATGATGAGGGGATGGATGGATGATGAGGGGATGGATGGATGATGAGGGGATGGATGGATGGATGATGAGGGGAAGGATGGATGGCTGATGAGGGGAAGGATGGAGGGATGAATGATGAGTGGGTGGGTAGAAGGATGGATGGATAGATGATGAGGGGAAGGATGGAAGGATGATGAGGGGAAGGATGGATGATGAGGGGAAGGATGGATGATGAGTGGGTGGGTGGATGGATGGAGAGTGGGTGGGTGAATGGATGGATGGAGAGTGGGTGGGTAGAAGGATAGATGGGTGGATGATGAGGGGAAGGATGGATGATGAGGGGATGGATGGATGGATGGAGAGTGGGTGGGTGAAAAGATGGATGGATGGATGATGAGTGGGTGGGTGAAAGGATGGATGGATGGATGATGAGTGGGTCGGTGGATGGTGGGTGGGTGAAAGGATGGATGATTGGATGGTGGGTGGGTGAAAGGATGGATGAGTGGGTGGATGGTGGGTGGGTGGATGGTTGGGTGGATGGTGGGTGGGTGGATGAGTGAAATGATGGATGGATTGATAAGTGCAAGGGTGAATGAATGGACGTATGAGTGAAGGGGTGGATGTAAGGATGGATGAGTGAGTGAAAGGGAGGGTAGATGGGCAAAAGGATGAATAGATGTGTGAAGGAGTGAAATGATAGATGGATGAGTGATAGGGTCAATGGATGGTTCATGAGTGGATGAGTAGATGGATGGATGGGTGGGTGGATGGATGGAAGGAAGGATGGCTAAGTGAAAGGGTCGATGGAGAGAGGAAGGATGGATGGATGACTAAAAGAGTGGATGGGTGTAAGGATTAGTAAGTGAAAGGATGGCTGGATTGGTGAAAGTGTAAATGGCTGGATGGATGAGTGAATGGATGGATGGGATGAAGATTGGATGGATAAGTGTACAGATAGCTAGGGTGAAAGGGTGGATGGATGGATAATGGATGGATGAGTGAAAGGATGGATGAAGGGACGGCTGAAGGGAAGGATGAGTGAAATGATAGATGGAAGGATACATGATGGATACGTTTGGAATATGTTTGGAAAAGGCTGGGCTTACTTATATACTATTGCGCGACCTCTGATGTGTCTGTAAAACTTACCTATTGTCCTGAAGTTTTGTCCTGAATTTTGACCTCCTGTCCTGAATTTGTGTCCTGAATTTTGACCCTTTGTCCTGAATTTTTACACTCACCGTCCTGAATTTGCACCAATGCCAGTTGGTCACCCTAGCGAGAAGGGGTACCTGGTAGTGAATTAGCGATGCATAAGGGGAATGGAAGACTACACACCCAGGTGTGGTGACGTTTGATTTCGTCTGCCACCGGCTTCTGAGCAGAGCTTTGGACTCTGACACTTATGGTTTTTTTTTACAAATTAAATTGGATGATCCATCCGACCTTGCAGCCAACTGTCTTCGCTCGAATCTTTTGGCCATTGGTCTACGACAGCAAGGGTTCCATTCAACGCACATCAAAGGACACCTTCTCGACCATATCTTTAGTAATTTAGATAACTTTACGGTCGAGGTACCCCTACCCTTACCTTGGACCGACCACTTCCTAATACCTTTTGTCTGGTCTCCTAATATTCCACCTATCCTTCAGAGCCATAATAAACGATGGGGGAGGAAGTGGGCTTCACTTCCCGCCCCTGAGTGGATTCAGGTTCTTAAGGAACACCCTCCGGAGATGATGGCCAATCCCAACATGGCCTCTGCTAATTTTGATACCTGGATCACTAGCTCTCTAGACCAAGTTCTCCCCAAAAAATCCCTCGACCTGATAAAAAGATCCAAGGTTGCGCCCTGGTACTCTCCCGCCCTTAGGCTCATGAAACAAGCCTGTCGCAAATTGGAGAGAGCCTGGAGAAGTAATCGCTCTCCTGGAAAAAAAGCAGACTATAGAGCTGCAATAAGGCTCTATAAACGGGAAATGAAATCTGCCCAAGCCCTTTTCTATGACTCTAAAATCAGCTCAGCTTCAAATTCCCCCAGAGAAATTTTTAAAATAGCAAAGTCTCTAATTTGTCCCGCCCCTGAGCGTTTGTCATTGGCAGGTGCCCAATCTCGCTGTGATAGTCTGGCTAATTTCTTCTCTCAGAAGATCCAGACTATCTATTCTTCATTTACCAACTGCATCGATGTTGGGGCACCTATTGTCCCTACCGGCCTCTGCACGCTGGACAAATTTCCTTTGTTAGACTGCACAACTCTTGACAAAATCATATCCAAAGTCACTTCAGGTTCCCCTAGCGACCCAGCACCACCCTGGATTCTTACTAAAGCCTTGGATACCATCTGTCCGGTTATTTTGGAGGCTCTCAATGCCTCTATTACCACCAACTCTGTTCCTATCCCCTGGAAGTGCGCGATGGTCAGGGCTCTATTAAAAAAGCCCTCGCTGGACCAGAACAACCTCGCCAATTTCCGCCCAATCTCCTTACTCCCCTGGTTGAGCAAACTGCTTGAGAGGCACGTCAACACCATTCTAGTAGACCACCTGGAATCAGCAAATCTGCTGGATGCCTCTCAGACAGGGTTCCGCCCTCAGCACGGGACCGAAACTGCCCTTATTGCAGTGACGGAGGAGACCCGTGCTGTGCTGGATCGGGGAGGAAAGGCAGCCATTATTTTACTCGATCTCAGTGCCGCGTTCGACACAGTCAACCACACCACCTTATTACATCGTTTAGGCAGTCTGGGTGTGTCGGGCGCGGCACTGGAATGGTTGTCCTCCTTCCTGACCGAGCGCTTCTTCCAGGTGTTTGAGGACGAGGTTGTCTCCCCCAAACATCCTCTTAGATGCGGGGTGCCTCAGGGCTCCTCCCTGAGCCCCACGCTTTTTAACGTTTACATGCAGCCCCTAGCAGGGATAGTCCAACCCTTTGGTGTGCGTATTGTCACCTACGCGGACGACACCCAACTGGTGGTCACTCTTGACCACAGGGAAGGGGCGTCCAACACCTTAGGTCCCTGTCTGGAGGCTGTGGCTAAGTGGATGCAACTCTCCTGCCTCAGACTCAACGGAGAGAAGACGGAGATTATGTTGTTGGGTAACCCTCCGCTGACTCCTTTGGCTTCCATCTGGCCCACTTGTCTCGGTGTCCCCCCCATTCCTAAACCCCAGATAAAGAGCCTGGGCATCTGGCTCGACAAAGCGCTTGATTTTTCGGTTCAGGCAACCAAAACAGCTGCCACTTGCGTAGGGCTTATGAGGATGCTCCGTAAGGTGCTCCCCCTACTTCCTTTCCAGGCGAGGAGAGTCATGGTTCAGGCCCTGATTCTCTCCCGCCTGGATTATGGAAATGCGTTGTATTTGGGCACCCCGGTAGCAGTGATCCGGAGGCTTCAGGTCACACAAAACTGCGCTGCTCGCCTGCTGTACAACATCCCACGGTGGCAGTCGGCAAAGCATGCCTTAAAAGATCTACACTGGCTTCCAGTGGCGGCCAGAGCTCAGTTCAAGGCGATGTGCATTGTGCACAAATCCTTTCATCAAACTGGCCCTGCCATCCTGCTTCCCTTAGCAGTGCCCTATGTCCCCCCCAGAGCCCTCCGTTCTGGATCATTGCATCTAGCGACCACATTTAAAATTAATAAAGTGAGGTGGGGTGGCCGCTCTTTTTCCTACACGGCTGCCAGACTCTGGAACTCCCTCCCCCTTGCCCTGCGAGAGAACCCAAACAGGATGGCTTTCAGGAAAGCGCTGAAAACACACCTATACACTAAAATCTGCTAAACTTTCCTGCTGGCCCACCTAGCTATCAATAGAAGCGCTGCGAGGCCTCCGGGTGGCTGGCGCTATACAAATATAATTTTTCATTTCATTTCATTTCATTTTCATTTCATTAAGCACTGCTTACTGCACAAACTATCCAAACCATGTGCAACTTCCTTCAGTTTCACCTCCATCATTTTCATGAACTACGATTGCAATAATAACATGTATTGTCTTCCCTTTGAATTGTCTATGCCAACTAATGTTTTAAGTACAGTACAGACAGGGTGTGCCTAAAAAACACTGTTGGTTGACTCTCAAAGAAGTGCTCTATTGACAATATCGAAGGGCCACAAATTTAAAGGCCATGTATTGTCACTGTTGACAAACCATGGTGAAAAGCCACGTTGAGCCCCCACCTAATTTCGGGGTAGGGCCTTCTTTTCTCCAACCCATTACCCCCCAAATTTTGATAGACACTTGAGGAAAATGTTTCACTTACAAAATATGAATCAATGAATCAGGTCTATGCCATTTTGGAGTTCTGCATTAACCTGTCTCGTGTAGTGTGGAAATCACTAGTGCTCCTTAAAGTGCACACGTTCAGGCGTATTTACTTGACAATGGCGCAGCGCACTGCAGCAAGCAATTTTGTTACGCCAAGCTATGTCATTTTCAAAACGCATTGATGCGCAGTAATAATAGGAATACGCACATCCCTGTGAACCCCTGCGCCAGCACTAAAAAAAGCTGCCTAGCACCAATGCAGGCACTCTGACACCAAGGGTGCCTACGTTGCAGGGATGATTCTTTTTGTTCAGGAAGGGACAATCGTTAATGGCTTTTTGCTCTTTCTATGTGTGCTTCAGAATGCAGCACAAATAGACAGAGCAAAAAACGAGGAGAATTAAAAGTATTTCTTCCTGTTGCGCCATATTAACGCCTCCTTTTGAAAGGCATTAGTTTTGGCGCTGCCTAAAATATACAGATCCTAGAAAATCTGGAGCAGTGTAAAAAATTCCTGGGTGTTATTGGGAACACCCACAGCAAAACCCATTGCATGCCCCTCTGCAGCAGAAAACTGTGTTGCAGAGGGCCATATTTACAAGGCTGTGTTAAGCCACTCAAAGTGGCTTTGAGTGGCCTTGTAAATATGGGTTTGCATAGAGCGCTACCAGAGCATCAAAACAATTTACGCTCATGTGGCACTAGAGGCTTGTAACTATGCCCCTTTTTCATTGCTTGTAATGGAAAAATAGAAGTGCAGGTACACTGTACCAGAGTACCTGCTTGTTTCTGAGAAGTGTCGGTACTCTCCAGTTAAAAGTATTACGTCACTCTTGAGATGTGCTGGTACTCTCCCTCTCAAAATAAAAAAGTGCCGTTACTCAGTACTGAACAGTACCGGACAGTACCGGCCCATTTAAAGCACTGCCCTTAGTTGAATGCTACTGTAGATTCAACCAGATCTACTAGGACCTCCATGGTCACTCAGTCAAGAACGTTTGAGTTAAGACTTCTGACCCAGAGGCATTTTTTGGTTTTAAGAACCTTTTGCAAGCAACAACCTCGTCTATCTGTGGAAGTTGTTGGGTGGTAATCATGAATTCTTATTTTTTAATTTTCTTTATTGTGGTTTGGCATTCGTAAATGACCTCGAGTTACTATTGGCTCGAACCAAAGCCCGCAGCTACTTCAGCACAAGATATTTATATCTAACCACCTGAAATTTACTCTGAGGTCACCATCCCCTGGCATAGATTGTCCTAAAATATTTTTTCTCTCTAGCACCAGCTGAATTCATCAAAACCCAAATGTGCAAATTGCCTTATTCCTTCCATTTGAGAAACGTTTCTTGGTACTATTTTCTCTGCCTTTACCCTAAGTGGCTCATCTCTAGAGGATACCAATCTTCACCCTTGAAGACAATGATTTGAAAACCAAATTGGGGTAAGAAAACAAAACAGTTCAAAACTTTACTACTGTGTGCGAGAGGTGCCACCCTCTGAGTGGATGACCAGAAGATTATATCTCGCCATGAGACCATAAAGACTCGAGCACCCAATCCTTTCATCGTCGTCCATGGCTTCAAATAACAAGGTGGAGTGCTAGAAACTCCCTTATATCCAAAACTCCTGGAAATTCCCAGGACAATGGATCTTGTAACCTTCCCCCAAAATTGTAGACCTTGTTTCATGCTAATGCTGGGTAAAGGGTGGGTCAAGTGGGCAACACAAAACCTGGGATCACTTTCCTCCATCCATGCAGTTGAAGAACATAATTTGTGACATTGTGTTGAGTTAGCACCTAGAGGGGAGGCATTCATTTGTCTTAGTAAAGTCCTTTGCTTTTTTGTTTGTCTATTTTGCTCCCTTTTCCTATGTGGCACTCATTAAGCTTGTCAATTTGCACTCCATTCCGTATTCGGTATTCAGATTCGCTTTATTCGATTTTTAGTTAAAAACCATAAAAGCAACAACAATACATACATGCATAGATATCTCAATATTTCATTACAAAGTTAAGATCAACTATTAAAACAGGATTAAATAAATGTGACGAGTCAACTAATCAATGTTCGTGTATATTCAGGACTAGTTAGAGGCTAGAGGGTTTATAGCATAGGGTACACAGGATCCCCGTCTCCAAGAATTGTAATTCATTGTCATTGTCATTTGTCATGGTTGCGAAATATGTTGGGAACCGGGATAAAAATCATACAAGTCCCAAATGCGAATAGGGCCATCTCCTTCGTTGGGGTGGCAAAATCGTAGGTAGGGGACAATGTTCCTATTCTTAAATTTGATTAAAATCAGGTCCCCCGAAATGTCTTTGGGCAACGTACCTAGCCACCCCACCCTCCTGACACTCAGGATTCCACCATCTAGGTCAGGTGGTTTAGCCAAAATGACTTTATTTAGCAGGTCCTGGTGTGTTTCGCGTTTGCCCTGGATAAGTGCAGGGACCCCAGAGAGGACAGTCTCGTATGGGGCGGCTTCGGGAGGTAAGTTAATGCAATGCCTTCTTACTAGAGCGACCCTAGGAGCTCTATGAGGTACGAATGCGGGATTAAAAGTAACGTTAGGGCCAGTTGGAATAGGTGTGGTAAGAGGGGATTCAACAGTTTGGACTTTCCTGCATGCAGAGGACTTAGGCTTTTCGTGGTTGATGGGAGGATTAGGGCAAATAGGTATAGCAGTTTTTTCAGTTGGTAGAGAGTTCTTTTTAAGTGTATTTTCAATGCTGGTCAGCCTGTCCCCCAAATCATTAATTTTTGTGACCAGCGGTGATATTGCAGATATTAACAATTGCTCAAACTGGGCCAGTAAGGACAATTGGAGGGGCGATACAGGGTCGTATGTTCTACTCACAGCCTTATCCGACATAAATATAGTTGGGCTAGAGGAGGTTGATGAAGGGCTGGTGCACGATTTAGGAGCGATAGATTGGATCTCATTGTCATTATCTTTTTCCTCTTCATGCTTCCTTTTACAGGTTGAACCCCAGGACAGTGTGTTGACTTGAGATTGGACTTTATTAGGAGATAGAGGTACATCCCGTGGAGTGACGATTAGTTGGTCAACGTCTCTACCCATTATAGGGGGGGTTGATACGTCCGGGACGTACTTTGTGCCACACAGGGTATTCAGCTCCTCCCAGATGGACATGTTTAATGGAATGAAGAACTCCAAAAACGACAATAGGCAGTACAATGCGAGATGAATAAAGAGTTAAAGCGTCTCTATACCTTAGAAAGAGTCAAGTGGGTGGCCCGTCCCGTCCTCCTCTGGCCTCTGAGGGCCGTAGAGGGCCCGCCCTTTGCCCGGGCTTCGCCCGGCGTCGCCCGCGCACGTCCCGTGAGGCGGGAGCAGCAGCCGTCTGATAAGCGCCTCCGGGCGCGGGATCCTGACGCGACAATTCGCGTCACCGGGAACACCAAGGGACGCTGGGTATTGTGGTTTTCTATGCCCCCGCTCTCCCCGCTCTGCGGCCGCGATGTCAAGAGCGGCGGCGGAGGAGAGCCGTGATGGATGTCGAGGCTCTGGTTCTGGGTCTGGGTCTGAGTTCTCCTCCGGTGATCAACTGTGCCCCAAACAAAGTAATTCCCCACTCCATTCAATTATTGAAGATGGCACTGCTCAAGAAAGGGGTAGACTACAGCCAGGTATACGGAGGAGGTCTCATACTTCTCTGGGCTGGTCTATAATCTCTGCTCTCTGAAATCAAAGAAATCCTTACCCATTAACCCTTTCTAATGTTTTCCTCTGCCTGAACCTTTCCAAGGTATGCAAGCATAAACAGCTTTTAGGAGTAGCCAGAGGTTGCACTTGAGATCCTTGTCTTGCCTACTGCGACCCCTGGCACTGTGCTTGCGACACCTTGCCACAGAGAAAAGTAACAAACTTGCAAAACAATTATTATTGTTGCAATGGACTGGTGGCTAGTAAAAATGTGTCTATGTGTCTCCTCATGCCCCTGAGCATGTGAAGGGAGCGAGAAAGGCAGGAAAGAGTAGGAGAGAGATGTAGGTGGGGGTAGAGGAGAAAACTTTCGAGGGGAAATGAGTGGAAAATAAGGAAAGGAAGAGGAGGAATAGGACCTTACAAAGAGACATGTGAGATCGAGAGGCAAAAGCAGCGGAGTGTGTGTGGCAGAGAGATACAGAGAAACAGAGAAAGGAATTAAAGAGACATGCCAGATGTGAGATACAGCTGTGAAAGAGAGTAGGACATGTGAGAAAAATAGATGATAGACTTATGAGTGACAAACAGACAACTGAGAGTTAGAGAGAGGGGAAGACCAGTGAGAGGGAATGGCTATGAGAGATGTGAAATACATACAAATGAATAGAGATAGCTAAAAGAGACAGAAAGAAAGGGTGAGACAGGTGTTGGAAAAGTAATAAAGGGACAGATGGTGTTAGACCACTGTAATGACCGGATTTTCTGACCAAGTTAGCAGCTCACCCTAAGTACCACAAACCCAGCCACTACGTAACCCCATCCCTTCCCAGTCCCTATTTACAACAGTACCTAGGGTACTTACCTGGGAATGGGGAACCCACTGTATATACACTTTTATACTACTAATATACTACTAAGTCCTAAAGAAACTACGGAATTCCATCCTATATCCTATTATCTTACCTGTACAACCCCACAGCACTCTGGCTCGGGTTGACCTACCCCCCCTCTCTCATTGGGGCAGCTGATTTATAGTGTCCCCACTTGTGACCCCTCGACAATCCGGACTGAGCCACTCTACCTTCTTGCTTTTCGGAAGGCAGCACTCTCTATATTTCCATTGGTAGCCCCGCGGCTCCTGCCCAAACTACTCTACCTCTCTCGCTTCTCGGGAGGCAGCTCTCCTCAGTTCGTAGCCCCACGGCCTCTGCCTGAACTACTCTACCTCCTCGATTCTCGGAAGGAAGCTCATTGGTCCTATTAATACCTCATGCTCTCTCTCTTGGGGAACTTTCTAGGTATCTGATATCTACTGGAAGTATCTATCTCATATGAATTATTGTTATTATATGCAGGACAGGCGATCCAATCCTCAAACACAAAAGTGGCTAATCATTTCATTAAAGAATTATCATATAATTCAGCCCACATTCTCTCCCGTCACAGTTACCTTGGTAGAAGGGAATGTTCCCATCCTTCTATCCATCAGCATCTGGCCTGAAGAAAGGTTAACTTCATCATAGTAATAATACTCAAATGCGTTCGTTAAGAACTGGGGTCCCTTTATTAAACAATAAGAATAAACATTGCATTCATACTAGCACCTAACAATTCTAAGCACAGCCTGAAAAGGAAAGAAAGAATTAGCATGTATGTATGCACTATAATAGCAGGACAGACTTCACCTTATAATTACGTGGTCCGACTCTGGCTGTCGTCTGGGTCCCTCTCTCATTCGTGCCTTGGCTCATCTCAGACTCTGCTCAGCACTCACGGTTACACGTCTGCACCGCTATGCACCTCCATCTCCGTCACCCCTTCAAAGCACAGGAACCCTTCTCTGGTCTTCGTCTCTATCTCTCAGCTCTGCACCGTCCAATCTGCACTGACTTCTCTTTCTCCCGCGAACTGCCTTCACCTCCAAGCTTCACTCCGCTGATATAAGTTCCACTATTCTGAGAACCAACCGTCGACTAACTTCTTCATTCTATGTATGCCAATATTGGCCACAAATTAACTCCAACTACTCTAACAGACCGATTGATGTAACTTCGGCCTTTCCAAAAGATCATCAGTGTGGCTAAGAATCATCTGTCTCGTCTCTCTTCCAAAGATCGTCTGCCTCCTCTACCTTGCTGCGTTTCGATAATATAGAGAGCCCTTCGTTCGTGGAAATTTCCAGACAGTAACCTGCCGCCCACCAGACTTCTGTACCAGGCCGCGAGCTCTCGACGCTCCCACAGTGGCCACCTGTTGTTGCGTCTTGAACTCGAGCCCCGTCTACATTCTTCCGATAAGGGCCAGCTCTGACCGGTTCCTCTCCAGCGAACAACAGCTCATAACTAAAACATCACTCTTGACCTACAAGCGCCTCGGACAGCCAAGACAAAAAAAGGAAAATGGAGTCTCTCTCGTTTGGGCCTTGCAGGCCCGAAAAAGATGAAAGAGACGTGCAGCTCTGTCAAAGCACACAGGCAAGCCCTACCAATAGGTAATATTGAGTAAGGAATGAAGCATCTACCTCCTAATATAAGTTTTCAGGCCCAAAGACAATGAAAGGGGCACTGAATTATGTTAAAGTCAAAAGGCAAACCTTAAGAATAGGCTACAAATAAGGATCTATCCACTATACTAAGATGGTAGTAGACCACAGTCACCATCACTCAGGAAATAGAACAAAATATCCGGTCACCACAACCAGTGAGAGACAGAGGAAGTTAGGTGAGACTCCCAAGAAAGATACAACTCAGAGATAGACGTGAGATACTACTGAGGAAGAATCTGTTTAGAGAGGAGAGAAAGACAGTGGTGAGGCAGTTGACAGAGTTAATGGAGACCATAATAGAAAGACAGCTCTCCCATCATTGACTGATGACAATGATGAGAGAAAGGTGAGATAAAAAGACACTTTAGCAAGACAGCTGAAAGAAGGGAGAAAATTAAGAGTGTGATGAAAACATTACAGAGCTTAATGAGGGACGTGGAGCTTATACAGTTTAGAGAGTGACAGAGGCTGGCTAGAAAAAACAGCTCAGGGAGAGGTGGCGAGGATGAAAGTTGAGAGATATGGAGGTAATACTGAGACAGGGACCGGTGAGAAAGAGATAGACAAGAGAGTAAGAAAGGTGGGTGACAGGTGAAAGAGGGATGAAAAAGAGACAGAGCAGGTGAGAAAATCATCCAGGTGAGATATTATAAGATCAGTGAGGAAGACATAGATGACACAGAGGAGGAAACAGGAGGAGTGAGAAAGAGATAACAACATGTGAGGAAGGCAGGTCAATGAGAGGTAATAACAAGCATTTGCAATGCAATAGGTCTCGCATTATTAAAGTTTGAGCTATTGGTGTTGCATTATTTAGCAATGCCAATAGCTCAAACTTTAATAATGCAAGACCTATTGCATTGCAAATGCTTGTTTTAAGAGCTGCTGTGCCTACCTCATCAAATGGAGGTTTGAATTTTTTTTTGCTAATGCTGTGCAGAAAAAAAGAAATCCTTGTAACACAGGAATAGGCAGTTGTGTGTGCCCAAAACGCTTGTGTGACAAAGACTCAATGTCACAGCTTCTATCCGACAGGGGCCCATCTATTTCGACTCCCAGACTAAAAAATAGATCAGATATCAGTCCTCTGAACTGTGCCATCCAGCGGATGGGGTTGATTCCTGGGGGGTTCTAAAGGGGGCTTTACATCTCCAAAGCCATACTCTTCCTCCCCTCTGTATGTAATCCCCCCGAGAAGGGGCCCCTTCTTAAATCAAAGACAGCAGAACTCGAATCATGTGGGGCAGGGAGGCCGGGGAGCAAAAGAACAAGAAAAGCAAGAAGACATTATGTACACCTGAACAACCCTATTAAACAAGGCACTAGACTAGAGCAATAGATCAGCTCTCCTGGGTGTCTGCCTGCAAGTGTCTGGCAGATGCAATGACACTGGGGGAATCAAGCGACAGAGGGTGAATCCGATGGGCAAACAGGAGGTGGCTCGACAAGCAGGACACTAACCGCAATACACAATTAAAGTGCCCTGAATAACAGTGACTACCGGTAAAAATTATTTTGAATGTATTTATAAAACGGGTACTATTGCTGACAAGGCGTCGAAGTGGAGGAGTGTGGCTCACTGATTAGAGCGGCAGACCCTGATGCAGAGGTCTGGCCCGGGACCAGGGTTCAATTCCCGACGCGTCAGGGTCCTGAGCCCAAATATGTCCACGGACTCGATAATTCTCGCCTCGGTGCCTATTCTAATCATGGGGTCCCACGCTGCAACTCTGGGCAATAGTTGCTTAATCTCCACTACGGCAGCCCACCTGCTGCGGGATGCCTGGCTTTCACCCTGGGGATACCCAGTAGGGGTTATCTCACAGGGAAAAGCCAGGACGGGTTCCCATGGCAAGCGCCTTGATGCCTTCGGGGGATACGTGCGCTATATAAGTCGCAATACATACATACATACAAGTGCTTTTTCGGCGGGACAGCGGTGTGCACCAGATGGAAGACACACATGGCCGGCGTTAAAGGCGGTAAATGCCAGCAGGAGCGCCAGTCCTTATCGCCCTTAGACTTGGGGTTTATTTAACAAATAGGGTCATTCTGGGACTTGTAGTGTGTGTCAGTTGTGCTTCCTTTAAAGCAATAGCACGGGGACCCGCTAAACTCGAGCGATCTGATAACTCTGGTGTAGGAGGTTAGCGCACGTCAGAGGGATCGGGTGCAAGTGGTGGGCATCCAGGACTGGAGAACTCCCTTCCATCCCCCGAGATCGAGTCTCACTTTAATTAAAATATAATTACTTCCTGGTTCACCCTCTATATTAACCATTTAGTTAAAATAATTTCAATAGGAGTACACAATGAATCAGAGCTTTCAAGTTTGCCGGTTTCTTGCGTAAGAAGCTCGCCCAGCCCAGGTTTTCCCCCAACTGCATTCTGGGATTTGTGGTTCTATTTCACCTGAAGACTCCAGGATTGGAAGTCACAGAATAAAAACAAGCACGAATTATGTGGTGTCCAGTTAACCAATAGGGTGTAGGGTCTCGAGGGCGGAGTGAAACCGTTTTTCAGTAAACGGCGCTAGGTCGGTCCGGCGGCAATCAGTGACGTCAGGAGAGTACGAGAGAGCGGAGTTTCGGTGTCTGCGAACCTTGGAGCACGGCCAGCAATGACCCGTGAGTACATAGAATGGGGGTCTTGTGTGCGTGCCTGTGTGTATGCAGTGTGTGTGTGTGTGTGTGCCTGCCTGCGTGTGTGCCTGCCTGCCTGTGTGCCTGCCTGCATGTGTGTGTGTATGCCTGCCTGCCTGCGTGTGTACCTGCATGCCTGCGTGTGTGTGTGTTCCTGCCTGCCTGTGTATGTGTGTGCCTGCGTAGTGTGGCTGTGTGTGTGTATGTGTTAGT
This sequence comes from Lissotriton helveticus, assembly GCF_964261635.1. Lineage (NCBI taxonomy): Eukaryota > Metazoa > Chordata > Amphibia > Caudata > Salamandridae > Lissotriton > Lissotriton helveticus. Next base: position 558,190,281 of record NC_136065.1, on the reverse strand, counting down.
CACTTGCCGGGAAAGTGCAATAGGAGATGTGCACGGCGCAGGGCTGGGCGTGCGCGCCCACGAGGTGAAATCGCCGAGGGCTTGCGCGTGCACATCCCCTGTCTCACATTCCCGGCAAGCCGGCAGCAATAGGTCTTTCGCTGGACAGTGAGACCTAAAAAATGAACAACAGTGGAGAAACAGACAGCTAAGGGGAGGGTGACAGCGGGTCAAATGCCGAATTATATCACTTCATGTGATGTCATTATTGCCAAAGGACATGTGATATCACTTCCGCAACCTCTGGCATTTTGTGAATAGACATCCCTGCACGCCCGTTCTGCTTTGCTGATAATATTATCTAGGGAGGGGTTGGTTAGGTTTCATCCCTGGCAGTCCTCATAGGAAGCGCTTACATCTCTCCTCCAGTCGCTTATCACAACCCTCCTGGAGTTTTGGGAATTCTATAACACACTCCAATGTGTGCACAAACTGACCTCTCCGCTATCTCAGCATTAGGGAATGTGGCTGGAACCTCAAGCTACCATACCCACTGATGTGCCCCTTCACCAGAAATAGATCTCCACTTTATAAAGCACCAAAAAGGGGCTTGGTTGAACAGTTTCGGACTCCATAGGCTCGAAGGTAGGCATGTGGTGAGGGTTACCCCTAATGCACTCAGTGTCTCCGCGGCTCTAAGGCTGTGGGTCTCCTCTCTGCTCTTGCTTCCTCCGGCTCTCACAAACAGCGGGGGCAAGTGAGTCGAAGCCATCTCCTCTATATTCTTTTCTCTAATGCCCATCCTTCAAATGAAAGTATTTTGCTCCAGGCGCAGGCTTTCTTTATGCAACAGGGCCTACTTCATAGCCACCGGGAGCAGAACAGTCCTGGGAAAAGCTTCTCTGTGTGTTGGGACAATGCATCAGTACAGCTGCCCTTTTGTCAGCAGTCAGCCACACCCCATGCCTAGACCCTGTCTGACCAATTCGTGTCCAATGATCCTACCTGGCTTTTCTGTCCTAAGAGCTACTTATGTTCAATGAAAGGCATTGAGAGCTACTAATATTATTAGTGTTGTATAATCTCAATTGTTTTATATGTATATTAATTCAACCAAGCAAAAGCTTTCTAATAAGCTGGGCTGCACACAGGTGAGCTACTCAGAGGTTGCTGGAGAGTTACAGTAGCTCAAGAGCTACTGGTTGGAGACCCCTCTCCTACAAGATATAAATACCTTCTTTCTCACTAATAAACAGTCACGGCCATAATTCTTTAATATTGGAAATCAGGCATTCAAGATCAAGTGTGTGCAATGGAGTCATTTTCTAAAGCTGTTACCACAAATTAATCCACACCGTATTGTATTGTACAGACACATAACAAATGTTAGGCTATTGTTATTTTTTTGCCCTCTCTGTGTTACCATTGCTGCTGTACTGTAAGTGTTCATAAGTGACGCTGCAAGACATGCGTTGTTTGGTAATGTGGAAGAGCTTGGTAAAGTACACATCTGCAAGCAATATGTTCTTTTAAGAATTATTATTAGTACATTTAACTTGCATTTCACTTACATGCTTACAATATACATTGTACCTAAAACTGATGTTTCAATTTTACTAATGTGAATTCTTCAAATATTATGAAACTATGTGATAAGCAACTGGCTTCATTCCATCCTATTCCCATATAGCTACAGTGCTGAAGGATAACATGTACAGCAGTCTACTTAATAACACCACTTTCATATAACTCGTCACTTTTAAGTACCGTTAACAACATGTCCTTTTGGCAAGCAGCAAATGTTTAAAAACCTTGCCTGTGACACAGTTTACTGTGCATTTTCCAAGCCCTAAATTGGTGAGTTTTTGACCAACAGAAAATATGCTGGTATGGTAAATGTGCCAAAACACCGTAACTTTTATTATTCTCACAACCTGGAAAATATTTTTGATGTGCACAAATCTCCTTCCCTAGGTGCCCAATAAATATGGGAGCATTTGTGTAATTTTCACAGACACTTTTCACACAGCAGTCCATGACCTTCATTTCCATGGGTAATGTTAGAAATAATTTCTACACACTTTTATTTATTTATTTATTTTTAACTTGTATCTATGATTTTGAGACAGGAAATACATTAAGCACATACACAACATACATGAAAATGCAATATGACTTTGAGCAGCTATCAATAATCTCTTCACTAACATTTTCATTACATTTCCATCAAGGTCAACATTATGAAATCAGACGGCGGACATTAGTTTCAGAGTTATAGGTTATATGAAACAAGTGGTGTTTGGACAAAATATCTAGTTGCAAATATCGGGAAAAATTATAAAGAAACAAAAATATTGTGATGCCAATATATCGTTGTCAAAAATACCTTTTTTTAGGTAAGTAAAATCGTTTTAATACTATTGTTTTTAATATTGATTCAATAGTATAGTAAAAAATATAGTTTAAAAAAAATTTATAATAATGTGTTTTAGTTCATATATTAATTTGATGTGTTACTATTGTTTGTGTGATTGTAAACTTTTTTTAAATACTTATATTTTGTAATTTTTATAGTTTGTCATTTTAAGTGATTTTGAATTTTGAATTAATGGCCGATAGTAATTTATTTTGTTGTTTTTTGCTTTTCTTAAAAAGTTTTTCTTGTCCTCATTCTGCCAATTCTCTTGTTGGCAATACTCCATTCCCGTTGCAAGGATACCCAGGCAGGGATAGAGTCATTCCATCCAGGGAAAAATAGCTGCTTCCACTTCCAACCCTTCACTGGTGTGCCCGTAGCAAAGAAGGGGCCAAGACCGACAGCAATTCTTTGGCTTAATCATTGGACACTAGGTTTTTTACTCCAATCAACCAGCATAGCCCATACTTTCCCCTGGCTGCTATGATCACATGCTATATCAGATTGGCTTGTAGTTATGATATTCTTCTTACACTCTGAGAAGAGATGTGGGGTTCCTGATTTCCACGACCAGCAGATCTCCCGTCTCCCCAATAAAATTACATAGAAAATACATCTTGAAATGAGATTATTAAGTCGAGTGACACTGTCCTGATGCACTCTAAGAAATACTAGGGAAGGACTTACCCTCACCTGTGTGCCTGTTACTTAAGTCAGAAATGTACACAGCTCAATCCAGTCATTTGTGATCTTAGGGCATGTTAAAAACATATGCATGTCGTCTGCCAAAGGATACATACATCTTCGGCATGTATACTGTGTTCCTGAAAATTTTGATAATTTTGCTAGGGACCAATATAACCTATAAACAGTAAAAAGATGATTCCGTTTGAGAAAGGTGGGTTTTACTATCTTCCGAAGCATTGCAAATGAACCAAACCAAGCCTCACTCTGGTTTACGTTTGCTAGGTCTTCTCCCCAAAGCTTTTGAATGTCTCGGTCCAATTCATAGTCCGCCTCTACCAACGTGCGATACCACAGAGATACCTCCTTTTTGGTAGTGCCCATCTGTATCGCCTGATCCAACCAGGAATCTTCTTCCTCCTCATCCCAAACTTGTCGTGCCCACCATGCAGAAACTTGATAGTACTTGCATCTAGTTAATTAACCCCTTGTACATAGACTCAAGGTTTCCCAGCTAACTAATGCGGACTCTGACTTAAGATTCCCCCATCGGGAAATCCCGGAAGGTTTCAGTGGAAGACTAAGCAAATCCTTTAAACACTCCGAGGTTCCTGGTGAAACCAATATCGGGGCACTAGCGGAATAGTACGGTATTCCTAGTTTTTCCACATGAAAATCCACATTCTCAATGCCCCCAACAAAATCTTCAGTCTCACTTTAAAAAAAAACTTTGGTCTCCACATTTAAATAAAAACTGATCTTGTCCGTCTCTCAGTCTGCTCAGCATTGCCCCAAAGAGTATTCCTAGTGATGATCCATCAACTTTATTTACATACGCAAGTCCTTAAAATGAAATGCATGCTCATATATCGTCAGATCAGGAAGCGCAACCCCTCCCCCCCTTCTCCAACCTCCTCCTTAAATTTTTCCAGGATATTCAGGGACCATTTGAAGGCCTGATAGAGCTACCTTTCTTCCCCTGGAATTTAGCAATCTCTCCTTTATCAAACGGTAGGGGTATAGAGTTAAAAAGAAGAGTAACCTTGGGGAGAGCAATCATTTTAGTAAGAGTTTCCCTGTCATATAGATTTAGGGGTAAATTTGCCCACCTAACCAACAGTCTCCCTACCTCCTGACTTATCTTCCTCCAGATGACAGTAGGTACTTCCACTAATTTCTGTGTATTATTATTCCCAAGTAACGCATATGTGACTTCACCCCCGGGGCTTGCCTAGGCTGATTCCATTCCATAATTTCCGTCTTATCTCTGTTTATCTTGTACCCCAATATCTTCCCAAATGTTTCTGCCTTAGCCATTAAGTTGGTAATAGCCATCTCAGGGTTGACCGTATACAGTATAAGATCATCGGCGGACAAGGCTAATGACATAGCTAATTTTGCCTCTAAGCCTGCATACCGAAACGGAATCATCATTTTTAATCCAGGATGCTAATGGTTCAATATAAAGATTGAATAAAAGCGGGGACAGGGGGCAGCCCTGCCTAGTTCCCTGCATTATATTGAACCAATCTGTTAGCTCCCTATTAACGAGGACCCTAGCTCTAGGCGAACATATAGATGTTGAACTGCCCCTATAATATTCTCATGGTTCAATATAAAGATTGAATAAAAGCAGGGACAGGGGGCAGCCCTGCCTTGTTCCCCGCATTATATTGAACCAATCTGTTAGCTCACCATTAACGAGGACCCTGACTCTAGGCGAACATATAGTTGTGAACTGCCCCTATAATATTCTCAGGGAACCCAAAGGTCTTTAGAGACTCCCAGAGATAAGGTCAATGAACTGTGTGTAGTGGGTTTTTGTGTTTGTAGGGGATAGGGTGGGAGGTTAAGGAAGCAAACGCTAATGAATAATTAAGTAATAATTTCAAATTACTTATGTGATTGGTATTCATTTTGTAAATTGTGTAATACTGATTTATTTTAATTATATTTTATGTGTAGGTTGCTAGTTTTGTAGGTGTATAGGGTGAAAAGTTAAATAAGTAATAATTAACAAATAAATATTAATGTTATAGTAATTATTTAATTGACTATAAATTGTGTATTAATTATATATTTTGTTATGTTTCGGGTGTGGGCTGCCGGATTTGTAGGGGTATAGGGTGGGAAGTTACTTAGGTAGTAGTTAATTAACAATTTATTATTAATTATTTAATTGATTTTCAATTAAGTAAATTGTGTTATACTTATTTATTTGAGCTATATTTTAGTTGTGGGATGCTGGGTTTGTAGGCTTATAGGGTGGGAAGTTTATTAAGCAATAATTCAATAATTATTCTTTTCAATTCATTATTTAATTTATTTAAAATATATAAGTTATGGAATAGTTATTATGTTAGTTATATTCAAGGTGTGGACTGCTACGTTTGTAGGGGTACAGGATGGGAAGTTAATTAAATAGTAATTGAAAAACAATTATTTATTAGTTGATAATTATTAATTGATAATTTATTTTCGTATACTAATTATGTAAATTGATTCATTGTTTTTAGTTTTTTTAAATAGACATATATACATGTGTTTATGTTAAATATTATTATTTTTTTATTAAGAGTTTATTACTTTTTTCTACACTCATGGGGTCACTCATTTATGTAATGGGTTTGAAGTGAAGTATTTTCCCTACTCTTCCTTAGACTGCAGTATGAATAGTAAAATTGATGTCTTCAGGGTTCCACACTTTCCCTACTCTTACGCTGTTTGGAGAAGGTATAGTAAATTCCACCTCTCTGAAAACAACACTTTCCCTTCTGTTGCACAGGCTGGAGTGGGAATAGTAAATTTTACCCCTCCAAAATCCAATTATTTTGCTACTGTTGTGTTGTTTGGTGTCAGAATAGTAAATGTAACCCCTACTAAGTCCAATACTTGCCCTATTGTTGTGTAGACTGGAGTGAGACTAGTAAATTTCATCCCTTTGAAATCCAACTCTTTCTCTACTGTTGCACTGACTGGAGTAGGAAAAGTAAATCTAACTCCTTCGAAATCCAACGATTTCCCAACTTTTGCAGAGACTGGAGTGGGATACTAAATGTTATTCCTCTGTTGCTCAATACTTTCCATAAATTACCCTGACTGGAGTGAGAATAGTAAATTTCAACCCTCTGAAGTCCATCGCTTTCTCTGCTGTTGCGCTGAATGGTGTAGGAATAGTAAATCTAACTCCTCCGAAATTCAACACTTTCTCTATTATTGTGGTGGCTGGAGTAGAAATAGCAACAATAACCCTGTGAAGTCCACCACTTTCCCTATTGATGAATACACTAGAGTGGAAATACTACATTTAATATTTTTAGACTCTAATAGTTTTCATAATATTGGTTGAATGTATTTTATAGCATTTAAGGTCCGATTACGGTGTGGCCGGGATAGACTCTGACCGTTGGTCGAAGCTTTTCCCGGCGCATCTCAGTTTAATTTCCAACTGCTGCATTACAATGCTGGTGGTCGGAAATTAAACCGGTCGGTCATTCCGGCTGGCTTCCGATGGGCTAAAGGAGCCCACTGACCACTCAGAAGCTGGCCCGTAATCCCAAAGCACGGCCTTTCCGCCCTTGGGGTTGCAATACTTGGTCTCCGGCAGACTTTCTATGTCAGGCTTTCCGACATGGAAAGCCTGTGAGAGAGCAAGTATGGGGTCCCCTAGCATGGCCTCCTTGCCTCTGTGGCCTCTGGTGCACCCAATCTGCCTGCCACACGGTGCAAGGATGAACACAGACTCCGATTCCTCTATGGGAGCTTGTGTGACAGCCGGTTTTCTATAGAGGAATGGGAGTATGAGACCGAACAGTGTTCGGTCGCATCATGATGAGGTGGTTGGGACTGCCGACTGGAGGTCGGTCGGTCCCGTTGATAGAGCGCGCAGGTCACCCGACCAACAATTTTACCATATGCACATTTGGGCCCATAAATTTCAATTTATCATATTTATTAATCGGGTAACCTATACTCTACTACCAGCAACCCCTGTTCATTCCTATTTATTTCCAATGTACCTGACTTACCAATCCTCGTCACAGGTACCTATGATCACAATGGATCAGGGAATTAGCTGCAAAATATAAGCAGTCACAAAAATACAATAACATTTATAATATTTGCACTTTTTATAATAACCACAGACTCAAGAAGTTTTGAAAACCTTTATCTAGTTCACGTCAAAGTCAAGAAAGCATTAGATTTACAGTAAGCAAACTATCGATAACCAAAATCATGAAGATTGTATAACCATGCAGAAAATAGATTATGCCAACCATTTAGAGAAAATGGATTATGCCAACCATTTAGAAATCTAAAGGAAGGTAAAAACAAGGAGCATACTTTGGAGAAATAAACATATAGGAATCAGACGTGGAATGGATACTTTCTAAAGGACGGGGAAAATAAGGAACATACTAGAATGTCATAATTTATTGTTTCCCTATGGGATGTGTAAGAAAAATGAACATAGACTATAATGACGAAACTGAATTTATCATGTAGCTGTAGGAAGGGTAAAAATTGGAACACGCTAAAAATTCAGAATGATCTCTTTAGTTCAGTAAAGGGTGGGTAAGGAGAAGGAACATCTATTTATTCAAAAACAGTACTTTATTGATCCAACTATAAGGTAAGGGAAAAATGGAACATGCTAATAAAAGCACTTTCACGGCTTTGTATTTTGTCACAAGGGAAGGGTAAAGAAAGGAACATATGCAATTATAGTTTAGCACGATTTCATGAAAGGGTAAAGAAAAATCACGCAAGTGTGTTTCCCTCACAGATTTATATTTACCTAGAACGGTGTGGAGACCAACCCTGGCCACGGGTCAGTTAAGGACAGGTGAAACCCCAAGGAAATGATTGCCAGTAGGCCAGCAGGTGCAGTATGGAAACCAGGACAGAACAACCAGATTAGGATCAGGACAGGACCACCAAAGTTGAGACCAGCACCCGCAGTTCAGTTGCAACGCCTGCGCTACACCCTCTCTGCAGCTATCAGTCAAAACCGAATGGGTTATCGAATTCCCCAGCAAAGTGCTTCACCAGCACTTAAGGTTCTCAAAACCCCGAATGGGTCTGTGAGTCTGTCTGACAGAGTGCTCCGCAGCACCTCTGTTTCTCTTGATCAGCTATTGAGTGCGTTGGGTCAGTGACAGGTCAGCTATTTGGAAAAGTCGGACAATTTCTCTAGCTAAACCTAGGCTAGTTCTACTGTTTTCGGGTCAGTGTACCACCCCCCAAATGTTGCAATGGTAAGAATCCCCAATTTTGATTGGACAAAAGAAAGGACAGGTCATCACACCATCTAGGATTTGACTTTCTCTAGCCCATAATTTACATTTTCTGGGCACGCCTATCGAACTTCAGGTTCACATGACGTTTAAATGTGTGAAACAAAGGACAGTCTATTGCTTTATACATTGTAGACTTTTGCCATCTTCTTAGTGGGGTCAGACGAATGGTTCCCAGGCACATCTTGGCTGGTGCTTCCATCTGGCTGGGTTTCAAGAACACAGAGTTCATCCCTTGGCTGAAGACTGTCATGCGCAGAAGGGATTTTCAAGATGGAGTATTCCCGTCCCTCATGCCCAAAGATTACGATACATGAAAAGTAAATAGAAACAGCTTTAGAACACAGAAAAAAATGAATACACTGTATACCATGAATCCTTACACTATTCCCATTACTTTAATATAACTGTAGCCTTAATGATTAATGCAGGACAAGCAACATAGCAAAGCATCGCTGCAAGCTTCAGGCATGTGAGAACACAAAGCAGCCATTTTAAGTCTAATGCGCAAGTGCAAAGGGTTTCTCACCAGAACTGCGAGTACGTCACATCACATGGGTATGACCGACCCATGCGCAGAAGAAATTCCCGCGTAGCAGCAGCCATCTTAGTAGCAAGCGTATTAGGATTAGTAAACACATAGGCAAGCGTCTCTGGGACACCCAAAATCCATACTAATATAATAAAGAGAGAGCCCAAACCTTTGAGGTGGGTAATCTCAGGAACCACCAATCACAACACCCAATACAGCGTTGGAAAGGGCAGTTGCAGCAGAAGGACATAGGCTATGCAGACGCTCACCATATACATTTAAAAGGTAAAAGAACCGTGCCAGCAAAGTAGTCCCTTGTGGGCGTGTCTGCATTGTGCTGTGGGCGTGTGCTGGGGCGTGACAAACGCTGTGGGCGTGTGGTACGTTCCGCCCTTCATGCCATGTCTCATATCATGTGCTAATCCCACCCTGCTCCCTTTAAATACTCCTGCACCCCATAATCATAACCCACCCTTACTCCTTCAAATAACCCAACACCCTTAAACACTAACCCATCTTAACCCTATAAATATACCCTGTACCCCAAAACCCAAACCTATCCCTAAACCCTAAAAATGCCCCTGTACCCCAAAACCCAAACCTAGCCCTGTACCCTATAAATACCCCTGTACCTCAAAACCCAAGCCTACCCCTGAACCCTAAAAATACCCTTGTACCCCAAAACCAAAACCTAGCCCTGAACCCTAAAAATACTACTGTACCCCAAAACCCACACCTACCCCTGAACCCTAAAATACGCCTGTACCCCAAAACCCAAACCTAGCCCTGAACCCTAAAAATAACCATGTACCCCAAAACCCAAACCTACCCCTGAACCCTAAAATACCACTGTACCTCAAAACCCAACCCTACCCCCTGAACCCTAAAAATACCCCTGTACCCCAAAACCAAAACATAGCCCTGAACCCTAAAAATACCACTGTACCCCAAAACCCACACCTACCCCGAACCCTAAAATACCCCTGTACCCCAAAACTAAAACCTAGCCCTGAACCCTCAAAATAACCATGTACCCCAAAACCCAAACCTACCCCTGAGCCCTAAAATACCCCTGTACCCCAAAACCCAAACCTAGCCATGAACCCTAAAAATACCCCTGTACCCCAAAACACAAACCTAGCCCTGAACCCTTAAAATACCCCTGCACCCCAAAACCCAAACCTACCCCTGAACCCTAAAAATACCCCTACACCCCAAAACCAAACCTAGCCCTGAACCCTAAAACTACTCCTGTACCCCATAACCCAAAACTATATCTGAACCCTTAAAATACCCAAACACCCCAAAACATATACCTCAGTACCCCAAAAAATATATCCCTATACCCATACTTACCTTATCCAAACATTAAAAAAACCATGCTTTTACCATTCATGCATTTACAACGAATTTCGTTGTAAATGTATGCGTGGTAAAAGCATATAAAATGTAATGCCATGCATTATAATGACATTGCGGAGTCATGGTACTTTCGGAAAGTATGCGGAGTGATGGTATGCGGAAAGAAAGTTGCGGAATAATGGGTGTTTACCCTCGCCCGGTAAGTACATTGGGCGCACGGCGGCCCACATCTCCAGCAACATACTCATATTTTTTCACCACCCATTTGAAAAATGCACAGGTCTCTCTCATTGATGGCCAGCGCCGACATACACTTTTAGACAGACCTCCCACCACAAGTTCTAGAATTGCAAACTTTAGAGCTGGGGAGCTACGTTTGAATCTCGGCATCAGCTCAACATTCTGTGATTCCAGGCAAATCGCTTTGTCTCCCCGTGCCTACCACAAATTAATGTGTTTTTTTGTAATGTAAATTGTGCTCATTCCATGTTGTGGAGTTCGCGCTATATAATATTGCAAGGAAAAATAAAGTAGGGAAACTCGAGTTCACACACTACTGAACGCGCACTCTTAAGTGCATCAGCAGTGCACTGTGAATCGAAGCGTTTCACAGGCCTGTCACAGATAAGAAATGCTATCAATACGAAATCCTACAAAACAAGATACTACTGGCTGGCAGCAATTCATACCCGGACAACGTCGGGACGGGCTGCTAGTGTCAGAATAAAGGGTAAATTAATAAGACAAACAGGTTGATTAATAAATTATGGTTATTCGAGGTTCATGATTACAAGCAAGGCGCTTTACGTGCGAATCCTTGCTCCATCAATCCCCTCTTTGATGATATTTTATATCATCACAAATTAATGGAACCAGATGCCAACTTTTCACATTTTACCCAGTTCAATCTCTTCAAACATTCTGTTTAGCTTTTTCTCAGTATCTTTATTAGGGTGAGAATTTTCACCCTTTTATAAATCTGATTATTCAATTCTTCTAATTCAAGCTCATCAACATTTCTTTTCACTCCTCGCTTGCTCACAGTATATTTCTTTTTATGTTTTCGACATTTGAAGCAAATTATTATGAGGAAAACTACTAAACATATTCCCGCTATTGCCATCAGTATTTTGCTCACAAGACTCTTACCTAGGTTAACAAACCAACTACCTACAGCGGAGAGACCATCTGTAAGTCTCTTCCAGGCACTGTCAACCTCAAGTGGTTTGAGCTCTTTTTCCAAATTCGGAATGTTCCTTACATACCCTTTGATTTCCACACTTTTGTCAGGTATGTAAGTGCAACAATGTTGCGCTTTCAACATTCAGCAGACTCCGCCCTCTTTTGCCAATAATGTATCAAGAGCAAGTCTGTTTTGTAAGACCATTGATCTGATCGCAACCATTTCGGTATTGACCATCAGGAAACCTCCAGCAGTAACAGTTGATAACCGATCTACTACTGTTGACAATTTGCAAATTCTGTGTGTATCTGGAGCCACTCCCACTGTAGGTATCAATGCACTAAAAATATCACCTACTATTTCACCAACACATTCTCTTTTAGTGCGTACTAATTCATTAGTCTTTTCTGTGCTTCCAGTGATTATCCCCACATGGTATATCTTTGGGAAGACAATACCAAAGTAGCAGCTTCCGCACCAATGGTTGGGCAATTTGAAGTAGGCCTTGTTTTCACAGATATAATACATTCCAGGAAACACAGGTTCTGACCCATCTTTGAAACCCCAACCCCCGATTACCTTGTAATTGTGTTCGCATTCACTGGAACCAATGAATATATTGTTATAATAACTGGTTCTTTCTCTCTGAAGACAAAGTTTCCCTTTCTTTTCGAAATCCAGTAACATAGCAGCATTAGCCCCGCCATTTGAGGTGCTCCTATGCTTTCAGCCCATTTAGGAATTTTCTGATTCTTATCTTTGGCTTTCTTTTGGAAACTTTCTCTTCTTTTCTCTACCATATTCAGAAACATTTTCTCTTTTTCGTGTAATGAACAGGTCAAATTATCTTTGTGTGCGTCATCTATATTTATTTTGCCTACAGTTAGAAAGTAATCACTCATGTATTTAGCTACATCTCTAGTTGCATGTACAGGGTTTAGGTTTCTACGGACAGGAAGTTCGGAAAATATCACATCCGGGTGTGAGTAATAATACTGTAAAGGTCCTCTTCTATAAAACAAACTGGTTAGAATACTACAGGAGATTCCATAGGTTAGTGGCAGATGGTGGTACGTCACACCTTCAGCAACCGAAGTGGGTAGCTTCATACAGACATAACAGTTGTCTATTTCCATAGCTTCTACATAATGTACTAACAGGTTTGCAAATACATTTAAATGGGTTTTGTTCTTGATTTTGCTATAATGTAATCCTTCCTCATCTGGTGCTTCTAAATCTATGTTTGTTTGCTTAAGGCTAAGTGTCTTCTCTGGTGCATCTACTCTTTGTGGTGCATTTCTAGTGTGTGATTCTACCGTGTCTTCTGGTAAGTGATTATTTGGGTACAGTTTCGGGTCTTTACTCATCATAGAAGGAATGGCTATTGTTAGTCCTATCCAAAGTATCAGTACTATTGCTACACTACATAAACATACTTGGCAGCATGTTTTTAAACAACGTCGTCTCGGTCTCCCATTCACAGAAGAATCAGATATTTTGGCTCAAAAGAAACTTCAACCCCTCTTTGTAACTCTGCACAGTTTGCTTACTCAAGCAACTTTTCAGGTTGGTTTCGCTTCTTCTTCAGCTTGGTCAATAATCAATTCTTCATTACTTTCGTCACTTATTTCCAAATTTTCAAATTCTTCCAATACAAAGTAAGTCCACTCAGGGCTCTGATATTTGTTATTTAGTTTCTTTATACGGGCACTTCTTCTCTTGGCTTTTATCACAGCTGGATCAGTTTGGCTTGAGACTTCATTTATTTGCTCAGGTTCTTTGTTTATTGTCTTTAGTCGCAGTCTCAGTCTTTTTACAAATCTAGTTACTGAGTCACCTTTTCTGAGTCCTTTAACTGGCACTGTCTCTTGGACTTCCTCAAACGCTCTTTTGTTGTAGTTCAGTTGTGGCACATTGGTTTCAGAATCGTCTTCTGTATTTCTCCCTAACTGACTAGGTCCAGGTCTTTCATCAGTTTCTTCTGCCTGGTCACTAAACCGGCCTTGTTCAGGTGTATGCTGAATTTGGCTTTGATCTGTTTCGATTTCTTCTTCCTGAACACGATTGTCTAGTCCTATCTGATCCTGATCAAGCACTTCGAACCCTTGATTTTCTTCCGCTTGAACTTCCGCCCTAGTTTCTATCTGTCCCTCTTCTGGCTCAGGAGTTCTTAGTGGAGTGTCAATTACCTGTTCTTTCCCTATCTGGTCCTCCTCAGAATCAAATTTGATTTGGATTTCGATGATCTGATTATCTTCTTCTATACCTGTATCGTCCTCACTATCCCACTCTCTATCTAAATAGATCTGTCTCCTGGTTCGTATAGGGTCGATAGTCAGGTCGATTATTGGGACCCAATCATCTTGACTGGAGTTCGGTTGTTCTTCTTCAGCTACTTCAGGACCGATTTCTTGGGAGCCCTCAGCTGCATAACCTTCAGCCTCGGTTTCTTCAGGTTCAGTCACTTTCTTCGAATGGCTGGCATGGATCCAGCGAGGTACTCCTGCACACTTTACAGCCGAGGTGGTTACTAGAATTACCTGGCGTGCCTTACCCCACCTTGGTGCAAGACAATTTTTCCGAGTATGTTTCTTAATCACGACCCAGTCACCTGGATTCAGGTCATGTGCTGGAGTCGTTGGCCTGGCGACAGCGTCTTCCCCAACCTGGTGAGAGATAGAAAGCACTTGGTCAGTCAGTTCTTTGCAGTATTCTAGTACCAAACCATCAGATATGCTTATCAGTTTGTATCCTGGTACCCATGCTTGCCGCATTGCTCTTCCCATTAATATCTCGTGGGGACTCAAGCCCGTGTTCCGGTCTGGAATACTTCTGAGTCCCATCAATATGAGTGGCAAAGCATCAGGCCATTCCAATTGAGTGTATTCACACATTCTTCCCAATCGTGCCTTAATTGTGCTATTCAGTTGTTCTACCACTCCAGAAGCCTCTGGGCGATATGCACAGTGCAGTTTTTGCGTGATTTTGAATGCTTCACAAATCTGTTTTATTATTTCATTCTGGAAATGCCCTCCTCTGTCTGATTCAATCGTGACTGGGAATCCGTACCTAGGTATTAGTTCCCTAAGTAACAGTTTGGCTACCATGATGCTGTCATTTCTACGTGCAGAGTAAGCTTCCACCCATTTTGAAAACAGGCAGACAATGACATGTAAGTATTTCATTCCTCGACAAGGGGGTAACTGAATAAATTCAAGTTACAATCAAATAAAAGGGCCCTTTGACTTTCCAATCTTTCCTGGCAATACTACAGTTTTCTTTCCTGGGTTAAATTGCTGACAGACCAGACACCTTTGGCAGAGTGCTTCTGCTACGTTTCTGAATTTCGAATTGAACCATGTCTGTCGGAACATGCGAATCATGGCGTCTCTGCCTAAATGTGTGTCTCCATGTATCAACCTAGCCATAGGAGCAAGCATACAGTCTGGCAACACAGGCATATCATCAAGGTAAACAATAACACCATCTTCATGTCTCCTTCGACAAACAAATTTCCTCCACCTTTCCTTTTCCTTTGCCTCTGCTGCATCCTGTAAATCTCTCACTTCCTCCTATGTATTTATTCCTTCTAGCATCATAAGTTGGCAGCTGTTTCCGTTTCCCCAACCTTTTTATTGATAGCGATTTTGTATTTTGCACAATGCTGGGCTAATTGGTCAGCATATCGATTACCTGCTGTCACTGTGTCATTGCCAGATTTGTGAGCAGCACATTTGACCACAGCCAATTCTTTTGGTAACTGGATAGATTCCAGTAAATCCTGGACATATTTTCCATTTCTGATAGGGGTGCCTGAAGAAGTCAGGAACTCCCTTTGCATCCATAATTGGCCAAAGTCATGCACAACCCCATAACCATACTGGCTATCAGTATATATGGTTATCTTCGAGTTCTTCCCAAATTTACAAGCTCTTGTCAAAGCAACCAATTCAGCTATTTGTGCGGACGACTCCATGTAAATAGGATGCTTCCACTGGACCTCCCACTATGCATACTGAATAAGCAGCGCTTAGGCCTCCTCTTCATGTCTCAGACACGAGCCATCTACAAATGTAATGTAATGTAATGTGTATACTTGTAAAGCGCACTGTTGCCAGCCGGCGTCCTGGCGCTGTATACCGCTGGGGAACCCGTCCTGGCTTTCAATCCCCAAGGTGGAGCCAAGCATCCCCGGCGTTGATGGGGCCGTTGTGGAGATTAGGCAAGCTAATGCCCAGAGTTGCCGAGTGGGACCCCTGGTTAGAGTAGGTACCGAGGCGAGAATTATCGAGTCCGCTGACCCTGGTCCACGACCCTGCCGCGTCGGGAATCGAACCCTGGTCCCGGGCCGACTTCTGCTTCCGGGTCTGCCGCCTCTAACCAGTGAGCCTCACCACTCCACAATAGCTCATAATCTTCGTCAGTTAAGGGTGTTTCCTTTATGTCTGGGCGTGGTTTAGTACTAAACTCAGCCAAATCAATGCAGTCATGTTCAGTTTCCTCCCTCACTTCTGCTGCGAATGAACTAGGCAGTAAGGTGGCTGGATTCAGAATATTACATCTAGCAATGGTTACATTTCCTGCACCTACAAGGATTCTCTCATACTTAGTCAGCCGACTAGGTGTGAGATACTGAGTTTTAGTTCTTGTCAGTAAAATCACAACAGAATGTGGAACATACACAGTTACCGGATGTCCCATAACAATGGACTCACTCTGTTCAAGACTCATGCATGTTGCAGCTACAGCTTTCAAGCATCCGGGATATCCAGCAGCTACTGGGTCCAATGTGGAAGAAAGGTATGCCACTGGACGTCTGGTCAAACCATTAATTTGGGTCAAAACTGAAAAAGCACAATTGTCTTGTGTGTCACAAAACAATGCAAAATCTTTTGACTAGTCAGGCATTCCTAACGCAGGAGCTGTACACAGACATTCTCGCAATTTTACAAAAGCAGTCATGCTTTCGTCATCCCATTCCACTGGATCTTTTGCTCCTTTCTTTGTCATTTTTATCAATGGTCTTGCTAGGACTGCAAATCCCACAATCCACTGCCTACAGTATCCTACAACTCCAAGATACATTCTGATTTCTTTCTGGGTATTGGGCAACTCCATGTTTCGAATTATTGTAATTCTCTCCGTGGTAACTTTCCTAACACCTCTCTCTATCTGGTGCCCCAGATATTTCACAGATGAGGTGCAAAATTGCAGCTTGTCTGGTGATACTTTATGTCCTCCCTCACCTAAATGGTTCAGCAAGGCAATCGTGTCAGTAACACAGTCTTTTCAACTCTTAGACGCCACCAAGAGGTCATCTATATATTGCACCAGAACTGATTTTCCGGGCAATATCAAGGCATTTTTTCAGAATCTGATTAAAAATTGAAGGACTTTCCGTGTACCCCTGAGGAACACGATCCCAGACGTATACATGACTGTCGAATTCAAATGAGAAAAGAAATTTGCTGTCTGGATGCAATGGAATTGAAAAGAATGCATCACATTGGTCAATGACGGTAAACCATCCAGCATTCCATGGTATTTGGTATAGAATCAATGCAGGGTTTGGCACAACAGGACAGCAAGGAACCACAATTTTATTAACCTTGCGCAGGTCCTGTACTACCCTGTACTTACCACTGAGTTTCTTTATGCCAATTATAGGTGAATTACAAGGACTGCTCAATACTTCTTGCAATATACCTGCTTCTAGCAGTTGTTTGATTTCAATAGCAACTCCTGCTTTCACTTCTGCACTCATTTTATACTGTTTGGTATTTGGGTAGACTGCATCTTCTTTTATGGCTATTTTTATGGGGTCAACATTTGCCATTAATCCTACATCTTTTCCAGTAAAATCCCATACTTCCAGTTTCACTGTCTCTGGGAGTTCTTGAGGTAAGTCCTGTATTGTCAGTCTTTTAATTTCTGAGTTGGGTCTAGCTAACATTAATTTGTAAAGTCCATCTTCATCTGGGGTCTGAATTTCGACGCCATTTGGAGTGCAAAAAATAGTGCAGTTCATTTTGCACAACAAATCTCGTCCTAGTAAGTTCATGGGACTGGAATCACAAACAACAAATCTATGCATTTCTTTAAAATTCCCAATTTTAATCTCCATGGGTTCTGTAAATGGGGTACTAATTAGCTGGTTAGAAACACCCACTACTTGGATCGCTTCTCCCGAGAGGGGTAGGTTTGGAACGTCTGCTGTTCTCACAGTAGAACGGGTAGCACCAGTGTCCAATAGAAAGGTGACGTAATTTCCTTCAACCTTTCCTTCAATGTATGGCCCTGACTGGTCCACCAGCAAGGAGGCGCAAGCACGCACTCCTTGTCCTCCCCCCTCAGGCACCGTCAGTAGGTGTCATCACAGAGAAATGTGTCATTTAACAAAAATTGTGAAGTTGCTGCATTTCTATCCTCCCTTCCTTCCCAACCTTCGGTGTCTTCACTCTGTTGTGCTTTGCTCCTATAATTTGGCCTAGGTGCACGAGGCAACTGATTCTGTTTTACCTGTTGCTGGGTCTTCCTTGGTGTGTCATTCTGCAACTGTGGATTTAAATCATTAATTTGCACATTACCATTCTGCACAACCTTACACTCGTCTCTCCAGTGTCCTATCGTTCCGCACCCGTGGCAGGGAAATTTCTTTTGTGCCTCTTCTCGACTCATTTTTCCTCTCGGCTTTCCCCCACCCCCAGGGCCCTGACTCTTATTACTAGTCATTTTATTCAGCTGCTGTTCTTGGTGCTCTGCTAATTTTACCGGTGCCCACATGACTTTTTCTTTCAGTTCTTTTCGCTTGTCTTCTAGCTCATCTTTACAGTAATTAGCATATTTCAGGACTTCATAAATTGGTTTAGCTTGCCAGCAAATTTTATTGTCTTTAATCCACTGTAAAATCTCAGGCCTTAACCCTAACACAAATCGATAAATGAAATGGGTCATGTCCTTCATCTCAATGTTCTCCAGACCGCTGTATGTCTTGAACACCTGTAACAGTCGTTCATAGTATGAATGCACAGTTTCATCTCGATTCTGGGTAGTTCTATCTATTCGCGTCCAATCAGTTTCTTTTGCAGGTACCTTTCCTTTCAGGTACAACATTACCTGGTTGTATTTCCTCATGACATCGAATGAAGGAGCCCCTGTCTTTGGGGCCCTAGGGAATTCTTCACTAGGCCAATCAACAGCAATTTTACATTCTGTCCATAAATCTACAGGAACTACAATGTCAAAGAAACCATCTAGATCTTTCAGGAGACATTTCTGAACTTTCACAAATCTCTCAACCTGTCGGTACCATTCTACAAGCTTTTCTCGCAATTTTGGGAAGTCATTTGTAAAGGACACAATATCCTGTCGGGACCATGGAACATGTACATATCCTCCACCTGGCACTTCTCGCATAGGATAACATTTTTCCACCTTTTCTTCTTCTTTCAGAACATATTCAGAAGTCATCTGTTTGGATCTAATTTCTTCTTTTTTCTTTGCCCACCTGGCTTTCCATTTTTCTATTTTTACCATTTTTTTTACAGGTTTAACAATTCTCTTATCTGCACCTTTTTCCCTGACATGTTCATGTTTGCCAAATCTTTGTCTAAGAATTCTGCTCTGTAGGGTTTTTGCAATACTTTAGATCTGCCAATATCTATTCCCATACTAGCCGCAGTGTCCATTATTTCTCATGGAACACTCGGGTATTACGGGTGATACTTTTACAAATGAATAACAATTCTTCTTCGCTAAGGGTGTTCTGTCTGTCCAAACCCACATTTCCAGCCATCAATTCCTCCAATTCTATTCTCAGTTTGTAAATATTCAATGGTTTTGGCTGGTGATTAGGTTTCTCTAATTCTCGGGTCCATCTGTCTATTTCTTCAGGAGTCACTACCGTGGCACTTATAGTACCAGAAGATGACTCAATCGGAACTTCTCTTGAAGTGAAAGGAGTGTTCTTTCTCTGTGAACTCCCTTCTGGTTCCCTTATCGGTAAATCCATCAAAGAGATCACAGATTCACATTCACTTGCTTGGTCATCTACTATCAAGGGCTCTTTTCTCGGCTGTACTACAGATGGGATTATAATTGGGGTTTTCGGACTAGCTTGATTGTCCCCATACAAAGGAACAACTGGACCAATAGTTACTGGAATGGTCAGAGCTTCAGGACTTGTATTTAGTTGGGAGATTTTCAGAACTAATTCTGTCCTTTGTTTAACTAAAGCCTCTTGTTCTCTATCCTGCAGCATCTTATCCATGGAGGTGTCATGTACTATCTGCGGAATTAAAGGAGGGTTATAACTCGGGGCACTTGGGTTTGTCATACTCGGTCCCTCACCATAATTAGGTTTCAGGAATGAATTTCTCGTACTTAGGGACCTCGGTTCCTCATTATAAGGTGGTGGATTCTTCATTAACAAATCCTCCAGATAATTATCGTCTGAATCACCATTGGTCATTAAATGCTTTGTTTTCTCTGTCCTTTTCCCTCCTATGGTCTCTTCTACCGTTAATACAGGGTACAGTCCCTCTACCATCATGTTCTGTCTCCATTCTTTCATTCTTTTTTCTCGGTTTTTTTTCTGTACTTTCGGGTAAAATTTTGCTAACCCTTTATCAATCATGGGTCTATCTCACTCAAAAGCCTCTATTTCCCATTCTTCTAAGGTCTCATATTGCGTTAGTCTGGGATGTAAATCATTCATTTGGGTTCTCAGGTTGAACAAAATTCTTCCATTAAATGTACCTTCTAAGGGAAATGCTAAAATTCCGCCATCTTTAGTATATTCCACCCAATTTTCCAACCATACACAAGCATAGTAGCCTCTGTCAAATAACATAAATGATGCGGGAGTATTAGGTGGTGGAATAATAACTCCTTCTCTAGTTTTGATAGGTTTGTCTTTCTTGAAATAATTCTTTACTTTGTCTACAAGAGTAATTTTCCTCTTGCTTCCGTAGATAGTGTTTAGTCTACGGCCTTTCCACTGATCTCTCACAAAACCTTGATATCTTGGATTAGGTCGAGTCTCGAGATGAGTCGGATACAACATATACTTTTTCGCAAACTACTCCGTTTACAAAATCACTTCCAATACAAATACGTCTTTTATTTTTCTGCAACCAAATCAAATGCGCGATTTCAAACAATTTCAACCAATGGGTGCGCGGCTTTTCTCGTGAGACAAGTTCCCATGCTCCTGTGCTCACCCCTCCTTCACAATGCTGTTTCAGCTACGCGCCCGCTGTCTCAACCAAAACCAGCTCGGCACTGAGTGACGTCAGCGCAGCTCCGCAACTGACTCTCTCCTTCACAAGGTAACGGAAAACTCAATTTCTACCTTCTAAAGTGCAAGTGCTCTGTTTAATTTACAACGCAAAACATTCGCCACTGTACTCGAGTGTCTAGAAAGAAAAGCAATAAAATATTCACAGTTAGCAGCAGTTTACCTATCTACCTATCTTAACTAGTCCTACCTACCTTTAAATAGTCCTTAACCATCCCTCTGCTACCAGAAAATGACTGATAGAGCGCGCAGGTCACCCGACCAACAATTTTACCATATGCACATTTGGGCCCATAAATTTCAATTTACCATATTTATTAATCGGGTAACCTACACTCTACTACCAGCAACCCCTGTTCATTCCTATTTATTTCCAATGTACCTGACTTACCAATCCTCGTCACAGGTACCTATGATCACAATGGATCAGGGAGCTAGCTGCAAAAGATAAGCAGTCACAAAAATACAATAACATTTATAATATTTGCACTTTTTATAATAACCACAGACTCAAGAAGTTTTGAAAACCTTTATCTAGTTCTCGTCAAAGTCAAGAAAGCATTAGATTTACAGTAAGCAAACTATCGATAACCAAAATCATGACGATCGTATAACCATGCAGAAAATAGATTATGCCAACCATTTAGAAATCTAAAGGAAGGTAAAAACAAGGAGCATACTTTGGAGAAATAAACGTATAGGAATCAGACTTGGAATGGATACTTTCTAAAGGACGGGGAAAATAAGGAACATACTAGAATGTCATAATTTATTGTTTCCCTGTGGGATGTGTAAAAAAAAGGAACATAGACTATAATGACGAAACTGAATTTATCATGTAGCTATAGGAAGGGTAAAAATTGGAACACGCTAAAAATTCAGAATGATCTCTTTAGTTCAGTAAAGGGTGGGTAAGGAGAAGGAACATCTATTTATTCAAAAACAGTACTTTATTGATCCAACTATAAGGTAAGGGAAAAATGGAACATGCTAATAAAAGCACTTTCACAACTTTGTATTTTGTCACAAGGGAAGGGTAAAGAAAGGAACATATGCAATTATAGTTTAGCACGATTTCATGAAAGGGTAAAGAAAAATCACGCAAGTGTGTTTCCCTCGCAGATTTATATTTACCTAGAATGGTGTGGAGACCAACCCTGGCCACGGGTCAGTTCAGGACAGGTGAAACCCCAAGGAAAATATTGCCAGTAGGCCAGCAGGTGCAGTATGGAAACCAGGACAGGACAACCAGATTATGATCAGGACAGGACCACCAAAGTTGAGACCAGCACCTGCAGTTCAGTTGCAACGCCTGCGCTGCACCCTCTCTGCAGCTATCAGTCAAAACCCCGAATGGGTTATCGAATTCCCCAGCAAAGTGCTTCACCAGCACTTAAGGTTCTCAAAACCCCGAATGGGTCTGTGAGTCTGTCTGACAGAGTGCTCCGCAGCACCTCTGTTTCTCTTGATCAGCTATTGAGTGCGTTGGGTCAGTGACAGGTCAGCTATTCGGAAAAGTCGGACAATTTCTCTAGCTAAACTTAGGCTAGTTATACTGTTTTCGGGTCAGTGTACCACCCCCCAAATGTTGCAAGGGTAAGAATCCCCAATTTTGATTGGACAAAAGAAAGGACAGGTCATCACACCATCTAGGATTTGACTTTCTCTAGCCCATAATTTACATTTTCTGGGCACCCCTATCGAACTTCAGGTTCACATGACGTTTAAATGTGTGAAACAATAGACAGTCTATTGATTTATACATTGTAGTCTTTTGCCATCTTCTTAGTGGGGTCAGACGAATGGTTCCCAGGCACATCTTGGCTGGTGCTTCCATCTGGCTGGTTTCAAGAACACAGAGTTCATCCCTTGGCTGAAGACTGTCATGCGCAGGAGGGATTTTCAAGATGGAGTATTCCCGTCCCTCATGCCCAAAGATTACGATACATGAAAAGTAAATAGAAACAGCTTTAGAACACAGAAAAAAATGAATGCACTGTATACCATGAATCCTTACACTATTCCCATTACTTTTATAGCCTTAATGATTAATGCAGGACAAACAGCATAGCAAAGCATCGCTGCAAGCTTCAGGCATGTGAGAACACAAAGCAGCCATTTTAAGTCTAATGCGCAAGTGCAAAGGCTTTCCCACCAGAACTGCGAGTACGTCACGTCACATGGGTATAACCGACGCATGCGCAGAAGAAATTCCCGCCTAGCAGCAGCCATCTTAGTAGCAAGCGTATTAGGATTAGTAAACACATAGGCAAGCGTCTCTGGGACACCCAAAATGTCAGAATAAAGGGTAAATTAATAAGACAAACAGGTTGATTAATAAATTAGGGTTATTCGAGGTTCATGATTACAAGCAAGGCGCTTTACGTGGGAATCCTTGCTACATCAAAATAAAATTTAAAAAAATAAAATAAAATGTTTATGTTTATAGTTTTTTTGTAAATTGGTTCTTCAATATGTATGTTTATATATTTATGTATAAATATATATCTACATAAATACATAGACTCTCGGCCAGAAGGTTGATGCTGTGAGGGGACTCAACGGGGTCCTTTGTTCCGTTGGACACAACAGGATATTGGCAGTGTCCATCTCCCTGACTCGCCTGCACAGATCCATCTTGCTACCTGGTTTCTACTCATCCCAGCATCGTCCGGTACTGGAACAGTGCATTCTGGGACTTGCGGTCCATTACTACATAGTGGACAGCAGTAAGGGTGGTGTTTTCCACTTGGAGGGGGAGTGATTGGGTTTTACCCAACCAGCACAGAGCGGGACATATTTCTTCAGGGACTGGGCATGCCTCCTGCAACACCTACCTGGTACTGAAGAAGGCTTAATTGCTGAAATGCATTTGCCATTTGTGATTTCCTGAAATAAAGCGGCCTCCTTGATGTTCCCCCCGTTGTGGCTTCCGCTCTATTCTTGCAAAGGAGGTGTTCGTGGATTTCTTCCGCGTGTTGGTCAGTGACATGCTTTCGGAAGCCCCCGCATCGCAAGCTGGCTCTGGTTTTCATTGGTGTAGGCGGCTACGGTTGCTTGTGTGGTGTTTGCCGAGGTATCGGATCAACCAGAGTCCACCTTCACAAACCTCGAAGAAGAGAAGCGATGTTGAGGCCTTCCTGCCTCACACCGGGCCTGATGCACTGTCATTAGGGCCTTCGCTTGATAGACTCTCGGACGGAAGGTTGATGCGATGAGGGGACTCGAGGGGGTGCTTTGTTCCGTGGGACACATCAGGATATTGGCAGTGTCCATCTCCCTGACTCGCCTGCACGGATCCATCTTGCTACCTGGTTTCTACTCACCCCAGCAGCGCCAGGTACCGGAACAGTGCAGTCTGGGACTTGCGGTCCATTACTACATAGTGGACAGCAGTAAGGGTGGTGCCTTCCACTTGAAGGGGGAGTGATTGGGTTTTAACCAACCACCACAGAGCGGGACATATTTCTTCAGGGACTGGGCACACCTCCTGCAACACTTACCTGGGACTGAAGAAGGCTTAATTGTCGAAATGCATTTGACATTTGTGATATCCTGAAATAAAGCGGCCTCCTTGATGTTCCCCCGTTGTGGCTTCCGCTCTTTTCTTGCAAAGGAGATGTTCGTGGATACATACATATATATGTATATGTGTATAGCATAACAGAATAAAAATGTTTATTTTACAATATATATTAATTGTATTAATATGGGAATTGTATTACTATAAATATATACAAAGACTGAAACAAGCAATTTCAACATATGCACACATGCAGGCTAAAACATGCATGTTCAACAGCAGTAGCAGACTGCCAGTTAACTCCCTGGTGATCAGTAGTTTTACTACAGTGTTCTAATAAGCAACTAGAATGCTAACATTCTGAATTTGTACCAAAGGTGTGGCACACATGAATGCCATCTTGATTGAATCAAAGTAGAAAATTGAAAGCATTTTCTACTGAGGATACTGCAGTAAATTATGAAATTAGGGAGCATCATAACAAATAAGTCTGCAAAGGTAGCCACCGGAGAAAAAAGAGCCCAAATATAGTACAAATATCACCCAAATGTAGCCCAAGTGAAGCCCAATCACAGAAGTGAGCAAAAACACTTAATTCTTCTGATTTGTTTCTGTTTTATACAGCGCATACTTGACCCATTCATTTCGGTTTTATGCATGGGGAGATTAAGTGATTTGCCCAGAATCACAGGATTTTCAGCTAACGCTGAAACTCAAACCTGGTTCCAAATTGGCAAAGTCTGCAGCTCTGGCTGTAAAGCCACATCCTCTCCCTTAAATGTAAAATATATTCAAGTGATGAACTGGATAGAAAACAACATAAAGATAGAAAATTATTTAAAAGTGCTTTGTTGCTATTTGTGAACTCAGAAAACATGTCCTCATTTTAGTTGTTTAGAGCACTAACCATAATTTCTATGGGAATAAGACTCTCTCATGGAGGAGGGGGCAGAGGCAGCAAGTTGACCACGCTGTGCAGGCGGGAAGTTTAAAAAAAATAAGGTCTGAGAGAGGCCACTAAGGTCCTCAGGTAGCCTAGGCTGTAGTGAAGGCAGGGTCCTGCTTACGCACATTGCTATGTTGGCATAGGCTTATTAGAAGTTGAAACACCATTTTACCTTTTTGCTGCTTTTGCACACAACACTGTATGTAACTGTTATTGTAAGTTAGGTTGCGTGAATTTCTTCACCTGCGAATGGTTTGTTTTCCACATCACTAGACTTACATCGTGACGTTAGTCTGCACAGTGAGTGCTGAAGCCTCCAAGGTTATCATAACAATGTTAGATGTTATTCGGGCTGATGGGCCCACGCTTAGACACAACATGCACGCAGCTGCAGCTAACTGAAATTCTGGCGCCTTTAATATTGCACTGCATGCATGATTTGGGCACTTGGAGAAAATCTGTTTCCAGAAAGAGAGAGCTTTTGCAGATACTGATGTGATTCACCACTACTGATCTTGGAGGTATGGGGGTTCCCCATTCAAGCCTAAGGGACCTTCTAGTATTATATAAAACATAGTTCCTAGCTAGGGAGGGTGGTGCATAAGGCACAAAAGGACCTGTTTCCACTATCATTATAATATGATTTTTTTCCTTTGTGTTTTATGGAATTGTAACAATGCCGATCGTATTATTTTTAATCATATGCCTGCTTATGTTAGCAAACATATTGCATCTTAGAACACGTCGTTAAAATAAACGTTTTAAACTTTTCCGTGTCTCTATTTACTCACGTTGTGGACTGGTATGAGAATAACAAACAAAAGAGTGTTCTTCATTCCTACCATTCCTAAGAGTAACCTAAGTCGCATGTTCTGGATTGTCTAACCATTGGTACCTTTGCTATAGGACAAAGAGCTAATGTGACACTGATGCTAGTAGGTTAGGGGTTCTAGGTACTGAGGTGAGTTTTGTGGTCCACATCAATTCACCGAGGTCCTGGGTCTCTGTGCACAGTTCTGTGTATGAGCAGAATCCCTGCAACAAGGCTACTGAAGTATTAGAACAGCGTTAATCAAATGGAGGAATGTTGAGGAGTCCGCGCAGGACTAATCCTTGCAATATATGCTGGGACACAAGGTTTGGGATGACATCACATTTATTAGCAGCATAAATGGAATATCATTGTAAATTGATTAGTAATAATTCCGATGCTCACATAAAAAGTGAAAGTGCGTGAAGTGAGGGGTGCTAGTGACATTAGAATTTACATCGCATTGACAACAGCAGTGAACAAAACTTTAATTAATTAAATTGAATAGCAGAGTTTTGGTTGTAACTGTTGACGGCATTTTGATCTCAAGACAGTGAGATCCTCATCAGGACGAGACAAATGCGAGCAAGTAGAATTTGTTATAGTCACTTGGAAAACCAGAGTCTGATAACCAGGTCAGTGGTCCCGGTAGTGTTCGGCACGAGGCAAGCTTGATGCCGTGGAGCCGAGCTGGATGGTTATGTAGAAGAGAGGCTCGCACGGTGCAGTGGATGGGAAAGGTGGCCCTAGAAAGCTGTTTAGAAGCCACAGTGGCTACTTGAAAGAACCAGTATGCTCATAACTGAGTCACGTCGGCGATAGCGCCCCGTCAAGCGAGGGTGTTGGGAAATTAATTTTTCAACTTGGCTGCAGATGCGCGAGAATCAATGGTGTCTTCTGGGAACAAATCTCCAACTCATGAGGGATGGCGTGAAGGGCAGTAACAGCACAGCGGACAATGGAGGACAGGGAAAAGGGGGACAGGGGCAACAAACCAACCATGCTGTACAGGCAAGAGAGGGTGTGGCAATATAAAAGACCATTGAAGGCAGAAGGAAGAGGCAGTGGCAGTACAACCATACATGCCAACAGACCTGATGCAGGCAGGAGACTCCTGATGTTTTTAAGCCCAACAGGCCTCTATTTAATTTTTCTTCTGCCTATAATCTCCTCTTTTTCAATGCAAATCAATGGGGAAAATCAATTCCCCAGGTTCTTTCAAAACCTCCCTCTTACTAAGTTCAACATGTTGGCAAGTTTGGTACATTGGAACACAGAGGACAGGAGGAATAGGGTAAGGACACGGACTTGGATAAGAGAGGGCAGGAGGGAGATTGGGAGGGGCACCAAACTGACCAGACAGGGCAGGCATCAGGGTTTGCAGCAGCATAACACATCACACAGGGAAAGCAGGACGGCAGTGCAGCAAACAGACCATGGAAAGCAATCGGGAGGGAACAGGGACATGAATGTGGACAACAGAAAGCAGAGGGGAAAACGGCAAGGGCAGTAAGCTGACCATAGCTGATAGACAGGAGGGACAGTTGCAGGATAACTGACCATGAAGGGCAGGAGAGAGGGGGCAGAGGAATGACAGCTGACCAAACAAGGCAGGAGGGAGGCAATAGAGGTCAGCACATGGAAAACGGAGGGCAGGGGGAAAGGGTGCAAGGCAGGATTAGCAAGCTGACCATGGAGGGCAGGTGGGATGGGAATTGGAAGCATAACACTCCATTGAAGGCAACAATGATATTTTAATGGCATACACAGAGACTGAGGAGGAAAGGTGGGATGGGGTCAGGGGCAGCAAGCTGACCACACAGACCAGGTGGGAGGGGCTGTGGCAGCACTAAAGACCATACATGGCAAGCGGGGGCTGGTGACAGCACGATGGTCATGGTGGGCAAGAGGGAGGACGCAGGGGCACGTACAAAAGACCATGGAGGGCAGAATGGAGAGGTTGGGGCTGGACACAGACACAATTGGGCAGGGAAGTGACTTCACAAGAGACCATGCAGGGCAGACAGGAGTAGCAGTTGCAGCACAACAGAGCATTGAGGGCAGAATGTAGTGGCAGCAAAATGGACCACGGAGGACAGGTGGGAGGGAGTAGGGGGATGGGACCTGAACAGGCAGGGTGGAGGTGGCAGAGACAGGCAACAGCCCTCTGACCATACTAGGCAGGTGGGAGGGGGAGGGGCAGCTCAACAGAACACTCAGAATATATAGGTGGGAAAGTGGCAGGTCCATGGAACACAGTGGGCAGAAAGGAGACAGCAGGAGCATGCACACAGACTTTGTAGGGCAGGGGGAAGAAGAGTAGGGGCAGCAAGCTAAGCAAAGAGGCTCAGCAGGGGGACAATGATGCTGCATAGTTAGAGGAATGGAGGGCAGGAGGAGTGGACAGGGACATTGAGCTAAAGGGAAGGCAGTGGCAGCACATTGGACCATGCAGGGCAGGAGGGCTGGTGCATGGACTCGGACAACAGAGGATAGCGAGGAGGTGAATGGGGAAGCAAGCTCATTATTTAGGGCATTCAGGAAAAAGGCAGTGGCAGAACAACGGCCACACACATCTGTAATGAGGGAGCAGGGTCATGGACAATGGATGGCAAGGAGCAGGTGGGCAGGAGCAGCAAAGTATGGGTGGGGGCAGCACAATGCAAGGCCAGACCCTGATTTCAGCCCCACCCCGACTGTGCCTTGTGATGGGCATCTTACTTCACGTTACAAAAAACCTTAGAAACTCACTGAAAAGAGGCAAACGTTACTGAGACTTTATAGTTAGGAAACAGAATTGAAAAAACCCTAGAAATTCACTGAATAAACCAAGGTTACAGGGACATTATCATTAGGCTCAGATTTCACTTTTTACAAAACCAGTGAAAGTCAGCTGTTATAGTTAGCTGAGCTAACTATAACTTGTGCCCCCGCAATGCACTGCTTATGACCTCACATATTACATTACTCATGACATGGTCAGTGACCTCATTGATGACATCACTGATGACATCTGAAATTACATCACTGATGACTTCATCCACAAAATCACCAAGTCATCCACTCCTACCCACATAGAACCTTTCATATAACCACTCCCACACAATCATTCACAAACCCATTTAAAGATCCATACGGGTACTTACACACCCACTCACTGATTCATAGATCTACACACAAATCCACTCACCCATACAGCCACTCATACACCCACTTACTCACTAATGCAGCCACTGACATATACACTCATACAGCCAATCACACACCGAATCAGTCACCCATAGAGATACTCACACACCGACTCACTCACTCAGTTAATCACACAGCTACTTACTCACCCATATAGTTATGCACACACCCACTTACTCATGTACTCACTCATCTATACAGTCACTGACACAATCACACACTCACCCATACAGCCACTCTCACATTCACTCATCTATACTACCTTTCACATACCCCGTTACTAACTCATATACTACTGACACATCCACTCACTGACCCACACTGGCCTTGCACACACTCACTCACCCATACAGCCCCTAACACACACACAGCCAGTCACTAACCCATACAGCCACTCAGTCACCCACTCACTCATCCATATAGGCAGCCACACACCCCCTCACCCACCCACACAGATACTCAGACACTCATACAGGTTTTCAGACAACCAATCAATCACCCATACAGCCACTCACATACCCACTCACACACCCATACAGCCACTTAGACACCAACTGACAGAGTGATACAAACAAACATTCCCATAACCAGTCACTCACCCATACATTCACTGAGACGCCTAATCACTCACTTATACAGTCTGTCACACACCCACTGATTCGCCAATACACCTTGGTGTGTATATATATTTAACACTCATAAACTTTTTTTAAGCAGTTAAAGTCACTGGATGATTGCATCAGTGATGTCAACTGAGATGTCATCAGTAATATTACTGACCATGTCACTAGTGATGTAATATGTGAGGTCATAAGCTGTGCATTGCGGGGGCATGAGTTCTAGTTAGGTCAGCTAACTATAAATGCTGAATTTCACTAGTTTTATAAGAGTGAAATCTGAGCCTAACTGTAATGTTCCTGTAACCTTTGTTTTTTTCAGTGAAAAAAAAAATATATATATAGAAACAATGTATATAGTTGTTAACCACAGGAATTGAAATGTCCTTTTATAAAATACTGAACAAAATAAAAAGACGATTGGTTAAGTATTCTGAAGAGTCTTGAATCACCTCTATTCATCTGTGGTGCTGCATGGTGGATTATTCTAAATGTGCCACTTTTGATTGCAAATATATATATCGTCAGCGCTCCGTCCATCATCTCCTTGAGTTTGCTTTGTTCGCCCTAAGTTGTCTGGGTATGCCCAGACGTGGGTTCAAGCTAGCCTGGCTGATGAGGGATGTTACCCAGAAACCGGTCCGAGGATGCTTGTTTCCAGTTCAGGGAAGTTCAGGCTGGACTGTTTCCATGAGGCACATGGTCAAGACTGATTTGCAAATGGCTGAGTCTGAACTGAGGTGGCAAAGTGAGCTAAAGAACAATGATCGATTAAACCAAGATCTGTGACTGGGGATGAGTGTCTGAAAAGTGTCAGCGCTCCGTCCATCATTTCCTTGTGTTTGCTGAGACCAAGCTAACACAGTGCAACCAACTGTGGTAATCTCCTTATTGGGTCTGTGGGGAGGCAGAAACAGAACTGTCTTGAAGGGTTTTAGGCTGTAACTCACTTTACAGATCATAGAGTGGGGCTTAACTGTCATTATGCATCAAACGGTGCACAAACTGGACCAATGCTATCAAATAATAAACTTACATAAAAGGAATAGCAAATCCCCCTTTCTTATAAGGTAACTACATTTTAGAACAGATGATTTTGGGTTGTCTACCTGCCAGGCAGGATTAACCAACATAAAATTAAGTTGTGTAAAAAAAAACTCATGAAGGGGGTTGGGAATATAAAAAATAAGTACATCAATTTTGACAATAAAGCCACCTTAACTAATACAACTCTTCCTGCGAGAGACAGTGGTAATATCATGCGTTTCTCCACCTAAGAGGGCATTTTTCTCACATAACTACCATATTTCTCCCTCAAAAACACATTCACATCTGAATGATACTGTTTACCCACATATCGAACAGGCCCAATTTGCCATTTAATAGGAAATCCCAATTCCGGAAGAGGAATATGTCTGGTAAGTGGAACCAAGAAGGAAATGTCCAGTTTATTTTCAGGCCCAACCAGTTGCCAAATGTAATAATTTCTCTAATACTTATATCTAAATTTCGTGCAGAATTTTTGGCCAGTAGCAGAATAGCACGGCGTACAAAGATAGTAATATCTTATGACAGCCAGATGTAATACACTGAGTATTAAGAGATTCTCTAGGGATACAGGCTAAGGGTCCTATTGCCAAAGTGAATTAAATCAGAGATAGGGATGCACCTAATGAGCCCCTCTGCTGATTACAATTCGATCAGAGATGACGTTTCTGGTCCTGATGCAGGCAATTGGTAAAGTAGAAAGAATTTTGATACAGTGAACCATTGTCTTTCTTAGACCCATGTGCTCAGGTGCCACGAACAAGTATGGCCAACTGCTGTGCAACATGACTATAAATACATTAACAAAACCAATAGCTATCGCAGAGGCCAAACCTATTGGCTTTGACAATGCTTGTTTTACAGAGCAACAGCCTATTGCTTCCCTGGTAATCATGAAATGTAGGACTTTTTTGCACTGCACCCTAGCTCTCTAAAACTTTTCATTACAAAATTGTGAGCATTTTATAGATAGGTAATAGTATTTGTACAAAGAGGGTTGTGAAGTGATCTGCAAAGAATACAGAAAAAAACAATGTTCACTGTTTTTTTTTACTGTTTTGTTTGGCACATGTTGAAATGTAAAACTGCATTTTATTTTTAATATGTATGAATTTAGGGCGTACAGCTCGTCCCTGAATGGAGGTGCAACTCATCCATATTTTGAAAGTAGTGACAGACAAGCATAGTGACATGCCTATGCATTCATTACATGTATGGTAACGTTTGACATGTATGGAGGGGTTCCATAAGTACTGCAATAATTGGAGGCACCAGAGTGCCTGGCTCCAAGATGGCCACACTCATGTGAAACACCTTGAACTGGAAATTCTAACCGCTCTTATCTTGGCTGCAATGGCCATCAAAACTCCAATCCTTCCACAGTCACGAGCCTACAATATTCAGAGCACCTAGAGACTGTAGAAACTGGGGACCGAGCGTTGTCACGAGGCTTAGACAAGATGACGGTTGACTGCCCAGAGTGGAAAGCAGTGGCTGACGCAGCTCTGCAATGAATGGGGAGAGAGCCCGAATCCCAGCGAACGTCCCAGTGCTTGGGGGAACATTGATGTGTGGTGCAGAGAGCATGTCGCTGTGGGGGATCACCTGGACTGTGTGGTGGTATGCCGGTGTGACAGGGTGAAGTCCATCCAGGGCATTGGTGGTTGCTGCAGCATCTTTGGAGAGTTCATGACACCTTCATGGCAGCAAGGGCAGAGATTGGTAGAGAGTGTGGGAGCTCTGGCCCCTCTTCTCGGGCTCCCCAGGCACCTGCTGATGCTGGGGGTATGGCCAGGTCCTCCATTCTAGTACTACATGTGACTCCTCAAGTGAACGGGAGGCCTGCTGTGAGACCAGGCCAAGGCGCAGCAACCTTTCCGTATAGTGGGGCAAGCACAGCGGACTGCACCCCCACTTGTCCCTTGCTGTTCACGATTATGCGGAGGGGTAAGTGTCATTTCTGCGACTGGCATGAACTGCCACATATAACATTGCACTGAACTGCTTTATAATGGCATACTGATGTATAAGGAATTAGACCCCTCCACTCTATCCATGGTGTTCTGTGAGACTTACACAGGGGCCCCACTATCGTCATCACTGCAGTACCTGTAGATGTGTGCTTCATTGGGCTCCATGGCAGAGAACTCTACCTGTGACCAAATATGCTATATGGGAGATCTGCAGGCCCTTGTACTGGGGAAGAATTTGGACACCCTATTTCCCTTCCTTGACACTTTGTACCCAGAGCTTTAAGAGTAACCTTGATGGGTGTCTCTCTTGATAGGCCAGAAATGGGAAAGAAGATTTAAAGCGAGGTAAGAGCCAGTTCAACACCAGACACACTAGGAGAGTGTCCTCATATAAGAGGCTGTGGCAATACGGGCACCCTGAAGACTCCAGCATGAAAACGCTTCTCCTAAACATGCAGAAGAGTTTCACTTCAATTGATAATGAGGAAATTGACATTTTTGCTAAAATGTCACCACAGAATAAGAAACGTGCTAAATATTAACATGAAACATGCATAATAAGCTCACTTTTAGAAAATGTGCCTTTATTTAAAATGCAGTACAAAAGGGAGTGGTGATGGACGGAGCATCTGAATCAATTAAACACTCACACCCAGTCAAAAGATCTGGGTTTAATCCATCACCGTTCTTTAGCCCACTCTGCCACCCCAGTTCAGACATGGCTATATGCAAATCAGTCTGACCCTGTGCCTCATGGGAACAGTCCAGCCCGAACTGCCAAGCCATGTCTTCCCTGGACCGGAAACAAGCTTCCGAGGACCGGTTTCTGGCATTCCAGCCGTCTTCAGCCCGGCTTGCTTGAATCCAGTGGCAAAGTGAGCAAGGGACTCACGTCTGAGCATACCCTGCCACACTTATGGCGGCCAAAAGTGGTGCAAAAGGGGGTGGTGATGGACGGAGCATCTGAATCAATCAAACACTCACACCCAGTCAAAAGATCTAGGTTTAATCCATCACCGTTCTTTAGCCCACTCTGCCACCCCAGTTCAGACATGGCTATATGCAAATCAGTCTGACCCTGTGCCTCATGGGAACAGTCCAGCCCGAACTGCCAAGCCATGTCTTCCCTGGACCGGAAACAAGCTTCCGAGGACCGGTTTCTGGCATTCCAGCCGTCTTCAGCCCGGCTTGCTTGAATCCAGTGGCAAAGTGAGCAAGGGACTCACGTCTGAGCATACCCTGCCACACTTATGGCGGCCAAAAGCGGTACAAAAGGGGGTGGTGATGGATGGAGCATCTGAATCAATCAAACACTCACACCCAGTCAAAAGATCTGGGTTTAATCCATCACCGTTCTTTAGCCCACTCTGCCCCCGTTCTTTAGCCCACTCTGCCACCCCAGCTCAGACATGGCTATATGCAAATCAGTCTGACCCTGTGCCTCATGGGAACAGTCCAGCCCAAACTGCCAAGCCATGTCTTCCCTGGACCGGCTGCACTGTTCCCATGAGGCACAGGGTCAGACTGATTTGCATATAGCCATGTCTGAACTGGGGTGGCAGAGTGGGCTAAAGAACGGTGATGGATTAAACCCAGATCTTTTGACTGGGTGTGAGTGTTTGGTTGATTCAGATGCTCCGTCCATCACCACCCCCTTTTGTACCGCTTTTGGCCACCATAAGTGTGGCAGGGTATGCTCAGACGTGAGTCCCTTGCTCACTTTGCCACTGGATTCAAGCAAGCCGGGCTGAAGACGGCTGGAATGCCAGAAACGGGTCCTCGGAAGCTTGTTTTCGGTCCAGGGAAGGCATGGCTTGGCAGTTCGGGCTGCACTGTTCCCATGAGGCACAGGGTCAGACTGATTTGCATATAGTCATGTCTGGACTGGGGTGGCAGAGTGGGCTAAAGAACGGTGATGGATTAAACCCAGATCTTTTGACTGGGTGTGAGTGTTTGATTGATTCAGATGCTCCGTCCATCACCACCCCCTTTTGTACCGCTTTTGGCCACCACAAGTGTGGCAGGGTATGCTCAGACGTGAGTCCCTTGCTCACTTTGCCACTGGATTCAAGCAAGCCGGGCTGAAGACGGCTGGAATGCCAGAAACCGGTCCTCGGAAGCTTGTTTTCGGTCCAGGGAAGGCATGGCTTGGCAGTTCGGGCTGCACTGTTCCCATGAGGCACAGGGTCAGACTGATTTGCATATAGCCATGTCTGAACTGGGGTGGCAGAGTGGGCTAAAGAACGGTGATGGATTAAACCCAGATCTTTTGACTGGGTGTGAGTGTTTGATTGATTCCGATGCTCCGTCCATCACCACCCCCTTTTGTACCGCTTTATTTAAAATGCAAACGTGAAAAATGTTGTTTCTTTTCTGCAGAAAGCTTTCATTTATATAGTTCTCCACTTACTAGGCCGCACTATTCTTTTATTCTACTCTATCTCTTTGAGAAAAGAATTGCTTTTCAGAAAATAGTGATTTAACGTTATTATCGAACTCAAGGGCTTGACTTTTTGTGAAATGTGCTGTTTCCTGAATAATGTATGTCTTCTTTTCTCTTGCCATATGACTTCACTATTTAGACTGTTTTCTTTGACACACAAACATAATGAAGTAGTGTATTTATGAAAAGGAAATGCTTGCTGCAGCTTACATTTGGTGATCTAACCAGGATATACCAGAATTTGAATGTTTAATTTAATAGAGTACTTCATTGTTATAGGATGGGACACCAGACAGCTAACAGAGTAGGCTTGCAAAAGGTTCTCATGAGAACCTTCATAGGTATAACTTCTTGTAATATGCTATTGCCATCTCTAACTGACTTAATGCTGACATGAACTCTTACCATGGGACTAGAGGAGGAAGATGGTGGGCCATCGAACGATCTCTCACAATTGGACGCTGATGACACATTCATCCGTTTTTGCAACATGTTTAGCTGCTTTTCCATATAGTACGTATTCCTAGCTAGAGGTTTTTTTTTTCATTCAATGCATCCCTACCCTGCCGTGCCCCTTGACGCTTTGTTGAGCTAGTCCAATATGCCATAAACTATTGCTTACATTGATTTTGTTGTATTCCTTACACTTTGAGGAGATTTTCAGTTTTATACTGATTATAGCTACAGCTGTAATTCTCTCCTTCTCACCGGCATAGAAGGTTGCTACTGCTATTGTCCAGAAAACTCGGCTGAGTTTTCAGATCTATCCTTTATGGGGAGTTCGATTTTTACCTTAGCTATCTGACTTTCCTCCAACTTCTTCTTGCTCTTTACAATAAGGAATTCTTTATGGGTTCTTGTTATGATAGGATAGGTCCTTTAGTTTAGAATAGGGACTATACTGTGAATGGAACACACTGTTTTTATTTCTCTAAGCTTGTTCTAATCAATCTTATTTCTTATTATTTCTGTAACTGATTTGCCACTAATTTGTATAAAAAGAGCAAAAATACTGACTAATCAACTAAAAAGAGAAAATAAGCCTTTAGAACTTCACCATCCCTCTCTTTACAGACTGAACATCAAAAGCAATTGTTAATGTAATTGTTGTGTAAAGCTCTATTCTAAACTGGAACTTCTAGGTTCTCTAAGTAAGTTTTATGGTGAC
Organism: Lissotriton helveticus; assembly: GCF_964261635.1. Lineage (NCBI taxonomy): Eukaryota > Metazoa > Chordata > Amphibia > Caudata > Salamandridae > Lissotriton > Lissotriton helveticus. Next base: position 558,153,813 of record NC_136065.1, on the reverse strand, counting down.
AAAATGTGTGAACATTTTTATAGGATTTACGCACTAGCAATAATAAACTATATTCACTTACCTCACAAGTAGACCCAATGACTACTAAGCTCAATAAACAAGAAAAACTGATTTCTACCACTGACTCCTACATCTCTACACTGGAGGACCATATGACAGGCACCAATGAGAAATTTTCACATATGGCCAAAGTTCTTAACATAAATAAAGCAAAAACCAAAGATTTAGAAGCCAGAACGAGGGACAATAACATATGCCTGGTTGGGGTCCCTGAGTCCACAAGCACTGGCAGCATAGCTGACTTTGCAGAAACAGTGCTTAAATCTTTATTCATTATGGAGAGCTGCTCCAACTTGCTTGGCATTGAGATAGCCCAATGCACTCTTGGGTCCTAGACCTCCCCCGCACTCTAAGCCTCGTCCCATACTAGTCAGGTTGTTTAACTTCGGAGATTGCTATGCCACACTCAGAATAGCTAGAGAGAAATAATCTTTAACATAGAAAGGGATGACTCTTTCAACATTTCCAGAATTTACTAAGGCTCTGCTCGATGCCAGAGGAGAATACCTTCCCCTTAAACATAAACTCAGACAAGCAGGTATCTCCTATGCCATGCTCTATCCTGCCAGACTGAAAATTATACACTGCAACAAACCTCATATCTTTCTGACCCCAAGGAGTGCTGTCCCCTTGGTAAAACAGATACTTGTTGGACCCAGAAAGAGCTCCTATAGAGGCTCACACACACATTAAGCGAGGGACTGAGACATATGGATTGAGGTCATATCCTCATTCTAACCAACTTAAGAACTGCAAATGAGTATCTATTGTGCCATTATGTTAACAACTGTCGACTTATTTATTAGTAGATGGTCATTGCATTGGTACAGATGATCCTTTCCGGGCAAACACCCCTTTGTAAAGTGGGCTTGGTTCGTCATCACTCATGGTGCCACTAGGAGTTCCCTCCTTAACCAGCTCAGCTGGTATATTGGTTATTTGTGGTAATGTTATGCCACTGTTGAATTGTTATGTGGTTTCTGTAGGGATATTTTTCATTGTCAGGTTTTGGAGCCTAGAGTGAGAAGGGGAAGGAGATATCTTAGTGGTGTTACAAGCATGCAGACGCTACCAAATGAAACTATACTTTTTGCTGGTGAGTGTTATAGATATATTGACTGGCTGAATGGGTAACTTGGCATGGAACAATTGTTATTATATTGACACATTAAGATTAGATGCATATGGGAAGGCAACTCTTTACAATTTTCATATGGCATGTGAGAGGGCTTAGAAACTCAAAAAAATCAGGCAAATTCTGGCATACCTGGATTGACATAAGATCAATTTTGTACTTCTTTAAGAAATGTATTTCACAAACTCCGCTATATCCAAAGTTGTGTTCAAGTGATGTGCCTATCACACATATGCTACATACTCCTCATATGCTAGTGGCACTGCCATTTTGATCAAATGAGGAATCAAGTTTAAAATATTCCACATGGTGAAAGACTCCCAGGAGAGAAACAATATTGTGCAGGGGCTTATCCAGGATAAACACTTCATAGTTGTAAAAGTATAAACCCCCACACAGATGATTCAGCTTTCTTACAAAAAGTATGGGCTAGATGTAGGAAGCTGGCTCTGTATATACTATACCATTATGAGGTATAGTGTGCACAGGGTCCTGTGGAACTCCAAAGGTAGGCAGAGGTAAAAGTAGATAGCACCTTATTCTCTATTTGTGGTAGTGTGGGCAAGCAGTAAGGCTTTATCAGAAGGTAGTGTTAAGCATTTGTTGTACACACTCAGGTAGCAAATGATGTTACACACTCAAAGACTGAACAATTTTTTGGTATCAAAAATACTATTTTGTTATTTTATTTCTAGAACCAAGCCAAGCCTGGGGCAGGTAAGTGAAATAGATGCTTTGCAAAATTGTATGCAGTGTTTTACAATTGAATGCAGTTTCAAATGCAGTTGATTGAATTACAGGTAAGTCAATGTTTCAAAATTACTTTTCAGTTACTTTTCAGATTACTATGTACGTGACTTTTTAGATTACTATGTACGTTACTTTTTAGATTACTTTTCAGATCACTTTTGATAATTAGTGTGATATGCTTAAATATCACACTGAGACATCTCCTAGACAAAAGGAAAGTAATTCACTTTTAGTACATATGCAGTTTTTCAATGTTCCATACAAACCAACCCCACACACACAACAATTTTCAAGGAAAAATAGTCAATGTATTCCTATGGAGAAAAATGAAGTTAACGGTTTGCCGGTAAGTACTGGCTTGTGGAAGTTGGTATTCCGGGGTTAGAACCAGGGGTGCCCCAGGGTCAAGGGATGCACTCTGGAAACACCCTCAGTGACACTTGGGCGGCCGGGTGCAGAGTGCTGAGGCCCAATGTTATCCAATGGGGGATAAAGTGCTTCCGGTTGGTGGCTGCTCACAAGCAGGCTACAAGGTTGTGGGAGCAGAGCCCCTGGTGTTAGGCTCAGGGCAAAGGGGAATCCGAGTTAGCACCCAATGTACACCTGCAGTGGCGCCTGGGTGCATGGTGCTGTTTTGGCATCGGTGCCCTGCTAGTTTCAATGGGTATTCTCCGGTTGCAACAAAGACTGCACGCTCGGGGACGAGATCTACTGGAGGTGACCTCCAGTTGGAGAGATAAGTTGAGATGCCTGGGGATGCTGGGACACTGTCAGTTGGGCCACCCAAGGCTTTGAGATGTCAGGTGCAGGGGTGTCGTTAGGCATCAGGTTTTCCTATCAGCTCCTGTCATGGTCGTGGGGGGGTCCTCCAGAAAGAGACTGCAGGCGTTGTTTGGAATGTTGAGGTAGGTCAGACATCACAAGATCTCAGGTCAGGATCGCCGGAGAGACATCCTCGTGGTGTTGGGCCACTCAAATTCAGGCCGTAGGCATCGGGTGCAGACTCAGGGTTTTGGCTGGGGCCAGAGTCTGTTGGTGAGCAAATCCAGTGCTCACAGGAGACAAAGTCTTGGTTTGGGAAGGCAGGGCAGGTATTTCGGGTTCTTGAGGCTGCTGGCTGCGGGACACACTGGGATTCCGCTGGAGCAGTGTCGAGGTGGGGACAGGCCGGTAGGGCTGGGGGCCAAGTCAGTGGGCATCCACCTTTTCTTAGATTGAGCACAGCTTCTTTGGACCTTCTTCCTCTCTTCTTCTTGTCGATTCTTGTCTGAGGAGGCAAGGTTCAGGTTTGCCCCTAAATACTATATTTAGGGGTGTTACAGGTAAGTAAAGGTTAGGACTAATGGATCCCTTCCTTGGGGTGGGTACACCTCCTGTTATACCACCCTCAAGTGGGAGGAGGAATATTCCTCACTCTGTTTGGCTGGGTCCCTTCATCTGCAAGATGGCAGGGATTGAGAGTTGTGCTTCACCACCTGCTGATTCTCCCACACAAAGTGGGGGTCAGAACTGGTGGAGGCCATTTGCTAGAAGCAGCAAAGGCCTGAGGTAGCTTACAAAGGCGGCAAGCATTTGAAGCTTCCCCTTCATGGACCCTGCCCATCCTGGGGGTGGGGGCTTGGCACATCGCCCAAGGATGCACATTTTTTAAGACCCCCTAGAGCAGCATGGCTCTCTACCCAGGGCTCCAGAAACATGTCTGGTGGTGGAAGCTGGCAAGCAGCCACTCAGCCAGGACACTAGTGGTAGGTTGTTTTTCAGGGGGCATCTCTAGAATGCCCTCTGAGTGCATTTTCATTAATTCCCACACTGACATCAATGTGGGCTTAATGTGCTGAGAAGTTTGATACCAAACTTACCATTTTTCAGTAAAGCCATTATGATGCTGTGGAGTTCGTAATGGCATATTCCCAGCACCATTTAAGCTTAATGACATTACTGCACTTACAATGTTTAAGAATTGGCTTAGACACTGTAGGGGTACAGGGCTAATTCACCTGTACACTCACCACTGGTATAGTGCACCCAGCTAGAGGGGTGGCTGACCTATGCCAGGGCAGTGGGTTTTAGGCATGCCACACAGGGCTTGATATGCACCAAAACAAGCAGCCTGCAATTGCAGTGTGTGTGTATAAAGGTACAAGGTCTCTAAGGGTGGCACAATAAGTGCTGCAGTCCTTAGAGGTCTTCCCTGGCCTTGGTGCCCTTGGTACCTATGGTGCCATTTACATGGGACTGGCCTGTGGCCAAATAGTGCCAATTGGGTTTTATTTTTAATGCAGTTTAGGGAAAGAACAGAGGCCCTGGGTACCTGTTTGGCAGGAACCCATGGCACACTCAGTCAAAGTACTTCAGCAGTTTGGCAAAAAGTGGGGGCAACCATGCAAAAAGAGAGCAATTTCTCACACTAGATAAAGAGATTTGTCACCACAATCTACTTTGTAGAAAGGTGACTTTCACTTGGTACTTAATAAAGGCATAAATCAATCCCACATCATGAGCAGAGCCTATGACTCTGCAGCACAGACACTAATGGACATTTTAGACACATATGGTACGGTAGGTATATGTGGAATAGATACTCAACTATGCGAGAAGGTACAAATATATCATCAACCCAGAGTTAACGGGCTGGGCTGGCTTATTGGGTGGGCACATTGGACAAGTGCACTCTTCAACGACTTTGATTCAACACTTATCCTGTACCCTTTCAGACCACTCCTCATTCACACTGGTAATTGAGCTTCGCGCCTTCCAATACCTCACTGTCACATTGTGGGAGATTACTTCTTATTTTTAATGTAATTACTCCTCAGTAGACTCAGTGGGCACCCTTTGAGGAGCCTACTAGACTTAAATATTAGGGATTTGCATAGAGAAACAATATGTTCTGCGCAGAGTGCTCAGTCATCCATTAGATACACTTGAGCAAAAAATATAGACACTTGAGATAGACTATATGAGGCACAACTCCACCCAGTTATTTGCAGATATTAAGATTAAACTGTCGGAGTTCAATGGGACAGCAGACCAAGAGGCCAAACATGCATGAGCACATAAGAGCATGCGGGTACAGGAAAAGGAAAAGACCAGGTAGATCTCTTGCAATGGTAGCTCGACATTCTTGTACATCAATCAATCAATCAATGATATAATTTGTAAAGCGCACTGCTCACCCGTGAGGGTCTCAAGGCGCTGGGGTGGGGAATGCTGCTACTGCTCGAAAAGCCAGGTCTTGAGGAGTTTTCTGAAGGTCAGCAGGTCTTGGGTCTGCTGTAGGTGGATGGGGAGGGTATTCCAGGTCTTGGCGGCGAGGTGGGAGAACGATCTGCCGCCTGAGGTCGCTCTTCGGAAGCGGGGGACTGTAGCGAGGGCGAGGTCAGTGGAGCGGAGCTGGCGGGTGGGGGTGTAGAAGCTAAGTCGTCTGTTGAGGTACGTTGGTCTGGTGTTGTGGAGTGCCTTGTGTGCGTGTGTGAGGAGCTTGAAGGTTATCCTCTTGTTGACCGGGAGCCAGTGCAGGTCTCTCAGGTGGGGTGTGATGTGGCTGCGGCGACGAATGTCAAGGATCAGGCGTGCAGAGGCGTTGTGGATGCGTTAGAGCCGTCTCAGGAGTTTGGCCGAGGCTCCTGCGTAGAGAGCGTTTCCATAGTCCAACCTGCTGCAGACAAGGGCCTGGGTCTCTGTTCTCGTTTTAGTGGGAATCCACTTGTAGATCCTACGGAGCATGCAGAGGGTGTTGAAGCAGGAGGAGGAGACGGCATTGACCTGTTTAGTCATGAGAGGGTGGAGTCGAGGATGACCCCTAGGTTGCGTGCGTGGTCGGTGGGTGTTAGAGCGGTTCCCAGTGCGGTCGTCCACCAGGAGTCGTCCCAGGCCGAAGGGTTGGATCCGAGGATGAGGACCTCCGACTTTTCCGAGTTCAGCTTCAGTCGGCTGTTCCTCATCCATTCAGCAACGGCCTTCATTCCTTCGTGAAGGTTGGTTTTGGCGATTTGGGGTCCTTGGTGACGGAGAGTATCAGCTGGGTGTCATCGGCATAAGAGAGGATGTTGAGGTTGTGCCGACGGGCTGAGGGATGAGCCCTGGGGTACGCCGCAGATGATCTCGGTTGCTTCGGAGAGGAAGGGGGGAAGGCGGACGCTCTGTGTTCTGCCGGAGAGGAAAGAGGTGGTCCAGTCCAGGGCCTTCTCTTGGATCCCAGCGTTGTGGAGGCGTGTTCGTAGTGTGTGGTGACAGACCGTGTCGAAGGCTGCTGACAGGTCCAGGAGGATGAGGGCCGCCGTTTCTCCGTTGTCCAGCAGGGACTTGATGTCATCGGTGGCGGTGATGAGGGCAGTCTTGGTGCTGTGGTTGCTGCAGAACCCGGACTGGGAAGGGTCCAGGATGTTGTTCTCCTCGAGGTAGCGGGTCAGTTGTTCATTTACGGTCTTCTCGATGACCTTTGCCGGGAACGGGAGCAGGGAGATGGGCCGGAAGTTCTTGAGGTCCTTGAGGTCCGCCTTGGGTTTCTTGAGTAAGGCGTTGATCTCGGCGTGCTTCCAGCTCTCCGGAAAGGTTGCTGTCTCGAAGGAGGTGTTGATGACTTTCCGGAGATGGGGTGCAATGGATGTACTGGCTTTGTTGAAGATGTGTTGTGGGCATGGATCTGACAGAGATCCGGAGTGGATGGTGTTCATGATCTTGATGGTGTCATCCTCGTGGATGTTGGTCCAGTGGAGCAGGCGGTTGGTGCGGATGGTGGTCGTGGGGGCGGAGGTCTCAGTGGTTGTCGGGGCGGTCGTGGCATTGAAACTGTCGTGGATGTCTGTGATCTTGCGGCCAGCGAGTCGCACAGGTCTTGCAAGGGTGGGACGTCGTTGGTGTTAGAGCAGGGGTTGGATAGTTCCTTCAAGATGTTCAAGAGCTTTTTGCTGTTGTCTGCGTTTTTGTCGAGGCGGTCTTTGAAGGAGGCCATTTTGGCGGATCTGATGAGGTGATGGTGGCTGCGGGTGGCATTCTTGTGGGCGGCGTGGCTGTCCGGTGTTCGTTCACGGAGCCAGATCTTCTCCAGCTTTCGGCAGGTTTGCTTAGAGGCCCGGAGGTCTTCAGTGAACCAGCTGGCTTTCTTGTTGGTATGATTGTTGGAGGGTTTTTTGATCGGGTGAGGGTGTTGGCGCAGTCGTTGATCCACTGTCTGAGGTTGCGGGCGGCGGTGTCGTGTCGGTATGGTCGGCGGGTGGCCTCTGGGTGAGGGTGGTGGTTAGCTGGTCTTCGGTGACTTTGCTCCAGCAGCAGTGAGGCGTCTGTTGGGTGCGTTGGTGCATGGTGGGTTTCTTGAAGGTGAAGTGGATGCAGCGGTGGTCGGTCCAGTGGAGTTCGGTGGTATGGTTGAAGGAGACGTGGGGGGCTTGCGGAGAAGATGTGGTCAAGCGTGTGATCGGCGGAGTGGGTGGGTGTTGTGACGAGTTGTCTGAGTCCGAGGTTGGCTAGGTTGTCGATCGGGGTGGTGGAGTTGGTGTCATCATTGTTCTCGAGGTGGAAGTTCAGGTCCCCGAGGAGGATGTAGTCCATGGAGGCGAGAGCGTGTGTGCTGACGAAGTCGGCGATGGAGTCGCTGAACTGTGGTCGGGGTCAGGGCGGTCTGTAGATGAGGGTTCCTCTGAGGGTGGTGTTGGAGTCGGTGTGGATCTGGAATTGCAGGTGTTCGGCGGTGCTGAGGGTGTCGTCGGTGTTGGTCGAGACTCTGACAGTGTTCCTGTGGACGATAGCAAGTCCTCCTCCCACTCTGTTGGTGCGGTCCTTGCGGGTGATCTTGTAGCCTTCCAGGACGGCTATGGCTATATCGGGTGCCGAGGCGGGGTTCAGCCAGGTCTCCGTCAGGAAGGCGACGTCTGTGGAGGTAGAGTCAAGTAGGTCCCAGAGTTCAAAGGCATGTTTTCGGGCAGAGCGGGTGTTGAGAAGGATGCATCACAAGATATTGAGCAGATAAATGAAATAGACAGAGTGCAACTACTGCGAGGCAGAACACATGTTAACTGAATCTGCCACCTACTATACTCAACTCTCCCCCTCAAGGTTTACCCCTTCCTAGTATGACTATGTTAAAGACTTTGACTGCACTGCAATAGCTTCGATAAATAATGCACAGCAACAATATCAAGATGACCCTATCACACTTGATGAGAGCACTCCAGTGATTTCTGGCCTGTCCAAGTGCAAGACCTAGGATAATGAAGGGCTCCCCACATAGTTTTACAAGACATATTCCGATCTATTGGCTCCCATAATCCTGCACATATACAATGAGGCAATTTGGTTATCTTCCCCCACTCATTGTTTTATTGAAGTTGAGGGAAAAAATGCAAATCATATAGTCCACTATCTCTTATTACTCTTATTAACATAGACACTAAGATCCTCACTAAATATTGGTGAAATGATTGATTCGTCTATTTCCTGATTCGGTCCTACTGACCAAGACAGGGTTCATCCCAGACAAATCAACTTCCCATAATTTAAGGACTCTCTTTGCACCAATGCCCCAAACCAGATATGGCAGCCATGGCAGTTTCCTTAGTTGCCACTAAGACTTTTCTTTCCCTTGAGTTGCCATTATGATTTTCTATACTCAAAAGAATGGGACTCCAACTCCATTTGATAATCTGGATTAAACTCCTATATACTGTGCTGACATCTCAAATTAGATTTAATGGCCTACTCTTAGGACCTATCTCCATATGTAGAGGCACTAGCTAGCTTGACCCATTGTCCCCTCTCTTGAATTTTATAGCATCTGAGCCACTCATCTGTGCAATCAGGGAATTTATATAAACAGTGGCCTACATTTCACAGCTGCAATATTATTATTTAATTATCCACGGATTATATCATCCTCTACTGGCGTAACCTGACTAAAAATATTAGCCCTATTATTAGGGAGTTCACATTATTCAAATCATTTTCTGGAATAAATGCATGATTTTCCCTTTAACCTCCAGGATAAGCATCCTGTTACACTAGACATTCCCTTATCCTTAAACATCTAGGGGGTTCCATTAGTTGTAACATTCAGTCGATTATTTCTGAAAATTAAAGAGTGGTCATTTCTCAACTTGACGGCTTTGTTCACAAATGGAATGACCTCCCACTGTCGCTGGTGGATAGACTTGCACTGATGAAGATGATAATATTGCCCAAACTATTCGACCTCTTTTACAATATTCCTGTTCCATTTACTAAACAAATCTTCAACTATTTGAGTTTGAAGATGATTACTCTAGCACGAGTAGGTAAGCAGCCCAAATTACAACAGGAGACCATAGCATTACTGTATAAACTGGCTAGCTGCCCCTAAATTCGGGCTGTATTACTTTTGTGCTCAGGCTCAGTTTGCCTATTATTGTAGCATTCTACATCATATGCATGCCACTGAGCAGTGAAACGAGATGTGACAGGCCCGACTCCTCTATGTGCACTGATTTGCTTGGCCCCTAGATGTTACCATTCATAAATGAACCCTACCGCTTGTACACAGTTGACGTTGGAGGGATTACGAAGTAGATCATTATACCCTTTCCGATATGCCCCAGAGCTATCACTTGTTCAATATCTATTGGACAAATTTAACAGGGATAAAATGTTCCTTCGCTCTCTGTGGAGTGGAGTTCTATCAACTGCCTGGAATTTATTTATAGATGACCAATTTACTGGTAGGAAACAAATTGTGAAGAGTTGTCAATGGCCCATGGTTGACCTTTTAGTATACTTCCAACCTTGGGCATTATGTTGGGCTACATATTCAATCCTGGTCGCTACACTTACCTCCAACAAACATAGTAATCACATTATACACCACTATGCAGGCAACGTGTAATGTCTGGCGACAAGAACGATGGGACATGCATTGACCTGTGCTATAGTGGCTAAAGACTGGCTATTCTACTGTACCCAGATGGGAGTCTTTGCTCTAAATGGCTGAATGGGACTGCTACATTTTAAATTTGCGCACCAAATGTAAAACACATCCACAAAAGTGGGACTATATAAATGAACTTCTGACTCACGTTATGAACTATGTAAAGCACCAGACATTGATTTTGTTCATTTATCATGGAACTGTTCACAGATTTGCAATAAGTGGGGTAGGATATTCACCCAGATCTCAGAAATATTGAAATGACTATTCCCCATCACCCTTGCTTGCTTTATTGGGGTGTTTGGCATATATACCATCACATGTACGCTGTTTTGTGTCCATTGCTCTACCACTGCCAAAGAGGAGAGTGGCCTGTCTTTCGCGGAGGAACAAATCCCCCACCATTTCAGTCTCAGTATCGGACAAAGTTTACTGTAACGAGCAACTGGAAACCTACCACTCTACAATCCCCCTAATCAAGTAGACACAAAGGTATCTGGGGTCCACCGCATTTCTACTTACTGAACAAAGCCACATTGATTTAAAGACATTATAAGCAGCATAGTTTATTATGTTGGATGTCCCTGGGAAAGATGAGGTTCAATGATCCCTTTTAAGGTCTTGTGGCGTTAACCGCGCGAAAGCGCGGTCTCGCCAGAGACCTTTTGTCAGCGACACAGCTTTCCAGGAGACAGGAGCTGGCCACGCACATCTTGAAGAAGGCGATCGGAGCGGGCCACGCGCGCGCGAACGCGCTCGCTGTGGCCATCTCCTGTCTCCTGGGAAGCGCAAACACACACAGCCACACCTCCCCCTGCTTACGCATGCGCACCCACAGAGACACACACACACAAGAGCACATACACGCACGCACACATACAGAGACACCCCCCTGCCGTCGCACACAGAGACACACACACGAGCGCACATACACGAACGCACACATACAGAGACCCCCCACCGTCGCACACATACACACACACGAGCGCACCGATACCCCCCCTGCCCCCCCCTACAAGTAAGGGCCACTTACCGCCACTCCGGACATCTGCAGCATACGCGGGGCTCTCCCTCGGGCATGCGAGCCCCGCGTTACCACTGCTCCATGGGCCAGGCACTCCGTGGGCACGGGCTTCACAAGACGGAAGTCCCGCCCCACAATAGGTTTCGTTTTTGGGAGTGCGCGCGCACGTCTTGTTCCCTGATGCTGACACCCTCTGATTCGCCGTCTCATCCGTTGTCCCTGGTGTTGTCAGCTTTCCCTTCTCTCCTGTGTAGATCTCATGTGCTTTTGCCAAGCTTCCCCTGTATGTGTATTTATGGGCACTTGTAAAGCTTAGCTGAATAGCGGGGGTCACTGTACAGGGTAAGGGGCGAGATTTAGGAGGGTGGGGGGGGGTTCACCTGAGTTTCCGCAGCTGTTCTTATGTGTTGTGTGGTTTGGTATTGTTACATTATGACATTTGGCGACGTGGATAAGATGATTTTCATGTAACTTTCACGTGATTCTTCAGTCACCTTTGACGTCTGCTCCAGGGCTCCTCTGCGCCCTGGTTGATGCAGGGTGTGAGGTGTGGTATTCGGCCAGATTGTTGTCTAGTGCTTGTTTCCTTGTCACTGAGTGGCACATCCCTTGTCTACCTCGCTACTGTGACATGCCTTTACTTTACTACCTGTGTTTTGTTGCTGTTCCATCTCTTTTGTAGTAGTAGCGTGCCTCGCCAATGTCGCAGCACACAGTGTGTTCTTGCTCACATGGCGTCGTCATTGGTCAGGGCTCTTGGTCCCAGCAGCCTGCTGTGTACCGTGTTTTCGGCCTGTGCACCTTTCCCCCGCACCATCTGTATAAAGATGGCCAAGTGAATGAGTGGGAATCGAGCGAGTTTCCACAGTAATAGTGACAGAATCTCTTCTTGTGTTTATTCCTCCTTTGACAGTTCCCTGCTCTACTATTAGTTGTCTCTTGTTTACACTGTAAGGCCCTGGGCGAGAGAGACCCGTCCACAGCATGTCAAGTTTCAAGTTTTTAGTAAATCTGTTGATCTATAACAAGGTTAACAATAAGAGGAAACAGGCTTTTATCACTCGATATATTCAAAACAAACAAAAGATCAACATTTTGCAGCACTCCAATTACTTTCAAAACTTAAATTTGCTCCGTAATACATTAAAAAAATCAAGAATTTACAATACATCAATCTATTTTACTGGATAATGCAATAGTTGAATCACTGCTTTTGTTCATTCAGCCCTGTTTTGTTTTTTAAAGCGGGTTAGAAAGATTATGTCAGGGTGATTTTAGCCACCATTTCACGCACGCACACACACCATTACACACACACACACCATTGCACGCACACACACACCATGCACACACTTACAGACACAAAACGCCTCCAGCACACACACAAGAGAGCCCCATTACATAGAAGGAGAGATCTTACAATGAACCATGCTCCCATAGTGTAGCTTGACTCGGACTTGTAAACAGTTGGTAGATCTGATCTTGCACAAATTGCTAGTGCGTCTCTGCAAGATGTCATTAAAAATGGTTTCAACAGTGGGATGATTGCTTTGTGTGCAAGTGCTTAGTTTTGGGAACAGAACCTAAAGTGTGTTCACGACTCCTTGACCCCACTGTGCAGTTGCAGAGTTAATGTGGAATGAGGACTCGACTGGGCTCTGCATCAACACGGACTGCATCACTTTCAGACTGCGAAGGAAAGGGTGAGCCGAGATCGGGTCAGAGTGAGGAGGAGGGGTAGAGATCTGCAGAGAGGGCTGCAGCCCCCAGCCGGAGACCTCTACGAACCGCAGGGGGTGCAGGCCAAGGCAGCCACCCCACCGACTGCTCCATCAAAGCACACAGTCTTACATTCACACAACGCCTCCAGCACACACACACACAGGAGCGCTCCATCACATACAATAATTTCACGCAGCCTTTGGCGCTCTTTTACACATGCATGATTCATCACATGTACACACGAACACTCAGGGACACTCCGAGTCCACCACACACACACACCAGTTCACGCACGCACACCATTGCACGCACACACACACCATTGCACACACACACATCATTGCACACACTTACAGACACACGGCGCCTCCAGCACACACACAAGAGAGCCCCATTACATACAAAGAGAGATCTTACAATGAACCATGCTCCCATAGTGTAGCTTGACTCCAAGTTGAACACAAATTCAGATATGCTGCTACAGTCCGCTCAGTGTCCTCAGCGATTCACTGTTTCCTACAAAAGTCGCTTCCTCATGCATATTGGAGTCAGAGTGGGTTGATTTCCTCTATCTTCACTTCAATGATCGGGAAGCAAACATTCTCCACCAGAGCTCCCCCTCCGATGACAATGCGGCACAAAAAGATGCTGATCGGGCACCAGACCTGAACACAACAAACCCCCTAATGAAGGAACGCCTTAATGAAGATCAAAAAATGGAACTACGAAATGAGTGCCCTTTGACTCACAGCAGTAATGCTCTCACAACCATCCATAAGGCAGAAATTGAAAAGCTGATCAAAAAGGGTCAGAAGGACGGGGCGCCAGGTCCAGGAGGAATCCCACAAGCACTGTACACGGAAGACGTAACCTTCTGGGCTGAGAAGTTATGCACCTTATTTAACTCAATCCTGCACAACAACATCATACCGCCCGATTAGCGGGGATCAATCGTCGCACCAATCTTCAAAGGCGGAGACAAAAAATCCCCTGGGAACTACCGCCTCATTGCCCTTATCGACAATGAAGCTAAGTACTTCGCGGGAGTGTTGCTCAACTCACTTAGGGCATGGGCGGACGATAATTCTGTTATCCCTCCAAATCAGACTGGCTTTACAATCAACACCGGCACCTCAGTCAACCTGATGACCCTCTCCTGCCTGATCGACCAAGCGAGGTCCAGCTCCTGCCCACTCTACATGGGGTTCATCGACTTCCAAGTGGCCTTTGATAATGTGAATAGAGCAAAGCTATGGCAGAAGCTGTCTAGACTCAATATTCCAGCTGACCTCCTAAGAGCCATACAACTCCTACATCAAGACACATGGGTCAAGATTAAGATCGGGGACAGCTCAAGATGATCACGCCCAATCCCGACGACAAAAGGCTTAAAGCAGGGCTGTGTCCTGGCCCCGATACTTTTTAACCTATTTTTATCTGACCTTCCAGACGCCCTAACTAAGGTTAACTCTCATGCTCCCAAAGTGACTGAGCTGTTGTCAAACCTTTTATACGCTGATGACGTGGTCCTCCTCAGTAAAATAAAGATTGGAATGCAAATTGCCATTGCGATACTCCTTAACTATCCCCCCCGGGAACTGAGCAGGTACTTTCTAACACTGGGACCTTAGTCCCAATGGTCTACCTGCCAATTGGTAACTGCCCCCGCTAGTATTGGGGACTCATGTATGGGTTTGTCAGCACCTATGGGGTGTATAGTGGACCGCATTTCTCTATGGTCAAATAGATTTATATAGACTCCTTTCCTGGGGCACACAATCACTACACCATCCCCCCCCCCGCCCCCTTCTTTGATGAGTTTGGCCATCAGCTCTCTCCTAGGTAGGCTCCTTTGTCTAGTCGTCTACTGGCGAGTAGGTCTGCCTGGTGGAACTCTGCTCATTATAGGTCCCCACTTACTTATGGGGATGTTTCTAGTAATGATGAGACATATGGACCTAGACACGTAGATTGTGCATACCTAGTTACTTACTTAAGCTTGGGTATACTACACATTGAACAATCACACTGTAGCACTAGAAACGACTGACTCAGGACATTTAGCTTCTCTTCCTCCTGGTTTCGATTCTCTGTGAGTAATGGATAACCAAGTTGGTCCTCTGAGTTGAGGACGGTACACCGGGGGTGAGTTTTTGCCCTTATTACATCATGATGTGAACTGCCTCTGCCAGGTCGCGCTCGCTTGATTGGCTAATGTGCGCCCTGGATGCGCGGTGAATCGGTGGCTTCACACAGCTTTCTGAGTTATGATGGTGTGAGCATGCGCGGCACTGAGACGGTGCGCGGCAGGGGTAGTGGCGCGGGAGGCGGTAATTACTGAGGCTTCCACGCATGCGCGCCACTACCGGCTGCAGAGACGCGCATGCGCAGGGTAGTGTCTCGTCAATACACAGGCGCATTTGCAGCGGGACGCGGTCCAGCTGCCCTGCATTACACCGTTTAGCACCAGTATATATACTGGCCTGGAACTGTCCGTCGGTGCCTCCCCTTCGGCTCGTGAACCCGCCTGAGGTACCGACGGACAGGTTAGTTGTGAGTGGGTGTGTGTGACCTAATGGGCATTTTTAGCAAACTCCGCTCAGTTTGGTTATCTGGGCTTGTGCACGGCTTGACTTCAGATATACTACAAGGGGTGAGGAGCTATACTGCTTACTTATTCTCTCTTTGTTTTCGTTTGTATTACACACCAAAACGATATATATATCCTTGAGGTTGCACATCCCTTAGTGGAGGTATACCTGGCTGTTATTGCTATATCTACAGCCCAACCATATCTATATTTATAGGGTTTATACACTCTGTAAGTGTATGTGTTTAACTAAGGATTGTGTCTATAGTCACTAGATATGTGGCTAGATTCATTGGGACTTTGTCCTAAATAACTCATCTAAACGTGGCCATCTTTCTCTCGCATGGCGGGATTCCATCTGTGGACTATTCGGAAAATTATTGGGTTAGGTAGACAGTACAGTGTACTAAAACATTGACAGTGATCTGATCTAGGAACTGTCTCTTTTTACACGTCTAGAGCGGGGCCTTATTTGTCCGAGCAGTTGCCGGGTGAGGTGAGGCTTACTTCCCACAAGCTGATGGGTAAGTGCTTAATAATTTTTTCACCTATTATGTAATTCTACACTGTAGTAACTTGTGGTGACGTAGTTTGCGCGCCACTAGAATGATCATCATAAGTTTATGCTTGGTCTGTCGTAGGTTGCTGGAATGATTGCTGGAGATGCACTGGATTAATACGTGGTACTTAGGACATATGTGATTAACCTAGATCGCCTGTGATCTGATAGGTACCACGTGTTCATACAATTGACGTTTGTATTTCTTTCACTTCTTCACTATAGGGAAGACCATTCGCATCCATTGCCAAGATTGAGAAGATGCGGTAGGATGGTCGTGTCCGACCACTCTTAGTTTATCTATATTTATGATTTTTTCTACACATTAGGTAGTGTGATCTGCAGTAGCATTTGAGAGTTCGGCCCTGACGAATGCCGGTGTACTGACACAGTACGGCAGAAACATGTTGGCCTTATTTTTGTTTTCCACCAAGCGAGCAGGACAGTGATTATTTTACGCTGTCATAACACTATTTTTAATCTGACGTCCAGGCAAGCACTAATAAAGGTCTTTGTTTGCCTCGACAGCCATTTTAGCCACTGCACTATACTTATGTATTTTTTGTTTGCACTGCACCTATCAGTACCATTTCCATATTAACTTTTGTGGTGTCCAGACCATTACTCAGTCATACATCGCCAATTTACATCTGGGCGTCTGTAGACTGACCATGGCCTGAGTGTCCTACATGATGAGGCCCCGCCTTGTTTGGTTGGTCTGATAGGACTTCAATCAGCAAATGTTGATGGTCAATTCATTTTTTGATTTATCTGGTTGTTGTATTGTTTTGTCTGTGCACTCCTTTCTCCAGCACTATTTCTGAGCACCTCGGCGGTATTCGACTGACAGGTACTTTTGTTCTTTTGGAATGCAAAGGCTCCAGGATGCGATTTCTGAATACTCAATTAAAAACGAGCTTCAAATCAACAACAAGATGATCAAAGTTTTGTTAGTCCATCCAGGTAAAGCTAAAAAGCTGTCTTGGAAATTGAACATGGAAAGCATTGTGGAATCGAATACTCACAAGTACCTGGGAGTTATTTTCAATAACAACGACAAATATAAATCCCACTTGGAAGAGCAACAAAGGAAGGGTGCTGCACTTGCTTTTGCAATCAGTTCAATTCAGAAGAAATTACAAGGCCCAACCTTTGCACCAACAATACAGGTCGCACAGGCAAAAATTATCCCTACCCTAACCTATGGCAGCGAAGTCCTAAAAGGTCTGGATAGCGGCCAATTGGAAAAAATCATCATAAAATTATACAGATCAGTATTCAAGCTACCAACCCAAACATCACCGGCACAAATTAGGTTGGAACTGGGAATTTGCCAACAACCACTCGCTAGGGCCATGACTTTTCTTGTGTGTTGTCACAAACTGAGGTTGTCGACGGAAGGTAGCCTAGGATATCACTTGTGGGCCAGCCTCGAGACAAACACATGGTGAGCAGGCCATGAATATTGGGCAAAAGGGCTAACACGTCTATGCCTAAAGGATATTTGGAGCATGCACGTAAGTCAGAAGGAATTCAAAAGGCTGTCGAAAATAAGCACCAAACAACTTTCAATAGTCGAAGACAAGGCACGCCTTGCTAAAAGAAGTCACGGGTGGCTGACCCTGCAATCCTATTCTTTGTTAATCCCACAGCAGTACTTAACCGTATCCTTTACGGCACGAACGAAACTACGTTTTTTAAAATTGAGACTGGGAGTTCTTAACTTGTTGGTTCATTTGCAAAAATGGAAAAGAGAGCAAGGACGAGATTTATGTCGACTCTGTTGGAATCATAAAGAAGATATAATACACATCATTTGTCTTTGCCCTAAACTGCTGACTGAAAGACGGGCCCTCCTCAAACACCTCTGGAATACAAAAATGATCAGAACGTGTAGGGCAGCGGTCCTAGCCTGTTTCGATCCTAGGAACACTAAACTAAACTGTGCCCTTGTAAGATTCATGGATCATGCAGTAAAAAAACTTTGTGAGGGGCCCATTGTCTGTGATCACCCGTTGGGATAACGTCTTGGCAGGCCACACCTGTCACTACTATCCATATTGGACATTACTTATCCTCCCTTTTAAATGCACTTTTAATTGAATTTTTTAAATGAACCTTTGACATTTTTTAAATGTTGTACTTGCAATAGTTTTTTAAATCACGCAATGAAGTTATTTACAAGGGGAGTGCTGGCTAAAAAGGTAGCTACGTATTAGGGGCAGATGTCCTTACTTGGCTGACGGTGCAGCGCTGTCGCAAGAGTCCCGCAGCTGCCCCAAGTGAGTGTTCTGGCTCTGCTCTATTGAATTAGGGTATGACCCCAGGTCTCCACAATGCGATGCTGCTACACCCCGAGGCAAGGTGGGCCCCTATCCCTCCGCAGTGCTGCGTCACTACCCCCAAAATATGTTCCAGCAGGAGCAGTCACTCCCCCTGGGGGCAGGGGAGTTCCACTGCCGTCTTGCCTCTCTGGTCCTCGTTGGTTAAATTGGGGGCACCCAGGTTCCCCTTCCGCGGCGGGCCGTCCCCTGTCTTGGGTTGTCCCCATGTGCTAAATCTCTCTCTCTCATTCCCTCTGTGTGTGCCAATCTGCTCCCCGTGCCTGTGTGACACCTCTCAGCCTTTCTTGTGTGCATTCTTCTGTGCCTCCGGCTGTGTGACCTCTGTGCCTCCCTATGCACTCCTCCTGGACTCTCCTGTATCCTCCTGTGTGCACCTACACACCCCCGTCTAAGTAAATGTAAAATGTAAATGTAGTTGAGCTTATATAGCGCACAGCTACCCGCAAAGCAGGTGTCCCGGCGCTTGCTTAGGGAACCCTTCCTGATATTCCCCTGTGAGATAGCAGGGTATCCACAAGGTGAAAGTCAGGCATCCCGCCGCGAGGGGCCGTTGTGGAGATTAAGCAAGCTGTTGCCCAGAGTTGCAGAGTGTGAACCCGTGAGTCGAGGAGGCACCAGGGTGAGAATTATCGAGTCCGTGGAATTTTTAGCCCAAGACCCGCCGGGGCGGGGAATTGAACCCTGGTCCAGGACCGCTCTCAGATTCCGGGTCTGCTGCCTCTAACCCCTGAGCCACACTTCTCCACAAGTCCCTCTGCCTTCCCCAATCTGCCCCATCCCTCGTGTTGCACCTCACAGCCTTGCTTGTGTGTGTTCCTCTCTCCCTCTGCCGTATGACCTCTGTGCCTCCCTATGCCCTCCTGTGTCCTCCTGTGTGCTCCTCTACACCCCCTGTCTCCGTCCCTCTGTGTGCACCAATTTGCATCCTCCCTCGTGTTGAACCTCTCAGCCTCTCTCGTGTGCAGTTGTCTCTGCCTCCCGCTGCCATTCACAAACAATGTTTATATACCAATTGAAAATTAAAAAAAAAATAATGCAAAGCATTGTCATTTACAATGCCAATAACTCAAACTTTAATGCTGCGAGACCTATTGCATTGCAAATGCTTGTTTTCATTACTGTGTATGGTTGTTGGGAGACTACCTTGGATGTATGTACTGTGTACACCTTCTACAACGCCACGTCTTAGCTGTTTACTTCTTGCCTAGGACTTGCTGGGATTACCTGTTTCTAAATAGTAGTTTATACTGTAACCAGCAAGACACAAGAGTTAGTCTTCCCTGACAAATATCAACTGTTTCAATTGATATGCAACTATTATAGTTGTACTTAAAAATTCCAATAAAATACAAAATATAAAAACGCATTGTAATGGTTACAATTCCATAGCACAGAAAACAAACTGAAGTATTTGCTTACTTTATTTACAGATGCTCAAAATTACCCAATGTATTGAGTCACATTGTATCAACATGGGGAGAATGAAGATTTGAAGTGGCCACAAAAAGATTCAAACTTGCTTTATTGGTTACATCTAGACCTGAGCCACGGGAACATGCTTTATGAGCGGGACATAAGAATGCCTGCAAGAAAATGTACACGTCATCAGTTTTGTTAATGAAAATAATAAACGGTGCTGCTGCGGTTTATAGGGGAAGCTGCTTCTCAAATGGGTTTCAGGAAGAAGTTAAGTCGTCTTGAATTGCAAGAAAATTGTAATTTGGTATAGCACCTTTCTTTCAGCTTTTGAATACATTCTTAACCTTTCACAAATTGCAACCATACGTTCACGAGGAAATACGGAGGCAACCGACAGCGGCTGGCACGTAGTTCGGGGGTCGTAGAAAAGGGCAGTGGGCAGATGCCCACTTCTTTCAGAGTGAGTGAGTGGAACACGGCAGGCGTGGGAGCCGGCAGGTGGGCAGACCCGGTGCTGCTGCTCATCCCTGTTTGTACACAAACTCCCCTCCCGGGCAGACTCTACCTGACGCTCACGTGACCCGTATACCTCCTCAAAGTCATAATTGTGAAACTGGGCACGTGTCCCAGTTGGTTGGCAACTGACTCCGCTCGGTCACCCCTGGAGCCGCGGGTGACGCAAAGGTGAATAAGGACAAGTCGGGGCGGGGGAGCTGAGAGCGGATCTTGGAGGCAGGCAGCAGGCTGCTCGGGAGCAGCACATGGCCCGGCTGCCACCGGCCTCCCTGGGAGCAGCTGCGGACATTTTCCCTGGCGCTGAGAGGCTTTGCTCCCGGCCAGAGCTGGCTCGGGGTGGGGCCTTATTTACACACACCCGCCTGGCTGAAGGAGTGCTGCTGTCGCTTTAAACGGCTCTTACCGGATAACCTGCTCTTTCCTGTCTGCGGCAGAGAGCCCCTGCGCCCAGGGCTCCCCACGCACGCCAACCTCGTGAGCTTGGAGCATCTTCTGCCCACGCCAGTGGCGAATCGAGGCTGACAGAACAACAGCTGATTTATTATTATCTGGGGGTGGACCGTCCAGCAGAAATACAACAGCGAGGAGCGTGCTGCGCCCAGAGGCCCCTGCTTTGTGCGCTCACATTGTTTTCCATCGCACAACAGCACGCCGGAGGCCACTGCAGCTTTTTCCAGCAAAGCTGCGATCAGGGGGAGGCTCTCCTGCCGGGAAGCCCCGGAAGAGGGTCGGTGTGACGGCAGCCGGGGCACGGGCAGTGCACCCGGAGGCAGCAGCATGACTGGTGAGTGCCCTGGAGCCCGCCCTTGCGTCCCATTATTGGGGGTGATTGGGGAGGGAGTGGGGGCAGCGTGGCAGTGCCAGGTGAGCGAGGGCGGATCAGGCGAAGGCTGCAGCAGCAGCCAGGAAGCTGCTTGGAAGAGACACCTGCCCATCCTGGCACGCACAGGACGCGCTCAATGCAGCTGCAAGAATGAGGCATGCACAGTCCTCGCAGGAGTTTTATTTATGTATTTAATGCGATTTTATATAGCGCGAACATTACCCGAAGGTGTCAGAGCGCTTTACAAAAGAACCAGTTGCGATACATAAGGATTTAGGATTACATGAGTTACATGAAAGATACAAACAGAAAAAAATTGCAAATGTACAAGTTGTAAAGTCACACAGGGAAGGGATACAAATATAAACAATTACAAATGTACAAGTTGTAAATTCACTCAAGGAAGAGATACAAATGGATAAACTCTAAGAATCACATAGGAATGGTAGTGAGTACAAAGGTCTACTACATATACTAGTGGTTAGAGTTATCTCTATGTATGTATATATACACATATACAAAAGAGAGCCTGACAGCTGAGTTTATGCGACGAGAAACGCTAATTTGAAGCGCGCGTGCCAGCGTAGCCTGGGCATGCTGCCACACAACATTTACGAGGGGGAGTCACTGATGCCTGCCTTACAATTTTCCGTCTCCTGTTTAATTTCCGTTCGGCCAGGTGCACTTTGATGTGGAAAATGAACGTGCCTTCCTTTGCACTTATTGTACCCCATCTCCTGGACTTCCGTGCTGTGCGTGCTCTGGATGCATGCGCGCGTGCAGCTCCAGGCAGTGCTTTAAGTGGCCTGCTGCCCAGGGCCAGCGTGAGAGGTAAACAGAGCAGAGGAGGCGTTGTTGGGGGTTGGCGTCTTTCTTCCTCCCTCGCTGCTCTGTCACAGTGCTTTCTTTCTGGTGTGAGGCATGAATCAGACGAGCCTCCCAGAGGTCAGGCGGAATCTACTCCCCCGGGGCAGGAGATGAGGGCCACTGAGCAGCAGCTGGTGCTTGTTAGTGCCATTTCCACCGCCCTGCTTCTTATGTTACTGTCGTGTGTTCAGAGAATTATTATATTTTAGAATAAAGGTCCAGCTGTATCCGTTTATTAATTGTGTACTTGCCACAAAACACTTTTATAGTATGTGTGATATTGTTGGTTAACTTCATGGTCTTCAATGTATAGACCTCGGAAGGTTGGCAGACCCAATCGGCCCTCACTTGGTTCAAACGTCTGACACAGACAGACCTCCGAGGCAAGTGGCCGACCTACTTTAGAAACTTCAACATGGCCTTGAGAAGGGCTCGTCTTTGCAGAGCTAGGATGGCAACTTTCTTGCAAGGACTTGCTGTCACATTTATAGAAGTGCGGACTAGCGACGGGTGTTGCCTTGGCAACTATAACACCTCACAGGGCAGATTATTTGTTAAACCTTTCGAAATGCCGCTCTTTCTTTACTGTACCATAACAATTGAGTAGAGTACTCCTCACAGGAAGCTGCATGGGGGGGCGGGGGGGGTCTGTCTGAAGCACGTGTGTTTTACAGCCAGTAGCAGCGAGTCTTCAATTGCTCTGCTTTCTCTGGAAGACTTTTGCTACCTCGTGGTTGCAGGAATAGAGAGACTTTTCAAATATGAATGTTTCAAGGAGTGTGGAATATTTGATTAAAGACCGCATCCTTTGCTTTTAGCTGGTCACATGTCCAGGAATCAGATGGTTTCCAAGTGTCTGCGTCAGGGAGAGAGAAGGGTGGGATGTCCTGGGAGCCGGCAAAACAAGGCCTTATAGCTGGATGACGGGGCTAACTCCATAGGTGTCAGACCTGACAACTTAAGGCAGACCTAGCCAATCATCCCACTGCACCATTTGCTGGAAATTCAAGCCCCTGCGTATAATAAGCGAAGCCTTATGCCTTTTAATGCAGATGCTGACTAAAAAGTCAGGCTATGCGGCCACTATGCTACCCGTGTTCTCCAAGTTAAACACCAGGGGGTACTTCTAAAGAAGATTACTTTCTCTCCAAAGGTCAGATGCCATTTCAGAGGCAGCGTTTGAAAGACTTCTGTAACAGTCAATCATTGTTCATTCAACAAAGGCAGAAAGAAGCCACGAAGGCGCCGGAGGCAGTTTTGTTCATATTCTTTAGTTTTGCTTTTATTTTTGAAGGTGAGGAGGCGTGCCTAGCTGCTACAGCTGTCGATTCTGGAACTGGAGAGTTTAGTTCGAACCCTGGCCTCGAACCCTATGATTACGGCCACCTCACTGTGCCTCCTAGTCCCTCTCATAAACACAAAAAAAGCGTAACTTTCGGTTTTCGTGCAAAACGCTCCCGTGTCCTGGGGCCACGTTCGCCTATATAAAACTGCTAATAATAATAATTAAAAAGAAAATATATCAGAAATGTACACCAGTTAAAAAACTTTATTGCATGATTTAAAAAAAAAATCTTTGCAGGGAACAAAAGATAACATGTTTAGCTTCTTATTACATTGATACAAGTATAGATAAAAAAGTAAGACTTATTGTAATTAGTAAAAATAAGATACTGGTCCAACGGTGTCAACTAAGCAAATCGACTGAGTCCTCGAAATGTTCAGTATCGGTGGAAGGTCACCCCAAGTTCAGCAGCGTCTCTTTTATATCCCATTGCTATCCATTCTATTCAATTGACTTTTATCTCAAACATCTGTCACCCAGAGAACCACTGACTGAGTCCGCGTGGGCGCTAATAAAACAGCGCAAACATTTTCTCACGTGCTAACCTTCCCTGATCTAGGACACAGTAACACAGGCTTCTGTGTGGAACCCATTATAAACAGACACTACCCATTGAACCGTCAGGACCACGGGCCAAGCATTATATGCAAACACCATTGTCTCACTGTGGTAGGTTTAATTTACATTATTTGCAACATACTATGCTACACGTGTATTGAAAATACGCCTAGAATATGATGCCATGCAGGGAACTTTGAAAGGAAAATAAATAAAAAGTTCCAAGTTAATTGAATAGCAATTTTTTTCAAAACAGGAAAAACTTATACATAAAAGTCCTCACAGCACACAGGTTGCAAGCAAAGTACAAAATAACGCACGCACGGGCAAAACAAGGTAGACGACCAATACGAGGTAAAATAGTTATGATAGGTCAAAAAAATCAAAAGGATAGAACAATTTAACTACTGAACCTTGAACTTAGTCCTGCCCAAACATCCTAAATAGTCCCACCAATAGACTATTCTGAAGGGTAAACATCACTTACAACGAAACTTTTACAACGCACTACCATTACAACGCGGTCATTACAACGCAAACTATTACAACGCATTGCGCTGGGGGGCGCTCTAGGATAGGGAATACGTTTAATTTACTATCCAACACCTTCCCTAGTGTCCACGGGGACTGGAGTTGGAATAGTAAATTAAACTATTCACTATCCAGCACCCAAAAGCGCTATGCGTTGTAATGGTATGCGATGTAAAAACCGCTACTTAGGAATTTGTATAGACAAAGCATTGTCTGTCACGTCTTATATTTTTAAACAATTTAACACTTTCATGGAAGTTGCTTGAGGTACTACTAAAAACCTAATGGTCAAAGGCGGAAAGTCAGAAATTTCCTGCCATGTTCCTCCCACATGTAGAGCAAAGAAAATCTGTACCAGCCGTAGTTTTTCTGACCAACTTATATGATTTAAATTTGCATATGTGGACTTTTCAGCAGATGCAAGGTTCTACATGTGATACAAATATTTATCAAAGCTGCAAACCTCCTTCTCTTACATATCCAGTAAACTGGATGTGTTAACACTTTGGAGACACACTTACCCCTGCCTTTGAAGGCTGGAACACATTTGTGGGCATATAATGGTGGGTAACTATTTACCAGGGGTATACTAGTAGTTTGCATAGGTGCTTGTCTACATTTGCAGGTTGCCTCACAAAGGGATACCCAGAAATCTGGCCTAACAAGTAACTTCTAGATATAGCAGTTTTGTCATATTGGGGTAACTGTATGGTCATAGCTATTGCTGGTGGAGCAGGTGCAGTGTCACCGGGGCGGCTGTGCCTTCTGTACCCAATTGTTTGACTGTATTTCACTTGATGAAGGTGGTTTGTCGGGGTTCATAGTCACCTTCGGGCCCATGGCACCACTGTTAATGCGCTGCTGGATTTTAAAGTTCACCTTGCGAATGTAAAATTCCACCAGTTCTGCTTCTTCAAATCAGGATGAGCATATTTATATTTGAGAAACTATTATTTTGTGTAGTTAATTTGATATTCTCAGCCCTGCCAAGTATCACGCATCAGGCGTTCGACTAACGCATTTCAGTGTGGTGATCCGCATCACCCCACTGAAATGGAAAGTCACACATAAATGCATAGTGCAGCCTCGGCTGTGAAGCACCAATAAACAATGCGGACTGAAAATAAAGCTGAATTTAGCAGCAGTGCTCCATGTGCGCTGCTCCTAGCAGGCTTAAGGACTGGCTAGCTGCAGAGCAACAATGTAACAATATTACCCGTCGGCATTGCTGATAAATGACATCAATGAGAGTGCCACCGCGAGTGGGTGGTTGTGGGAGGGAGGCTGAACTGGTAATGGCAGAGCTCTGCAGAAAATTTTGAAGTAAATGAAAATGCAGATACCCGCGACCGCCCGGATCTGACAGCGGACTGAGGCGGCCGATGGAACTCTCATTTATTGCTGAGTGTCACTTTGAATCATGCCATGACGGATGACATTTGCCACGGGAGTCGTTGTGGCCTCGAGGCGACCCATACCTAATTGCTGCACCACTCTCGCCTCACAAAGTGAGTAAGTGACTACTTTTCAAGTGATCCTAGGATAAGAGTGTAATTCAACGTAATAGGGAAGCAGTTTCAGATTGACACCAAGGAGCAGTGATGGCAGAGATGGGCACTTGACTCGTCGTATGCATATAAGCTCATAGAGTCCCTGACGGGGGAGGGGCGCTGGCAGACGGATGGTGCATCAATTAGCAGTTGGGGAGGCTTTGAGATTAGTGTGTGTTTGGAGAGCAGCAGTTCAGTGAAGGGGAGAAAGAAGGAGGGGGTCCAAGATGTGAGGCCCAACAGTAAAGTCACCCTTACTTACTTAACCTCTCCGCGTTCAGATGGACATCAATGGTGCAGGGCGTTGACCCGCTGGAAGTATAGGCCGATATGAGGTGCCTGAGTTGATAGATGGATGGAGCATTGGCTAGTAAGGCATTCTTTGAGAAGATGAGAGGGACCCGGGCTGGGTCAGTAGCAGGGGAAACAGCATTGTGCTGAAAACTGAAGATGCTGTTAGTCCGCCTCTTTGGCGTACAGACCCAAAGGGTTTCACCACCGCAACAAGCGCACTGCAGTACACAGGGTTGTGTCATTTAAACAACCCTAGTCCCCTGTCCAAATTACGTAGATGGAGCAACGTTTGGTAAAGATGGCAGCAGCTTTGCACATGGATATTATCACACATGACCAGTGTGCACAGCTGTTCTGTGCTCACCTGATTGCTCAATTTGATTTGACCGGAGATTTAACCGATGCCTTGCAGACTCCTCCCTGCAGGCCACCCGGTTCTTCTCGCGGATCGATCGGTTGTAATGTACCCACCTCCTTTTGCACATTTGCTGGCCTTGGTGAGGTGCACTGACCTCATGTCAGCCAATATCCCACACTCTCCGATATATCTGCCACATTCCAATGGCACCAGACAGGTTCCTTGCCCCAAGCAAGTTTCAAGCAACAATAAAAATGTCAAGAAAACAGTAACTCTGGTGAGTAATGGACCCCCTGGGGATCCATTGAGTTTTTTTTAGTGGAAAGTTTACACAGAGGGTTAATATGCCTGCTGCAAAGCACGAGCACCGTGCAGCTCACAGAAATGCATACATTTTAAATAGTTCAGTGCCTTACTGCTTTTGTTGGAGAGATCCTTTCAATAGATGCAATTTATAAATTTAAAATCCTAATGTAGCACAGTGAGTTATTAACTGTTATCAAACGGCTGAATGCAAACTGCAAGGTATAAGTTTAAGAGTTAATTTCTCCCCAGTTTTTCATTATCCTAATGTTGCAAAAAGGGTTCATTTGGGTAGACATCAATTCTTATTAGTAAAGAGAACCCCCAACCATGGTGGCACATTTTAAATTCTGAGATTCTGCTTCTACAGATCAAGCACTCTTATACTATACCCAGTATGAATGACCTATGACTCCTTTCCTACACCGCTTATGTAACATTTCCTATGCACTGCTTACACGCATATGATTCATTGTCTCTGTGTGATGTAAAGTGCTCTGGCACCCTATACTGGTATGAGTAGCTCTAAAAAACAAAAGCATGTGAGAGAGAGAGAGTGGTTATGGAGACTTGTGGGTCACTGTTAAAGGGTGGTAAATCACAATTGTCTAAATTGCTTAATTTTGCTCGAGAGAAAGTGTCACTCATAGTAGTTGAAATGTCACTCATAATTACACTGAAATTATGAAAATAACACACATATCAATCTGAAAC
Organism: Lissotriton helveticus; assembly: GCF_964261635.1. Classification (NCBI taxonomy): domain Eukaryota; kingdom Metazoa; phylum Chordata; class Amphibia; order Caudata; family Salamandridae; genus Lissotriton; species Lissotriton helveticus. Next base: position 558,126,456 of record NC_136065.1, on the reverse strand, counting down.
CTTGGCAGCTATGTATTCTGTGCTCATGATGGCCGTTCAATCGTACCTTAACTCGATTATTAAGCCTTCATGAGACAGTGGTTGCTCATATGTTTCAAATTTGTGTAGTTCTGTGGGTTGCCAATTTTCCTTTTGTTTTTCTAACCAGTGTGCCATGTTGATTAGCTAGGCGAGTTGTGTGTAGATGGTGCGTAGTGATGCAAGTGTGAGCTTTTAAGAATGCCGTTGCATTCAGTTGTTGAGCTCTTAAATCTGAGTAACTTTTGAAATGTTTAGAAGAGCATTAGTATACTTTGGTAATTTAGGTCTGTACCGCTTTAAATCTCTGAAAGCACAGTATGGAGCACAGCTAAGCCAAGAAGAATGGGAGGGTGTATCCAAGGTAATTTGCCTTGGGATTAGGGTAAAAAGATTAGAGCAATTGATCTTGGCATTACAGTGTAGAGAAGGCTTACTGGTGCCCATGAAAAAAAATGATTTTTCAACTTCACAGATTGTGTACAATGCGTGTGGCAGAGCACACTTTTCTTTAAATTATAATTGTTTGTATTTTTGTTTCTGTGTAGTTTCATTTAATGTGTTTGACTGAATAAGCAGGCACATTTTCTCAAGAACGACCTACCCTCATGTTCTTGCAACTGCTCCAGGTAGGAATCATTTTTAATGTAGTTAACCTTTTGGAAGCTGCTGTGATATTAAGAACCAGCTGTGATTAGTAACCTTATATGCTTGGTTGTGGTCACATTTTTAATACTTTGGGATGATTCTGAATATTGCCCTGCATATTTGTATGGGATTTTATGACTTATGTATTCTAGAAATGAATTGTGTATGATCACTTAACTGTATGTATTTCTGTATATATTCATGATTGAATTTTAGTTTAATTATTGTTGTTCGCGCTCAGGCTTTTATGTTTTTTCAAAGACTGAATAAGGATTTTCTTGATTTGATTTAACATGTATTTGACTGACTATAGAGGACCCACCAGTGGGTTCCCGGCAAATTCTCTCTATTTCCAAAACATAACTTTTCCCTTGGGGCAATGTGTGAGAGCAGATCAACTGGACAAGAGCGTTGAATCCTCCAACGAGAATGCCTCCCCATGTTCAAGTCCCCCCACTTCTTTGAGTGTAAAAAAAAAAGACCGCAGGTAATTAATTGTACAGAGTGGGCGTAGAGGAGGAGTAGGCACGGAAATCCATGATTTGCATAAGTGTACACCGGGAGGATCTGGTGTAACCTCCAGAAATCAAAAAATGTATGCGAATCATATAAAAGGATACGTGGTTCCTCCCTTTTGTTCTTTTTGAACAAAGCCTTTTGAGTAGTAGGGGTGGCTTCTTTCGTGGCCATAATAGCATGTGAATGAGTTAGGGCTTGGACGAACAGTCCACAAGGGGCCCTTTACACTCACAGCAGATGTAGGTGGAACTGTGCTCCTTTCGCTGGCCATTGATTCATCATGCTCAATAGTCATCACAATTTGGTTGAGGCTTTGGTCATGTAGAATAAGGCTTACACCAATATGGGTGGTCCCTCAAAGACTTATAATAAATTAAATATATATTACTTTTATGTACTGAAGGTCGATAGACCTTCAGATGATCATTCAGTGGTGAAATATTTCTGGAAGAGAAATATTGAAACTCGTTTGTAACTCAAAGGCTAATCTAAGATCTGGAATATGTGACTGGTATATATCAGGTGCTCGTCTGGAGATAGGGTTAAGGTTTGTTGTTGGAAAATGTTGCTATTGCTGCTCAAATCCTGCATGCCACCTGAAACTGTGTTAATTTTGCCAGATAGTTTGGTCGATGGCTTGTGGATGAACCACGTTGTTTCGAAGCTAGAGTGACCTTCAACTGGAAGCCAAGACCTGATGTTTGGAGATAGCCACATGTATCTAATAGCTGCTCTGCTGCATGTTGTATCACATTGAGTACTGCTGCTCTTCATATTGAGGTTTCCATTAGAACTGAGCCACTCTAGACTGGTGGCGAGTTTGCTAAAGCCTTTGGTCGTTTGTACAAAGATCATTCTCCAGGATGTACACTTTGTTTTACAGTAGGTGCAGTTGTGTTGCTTTTACCTTTTTAGGTCTCGGCTAGTAACGCGCTGAAAGCGCGTTCTCGCCGAGAACTATAGTCGGCGTCTCAGCAGACTGAGACGCCGAAGTTAGACAAGACCTGGCCGCACGCAGCGTTTCCCCATAGGATAACGTTGTGCGCGCGGCCAGGTCTTTTCTCCACAGCTTGTCAGAAAGGACCGGATCGAGTCGCGCGCCTCTCTGGAATGCAGGGGGAGTCTGCAGAGAGGCGCGCGGCGCTGATAAGCGTCGAAGCTTGTTGTTGCTGCTTGTACAGAAGAATATAATGAACAAACACAGTGCAAATGCCGCAAAATTCAAAACTGCAAACTTATTTGTATAAACATACGACTTGAACGATATGTTTATTGAATAAATCAAAACTGGTTTTTTTATAACTTTTTTCAATTTTTCACTTCTATTTTGATAGTGACTCACACAAATTTGGTACAAATATTAAAACATCTGGAGTGCACAAAAAACGTTATTTACAGTGATTATAAACTCATTAAGTAACAGTCAATCCTCATTCATACCTCACTCATCCCGTCACAAAACTACAATTAACAATGAAAACATAAATGATTCAATACATGCTGTAAACATGAACAGCAAAGAAAGCCAATGTTGATTACACAGTAAATTTGATGTGAATTAATATTTCTGTGGCAATTGTAAATAGACCAATTTTGGCTATTGAAAGGTCTACGCGTTTCGAACTAACATAACTGTGTAGTTCTCATCAGGACCGATCTGAAACAGAAAAACAAAGGTTTTTTTGAAGGGGAAAAGGAACTCCTATATGCTGCCTAGCCCCAAAACTCAAGTGACCTCACCTACCTTGCACTTGGCTACAAGAAGCTGGGAAGTTCAGTAAAAGATTGATCTAAAAAGTTTATCAAAAGAAACCAATCAGTGTTGCACCATATCACCCATACCGGAACACCAAAATACACCATTTGTATCACAAACTTACTTCAAGCTGTGGCAAGGCGTTTAAATTCAGCCCGTCCCGCCTGTCTGTATGAAAACAGCGGAGAAAAGAGAAAACGGGAGGCTGAGTCAGAACCCGCAAATCCAATCGACTTAATGACAGTGCGCACGGATGGATGGGGAGGGGGCCGCTTACCTCTGCTGGCAAGTCGGGCGCCTGCGTTTATTTGGAGACGGATTGTCGGTGTCGATGAATGAGCTGCAAATGAAGGAAACAATTTACGCGTGTGACTTAACATTTTGGCTTCAGTCCCACAGTTAAGGCTTGAAGGGCAGAGCGTTGCCGCTTACCTCTGTCGGCGTTTAGTGCGCAGTGTACTTGTGGAAGGAAGCGTTCTCCTGTTGTCGATCAGTACGCTGTGCAGAAAAATATTAGCAGGAACTTAGTAGTGTAAATAAAACGGAGTCCTCACCCTCAGTGTTTAGAAGCGAAGTCAGACTTACTCAGGAGATCTTCATACGAGCCCATCTTGCATCAAAGCAGTCCAAAACGCTGCACTGGGTGTTTGCACTTCCTGGTTGGCATTGAATGCTGGGAATTGTAGTCTTATGGAAGTTTGCACTTCCTGGTTGGCATTGAATGCTGGGAAATGAAGTCTTGTGGGAATATGTTGATTGAAGAAGCTATATTGATGTTTGTTTGAAAAATTTTGGAAAGATTCAGTGGTGGCTGGGTGGCGGCCTAGATGATAAGATTGGAATTATTAATGGCTTAACATATGTGTGACTACAGTTTAAAAATTTCAGTCAGTTCGTTTAGTCCCAGAAATGCAGTGTTGAATTTGACGATAAGCATGGCCTCACGCTTGATTAATTTAGCGTCCAAGTCACCACCTCTGATATCATTTTCAACTTTAGAGATGACTGTCCATGTCACCTCATTTTCATGATGATTTTTCTCTCTCCAGTGATTGACTAGGGGGGCATTCGCAACATTGTTTTTAATTCTGGATTTGTGTTGCTGAATCCTCACGCGTACCTCTTGGTTGGTTTTTCCAATGTACAAGAGGTTGCATGGACACCAGATTCCATAGACCACATACCTGGTCTTGCAGTTTGAAAAAGTATTGTGTCTCCAATTAATTGAATTGTGGGTGAACACTTTCCCTTCCTTGGTGGATTCGCAGCACGAACAGTTGCCACATTTGTGGTGCCCCTGGATGGGAGGCAGACACAACATGGAACGTAGATCAGATTTTTTAATTGCTGGTAATGCTGCTCTTACTAGATGGTTCGAAATGCTGTAGTTCTTCCTGAAAGCAAACAGCGGCTCACTTTTAAATGCTAGATCTAAATTTTTGACTAGGTGCCAATTCTGTTTGACTAATTTTTTTAGTTTGTTGGAATTGGGGCAGAATGTGGATACAAAAACCATACGGTCTGTCGTCTTTTTTGTTCTCCTTTCAAGCAAGCATTCTCTTGGTGTCCACCAAGCTCTTTTGCAAGATTTCCTGAGGAGTTTCTTTGGGTAGCCTCGTTGTTTCAAGTTGTTTGTCAAAGCTTCCGCGTGTCTTAGATATTCCTCCTTTTCCGTGCAATTGCGACGGATGCGAAGATATTGCCCATAGGGCAAATTGTCTTTTAAACTTCGCGGATGGTTGCTCCCAAAATGTAACGCTTTGTTCCGATCAGTGGGCTTTTTATACAGTGTAGTCACTAAGCCCCCCATCGAGGGGTAGACCTCCACATCTAGGAATGGCATTTTGTCCCGTGAGTAATCTAGACTGAACTGAATGGCTGGCACCCTTGTGTTGATCCATTGGTGGAAATTTTTTAAGTTCTCTTCTGACCCAGTCCACACAAAGAACACGTCGTCAATAAACCGATACCAATTGGTTATCCATTGTGAAAACGGATTGTTGGTGTAAATGAATGCTTCTTCATATTTAGCCATAAAAAGAATTGCCAATTCTGGGGCAAAGGGACACCCCATGGCGACTCCGCCTACTTGGAAGAAAAAGTCCCCGTTGAATTGGAAATAATTTTTCTTGAGGGCAAACTCAGCAAGTTTCTTTATAAACCACGTTGGAACTTTATGTGGTCGTTCTCGTGCCTCGAGGTATATTTCTAGGACATTGATGCCCTCTTCTTGTGGTATTTTGGTGTAGAGCGATGTAATGTCCATAGAGACCAGTATGTCAGTACTTCTATCAAACTTGATATTGGAAAGTTTATTTAAGAAATCGGTGGTGTCTTGTAAATAGGATTTCACTTGATGTACAAAAGGTTTTAGAAAAAAATCCACGAATTTGGAGATAGGTTCGAGCAAGGACCCACATCCAGATACTATTGGACGGCCAGGAGGTGCAGATGCATCTTTATGTATTTTAGGCAAGACATATAGAAGCGGTGTTCTCGGGTGTTTTGTTTTCAAGAATTCTAATTCTTTCTTGCCGAGGAATCCCTGAATTTCACATTCGTCCAACAAGGCAAACAGTTCATTTTTTAATTCGGATGTGGGGTCTTTTTGAATTTTGCGATAACATGAAATGTCCTCCAATTGTCTAGTAACCTCCTTGATGTAAAGGTCTTTGTCCCAGATGACTATAGAGCCGCCTTTGTCGGCCTGTTTGATTATGACCGACGTGTCAGATTTAAGATTGGCCAAGGCAGCAGATTCTCCTTTTGAGATGTTGTGTTTGATCCAATTGTTGTTATTTTCCATTTGCGCTATGGCTGATAATACGGTGCGCTCAAATGTGATCAATTCTTTTGGGACTTTATTTATGGGTGGACAAAATGTCGATTTGTTACGTAGGCCTGTTGTTTCCATTATGGGTTGGTACGTATTTTCTGAAAAAAATATTTTCAACCTTAGTTTGCGGCAAAATTCGATCACTTCAGTTTTTAATTTAATGAAGTCGGTCTGTTTAGATGGAACGAATGTTAGTCCCTTGCTCAAAATGGATTCCTCATCCTTTGTCAGAATTTTCTTTGAAAGATTAAAAATGGGTGAGGGCATTAATTTTTGTAATTTTGCCGTCTCGTTGACATTTCCCATGGTTGAGGGGTATTCCGTGTCTTGCCTCGTTGTTTTGGCTGGCCTCTGCCTAAAAAAGGCCCTTGGTGTTGCTGGTTGAAGCCTTGCTGTTGTTGTTGATGGCCACCTCTTTTGTTGTAATTACTTTGATAGGTGGAATGATCACCTTCGTTTGAACTACCCGAGGATGATGTGTCCGAAAAGGTTATGAATTTATTGTAGGATCTCCCCTGATTTTGCTGTAGGTGTTTCCTTGATTCAGGTCTTGAATAAAAGTCAGTTTGGAGAAAAGGGTACACTTTTTCTAAATTGAAATTCAGCTTGTCCTTTTCGAATTGTGCTGTTTTTTGGTTGACAGTGTAATCTTTGAATTCTCCTATTTCCTTCTGGACTTTTTCCAATAAAGCTTTTGAATCAGTAATTAGTTCGTTGGTGGAGATCGCATTTTCTAGTGCTTGGATTTCCTCTAGTTGTGTTTTCGACGGCTCAAAGATTGTCGAAAACACAACTAGAGGAAATCCAAGCACTAGAAAATGCGATCTCCACCAACGAACTAATTACTGATTTTCTCCAAACTGACTTTTATTCAAGACCTGAATCAAGGAAACACCTACAGCAAAATCAGGGGAGATCCTACAATAAATTCATAACCTTTTCGGACACATCATCCTCGGGTAGTTCAAACGAAGGTGATCATTCCACCTATCAAAGTAATTACAACAAAAGAGGTGGCCATCAACAACAACAGCAAGGCTTCAACCAGCAACACCAAGGGCCTTTTTTAGGCAGAGGCCAGCCAAAACAACGAGGCAAGACACGGAATACCCCTCAACCATGGGAAATGTCAACGAGACGGCAAAATTACAAAAATTAATGCCCTCACCCATTTTTAATCTTTCAAAGAAAATTCTGACAAAGGATGAGGAATCCATTTTGAGCAAGGGACTAACATTCGTTCCATCTAAACAGACCGACTTCATTAAATTAAAAACTGAAGTGATCGAATTTTGCCGCAAACTAAGGTTGAAAATATTTTTTTCAGAAAATACGTACCAACCCATAATGGAAACAACAGGCCTACGTAACAAATCGACATTTTGTCCACCCATAAATAAAGTCCCAAAAGAATTGATCACATTTGAGCGCACCGTATTATCAGCCATAGCGCAAATGGAAAATAACAACAATTGGATCAAACACAACATCTCAAAAGGAGAATCTGCTGCCTTGGCCAATCTTAAATCTGACACGTCGGTCATAATCAAACAGGCCGACAAAGGCGGCTCTATAGTCATCTGGGACAAAGACCTTTACATCAAGGAGGTTACTAGACAATTGGAGGACATTTCATGTTATCGCAAAATTCAAAAAGACCCCACATCCGAATTAAAAAATGAACTGTTTGCCTTGTTGGACGAATGTGAAATTCAGGGATTCCTCGGCAAGAAAGAATTAGAATTCTTGAAAACAAAACACCCGAGAACACCGCTTCTATATGTCTTGCCTAAAATACATAAAGATGCATCTGCACCTCCTGGCCGTCCAATAGTATCTGGATGTGGGTCCTTGCTCGAACCTATCTCCAAATTCGTGGATTTTTTTCTAAAACCTTTTGTACATCAAGTGAAATCCTATTTACAAGACACCACCGATTTCTTAAATAAACTTTCCAATATCAAGTTTGATAGAAGTACTGACATACTGGTCTCTATGGACATTACATCGCTCTACACCAAAATACCACAAGAAGAGGGCATCAATGTCCTAGAAATATACCTCGAGGCACGAGAACGACCACATAAAGTTCCAACGTGGTTTATAAAGAAACTTGCTGAGTTTGCCCTCAAGAAAAATTATTTCCAATTCAACGGGGACTTTTTCTTCCAAGTAGGCGGAGTCGCCATGGGGTGTCCCTTTGCCCCAGAATTGGCAATTCTTTTTATGGCTAAATATGAAGAAGCATTCATTTACACCAACAATCCGTTTTCACAATGGATAACCAATTGGTATCGGTTTATTGACGACGTGTTCTTTGTGTGGACTGGGTCAGAAGAGAACTTAAAAAATTTCCACCAATGGATCAACACAAGGGTGCCAGCCATTCAGTTCAGTCTAGATTACTCACGGGACAAAATGCCATTCCTAGATGTGGAGGTCTACCCCTCGATGGGGGGCTTAGTGACTACACTGTATAAAAAGCCCACTGATCGGAACAAAGCGTTACATTTTGGGAGCAACCATCCGCGAAGTTTAAAAGACAATTTGCCCTATGGGCAATATCTTCGCATCCGTCGCAATTGCACGGAAAAGGAGGAATATCTAAGACACGCGGAAGCTTTGACAAACAACTTGAAACAACGAGGCTACCCAAAGAAACTCCTCAGGAAATCTTGCAAAAGAGCTTGGTGGACACCAAGAGAATGCTTGCTTGAAAGGAGAACAAAAAAGACGACAGACCGTATGGTTTTTGTATCCACATTCTGCCCCAATTCCAACAAACTAAAAAAATTAGTCAAACAGAATTGGCACCTAGTCAAAAATTTAGATCTAGCATTTAAAAGTGAGCCGCTGTTTGCTTTCAGGAAGAACTACAGCATTTCGAACCATCTAGTAAGAGCAGCATTACCAGCAATTAAAAAATCTGATCTACGTTCCATGTTGTGTCTGCCTCCCATCCAGGGGCACCACAAATGTGGCAACTGTTCGTGCTGCGAATCCACCAAGGAAGGGAAAGTGTTCACCCACAATTCAATTAATTGGAGACACAATACTTTTTCAAACTGCAAGACCAGGTATGTGGTCTATGGAATCTGGTGTCCATGCAACCTCTTGTACATTGGAAAAACCAACCAAGAGGTACGCGTGAGGATTCAGCAACACAAATCCAGAATTAAAAACAATGTTGCGAATGCCCCCCTAGTCAATCACTGGAGAGAGAAAAATCATCATGAAAATGAGGTGACATGGACAGTCATCTCTAAAGTTGAAAATGATATCAGAGGTGGTGACTTGGACGCTAAATTAATCAAGCGTGAGGCCATGCTTATCGTCAAATTCAACACTGCATTTCTGGGACTAAACGAACTGACTGAAATTTTTAAACTGTAGTCACACATATGTTAAGCCATTAATAATTCCAATCTTATCATCTAGGCCGCCACCCAGCCACCACTGAATCTTTCCAAAATTTTTCAAACAAACATCAATATAGCTTCTTCAATCAACATATTCCCACAAGACTTCATTTCCCAGCATTCAATGCCAACCAGGAAGTGCAAACTTCCATAAGACTACAATTCCCAGCATTCAATGCCAACCAGGAAGTGCAAACACCCAGTGCAGCGTTTTGGACGGCTTTGATGCAAGATGGGCTCGTATGAAGATCTCCTGAGTAAGTCTGACTTCGCTTCTAAACACTGAGGGTGAGGACTCCGTTTTATTTACACTACTAAGTTCCTGCTAATATTTTTCTGCACAGCGTACTGATCGACAACAGGAGAACGCTTCCTTCCACAAGTACACTGCGCACTAAACGCCGACAGAGGTAAGCGGCAACGCTCTGCCCTTCAAGCCTTAACTGTGGGACTGAAGCCAAAATGTTAAGTCACACGCGTAAATTGTTTCCTTCATTTGCAGCTCATTCATCGACACCGACAATCCGTCTCCAAATAAACGCAGGCGCCCGACTTGCCAGCAGAGGTAAGCGGCCCCCTCCCCATCCATCCGTGCGCACTGTCATTAAGTCGATTGGATTTGCGGGTTCTGACTCAGCCTCCCGTTTTCTCTTTTCTCCGCTGTTTTCATACAGACAGGCGGGACGGGCTGAATTTAAACGCCTTGCCACAGCTTGAAGTAAGTTTGTGATACAAATGGTGTATTTTGGTGTTCCGGTATGGGTGATATGGTGCAACACTGATTGGTTTCTTTTGATAAACTTTTTAGATCAATCTTTTACTGAACTTCCCAGCTTCTTGTAGCCAAGTGCAAGGTAGGTGAGGTCACTTGAGTTTTGGGGCTAGGCAGCATATAGGAGTTCCTTTTTCCCTTCAAAAAAACCTTTGTTTTTCTGTTTCAGATCGGTCCTGATGAGAACTACACAGTTATGTTAGTTCGAAACGCGTAGACCTTTCAATAGCCAAAATTGGTCTATTTACAATTGCCACAGAAATATTAATTCACATCAAATTTACTGTGTAATCAACATTGGCTTTCTTTGCTGTTCATGTTTACAGCATGTATTGAATCATTTATGTTTTCATTGTTAATTGTAGTTTTGTGACGGGATGAGTGAGGTATGAATGAGGATTGACTGTTACTTAATGAGTTTATAATCACTGTAAATAACGTTTTTTGTGCACTCCAGATGTTTTAATATTTGTACCAAATTTGTGTGAGTCACTATCAAAATAGAAGTGAAAAATTGAAAAAAGTTATAAAAAAACCAGTTTTGATTTATTCAATAAACATATCGTTCAAGTCGTATGTTTATACAAATAAGTTTGCAGTTTTGAATTTTGCGGCATTTGCACTGTGTTTGTTCATTATATGCTTGTGGCAAGCAATGCCGGTGGGAGCCCAGACCCAGTGGTTTTTTGTTCGCTTGTACAGAAGAAGGCATTTTGAAGCCCGTATCCGTGCTTGTTTATTTAAAGTAAATATCTGTTTTTACTCCAGTGAAGGTGCATGTTTAAAATCCATTTAAATATCAGTATTTGCTCCAGTGGCTGTGTATAAAACCCTTTAAAATACCAGTTTTTACTACAGTGAAAGTGTGTATATAAAACCCCTTTTAAATATCACTATTCACCCAGTGACTGCATGTGTATAGTATAAACCCCTTTAAAATGCCAGCTTTACTCCAGTAACAAGATGACTCGTGTTGTGGTATAAGCAGCTGTTTTATTTGAATTTTGGGATGGATACATTAAGCATGATTTGCAGAAGAGAGAGTGGCGTTAAATGCGGGATATATATATATATATATATATATATATATACAGTTTGAAATCAGAGAGTATGCGCAGTAACTTAAGATCAAGGAGGTGTCAGGGTGCTGCACGAGAGGTGCTCGTCAGGGCAATTTAAAACTCGCGAGGAAGCTGGGTGCTCGCATTTGCCTTGTGTGATCTGCCCCCGGACTCGGGCAGCGAGTGACAGGCTCTCAGCGGGTGGCATTTCGACCTATCTTTATAGAGTCCCTTCACTGCTCAGCCTCCAGGTGTAGTAGGGGCATCACAACCACAGCAGCGCAGGGGGAGCGAGGAAGTAGGCGCCGTGACTTAATGATGTGCTGGGGTCTTGAACGCGAGTTGTTTATTCTGCAGATCAGCCCCCAGGAGTGTAAATCCCGGGTGTCCGCTTTCCCTCTATTTCTCCTCCAATCTCGAAGTTTGAACTTTGTGAACCCTCTATATGGAAACAGCCATGTCAGAGGGAAGTTCACTCCCCTACAACTGTAGGGGTGGGGAGGCATGCGGGCAGTTATACGGCACTCCTGTTTAAGGTAAGCCCTGTTTAGTGTGAAGCCCCGTCTTTAGAGGAAAGCACGATTTTCAGTCCTAAGCGCCCCTCAGCACATGTATATCTTTCCGCCCTGGCCTCTGACACACAATGGCCGCCTCTTCAGCATGACCCTCCCATGGACTAGCAGCCCCGCTCCTGAAAACTGTGCACACCACAGGGAGCATGGAAGGCCTGAGGCATTCACCCTCTGAGAGCGAGGGGCCGGATTACAGGCGCAGCAGCTCAGCCATAGGTTCAGCAGCCCCGTTTGAGTGTAAAATCTCTGAACGGAATACTGCACACATGCGGCAGTAGCTTGCTAAACAGCGTGTGCATGTTTTGTGTGCAAGTGTGGAAGGGGATGCGTACATCAGAGGGTATGGGAACGCAAACGATATATACCGAGGTGGGTGTGGCTGGTATGCGTGATGCACTAGGCTCCTACATATGTAAACTGGGTGCACGTGGCGTGTACAGGCTCCAAAATGATGTAGATGACGTGTACAGAGGCAGATAGGAAGGTTGCACATTGTGTACAGACAGAGGCAGGTGTCGTGCACCTGTTATGCACAGAGATGTATGTATGCTAAACATTAAGTGTATAATTGTAAACATGAGGCATGCAGTGGGTGCACACACATACACACAAACACAACCACAAACACAACCACAAACACACACACACAACCACAAACACACAACCAACCACAACCACACAGCATCAGTGCACAATTTCTACAGGCACACACACCATCAGCCAACACATCAATTGTTAATGCATCCACAATTAACTATTGTAGCAATTGCAGTATGGCGCACTTTACTTTTAAACATATTCATCTAAAGCGCAGCATGCCACCATTGCTACAAAAATAAAGACACTTTTTTTGGCCTACAATTTATAGACTTTTGTTGCAGTTGGTGTTGCAATATTTAGCAATGCCAATAGCTCAAACTTAATTAACCCGAGACCTATTGGATTGTAAATGCTTGTTTTAATTTGTTGATTAATGTGTAGTGCGGTATGTAAAATTACATCTCTGATGGATAAGGTTGGAAGTTGCAAAGTTTGTCATACAACTTCATCTACAGGAAATGTTTCCCTGGAAAAAAAATGGCTTTGAGGGACAGTTCTGCCGATAATAGCAAGAATGTGATGGGGGTTTCTCCCACACAAAAAACACTTTACCCAGGATTCCTTCCCAAATTTTGTCCTCCACTTCTCCAACCCTTGTTATGTAGTCACAACGTAACTGATGTAATGGCATTGCAACTTATGCTCGTAGAGATTCAGTTTGGTGAAGAATGTTTAAGCCATTTTGTATAGTTACTATGGAGGACATGGTTGAAAATAGACAGTTATATTTTGTAAAGTTTTGCCAAATTCAGCCACCAATGACTGAGGCAACCAATATTATGCCATTTTGTCACTATCAGGTGCAGTTGTTTGGCATCCTATTATTGATGGACTGTTCTATCCAAAGGTCCAAGAGCCTTTCTTGGATTATGTAAGAAAATAAAAAAACACAAAGGGCAGTATGATTACTTGCGAAACTTTGAATGGCGTTGGCACACATGTGACAATTTGTTCTTTCTTCCTATTTAGCTAGTATGTGTACACGTTTACATAAAGGATAAGAATGAGGTCCTGATTCTGCTGCAAATGCCCTAGTTTTGTTCATGATGCTCACTGTCTCATGGTTGACTCACCTGGGCTTCATGGCATCTTTGCACTCTTATTGATAGTAGATGATAGTAGTCTGTTTCTTCCCTTCTTGTGACTTTGGACTTTGTTTTATGGTAGCTGATTGTGTCAGATTGAACTCCATTCTCAATTTATGTCGAAGATCTGCTTCATTTTTTTTAATTTAACTTATTTTAAGGCAGCTTCTATGTTGGTGATATGCGTTTAAGAGGATGTTCTTAATTTGCCAGGCACATTTCCTGGTTCAGCAGGCGAAACTAACTGTTTTGAATTCCAGAACTAATAAACATCGTGGAACTGTTTTTGTTAAGACGCATGTATTTCCAAAATATTTCCTGTGCCTAGGATCATAGATTTTTGTTGTTGTTGCTGTAAACCTGTTTGTATAGCTGAAAATACCTTGAGTTATTTATTTAAATTTTTATTTTAGCGATTTGTATAGCGCCTGGTGACCCAAGGGCATCCCCGCGCTGTAAGGAGATTGTTTATCCTGTAAGGAGAGGGAGGGAGGAGGAACAGTTATTTCGGGAATAGGTGCGTTTTCAGTTTTTTGCGAAAGGTCAGGTAGCTGGCTTCCAGTCTGAGGGTGCGTGGGAGGGAATTCCATCTCACGGCCGCTTGCACCGAGAATCGTCGGCCTCCGGTGCGGGTCCTTTTGAATTTGGGGACGTTGGCCAGGTGCTCACTGTCTGAACGGAGGGATATGGATGCTTTGTAGGGGGTGACCAGGCTGCTGAGGATAGTAGGGCCAGATCCGTTGATAAGTTTGTGTGTTGTACACATGGCTTTGAATTCCACCCTTTGGCGAACAGGGAGCCAGTGCAAGGCCTTGAGGGCTGGTTTTGCTGACACTCTCGAAGGAAGGTTCGTGAGCAGACGGGCCGCAGCGTTCTGTGTCCGCTGTAGTCTAGTCAGGGTGGCCTCTGGAGCGCCCAGGTAGACCATATTGCTGTAGTCAAGACGGGACAATACTAGCCCCTGGATAAGAAGTTTCCTAGAGGGAGGAGGTAGTAATGGGAGGATCTTACGGGTGGTGCGCATGAGCCCAAAACAGGTGCCAGCAGTTTTGGCCGCTTGCGTCTTCATGGTGAGCTCCGGTTCGAGCCATACTCCAAGGGTTTTGATTTCACGCTTCGGGGAGGGGATTTCTCCGAATACGTCGGGCCAGACTGTTGGGGGGATGGTTGTCCATTGTTTTCCCAGGAGCATCACTTCGGTCTTAGACCCATTTAATTTTAGTGATGAATCACTCATCCAGCTGTGTATTTGGGTAAGGCAGTTCGCCAGTTTCTCTGGGTGGTCGGCTAGTTGGGATAGAGAGACGACCAGTTGAGTGTCATCAGCGTAGCTTACCATTTTTATGTTAAATGGTGTCACCACGTCTTCCAGGGGAGCCATATATGCGTTAAACAGCGTCGGGCTCAGGGAAGATCCCTGAGGGACCCCGCTTGTGAGGGGGAGGGTGGCTGAGTGGTAGATGCCGTCCCATACCTGGAACGTGCGTCCGGTGAGGAAGGATTCTGTCCAACTAAGTGCCGTCCCGGTGATCCCTGTTGCCGCGAGTCGATGGAGGAGGACACGGTGGTTGACTGTGTCGAAGGCTGCGCTGAGATCCAGGAGGATCACTGCCACTGACCCTCCTGAATCCAGTATGCGCCTTGCCTCCTCGATGACGGCGAGGAGGGCAGTATCTGTGCCGGGCGGAAACCAGTTTGGGATTCCCGTAAGATGTTGTTAGTTTCAAAGAACTGGGACAATTGTCTGTTGACCAGTTTCTCAGCTAGCTTGCTGATTGCCGGTAGGAGAGAAATTGGTCGATAGTTTCCCATGTCTGCTGGATCGAGCTGAGGTTTTTAAGGAGTGCTTTTACCACCGCGCTCTTCCAGCTGGCAGGGACAGATCCCTGGGTAAGTGAGCTATTAATGAGCTCCGTGACCGTGGGAACGATGACAGGGGCCACAGTTTTGAGGAATCTGATGGGAGCCGCATCATGTGGTGAACCACTTCTCATTTTGGTCATGGTTCGCTCGACTTCCAGACATGTTACTGGCCTGAATGTCTCAAGTTGAGGACGAGGATGACTTTCGGTTTGACTGGGGGGTGTCGGATTGTCCAAGTGGCTGGTGGGCCCGGGAGGGGGGAGGGAAACTAGTATACGGGCGATTTTATCGTTGAAGTACGTGGCTAGGTCATTACTTCGGTCCACCGGTGGGACACTGGAGGACGGGGAATGGGGTACTTTGAGCAGCTCCTTTACGATTATGAAGGATTCCCTGGCTGAATTAGAAGATTCTGTAATCCGCGTGTCATAGTGGGAGGCTTTGGCGTGCCTGATGGCATCTTTGTAGAGTCTGACTGTATTGTGGTATGCATCCTTGCTGGAGTGCTGCCAGTCTTTCCTCCAAAGCCGTTCGGCTCTTTTACAGTTTTTACAGAGGAGTCGGAGGTCAGTGGTATACCACGGGGCGGACCCAGGTTTTCCGTTTTTATCCTCCCTAGTTCTTAGTGGGAGTACGGAGTCCGGGGAGGTGGTGATCCACTCTCTGAAATTGCTGTCAGCGACAGCCGGATCGTCTGCGCGTGCCGGGCTGGTGTTTTTAAGAATGCTGGCCCACTCTTCGGTAGGAAGTCTGGACCAGGTCCTGTCCCTGATGTAGGTGGGCGGTTTTTGAGGTTTCCTGAAGAAACCTGGCAGTAGGAAGGAAATAAGGAAATGGTCTGTCCAGGGTAAGGGGGAGGAATCCTTCACTTGCATCGATGGGGTGTTAGTGAACACTGGGTCCAGCAGGTGACCCTTGGTATGTGTGGGTCCGGAATTAAGGAGGTGGGTGTCAAGTCCTGCCAGATCAGCGATCAGGTCAGCTGCTGTCTGGTCGGTAGGGTCTTCGAGATGGATGTTAAGATCTCCTATTATCAGGAAATTCGATATGGAGTGGGCCAGGGTTGCTACAGTGTCCAGGAGAGCGCTCGCGAAAGGGCCTGGATGCCCGGGAGGGCGGTAGACAAGGACTCCTGTCAGAGAGTTGGTCGAGTCTAGTTTGATTGTAAATTGCAGGCTTTCAGAGTCAGGGATCTGTGCATCCTCAGATTTGCAAAGAAGGTGGTCCCGGTGGATGATGGCGACACCGCCACCTCGGCCTAGGGGGCGGGGTAGGGACTGAATAAGGAAGCCTGGAGGGGTTGCTAGCACCATGTCTGCCTCAGAATGTGGGGCGAGCCATGTTTCCGTGAGGAAGAGGATATCAATCTTTTGGTCTTCAATGAGGTGGTTGATCTGCGTCGCATGTTAGGAGAGCGAACGGCAGTTAAGTGAGGCCAGTATCAGGGCAGCAGGCTTGTGAGGTTTTATAAGTAATTTGCGTTGTACTGGCTTGCAGAGGGTACAGCGGATGAAGGGTCCATTTAGGTCGTGAGTGTATTTACAAGAGGGGGTGGGGGGTCTGAGACTTAGTAACTCCAGACGTGAGTATCTTACCTTAGGGGCAGCTGTATCCGGCAGGGGTAGTGGCCCTAGGCCCGGTCGTGCGCAGACGGGCGCAGACGGGCTTGCCTTAGGCGCGCCTTCGGCACGCAAACGGCGCTCCCGCTGCGCTCGTCCGCTGCGCTGGTATGGCCGGCACATTTGTAGTCTCTGGGGGTGGGCGTGGCCTCGCAGTGGGCGTGGCTACCGCCTTGGGCGTTTCCTGATTCAGCGCTGGGGTCGCTGTGTCAGGGGTGGTCGGGGGGGGTCTGTGAGGGCGCGTTCAGGTCAGCGCTTCCAAGCAGGTGAGCTCTAAGGTCTTTAAAATTCTAACACAAGTGAAAATGGTGCAGTTTTTAAAAACAGATGAAAATACAGTCCTCCGGCTTCCGCCTCAGTTCTAACACAAGTGAAAATGGTGCAGTTTTTAAAAACAGATGAAAAAACAGTCCTCCGGCTTCCGCCTCAATTCTAGCACAAGTGAAAATGGTGCAGTTTTTAAAAACAGATGTAAATACAGTCCTCCGGCTTCCGCCTCAATTCTAACACAAGTGAAAAATGGTGCAGTTTTTAAAAACAGATGTAAATACAGTCCTCCGGCTTCCGCCTCAATTCTAACACAAGTGAAAAATGGTGCAGTTTTTAAAAACAGATGAAAATACAGTCCTCCGGCTTCCGCCTCAATTCTAACACAGGTGAAAATGGTGCAGTTTTTAAAAACAGATGTAAATACAGTCTTCCGGCTTCCGCCTCAGAGGATAACAACAGAAAGATAAAGGTTAAGAGTCAGAGTGAGAGGAAATGCCTTAAAGGGTGTTTAAATAAGTCTGTCAAGAAGTGGGTGGTATTAATAGTAGCATAGAAAATGGGTAGGTAGTGAATATATATAAGAAAGATATAGAAGAAAATAGAGGATAGGAAGTAGGAAGATGGAAAATGATTATTACAAAGGAGAATAATATTCAGTGCTCCAGTCAATCTGTCCAAGCCTAGCTCCATGCTGTTGTAGAATTTGTAGGCCAGAGAAGCCAACCATGAGCAGCAGATGGGGGGGGGGCCTTTCCTCGGCCTGCCACGCGATCTGGCAATGATGGGGGGCAATGTGTCACTTTCTGTCCAGAGTGGCGGACATCTTAGGGTCAGGCATCATTAGTCAGCAGATTGCAGCTCAGTAGAATGATGAATTAGGCCTGAGGAGCCCATCATGTCGACAGGAAGGGGGGGCCTTGCCCAAGCTCGCTATAAGAATCAGTGAGGTGGAAAGAACCTCAAAAGTCTTCCTCTCAGAAGCTATATGTCCTGGGCGGCGGCCATCTTAGGTCCAGGCGTTGCCAGCTCTATGTGATCCCCGGCTGTAGCAGTGAGCAGAAAGGATCGGTAGTGGGGGGGTGGAAGGATCCGTCCCACCATGCAGTGTTGGTGTGGGAATTGTGAATTTGGCCTTAACCCTCCTTGTTGTGACCTCCGATGTGCAAGGACAGTTAAAGAGTGTCCTGGGCGGCGGCCATCTTAGGGCCAGGCGTCGCCAGCTCTGTGATCCCCGGTTGTAGCAATGAACAGAAAGGGTCGTCCCACCGTGAAAGGGGGGGGGGGGCGCCGCGCCTCACCTCACCTCACCTCACCTCCTTGTGTTGAGTCTTCCGCTGCGAGAAGGGGGCCTCCGCGCTGCTCCTCAGCGGTCGTGACGCCCACAGCGCGCTATCACTGGGCTCCAGCACTCTTTCCAGACCGCTCCGGTCCCATCTCCCGCCCGGACTCTTCAAAGGCGGAGCGGCTGTCGGACCCACGGCAGATCCGAGCTAATTCCTGTCGGTAGCGCGAGATCGGCCCGACTCGCCTGGGGGGACACAGAAGCAGCTCCTCGCTCCTTGGCAGATCAGTTGCAGCTCCTCGTTCCTGGGGCGACCAGCTGATCGGACACGCAGTCCAGCATACAGCGCGGTAAGTAGAGAGCGGGGGTTAGATGTCTTGAGCGTGGTGAACGGGGAGAACGGGCCGGGAGGGATTTACACAAAAGTGATCCCAAACCCGAGAGCCCGTTTTCCCGATGCTACCTCCGCGGCCATCTTGATCGACAGGTAATAACAGCGATGAATCCACCGAGTGATTCCTGGTGGACATAAATGGATTTACTATGGTGAACTTCTTCACCGTGAGTGTGGAGAAATTCCTCAGTTGTAAATTGTACTTAAGGGGTACTAACCGGTCATTAAAAGTTGTGATTTGCCCTTGAAGTTTGGGAGCGTCTACAAACATGTACATTTGTGTGCTGTGCCAAACTGTGATCTCACTCCCTCTGACCCTGGAAATGGCTGGATAATTATTCAAGAAATGGGCTGGAGAAACTGCCCTTCCAGGATGGGAACAGGAACAAATCTCCTCCATAATTAGTGGGGTTGTAGGAGAAGGGCTTTTCCCACGGGGCAAATATTTCCCTCAACATAGGGGAGGTGGCACCTATTGGAAATGTTACATGATATTCCCAGTAGTATGTCTGGCAACTTACCCCTGGCAGTGCTCCCCAGGTGTACTATTGTTAACAGAAAAAGTAGTAAATCCCATACATAGGTGCATATTTACAGGTGGAGATTTATTCTGTTCTGAAATGGCATGTGGGGAATGTTACTTGTTTCCCGAACAGATGAGGAGCAATTTTTTTATATGCACAATCAATGTTTTAACGTTTGTTTTATTATTCAAAGTTAGTTAGTGCTTGCAAGTATGCAAGTGCACGTCTCACATTTTATGTGCACGTGTTATGACGCACCGGCTGCCATTGCGGTCTTTTAAAAAAAAAAAAAAAAAAATGTGACCATGTCAACATTGCAGATGGTCATTTCAAAACAGTAAAATGAAAAAAAATCACCAGAGTGCAGGAAACAAAGCGAGCAGCTCGATACACTTTGCAGCTGCTGGGCCCTCGAAAAACGAAACGAAAAACACTGACAAAGCCAGCATGTCAGCATACACCTGTTAAAGGTGAGACCTAATGGCTTTTGCCAATGCTTGTTTTATTTTTTGTCATCCTTGGATGACTAAAATTGCCTGCTAGGAGCAAGGGTTATTTTTTATAAATGTTAAATGAAATATTTACTTTAACATTTTGAATGCAACTTGTCGCTGCCATGCTTAGGTTGCAGCATGTTTTCCTTCTAATTATGTGGCATGTGCTTACAAAAAAAAAAAAAAATAGCCACTGCACCATCTTTCCAAACCCAGACCTACTGGCTTTGCCTAGTATGTCACATGATTAGATCTTTATTTGTTTGGAACCTAACAACGCCACACTAATTCATTTTCAGTCGATGAATCCCTGTAGTGAGTTGAGTACATTAGCACTGTATGCTAGAATTACTAATGACCCCGCTGCATGTGTTCCAAGGGTGGCTCATGAATCTTTAAGTGCACTATGGAACACACGTATTTGTGCACGGAAATAGCTCTCCACCAACAGACGGGCTATAGTTTGTTAACCATCCCTCTGAAAGAGGCCTTTGAAAAATTGGACTGTGTAATTTCAAGGCTTCTAAATGATCAATACTAATAGAGTTGAAAGTATCTGATAGAATCCAGTATATAGAATGCCCTGGGAGAAAGGTTCAAACCTACCAAGTGAGCTACACTAACTCTTGCAAAAACATAGATATGATGCCTACTAATAGAGCCTAAGCAATCATATATGGGCTGTAAGAAACTGGATAATTTGGGGTGTGACAACTCACCTCAAGGAATAATCACAACCCTTTTTGGAGTGAGCCCTCAAAGTCACTAATTCACCATGCGTTCATCCCAGTGGTAGCTATAGCACAGAGCAGACTAGCCTAATTTAGGAAAATGTGTAAAGTAATAAACTCAAAATGCAAAATAATAAAAAGCCCAAACTGATTTAGACAACTAGACTATAATTTAATAAACAAAATGACACCAAAAGGACAAACCTTCAATAAGGAAACTGAAGATATTTGTTTTAAAAATGTCAAGGAGAAATAGTGGCAAAAGCACAAAAGGCTAATGTTAGCCCATGGCTGTCATAGACCTGGAGCTAGATTGCATACACCAACCTGGTTCATCCTGGCTAAAGATTGTACTTAGTTTTTTAAGTTCCAATCCACCCTAACAATACATTTCTGAAGCTCACCAGGCCTAAGGGTAGGCGCTTGAAGACTCACAGGCTGCCAGCCAGAGGTCAACTGCAAAAGAAACAATTGATGGACTGAATGCTGGACATTGGAGACTTTCACCCCCAGTCACAAGGATCTGGATTTAATCCATCATTCTTTTGCTCACCACATCACACCAAGTTTGGACCCATCCATATGCAAATCAATCTTGACCCTGTAACTTGTGGGAACAGTCCAGGCCGAGCTGCCAAGCCATGTCTTCTCTGGACCGGAAACGAGCATCCTGGGACTGGTTTCAGGGCATCACCCTTCATCAGGCAGGCTAGCTTGAATCCAGTGGTGTAGTAGGCACGGGGCCAAAGTCTGGGCATACCCTTGCCTCTTAGGCGAAATATGTAAAAGAAACAATTGATGGACGGAATGCTGGACAATGCAGACATTCAACCCCCCCTCCCCAATCACAAGGATCTGAATTTAATCCATAATTTTTTTGCTCACCACACCACCCCAGTTTGGACTCGGCCATATTCAAATTAGTCTTGACCCTGTTCCTTGTGGGAAGAGTCCAGCCTAAACTGCCAAGCCAGGTCCTCCCTGGACAGGATACAAGCATTCCAAAACCGGTCCCAGGATGGTTGTTTCAGGTCCAGGGAGGACCTGGCTTGGCAGTTGGGTCTGGACTGTTCCCATGGGGCACAGGGTGAAGACTGATTTGCATATGGCTGGGTCCAAACTGGGGTGGAGTAGTGGGTAAAAGAATGATGTCTTTAACCCTGATCTCTTGACTGGGGGAGAATGTTTGAATCATTCAGCATTCCGTCCATCATTTGTTGCAGTTACAGCCAGAGGTCAACAGCAGGGTCCAGTCCAGGTCCAATTGTCACAGGTCAGCTGGGAACTTCCAGGAAGAGGCCTCTCGTAGCTTGTTGTTTACCAGCAGCCATATGAATGTTGAATTACACTTATTTGTCATGGGTAGAAGAGGGAGCTTGTCCTGTCCTACAGGACTCTTAGGTTACAGAAAGTAGGTCTAGCCTTCTTCTGAGCGTCCTCAGCTTCATAAAGTGTTCTCAAGTGGGAGCCTGGAGGTGTAACATTTATACCTGGAATTAGCTAATGGCCAACCCTTCCAACCTTAGGTATTTTCAAGATGGTGAAAGTCTTCAGCCTCCGTAAACTTGGGCTTTGAGAATGGGGGTGGAGTGTATAGGAAGTATACTATGGCAAACCTAGTGTCCTCCCACATCTAAAACTAAAGTACAGTTTGAGACAGTCACTCTAACCACAAGTAAACCAGGGACAGCAATCTGGTAGGACAAAAGTAGAGGCCTTAAGCAACTAAACAGTGAATCTACAAGAATTGTGTTGGCGTCCTTGTCTCTCCCCTTTCAAGTGTGCCACAAGGAGTATATGAGAACCCAGTTCACTGTCGAGCAGATTTTGACACTGTAATATTAAAAAGGCCATCCCGCATATTCAGAGGAGTATTCTCTGTACATTCAGGTCAGCCTTTTGTTTCCTCCTAGAGGCATTTCACTCCTATCTACAAATATTCATGGCTTCAGTGCGTCTCTGATTGAGATTGAGTTCCTACAGATAGTCTTGTTGGTAATTTGTTCCTCTCGGCATATAGTCAAGGACATTATTTACTACTAATTTGCTAATGAAGGCATGGTGTACAAATTGCCTCCTCATTATCGTACAACATTTAAAAGAGGTTTCTTCCTACACCTCAATGTATAGTACTGAAGGTGTATGATTTTCAAAGGCCACTGGAATCGAAAGTGCATTTAAATTGGGAAACAGCTTACAAGAATAGTAATTGACAAAGCCAATAGGCCTAGCCTTGGCTAGTGAACAATTCCATTAAAAAGTTCTTGTTGTTGAAAATATTTGCAATATGCATTAAATGTGTAAATGTAATGAAAAGGGAACCACTGCTAATTAAATGTGGCGTGCATGTTTTTTGCAAAAAAGTAAGGCTTGACATCTTAAAAAAAAAAAAGATTTTTTAACTGATGTGTCATTCTCAGATTTCATTTTTGCTATCAGCCCTGGCACTGAAGTGAAGTACTTTCTTGTCAGAGGTGAGCATGTACAAGTGAACTTTGCTGTCACCGAAAGTGAAATGAACCAATGGCTGATGTGGGTTGACCCTCTAACCCATGATGTTGGTTTGAGTGGGTAGATGTGGAATGACTGAAAGACCCTATATGCAAATATGTATGTATTTTAATGATAATTATTTTGGAAAACAGCCTGAAGAGACACCTAAATCTGTCTTGGGGCCACTTCTCAAAATAGGTTTAAGTGAATCTCCTTCAAGTTGTGTTGACAATAGAGGCAATGCATGCTAGACTGTTGTGCACAAGGACATACTGACTGCTTGAGGTTGCTGCCCTCAGGACGGAAATATTTAGCAGCTATTAAGGTGACTAGTAAATATTTCCACAAGGCGAATACTCCTTTTGTGGT
The DNA here is from genome assembly GCF_964261635.1 of Lissotriton helveticus. NCBI lineage: Eukaryota > Metazoa > Chordata > Amphibia > Caudata > Salamandridae > Lissotriton > Lissotriton helveticus. The sequence goes on along the minus strand of NC_136065.1, from coordinate 558,103,131 downwards.
AGGGTATTGCAAATAGAAAATTATCTCTGCCAGGGCACACCGCAACAGTGCACAGAAGCCCTCTTAGCCTCTTCCCCTGTAGAGATGCCCACCAGAAGTTGAATTATAACTATGAGAACAAGACAAGTGAAATATTCGTATTATTCTGAGTGCTGTTTGTATGCTTTAAAAAAAAATGTGGGCACCAGAAGAAGAATAACACCAAAAGAGACACCACTGCTGATGGTAAAAGAAGGCAGACCTTATTGTCATGAGACGTGTCCCTTTGAAGTTGAGGTCCAGGCATACAGAAACCTAGTATAGTTTTACCACTATCAGAGCACTCCGCTAGACATTGCCTGCCTTTACTTGATGGGTGGTAGAATTGCCGCCTGTGTGTATGGCATTGTCCTTTATATAATGAGGGCCTCAAACTCAGATCACGAGAAATCCATTATTGGAGTATAGACAAGCCACCACAGCCAAATCAATAATTTTCCAATTAAAATGGCCTCCCACTTCAAAGTATCTATTAAAACTGATGCAGAAATGGTCTCTTACCTGTGATTTTGGAAAAGTTGGGTAGTCCTAATTAGAAATATAAATTAAAAGAACAACAATGGGGGCCATATTTCAGTTAGAGGAATATCGTATGGTTCCATTGAAATCAGAAAAGAGTGTTCATTTCAGAAATGGAATAACATGGTACGATGATGATAGTTTATGCTTTCATAATATTTTGGTTCTTTTCTGACCATAGAAAGAACCTAAGGAGTAACTAATTTTCCTCTTTACATTTCTTATTTGCAGAGGAAGGTGAAAATTAAATTAATTTACTGGGAAGTAAATTATTTAACTCCTACTTCATGACAGATGGAGTCCTTTTTGGTGTGTTTCTATGGACAGCTTTTACTTTCTGTTGCAGACAGCACTGTTGCAGACAGCACTGCTGTCCATACTATCCCATTGCATTTCTCCTGTGTATTATTTGGATGGTTGTGTTGTCCATTTCAATCTCATGCTTGCGGTTAATTGTTTTTCTCAATATATTGTTTGGCCCTCGTGTAGAGCATTGCTATTTTACTAAGCCTTAGATTGGTTTCTGTGTTGTATGCTTACTCCTCTGATTTGTGGGGGCCCACTTTTTTTCAATTACTGTGGTCTCTGTTGCAGGTATATATTTCTCATTGAGTATGGTGTCGCTGGGGGGAGAATGGGGGGGGTTTCGACAAGTACGGTGGTACAATATTCCTGATTTCTATGCCTATTCTTTCTTTCTTTCTTTCTTTCTTTCTTCTTTCATAGCCTAGACTTTCTGTTCTTGCACTACTTTCATCTCGGAGACAGAACCAACAGCGCAGCGACCGGGCCAAAGAATGGTGGTCAGAGATCTAGAGCGCTGAAACCAGTGGTATGCAGGCAGGGAGAGCACATGCACGACCAGCATACGGGACACACCCAACTAAAACGCGACAAACAAGCAATCAAATGACAACAACGACACAGACACCTAGACAGCTAAACTCAGACATCATGGTAGTGTCCCTAAATGTCAAAGGCCTCAACCACCCCGTAAAGCGCAGGAAGACACTAGAATACCTAGCAAAGCTCAAAGCGGCCGTGTATGTTCTCCAGTCTCAGAAGACGATGCGCTGCGCCTAAGAGCGAGCTGGATAAGCGGCACATTCTGATCACCTGCCACACAGAGAAAAAGAGGAGTCATCACACTGATACATAAGAAAAGTAACTTAGTCATACATGAATGCCACAATGACGCAGACGGCAGGCTGCTGTTAACAAGCCTAAAAAAGGGAGACGAGACCATACACATAGCCAATGTTTACGGGCCGAACGCAGAGAACAAGGAGTTCTGGAACGACATAGAGAGCAGACTAGACAAACTCCCCCACGACGACCTGGTGTTATTGGCAGGAGACATGAATGAGGTACTAGACCAGGCCATAGACAGGCACCCGACTAGGCAAAGCCATAGAAATCAAGAGCAAAGCACCCTGCAAAACCTATGCACAAAGCTACACCTTAGAGACCCCTGGAGGCTACAGCACCCAGACGCGAGGGAATACATTTTTTACTCGCACCCCCACAACTCATACAGCAGAATAGACTACATATTCATGTCAGCCACACACACACCTCATTGACCACACAGAGATAGCGCCCATAACAATATCGGACCATGCACACATCAGTCTCTCCCTCAGTGGCAGGCACAATGTATGTCCAAGCCGCAGATGGAGACTAAACAACGACATACTGCAGCACCCCGCACATGTCACGGAGATTGAAGAAGCAATCATGGAGTACCTGTCTTTCAATGACAATGCGGAAGTGGAAAAGGGCGTCCTACGGGACGCTCTCAAAGCCACACTCCGAGGGAAATTCCTAAACATCAAGGCCAAAATGAATAGAGAAAGAAATAAAAAGATCAAAGACCTCGAGAACGAAATCAGAGACCTAGAGACAGGTCACTGTGCAAATCTTGCAGACGCAAACACGTTGACTGCCCTAACTAAAAAGAAATACGAACTAAACAGAATCCTGAGTGAAAGGGCAGGCACGTGGATAAATAAATACAAAGCAATTAACTTGTGCACGGCCAACAAGGCGGGGAGGGCACTAGCATCCTACCTAAAAGCAAAACAGAGACAGCACTCCATAGCCGCAATCACCGACAGGGCGAAAAAGACCCACACGGCCAACAAAGGAATATTGGAAACATTCAAAGACTTCTATGGCGACCTGTACAAGGCAGACAAAAACCTACTAGGGGACGGAGGGGCAACCCTGCTAAGCAAACTGGACCTACCCACTCTAACACAGCATCAAAGATCGCTGCTAGACCAAAACATAACAGGGGCGGAGATTGAAAAAGCGGTAGAGTCCCTCAAAGTTAACAAGGCACCCGGGCCAGACGGATACACAGCGAGCTTCTACAAGCTCTACCTCCAACAGCTGAAGCCCACCCTGGTAGAGGTGTTCACACACTGTGTGCAGAAGGGACGAATGACAGATACCATGGCGGAGGCCAACATCATAGTAATAGCGAAAGATGGCAAAGACCCACAACACCCCCAAAACTACAGACCAATCTCGCTGATTAATGTTGATTGCAAAATCTATGCTAAAATTCTAGCAAACCGACTGAATAACAATCCCCCCCACCTAATACACAACTCACAAGTAGGCTACATCAAAAATAGTCTCTATCTCCACCTCTTTCCTTTCCTTTCACCCTCTTCTCTTCATCTCTTTATTTCCTGGTACAAGGGTGCAACAAGGCTCAACAGCATGCATATACAATCGACCGAGTGATATACGCCCACCATGTAGCCCGCCTAGCCCGTTGTAACCCCTACGGAGCCCGCGAGGCAACACTACCACTGTACTGTAGGGTGTATATATGAAAAATTTGCGAATAATAACTGTTGAAATAAAAAAAGAGTATGGTGTCGCTGTATAGCATAATAAAAAATACATTCACTCACAATGTGTAGTAGGACGGTGAAAGTCTAATCAGTGGCTTGGTGACTTTCATCAGGCATTCACTTTCCCACCATACTTTGTGGTCTTGCTGCATTTACTGGCTGAAGCTTTAACAACTATTTCAACATGGCTACAAGACATGCGCACCTTGTAACCTGACCGTGCACATTTCTAGTAGCTATATTGGAATCTTTTGGCCAAGCAACAACTCCCACATCACCTTTCTGAGTAAGTCAGGTGCAGAGTAATATGGGCGTCAGTGATGTTCACAGAGGGTCCATCTTTCTTCCTTTGTCGGCTGGGTCACGCTGAGGCCACAATAGGTTTCCATTTGAGGTGTTAATCCTTCAACTGTTCATGAGTAGGCATACGCTGCATTCCGGCAGGATTGGAGGCCCAGTGGGGCAGCCACCATGAGAACATGGAGGCTTGGTGGCGCTTAACAAGCGTTCACTGTCCTGTCATGCATTGTGGTTTTGCAGCAGTTTCCGGCTGTGGTTTTAAAAAAAAATCCAAAATGCAAACCAGACATGCGCTGTTTCTGGTAGTCCTATTGAAATCTCTTGGCTCACTCTCAGCACCCAGGACATCAGCTTCCTGAGTAAGTCCGGTGCCGAGCAATACAAGCCTCAGCGACTGTCACAGAGAGACCATGTTCCTTCCTTGGATTGATGGGACGGGCTCATTCTGTAGCGGCTCAGAGGCCGCATAACTGTGTCCAGCTGCTTTTCCAAACTGTCCTCTGTTGATTTGAAGCAAAGCTTGAGCTGTTCCCTGTCTGGATTTGGACCCCATGGTCTGGTTAGCATGAGCCCACTGGAAAGCTGGGGAGACACTTCAATGGAACCTGGTAGGTACAATCAGTTGTGTAGGGTCACTTCTGCAGTAGGGCAATATGATCAACAACGCCAGGGTGCAGTTTCACTTAGCGGCTTATAAAAAACACTTTATTGAGCATATACATAAAGACAAAATAATTTTGCTATTGATCCCTTCCTAATCACGCTTTATCTAAAATGCTGCGGTCTTAAGTCCCTGTGTGGCAGATACTTTCACCCCCTTCCTCACATACAAGCTAATAATAATGTACGCCAAGACGTGGGAATGTCACAGCCAGGGATGTCAGCTGGGCAGTTTTATCATTAGCTGGTACCAATCACACAGACGTATTATTATATGGAAAGTGATGTGCAAAGCTTACCGCATCATCCAGCACGCCTCTCCGACTAACTGTTTTGTGCCAGAAGCAGCACGATTGTCACATGTTGAAAATTAACGGAATACGTTGGTGGAATGCTTTTGTTTGTCTTCTAATGTACTTCAGTCACACCCGAAAAATCCTGGCAGAAAACCAACGGATAAAGAAAGATTCCCTCTGTGGGTTCCAAAAAAGAAGTGAATCCTGCCAGAACAGCAGGCCCAAGGTTGCTGTGACTTTGAAAGTGGGTGTTGCAGCTGTAGTCCTGTGAGTGTTTGTGCAGTCCAACTCCGACGTAGGAGAAAACTGAGTGATGCATTTCACGCTGATCTGCAGCTATGCAGAGTTATTTATTAAAACAGGACAGTTGGTTGCTCAAATATATGTGGACTAATAAAATGTAAAGACCTCGGTTTCCATTTTCAAGTAAAATAGATTGAAAAAGCCAAATATGAATTTTTCTGGTACACAAGAAGTATAGCCATGGTCTGAATTAGAAGGAAATATTTCAATATCCTCTATTCCAAGTATACATACGCCTCGAAGCATGTTAATATAGCTAGGAGTCTCTTGAACAAGAACAATTGGGCTAGAAATCCCAGATATTTTATATGTGGTAGTTAATATGTGGGGCCTGATACATACAGCTTTCTTTCGTGAGTAGATGATGCATTCCTGCAAATTCAGGAGAACGTCACCATTACAGAAGAATCTTTTCGAACTCGGCCCATAGTGCCTAGTACCACATGCTAGCAGCTTTAAAGTGGTAAAAATAACGTGTTAATGTCTTATCACAAAGGTGTTTATTTTATTACGACGTCATCTTCTGGCTTATTAGTACTTGTGTTCTTAAGTTATTTAGTCACTCATCAATAATGCAAATAGTCACTCATTCTTGCACCCAGGTGTTCATCCTTTACCTATTTGCTCTCTTTGCAGTCACCTACTCGTCCATCAACACTACCACACACACAAATTCCCCACTCAATGAAGGCACACTTTCCCATATAAACTAGACCTGTGCAGTATGTACACAGTAACGGGCATTGTGCATTATTGCTAATCACAAATTTTATTTAAAAAAGCAGTACTATATTCTCAAGCCATTTACAGACAGGTGAGAGATTGGCATTGCCAATGATTGTTAAAAATAATATCACCATTAGGGGGCGTGGCTACCACCTGAGGAAGACTGCTGGCTAGAAGATGAGCTGCGCCGTGCCGGTTGTTAAAATCTACATTACTGTTGTATCCTGTAAACAATCTGCAGGAGCCCAGCAGGTAAGAAAATTGAAGATTTATTCTTAGAGGAAATACAGCGCTCCAGATCCAACAGAGTGTCTCTCTTGTTCAGCATCCACTCTCCAACTGCAGACTGGAGCTTCCAAGAGAGTAACATTCTTTATTGCTAGGTAATATAAACATTGAAAAGATGCAGACTTGACTAACTGAATGGATAAATACACTTATACATATATATAAAGAATGTAACAATTACCTACCACCAAACGTGAGTATCTTGATCCTGCTGGGATGCTTCTGACTCTACTCGCATACTGTGACCATGGTGAGCTGTTCGGCGCGATACTGCAGCATTCGGAAATGCTTTTCAACCCGTAGCGCTGAGGCATATCTCGTCCCTCTGCCTGATCCTAAAATGTCTGACATTGAGACACTAGCCTAGCGATAAGATCCCTGTTCCACACAAACTTAACATAATATGCTCCATCTTCAGTCTAAAATCCTTCTAATTCCTGGAAGATGTGCATATCCATAATACCCTGCCCACCTTTTTAGCGCCTGACCCTAAGACGGCCACTGTAATTTTAGACTGCAAGTTCTAAATCTTTGCCAAACTGATTTAGATCTGATTAGATCTAGATTTTTTCCAAACTCAAATACTTGCTGTTGCCCATGTGGTAATGTAGCCAGTTTTACTTGATTAAATATCAGCCAGCCAAATTTCCGCTTGGGGCACATTAGAGGAGTATTGGGAGCCTCTGTCATGTAATGTCATAGTGGGCTACTGGGAATCACTTGGATCCACACTCTAGTTTGGGTGCTTGCAACCCTCAAGCTAGTATCCAAGAACTGCCCTGGCTAAACTATATACATACTCAACCACCTGCCCAGCCGAACTCAATATGCAGCTCAGTAAGCAGTGGTTACACTCAGACAACCCCACAAGGAAGGTTTTCTTCATGAAGGCAGATCACTACATCAATATGGCAGAACAAAGCGTGCATGAAGCTGGGGTGGCCCTAAGGCCCCTAAACCAACACAAAAAGATCTAAGCAGGAGCCTCCCACTCCGACTCCCCATCAAATTGAAAGTGGACAACTGTTATACATTGGACTTAATTATGCAAAACCCTTGCCCAATCCACAAACAACACAATGGAATCTATACAAACGGATTCATCCTCCCTGAAACAGGACATGCTACTGCAGGGAGACCGAGTCACTAAAGTGGAAACGGCAATAAGTAACCTGGAGGACCACAAACACAGCAATGCTAAGGCAATCTCTACACCTATAGTGAGGCTGGCACATTTGGAGAAGTGTACCACAGAATTAGAGAACAGAAACAGAAGGGGTAACCTGCGAGACTTCCAGAAGAAGTGTAGAATCAGGCTCTGTTCTGTGCAGCGTTCATAGAGAAATTAATCTCCCAAGTCCTAGGAATAAACTTTATATAAGACTTTGAAATAACGCGCAGAAACAGAGTACCCATCTACATCCCTAAAAACTCAGTTGCTCCTAGGGCCCTCATCTTCAGACCTCTCCGTTACTCTCACACAGAGGCAATTCTCACCCAGAAGAAGAAGGCATAAAGGTCCAAATGACAAGACTCCTCCATTGGGATCTCACAAAACGATTCAAAAGACACAGTTAAAAAGAGTGATGCGTTCCTATCGAAACCTCAAGCCCTAAAAGACCTAACCACCCAGTTCTCCTTCATTGGTTCAGTGCGACTAAAGATTGTCCACAATGGAAAGACTACTATCTTCGAGGACCCTAAGGACTTTGACTCTTTCATCACTGATGTTCAAGATCTCAGGATGATTTCCTAACATCTCTGGTAAAGACCCCACAACTTGCTTGCTCTGTTGACTAACCCTAACAACTATTAGCCAATTCCCACTACATTAATCAATACCTACCACTACAAGAAGGCATTTCATGTTAATGCTCTCTACTAACCCCATTAATGTGCACCTTCATGACAGGCAACAATCATCCCACCTACCTATTAGTTTCTGACATGCAAACAATAATCTGACCCAACTAACCACTGCTGTTATACATGACCCTTGTCGTTCTACATGGCTGAACAATATCCTGCATACAACTAAGGATCCCTATGAGTTACTTTTCTTGCCTAACCTTACATGCTACTTGATCTCCCGCTCCGCTTGTCACCCAAAATTCGAAGTATTGGGCACTTGGGATTCGAAGTGATTTGGTAAGACTGGTGAGCTTGGTAGGATAAGATAGCTAAGCTACTTAAGTATGGTAAGTAAGTAATAACTGGCTGACTAACTGACTAAACGAGTTCCTTGGTGGGTGAGTTATTGAGCTAAGTAAACTTAGTTGGCATAGTGAACTAACTGACAAGTTGGGTTACCCCTGCTAATCACCATCTTTATCTATACCTGTTCTAGCTTGTCCTGTCTCATCAAGGATCCATCACTGCATTATTGCGTTTGTGCATCACTGTTATGTCCCATCAGGACTTTCTGCTGCACCTCCACAAGTTGTTACATATTTTTCTATTGTATTTTTACACTACTGCATTAACAATGCCTTTTTAGGGTACCTGGCTGCGTGCCTAGGTAACCAGTGCTCTGGTTTGCATACCGATCACAAGCAGTAATCTTTGTCTGTTTTAAAGTTACAGTAATTTCGGAACTCTTATTGTTTATTATCTGGTTAACAACTGCATTCTCACCCACTATCAACAAACACTAACATGCACACAGTCACTCATGTGCAACCTGGCCCCAACGTCATCATTTCACAACAAGCCATCTCATTATCTCACTTCGATGACACAGAACCTGTTAGGTCATGGATACACCCCTTGCCATCTTTGCTATACTGGCATCTCACTGTGAACACAACATAACCTGTTACAACCTCTTATTTTTGACCAACAGCACATGTACTTCCTCAGTCAGGTTAAACACCATACTCACTCATAATCTCAATACAGGCTACTTAAACGGCACACAGCCCCTTTTCTCTAGGCTTGACTTCTCGTGGCCTCCACCGCCCATCCCCTATATTGATTCCTCTAGGTATCTCCTCAGGATTCCCAACCTTAAGTTGTTAACTACTATGCTAACTCAATCCTTTCGATTGACTCTTCTCAGTCTGTTCTCATTATCTTCCCTCCCCTCTCTCTCTTTCTTTGCCCTGTTTTCTTTCTCTTTCACTTTCCTACCCCCATCACCTTGCCCCATTCTCTCTCCTCACCTCCCTTACTCTCCCCGTTGACCTCGCCCTTCCCCACCCACAGACCCTCCCCTCCTACCCATTACCCTTGCCATAATACACAGAACAGCTCTGACATAGCCCACACCACTTCCCTATGTGGAATCTAAACATTCTCTCCCTTAACGTTAAGGGATTAAACCACCCAATGAAATGAGAAAAAATCCTAGACTACTCACATAATCTCAATGGTGACCTATTACTCCTACAGGAGACGAAAGCTGCCTTGAAAGAGGGTCTTCTTAAAAAAAAAAAGTCCTGGTTGGGTGACATTTCAATAAGAAAAATGGCCTAATCACCCTCATTTCCATCTCCTCACTATTACTGCATCAGAAGCAGACCCTGAAGGAAGATGGCTCATTACCAATCTCCAAAAAGACAAACTAACCTTATCGTTGTGAATATCTACACCCCCAACATCGATAACGCAACATTTTGGTCAAACCTCAACAAAAAATTGTCACTCTTACTCTCGCACTGTGGAGTCATAGTGGGCGGGGATTTTAACCTCCCTTGGGATGGTATACTAGATAGAAACTCCGCATGCTCATTTAAATCCAACAAGTCTCACAAACAAATGTGAAACCTCTGTAAAACACATAAGCTATACGATGTCTGGAAACTATTCAGTCCCACAGGCAAGGATTATTCATTTTCCTCCCATCCCCCACAACTCCTTCTCTCTTATCAACTATATATTAGTAGATGAAGTGTACATACCAGTTACATTAAACACCACCATCAAACCAATCTTATTATCTCTCACCATGCGTGTATCTCCCTGATCAACAATATCTCAGTTCTGCACCTAAATCCAAAACATGAAGAATGAATGACCTTCTTACAGAAGATCCGACTTTCAGAGAAATAATCAGGAAAGAAATTGTCCAATACATAGACATAAACAGAAATTCAGTCCCTAATCCCCAAATTGTGTGGGACGTTCCAATAACCACCATTAGGGGAAGTACAATCAAACTTATGTCAAGGAAACACAAGCAAGACAATCTTGCACTAGATCAACTGGAAAGCCAAATAAAAGCATTAGAAAACACCCTAAAGTTCTCCAGGGATTAGTCCCAACTGAACCAACTAACCAAACTAAAATATGAATACAACAAAATCATGAGCAACAAAGCCCATCTACTGGTTCAAAGATGCAAAAGCATCAAAGTATACAGACCGAATACTAGCTTATTATCTTAAATAAAACTATTGTTAAATCTAGAATAACCTCCATAATGGACTAGTATGGCACACCCTCAGTTCAAAGAATTTTATTGAAAGAAATGCATGGTAAAGTACAAAAATGAACAGGTACCGTAGGGAAAGGAGAGGGGGGAAAAAAGGGAAGGGGAATTATACGATGAAAAAATAATACAAGAATATAGGAGCAATACAATGGGACAGAAGGAATACATGGTATAAAAACAAATCATGGAAAATCAGGAATATACAATACAAGAAATATGCAATGCGAGAAAAAGCAAATAGAACAATGCAATGAATTGAATTAGCTAACATAAGAGAAATGATAAGGGTATCAGGGGGGTTTAGGAACTTCCTGCTGAGCAGGAGTAGGACGGAAAGAACGAGCAGTACAATTATCTAAATACGAGGTGATTGGAAGCCATAGCTCAGCACGCTTAGTAGCCATTTGTGGAGGAAAAACAAAGGCAGTATCCAGTCTATGGTTATGACACACATTATACCACCAGGCCTTAAACGTAATATTTGACGTAGATTTCCAATTGACTGTAATTTGCTGAAAGGCAACCGCCAATAACAAATCAACAATGCGAACATGAAGGTCAGTATGTTCCCAACATGGAGAAAGGCTTCCTAGAAAAACATGAGCGTGTGAAAATGGAATAGCAGTTGAAAAAATAACATTGATTTGAGCCCACACTTGTAACCAGAAGGCATGAACATTCTTGCAAAGGAACAGCATGTGAAACAAAGTGGCATTCGGGGAGGCACATGACCAACAAGTATCTGGTGTAGTGGGAAAACGTTTATGAAGGGAAGATGGAGTGTGGAGTAAACGGTTATAAATGAAGAAAAGGGATTGCGTCAGGGAGGCAGCTCTCGAGGATTTGCGAATTTTCGACCAGATCTTATCCCAAGTGGAGGTAGGCCAGGATAAGGAAAGGTCAGTCTCCCACTGCTCCTCTACTTTGCTTTTGGGTCTAGGGCGAGGTCGTGAGTGAAGATGTTTGTAGAGGTGGGCAGCCTTTGGATAGGTAAGTAAGGTAGAGTGGAGGTGAGTGAGAGGATCAGGAGTAGGTACAGGAGGACGAGAGTGGGGAAGTTTATTGAATGTGTCCAGAACTGATGCTTTGAGAAGGAGATACTGGGGAAGAGAAGAGAGAGGTAGTTGAAATGTGAGACGAAGGGTGTGAAAAGGTTGGAAGACGGAGTCGGAGAACAATTGTGAGATCCAAAGCAACCCTCTAGTTCTCCAAGATTTCCAAAGTACGGGCCTACCTCGAATTAAAAGATATTTGTTATGCCAAATAGTAGAGGAGAGGAAATCAGCAATACAAACAGGGGGCGAAGGGTTGGAAGATAGGAGGAGTTTAAGAGTAAGCTTATGAATAGGAGTGAGAAGTGATGCAGGCTTGCGTGAAAAGGAGATACATTCGGCAAAAGAGAAAGGGGAGAGAAAGAGGCGCTCTACCTTGGTCCATAAGGGACAGGGAGAGTCAGGGTCTTGTAACCAGAAAGAGGATTGACGCAACAGAAAGGCCTTATGATAAGCAGAAAAATCTGGAAAATTAACTCCACCCTCAGAAGTAGGACGGATGAGCCGAGCCAAAGACATTCTGGGTTTACGTTTACTCCAAAGAAAAGAAGAGAGAATGGAATTAATTTTTTTAATGAATTTGGCCGGAATAGAAACGGGAATATTAGATAGGGTATACAGAATAACAGGGGAAAGCATCATTTTGATCGTGTCTAGACGACCCCACCAGGACAAGTATAGAGGGTGCCATCGAGCAGTGAGATCAGACAGTTTCTGGATGCATTTGGTTAAACAAAGGGAAACTGTATCAGGGATCGAGGGAGTGATATGCAAACCTAAATATTTAATATTAGAAGGACTCCAAGTAAAGTTCGAGGCATGAAAATCTTGTTTAAAAGTGAACTTTGTCAAAGGCAGAATTTCGCACTTATCATTATTAAGCTTGTAGCCGGAGACGGAGGAGTAATGGTGAACTTCCGACAAAAAAGCGGGAATAGAGACAGCAGGGTTAGAGATGAATAGCAAAATATCATCAGCGTAAGCAGCCAATTTAATGGAAAGGTCATGATATTGAAAGCCATGAATATTAGGGTTTTGACGGAGTTTAGACAAAAAAGGTTCTAGGGCCAAGTTGAAAAGGAAGGGCGAAAGAGGACATCCTTGATGTACACCGCGACCGAGATCAAAGTAAGGAGAGACTTGGCCGTTTGCGAAAACTGCAGCACGTGGGTGAGAGTATAACAGCGAAATTAGGGAAATAAATTTAGGGCCAAAACCAAACCAGTTAAGGGTGTGGAAAAGATAGGGCCATTCTACCCTATCAAATGCCTTTTCAGCATCCAAGGCAATGGCTGCAAGGGGAGCTTGGAGATGCGATGATTTTGTCAGAACATTAAATAAGAGTCTAGTATTATCCGTAATATAGCGACCTTTAACAAAACCTGATTGTTCAGCTCCAAGCAAATCAGGGAGCAGGTGATCCAATCTAAGTGCTAGTAATTTGGCGAATATTTTATAATCTATGTTGACTAGGGAAATAGGTCTGTAATTCTTACAGTACTGGACATCCTTCCCTGGCTTGGGAATCAGACAAATATGGGCATCAGAAAAAGTACCGGAAGAAGTACCTAAATCAACAAAAGAATGGAGAAGGGAGTGGAGTTTTGGAATAAGAAGCTTGGAAAAATGAAGATAGAATTCGACAGTGAAACCATCAGGACCAGGTGCTTTGTTCAGTTTTAAACGATTGAGGGCATCCAGTAGCTCTTTTTGCGAGGTATCAGATTCTAAGGAAGAGAGATCTAGAGGAAAAGAGGGAGGGACCTGAATGGTAGAAAAAAAATGAGTGAGAGTCTGAGGGGAGGAGGGTGTATCTGAGGTGTATAGGGACTCATAGAAATGTGAGAAGGTAGCAAGAATGTCAGCATCTTTATGATGCAAATGGGCACCATCATCATATATCGATTCAATGTTTATTTTATTTTGTTTGACCTTTAAGTAATTAGCAAGAATCTTCCCGGCTTTGTTTCGACCACCATAAAATTTGGCACTAGATTTAAGTAAGTATAAAGAAGCATCCTCAGTAGATTTCTCATTAAATTTAAGTTTGGCAGCAACTAGAGATGTCAGACTATCCGAGGAGTGTGAGGTAAAATAGGCGTGTTCCAGTCTTTTAATGTCCTGAAGGAGGGTGTTAGTGAATTGACGGGCAGATCTACGTTTTTTGGCAACAAAGTTAATAATGAAATCCCGTGCAGCTGCTTTAAATGTATCCCAGAGGGTATGTTTCGAAATAGGTGGGACATCATTAAACAAGAAGAATTCATCAAAAAAGGCAGAAAAAGAAGCAGAAAAATTGGGATCTAGAAGGAGAGCGTTATTAAAACGCCATCTCTTAGGACCGTCAGTTTTGGGTAAAACTTCAAGACTAATCAGGACTGGGGCATGGTCCGAAAATAGAATTGGACCAATTTCCGCCGCCTGCAAAGTTTGAGAAAGGGCATGTGAAACAAAAATATAATCAAGCCGTGACTGAGAACGATGATGGGGGGAGTAAAAAGTGAACTCTTGCACAGTTGGGTTACATAAACGCCAAGAGTCAACGAGCTTATGTTGTGAAATAGCTTGGGTGAACAATTTGTGGGGCCTTGTGGGAACATAAATAGCATCAGATTTCCTATCCAAAAAAGGGTCAAAGGGGTGATTGCAGTCACCTGCAAGAATGAAGTTATCATCCATAAATTGAGTAATACGGGGAGAGAGGTCAGCCCAAAAAAGGGGGTCACCCGTCGTGGGACCATAGACATTAAGGAGAGAGATTGGAACACCTCTAAGTGATAGTCTGACATGAGTCCATCTGCCATTAGTATCAGATTCTTGAGAAATAACCAATAAAGGGAGTGATTTACGGCAAAGAATGGCAACACCATTACGTTTTCCATCGCCCTGTGAAAAGAAGACATCACCCACCCAACCTCTTTTAAGTTTATCAGATTCTGCGTCCGATAAGTGGGTTTCTTGAAGAAATGCAATATCAGTATTCAACTTAGCTAAGTGAGATAGAATACGTTGCCGCTTAACAGGTGAATTAATACCCTTAACATTCCATGAGACCAGATTCAAAGACATAGTGTATAAATAAAAGCATACATAAACTTAGCAATGCATCTTAGAAATAACAAGGAGAATAAAAAGAAGAGATTAGAATCAAAAAAGTACGTAATCAGAAGAGGAAGTAGAAGAATAGAAGTGAGATGGGACATTAGGAAGAAATGGATAAGAAGAATGAAAGCAACAATGGGAGAAAGGTCCAAAAACGATGAGTGAGAGGTGAGAGATGAGGAAGAGGTACTGAAGGACGAAGAGAGAAAAAAGAGTGAAAAATGAGACAAGGTGTGAAAGGATTGAAGAAAACCTGAAAATAAGAGAACATCATCAAAAAGGAAAACAGGAAGTACAGTGATAAGGGAAGGGAAAATGAAGTGGGACAGAAAACAAAAAGGGTACAAAAAACATGAGGAAAACATACCTACTAAGGGAGAATACGAGAAAAGGAGGAGGGGGGGGAGGAGCCAGGTAAGGAAGGCAGCACAACGGAGGACATCCGGCAAGGAATCAGGGAGAAGTCATCATGAATCAACAGGTTCCTGTGGAAACAAATACAAGGAAAAGCTGAGGGGGAATACAAAATGAAACAAAAAGCAGTAGCAAAAATGAAGATATGGAAACTAACATAGTTGAAAACGTCATCATACGGAGAACAAAAACTGCAAACAAGGGGAATACCAGAACAACAGAACTTATTAATAATTCAAAAAGCAACTAATAGAACCAGACAATCAGCCTAAGGCATGAGGCGAACAACAACCCAACAATGAAATAGGATAAGTCTCCAAACAGGCGTGCAGTGCGAGGAATCAGCCAGGAGAAGAGGATGAAGGACCAGAGGTATCCATAGTAGAGGTACGATGGGCGTTGATGAAACTTTGTAATCTCACTGGATCCTCATAGGTGGTGGTTTTGTTATTGTAGGTGACTTTGAACAGACACGGGTGATACAAACCATACCGGGCACCCATGGCTCGCAGGACCTCTCTCATGCTGAGGAAAGCTTTCCTACGGTTGGCAGTGGCTTTGGCATAGTCCTGAGCGAAGAATATTGGAGAATCCAGCCAAGTCAATTTGGGAAGAGCCTTAGCCGCTGCCAGAACCTTCAAAAGGTCGGTGTACTCCAGGAAATAGAGAATAACACCCCTTGGCCTTTGAGAAATGGAGAGGGATGTGGGTACACGGCCCAGACGATGCGCACGTTGGATATTGAGAGATGTATCCTGCGGTAGATGCAGCAGCTTAGGGAGGAATGATTGAAAAAAGGCAATCGGGTCAGACCCTTCAAGATTTTCCGCAAGGCCGTAGATGCGAAGATTATTACGCCTGCCTCTGTTTTCTAACTCCTCCACCTGCTTTTGAAGGGCTCCTACTTGTGAGGATAGATATGTAACTTTAGTCTGTGACTCCTGGAGAGATGCAACAGAAGTTTCCACCGACGAGACTCTTGTGTCAATTTGAGACCAGTGTTCTGTGAGAACTTGGAGCTTGGCATTTGTTTCCTCCATGAAGGGGCGAAGAGTTCCAATTTCTTCGAGAAAAGGGCGAAATGATCGTATTTCCTCCAAAAGCAGCTCCATGGATACAGGAGAGGATGGTTTAGGCGGGGAAAGTGGATTTTTTTTTAACCGCTTGGCTGCCGTGTTCCCCGAAAGTGCAGGAGAAGGCGTTTCCATAAGTTCCTCCGAACCTGAAGGTGAAAGAGAGTCTTCCAATTGAGAGAGAGCAGAAAAAACTTTGGAGTTCTTAATGAAAGCCACCTTTGTAGACGCTTTGGAGGAGGAGCGAGACATGAGTTTTTGTGTTCCCATAGACAGGATAGCGAGTAAAGGCAGTAGACAACAATCCCAATTATGAGGAATAAAGCCTGAATGAATTGAAGAGGGAGCACCGACAGGTATAGCCAATTCTAGGTCTGATGAGGTAAGTCAATGGAAATAACACTGCATACAGGGAGTGTATCACACAGGAAAGTGAAAACCTGCATTCAAGTGCATCACAAAGGAGAGTTAAAGGCTGCGTTGAAATGCATGAAGCACTGCATAGTGAATGAAGAACAGCATGAAGGAAAAAAAAACAGAAGCAGACAAGAATGGAGTATCTGCATTACTGAGGGAAAGTAAGCAATCTACTATCCCTGTTTGCAAGAAAACGAGAATTGAGGCATAAATGTCAGTTCAGCAGACAACCAGACGATAACATTAGTAGTAAGAAGTCAATCCTTGAGGCGGAAGTATAGCGGAGGAAACATACCGCTATGCAGGCAAGAAGATTCCAGAGCGCGTAAAATGGCGGCTGCGCTATGTGGAAATATATTCAACTGCCGGTATGAGCGCTAAGTAGGCGAGACAGCAGGCGTTTACCTCAAAAGGGCTAAGGACTTGGTCCGAGGGTATTTCAGCAGGCACGGTGATGCTGGGCGGGCAAACCATAGACGGCGTCACCTGAGGAGCGCTCCGTGACAGAAACCGCAAGATGGCGGCCTCGAACACCGGAGCGCCCGTACGAACAAAGTTGCAGTTATCTCCGCCGCTGACGTCCAGAAGAAGTTCTCAAAGATGCCACCGCATGTCGGAAGTATTCCGACGGCAAGATTGGGGCTCAGCACAGGAACAGCGTGCTGGGAGAAGGAAGTCTCCCGGTGCCTCGTCGGAGCCTCACACAGCTGCCGCCATCACCCACGGCGCCAAGCCACGCCCCTCCAGTATGGCACACCCTCAAGTAAAGAGAAAGACATTCTTGTTGCCTTTGAGAACTTCTATTGAACCCTCTACACAAAAAGTAAAAACACTCTCCATGAATCCTGCTTAGAATATCTCAAAAAGATCAACATCAACAAAACAGACAAGACTACCAAGCTATGTGTAGACAATCCTATTCCTGGACACAAAATCCTATACACAATTAAAAAACTAAAAGCTAGGAAAACATCAGGCCCAGATGGCTTCGCAGCCTCCTTCTACCAAAGATGGTCCTCATTCCAAATTTCTCCCTTAGAGGATCTTTTTGCACACTTCGCCTCCACAGGTGCTATTAAAGGAACGGCCGTGGAGGCAACAATAGTAGTCATTCCCAAAGAAGGAAGAGACCCATCTAGCCCCAAAAACTACAGTCTTATCTCCATAATAAATATTGACTGCAAAATCTACGCAAAAATCCTTTCACTCAGACTAGAACCCACTGTTGGCAAAATCATACATTCATCCCAAACGGCATTCATCAAAGGCAGATTCAGCGTAGATAACATTAGACTATTCAGCCACACAATGGGAAAAGAGACTGAGACTGTGTTCCCCCTGCACATAGGGCTAAGATACGAGTTATCGAGAGGTGCAACTGTGGAAATGGGTGCCGGCTTTGGATTTTGCAGGTGCTTAACCTGGTCCCTCATGTTAGGGAGGGGCACAGGATTGAGGATTGTTTATCTTGAAGAAGTAGGAACACCCCCCAGGAAGTGGTGGAGAGGCATCAGTATGAAGGTGCCTGGGGGTCCCCCTACACACTTTATTCTCAACCAAAATATTCCTTACAGAGCCCTTTCAGGACAGTGCCTGACCGCAAGATGGCATCTAGATTTTGTTCAGACTGCGGTATCTCATCTCTCCAACTCCCCCACTTTATTATGACATTCTCTGATTGCACCTTATCATTATCTTGGTAGCGGAATCTGAGCACTTTGTCCGATGCCCGGTGGAGCTGCTCGGTTCAGCTATAGAGGAGATCGGCCCTGGTTCAAACCCTCGGCCGTCACCAAGCCAGCCGGACATTGGGCACAGTTTCTCCCAGTCTCCCTGTTTTTCCCCCTTGGGAGACAAAAAACAACATAGACCAGAGGGACAGGGGAAGAAGAAAGAAAATATAGCACCTCAGTCACAGAGTGAGCAGCGGAGGGACACAAATCAAGAGGACGCAATAGGTACTTGGTCCACGTGCGACATTAAAGAGGAAGGGAAGTCAATTAGGAGACCACAAAAAAGAGTGACAGTAAGGCTAATGACTGGTAAGCAACGGATGGGCTACAAGCTTCTTGTAGTAAGCAATATCTCTCACAAGCAATTGCACATGTGGTAGCGCAGTCTCCTTTTCCTTCACAAACTAATAGTTGACGCACATAAGGCAGTAAACCTAGCACAAAACAGTGAGCGGCCGATCACCTGCTGCTCTGTTTGCGTGCTGATGACCATCAGCCCTTTAGGTGGGTGCTGGTTTTGCTACAAACGTGGCTGTGAACAGAAGGTGAACCAAACTAAATGGGGTCCTCAAGGGCTGAATTTCAGGGTACCAGATGCAATGTTGGGAGTTCAGCACCTGCTGTACTGTTGGTGTCTGTGCAGGGGATGGTCCTCATGGCATTTGAACAAGGACCAGGCATAGCTTCCCAATGTTGGGTTTTCAAGTCTGTGTACTCATGGAGGAGTCCAAGCAGTGTCCCCTAGACCATCCATGCCACATCCTAAAGAAAGCTGAGGGGGAAAGAAGGCAAGCAAAGTGTGCTCTAAATTCTTGGATGCACAGCTTTAACGCATCTCCAGAGTCCTGTTGCTACCAGTTAGCATAGTTCAATAATATGGAGCATGTGCAAAACTATGACTCTATTTTAAATGGACCATGCTGCTATGCAACCGAGGGAACGTCCATTTGCCATTGTGTGGGTGCTATTTTGGGCTCATGCAATGACTACTACAGAAGGTGGGGCCTGTACAGCCAAACAGCCCTGCCCCTTCTGCACTTTGCAGAATTGAACTTGGAGTGTAGAAAGTTGCATACAGACCTGTTACACATATGGTTCAATTTTAGTATTACAAATATTGAACTCTAAAAGAAAGCCCGACTCACAAACCAACTAATAATAGCATTTCCTCATACCCTTGCACTTCACTTGTGTCAACTTTGGAAGCTCGGGAATTACCTACTAAATAATTCAATCTTTAAAAAATCTTTCATCTTCAATGAGGAGGTTGTGACAAAAAATGAGTGATAATAAGCTCTCTGAACCAAAGGGACAGGAATCCGCGCACAACAGGAACATGCAAGAAACAGAATGACACAGTTTACCTCCACTTACTGAAGGGTTTATTTCTTGCCTGCAAGGAAAGAAAATACCGCTATGAATTATATCTAAGAAACGACCCTCCTCACAAATGTATCCCTCAAGTCTAACAGTGAGACACTTATTTCTGTAGTGTAGCTGCAAGTTAACCCTCATTTGGATGCCCTAATCTTCACTTACCACATTTTTTATTAAAGTTAATCAAGATTTTTAAATTAGCCAAGGTACATCTATGAAAAAGCCATATGAATGTGTTTCATTGTCTGATGACCAGATTACATCTCTGACTGGTTGAGATCTAAGCGGTATTTGTAGTGAATGGCTATAATTAGGAAAATAGGTACTCCCAGCCAAAGTTCCCTCTAATTTATTTCCTCTGTGTGCGGCAATGTAATGTCTCTGTGCACTGCAGCCAAGGCTATGTGTGCCAAGAAACTGACCATGAATGCAAGAGTTACCTGAATTTCTACTTTAGGCCAAACAGGCATGTAGTCACATGTTTCTTTATTAGCATTTGTTACACTAAACAGGTCCACATTGTGTGTTAGTCCTTCTGTGATGCAGCCTTTCCCTGGCATTCATGCTGCAGGAGAGGTAGAGCTATGCAAGACTGGAAATTCCTAGGGAGGGTTGAGCAGGATACAATCCTTTAGAATATCCAATAACAAATAAAACAACAAGTGGCATGCAAAAAATGACAAAGACTCTTTCAAATTCAAAAAAGATTATTTTGTTAACCGTTGAATTTTAAAGTTATTTGTAGCACAATTGGTGGCAGCACAGCAAAATAAGGATGACAAACATTGACACCATAGGAATTGGCTATAAGACTGCCACAACCCAAAACCTGGCACCTAATTCTTTCATTGCACTGAATATGCAGCATCAGACTATAACCCCAAGAGACATTCTTCAATATCAGAACAATGGGATTTTTCAGTTACTGCATCAGGCATAACACCACAATGGGATCTAAGACTGAAACAAGCCAGACCAATTGGCGTTGCCAATGTATTTAGCTGTATCAAACAAAAATGATTTTGTGAAGATAATGTGAACTGAACATATCTGCCCTTAACACTTATATCCTTTTTTGCCCCCACAGCTTTCTGAAATCTTCAATACGCATATCTCACATGTCCTCTTTCTTCCTGTGTACCATTTTTTCACTCTCTCCTGAACATATAAAATTCCACCTTCTCTACTTCAACGCCCACCCCCTCACATCACACACACACACGCACACACACTTCACACACCCACTCACCTGCTGCAAGTGCTACATTTAGTTTTTTATGGTGGTGTCTTAGTTGGAAAGTTGTGTAACTCGTCCACCCTATTTTCACAGTTACCATTAACATATATATGACCACCACTCTCTGTGGTTTTTATATGAGCCAAAACTGAAGGTGCATGTAGTCTGAACGGCCTTGGGACTCACTGATTGACACTGTGAGAAATTGGCACTGCATTCTGCCTTAACTACAAAGCTGTTAATCATGTCCCGTCATCACCCCCACAGTTTCTACTCAATTAAGCACACATGGCTGCGACTCAGTTCACAGTAAGCGAGGTCATATATAAATTGCAAGTACACATTTGCGTATTTTTTTCAACAGGACCACATCATTCTTGCCCCACAAGCTCTTTGCCAAGGTTGGAGAGACTTAGGAGAAGCTAGTCTCTGTGCTTATACTGGATTTAACTGTAGAAAAAGTCTGACGCTGGGAGTCCTGCTATAGATCTTCCCGCCCAAAATAAAAGTTTGAGCCAAAAGCAACCACGTCATCATAACACATTCGCAGCACTCTCACACGTGTTACTCTGTCGAGCTGTTATTCCGTTCAGGTGTCCGGAACAGCTGCAGATTCTCATTGAGGAATAGGCTAGAAGAAGAGCTGGTCAGCAGAGAAAGTGTGGTGGGAACAACAGAGAATGACTGTGCCAAGGTAGAGGCACATTAGTGCAATAAGGAGATGACAGAGAAAACAAGATGGTGAAAGAGTTAGCGCCTGAAATGGAGGCGTGGGAGAGACCTTCAACAGAAAGAGAATACAAAGGGTCCAAGTGACAGAATCGCAATGGAGATAGATGTGCAAGAGGAAAAGGAATGAGAAAGGAACAGACGGAACGGAGGCAGACACAGAGCTAAGACAGACGTGGAGTGAATGAAGTAAATGAGGGAGTGACTAAAAACCAAAGAAAGGCGGAATGAACAAAATATGATACGGAGATTGGGTATACAAATCTGCAGCTTAAACAGTGAAAAACACTCAGGAATAGCAAGTGTGACATTAACTGAAAAATGTTGGTCAACAAAAAAAATAAAAAATAAAAAATCTTGGTGAAGTCGATAAGGTGGTTACTTTCCCTCCACATGTGGTAGAAATCAGAGCTGACAAACTCGATCAGCCAACCATAAGTGGAACACTTTTATTATCCACATAAATAAATTAAAGGTGAAACGCAGAGAACAAATTGTAGATAAAATCAACTTGCTGGAGGAAGCCGTTAAAGTGTAGCACACATTTGCGCGCAAGTCTTATCGCTGAGTCTTCTGAAAATAAAAATAAAAAGTTCTCTGCTTTGGTAGGTGGAATCCCGCCATTTTTGGGAGTTATAAATTCCAGGTTGAGGAGTGCCTCGCATATTTTATGTCAATGACCTGTGTGCCTGCGGTGCAGTTTGGTTTACATTTTTTGCTCAGTTCATCACAACATAGTACATAAGGTGTCATGAATGTGTAGAGACTTCATCTCCTGAATGTCTGTCCACCTGTGAGTCTCCTTAGTTTTACATTAGAGAACAGGGAGCTCCAATACACGGTCTCTTCTGTTCTACTAAGATCTGGTGCTCTGAGTTCGCTCTGGAACATGGGCTGGCCCTTTGACAGCCAATTCCATTCGGAGTGTGGCGTTTTATATTTAGAGTCCTTTAGACTTTGGGGAGTAGTGATGTTGTAAAATCTCAGATAATTTTTGCCCCTCGTTGTAAATTGAATCCCTGGTTAGTAACTCCACTGATTACTCTACTCTATTGAAGAGTATGACACCAGGGGCCATATTACAATAAGTTCCCCAGGGGCGGAACTGGCGTCTGCCCCCGATTGGTCCGCTCCCCGGGATCTTTGGTATTACAGAAGGGGACCAGATGCTTGTGTGTCCCCTTCAATAATACTGATAGAGCTGGCTCACTGAAAGAGCCAGCGCTACCATCCGTGGGCGTTCCCTCATTTGCATGCAAATGAGGGAATTCCTTTGCCTCTGCGCCCGTACCATATTACAGAGGTGGGCGCAGAGGCAAAGAAGTTCTCAGGGAGTGCACTGTCTGTCAGTGCGCCCCCCTGAGAACAGGCCACTGGAAAACAGGCCTCTGGCGGGGAGACCCGCCTGCATGGGGATCTCTAGTCTAATTCCCTTTAGAAGTGCAGATGGGTTGCCGCCTGCACTGTCAAAATATGAAGCGGCTGCAAGCAGCCGCTCCATGTTCCCACTAATGTGCTGCCCCCAGGGTAGTGCATTCATAGTAATGGGTTGCATTGTCATTGTTTGCACCTGGCGCACCTTTTAAAAGGTGCGCTGGTTGCAAACAATGATAATGCATAATACGGCCCCGAAATATCTAGCATGCATTTTGTAAGGGAAATAGTACTTTGTTACTCATTCCTTGTGTAGAGCTCACTTGTCATCCACCAGCCAAATGACTACCTCGAAAGTTTGAGCCTGATCCTGCTCTTTCTGATGGATCCTGATTTGCTCCTGTGCAGAGGGTGCACGGCCTATGAGTTCTTGGTGGACTGCTTCTTTTGTGTATGGCTGGCTGATTCCCTTCTGTGGTGACAGCAACAAGATAAAAACAATGACATGGAGTGCTGGCCAGCTAAATCTCTGTGGTTCCAAATCTTCAACATAATCTTTAGCCGTCCTTAATTTTTTGTTGTTTCAAACCTACACTGTAAAGGTTATTTTCTTGCTTTTACTTCTGATGTTTATCTTCGCATCAAGCATATTTCATTTGTAGAAACCTCTTGAAAGTATGAATGGACTAACCTTGACAACAAGCCTTTCAAAATGTTTCCACCCATTGTACCAGCCAAGATGATATTGGTGTATGACACCTGGATCCCCTTGCTAAGATATACTCCCCTGCTCTTTCTGCAAGCACTGCATTTGTGATGTCATCTTAAAGTTCTGTCCAATTTGACTTAGCTGTTTTTCATAAAATGTATTGTTGAAAACTGTAGGTAGAATGTATTATTGCTTGTGTTTTGGGAGAATTCAGAAAAGTCAGTCTTAAAGAACCAAATATTTCTTCACTTCCAACTGTCCTTTTTCGGTAAAGTAAAATACTTGCGCTTCCAGGATTATATTCCTCTTTTCTTCCTAAATTCACTGTTCCATCTTGAGACTGATATCTCCACTGTTCCTCACCCAGGGCTCCTCAGTTTGAATAACACCTAGTTACACTTAAACACTTCTACCAATTGCTATAATGTGTATTTCCTGCGTGTGGTTTAAGAGCAGTGCAGACTAGAAAAACTTATGTTACCAGTTCAAAATCTGTATTTTATTTGAATTCTTACAGTGGTTAGCTTACAGTAAATTCTAGTGCCCTGCCACACCTACAGATACCTTTTGGTCAGCAAAATAGACTTTTGTTTACTACACACTAAAGTTTTACTTTTCTAACGCTATTTGGGGGATCGGATTGCATAATGTTTTTCCTTTCCATTGCCTGGAGTACAGTAAACATCTTTGTGTTTATAGCACAATCGGGTTACACATTTAGAAAGTTACTTTGGTAGTCGGGTTTCGTCGGTTTTGTCCATTTATAGGTCACAGTACAATAACTGCTGCTCTACTAAGGTATACTATGTTTCTTTAGCTTTCAACCGTCCATTAATTAGCAAAAACTACTAAGAAAGCACAGATAAGACAGAATCTCTGAGGTTTGAAAATGCCATTTATATTCGTAATGTGCAAAGTGTTTTAAAGCCCAGCTCTGTAATATGATGGATGTATAGGGCATGCACAACATCCAATTGTATGTGTGGCTTTGTTGCGCTGGAATAAACCAATATGACCCACCTTAAGGTTCCGATGTCCTTTGGTATTTACTGAAACTGGGCTACTCCTACTCAGCTCTCCATACAGATGGCAAGAGCTATTTAAGAGAACCGATTGATGACATCTGCTTGGTAAGAAATACAAACATTCTGGGTAAAAGTGGCATTTTGAAGCTGATCCCTTTGCCTGTCATGGGGAGGTTACTCTCTTCTGCATCTGAACTTTCCCTGCCATCAATTCTAAAACAAATGATATAGGTCAGTTATGTTGATTTTTCTTTGTTTCAAAAGAAAAAATGTTGAGAGTAGTATGATGTGGCATGGCGCAAAAGAATGATGATGCCTATTTGTTTTAATCAGACACTTATTGTTCGAAAATTTAAGGGGCTATAGAAATAAGGACCTACAAAAATGTTATTTTTTTCAATGTATTTACTTTTTATTTTATTGTGGTATTTATATAGTATGCACTTCAAAATGGGGTAATAAAGCACTTCACAGAAAACAAACAGATTACTAGCTAACCATATATGGAGGCAGAGTCTAAAGGCAATACAATAACTACATCAAAACTAGATTTAACAAGCAGAGCCAATAGGTCTAGTGTCAAGTGAGTTTTTTATGGCAATATTAAATGTATTATCAAAAATATTTAAAAAAATTAAAAATGTTTTTAGGTTTCACATGTAATGATGCTTACGCCAGTCTTGGGTTTGGTGCATAACTGTGCTTGCACTGTTTTGGCAAACGTATTGCATTCAATACATACTACATACATGTAGAAGGGGGCTTCAAGTCAGCCCTCTTCCACTGTTGGCTTGAGAAATTGTTAAACACATCTTGGATCATCCCACCCTATATGCTTATTCTCACATATTTCTATCGACTAGATGTGTCCTTTTGCTATCTGTGGAATATGTGAGGAACTATTTTAATGTCTGAAAAGTTGACTCTGTAATCACGCGTGTACCTCTTTAGTTCATTATTTATCTCGTTCATAGATTGTATATACACAAAGAATTTTATTTTTGTACTGCAGAGGACATTTTTCATTTGCTTTTGTTATCTGTGAAATAGGAAACGTGCGTCCCCGCGCAACCCAAAGATGTAAAAGGTTGGTCCTCCTTTTACACGGAACGCCATGAGGTTGCTTCTGGCAAGCAACATGGAGCTTTATGATTGAATCCCCCTGGTTTTTTTTTAGAAATATTCATCACTCTATGGATATAAATTATATTTATTATTATTATTCAACTGATTAGCTGATTTTCACGTTCTTATTCTTTATCATTTACTGAGGTACACCTATACTCACTGTAAAGTGGATCACACCTCCGGTGTAATCTTTGATGCTCTGGGGGACTCGCTCATTTGTATATAAATATTGTATTTCTGGATGTCTGATATTGTTGGACGTATGAGTATGTCTGTTTATGAATCAGGATGTCTGATGTTTTGAGTGAATGAAAGTAAGTGCAGGGTTTCCGTCTGTCTGTGCGTCTTCGGGTGCTCCAGATTTCCCAGCTGAGTGATATCTGAGATAGGTCTCCCTCCCACGACTGTAGGGTACTTTCCCCGCCCAGACATTGCACACTGACTACCAGGGTTCCTTTAAAACCTCTAGGGTAGCATTTGCCTGTTATAGGTTTTTATCTCTGACAGGGCAGTCCACTTATTAAAGGATAGGTTGCGACCTCCCCTATCAGTTTTCACCCCCAATCACGCAACTCTACTCCACCACATTTATCGCCTCACTTGCACTCTTTATACGGCAATCTCTTAAAAAGATCTCCACCAAAGTGACCCTTCGGGGGCGTCGTAGGGCATTGCAGCGCAGGCCTGAATAGGAGCACCGCACTATGATGAAGCCTGACATCTTTTTTGGGTGTGTGAGGGCAACATGAGACAATATTGTTAAGCTTGGTCTAGGCACACCTGTTTAGAGAACTATTTCTCCTTTGCCAGGAACAAAAGGACAATTTTCGAGTCTTTGATCGATCCACAGGAGCAGGGCCTCTGGACCTTCTAATCTAGCTCCCAGTCCCCCCACTCTTTCTTCCACAGATGAATTTAATTGAAACTATTCTTGTTATGCCCCTACTGAGAAGGGTTGTCTACTGTTTTACAAGCTGTATTGTTTTACAGATTTGTAATTTAGTAACTATATGCTTGATGGTTTCCAGTTCATGTACACATAAATAGGCCAGTGTTGGGTAAGGTGTAAAGGCAATGGTAAATGGTAAAGGCTTCATCAGTTCATTGGCAGAAGTCATTCCATATGTCATAGGTTTGATCTGTTTATTATGAAACATTATGGTAAAGCAAGTTGTACTGATCTTCTTATTGTGAAAAGCATGTGTTAAAGATAATAGGCTTTTAAGAATGGATTGTTAGCACAAGCCTGGCTGTTTTTTTTTATATGACATTTTACAGATAAAGCAAGGGTTTGGTGATGGTAATCCACCCAAACACATCTGGGGAGATAGCTGATATTGCATTACAGTAATCGTTGTTAGGCTCTTAAAAGAAATTGACAACTGTAATAAAAAAAAAAAAATCGGCATTTCAATGAACAAAAATACAATAACAAATGTATAGGAAGGGTGAGAAGTAAAGCCATTACGGTAAACTTTCCATTTAGCATCTTGGCGACAATCATAAGAGAGCAAGTATTCATACATTTCGGTAGTTATAAAGATTATATAAGTGTAGGTCAGTGGGAGAAATTAAATGAGCAGATTAAGACATTTACAATCACTGCCTGCACTATTCCAGTTGTCCGGAGGGGGATTTAGTTCTCTTAGAAAAAGGATGTAAGAAGAAGAGAGCACAACGAGGAAGAGAGTGGAAAGAAGAAGGATGTGCTGGATGTGGAAAGGAGAGTGGCAGGTTGGGGATTATCCCAAGTATTAAGTTGACTCAGTTAGATTGCTGGTGGGGGGGGGGGGGGGGGGGGGGATCTCAAGTTTTAAGTTGATTTTATGTAGAGGTTCATTACCCAGTCTCTTAATTTAACTGAGATTTTGTAACTATAATTGCATATACATTTGTACTACTGTGACTGTATGCCTCATGTTTGCCTTGTGGGAAAGATTACCCATAGTTCAGTGAGCTTGAGTTGGTTATGGTGATATGCCATTGATGGCCATTATAAACTTTATTGGTGTGCAGGGAAATGTTATGCCGGATGCCATAGGTCTAGTCTGTTTATTATGAAAAGTTGTTACAAAGGCAGCCTGGCTTGTTTACTGTGCAAAGCATTTGGTAAATAGCCTTTAACAGTGGATTGTTATCACTATAGCCTTATAGCCTGCCGTAGAGGGCTATACCGGCTATTGAAGGCCCGCTGCAGGGTTAAAGGCCCGAGCCGAAAGCAAAGGACTTCAACAAAGAAGCAGGACTTTATTTGCAGATATAGCCCTGCTACGAAGGGCTATAAGGCTATTAGACAGACCCTCCAGGATTTCGCGATTTCGCGATTTGCAAAAAAATCGCGAAATCGGCAGTTTTGTAAAAATGCCGCGATTTTTACAAAACTGCCCGCGAAATTTGAACGGTTGGTGAGCTCATAGAAGGAGGCCCCTTTTAGGTCTGTGTTGTCAGTACAGCTCTGCCCTAGTGGCTGAGAAGTACATGCTTCGGTATTTATTTGTGCGTTTATATAGCGCGGACTTTACCCAAAGGTGTCAGAGCGCTTCACAATAGGAACAGTACATTGCAAAAATGACAATCGTGACAAATGTGTCTTGCTAATGTTTCAGGAGCTGGGGGTTAAAAGAACTCGCTCAACCTGCTGGGATGTCGGGCCCCACGTGTCTTTTCCTGCATATCGCCCTCGTGGGGAACAGGGGGCGGCTTTACTCCTAGGTGACTCTCTGGTAGAGAAAGGAGAGATTTCGGACAGCCTGAGCATCCTGTGTGGGGGGGGGGGGCAGGCGAAGGATGGGTGGCTGATGTGACAGACAACTAACAATACCCAGGGACCAGCGGCAACTGCGGGCATTTAAATGAAGAAAAAACTGCGAGGGACGGAAAGATGAGCAGCGTGGAGAGGGGGGGAGGGAGTGTGGGTCTGAAAAGTAAGATTTGAAAGAGCTGCGAATGAGACCTGAGAACAAGGATTTGAGGGGGAAGGGAGGGAGAGGGAGAAAGAATGAGGGGACGAAACGGGGAGGGCAGGAGGATGCAGAGGCTGATTACTTTTTGTTTTATTTTATTCTCTTATGATTTTTCGATTTAATATTTAGTTAACATCCCATCCTGGAGAGATGTTTGAATTCCGTGCATGCTTTCTTTCGATTCCTGGAGAGACGTCACAGACTGGTCTGGCGAGAGATCCCAGACTGTGACATCACTTCCGGAGCCTGACTCGTCCAGTTCCCATGCCAAGGCCAGCCGATCTCCAGATATGAGACCATTTTCCCGAAATACGTTACGTTCAACTGTTTGTGATTTCACAAAGGGAAGGAAGAGAGAGATGGGATAGAAGGTGTGCAAAAAGAGGCCAAGGCTAAAGATGGGAGGGAAGAGAGAGGCCTTGAGGGGGGCAGAACGAGGTTGAGATGGGGAAAAGAGGAGCAGAAGAGATATGAGAAGAAGGTAGAAAGAGTACAAGATGTAGAGAGCGGTGGGACAGGAGAATAGAGATGCGAGGAGAATGAGTAAAAGGTTCCCCTAGCGGAAATAGAGAGGGGGAGGGAGAGCTTGAGAGATGAAGTGGGGGAGGAGGGCAAAGAGGATAGAAGAGAAGAGGGGGAGAGGTGGGGAGATGGAATATAAACAAGAGACAAAGATAGAAGAGATGGGAAGACACAGGAGAAGTGCGGGAAGTGAATGCGCAAGAGAGGCGAGAAGGAATAAGTGAAAGATAGGAAGGGAGCGAAAGATGCAGAGGGAATGGGAGCCAGAAGGTAAAGAGGAGAGGAGAAGAGAACGAAGAGGACGTGAGAAAGAGTTAACGGTGTATAGAAGGATGAAAGTGAGAGGAAGAGGAGGGATGCCTGGGAGGTGGAATAAAAGGGGTAGAGGGAAAGATAGAGGGCGAGACATGGGGAGAAGAAGAGCAGTAACCCAAGGTTCAATACTCTTAATTCATGAGAAACGCAGACTCTGTTAGACTAAAATGTCCCTAAGAGCCCTGACAGGCAGGCTGAATCTTTATTTCAATTATTTATCTACTTGATACTTTGCGGCAATTCTGATTTTGTGGGGCAATAATATGTTAATTGTATTCCTTAATGCACAACAATGTGCCAGTCCTGTACATACCATGCCTTTTCCTCTGGCTAAATTCCCGCAGGGTTGCTTTGCTGAAATCGAACAAAGGGTAATATTGAGTGTGATAGGCATCACAACACTTACAATCTCGGTCTCTGGGCAAACAGGTGTTTGAAGGGGGATCGCAATTTAATGGGCGTGTTATAATCAGGCCGTATACTTTTATGTATTCACTATCCAAGATACATAGAGAAACGTATGCCTGCAAGCAATGTTACTTAAATGTAAATACTAATCAGGGCCTATTTCAAAGTGGAATACTCTTCTAAAACAGTTTTCATTGTTTTAATGCTGAAAATGAATGATTAGGAGTAAAATAAAGTGCTGCAAAAATGCCGCTAAATTTCCATATTTGTGCCGCTAAATTTCCATATTTGTGCCGCTAAATTTGCTAATCCATGCCGCTATATCCTGGGGGGTCTGATTAGAACATTCTGCCACTAGAGGGCAGAATGTTCTAACAAATAAAACGAAGCCTTCAAGGTGCGCGATGGAATTGAAATTCCCTCAGCCTCCCTGAAGCCTTTGTTCACAGCCAGAGCTGTGAACAAAGAAACATTGGAATGTTGAAGCTCCGGGCTTATACCAGCCATTATAAGCCCAGGGCACTCCATTGTTTTCAATGGAGCTACCTACATTCCGATGTTCTAATATAGCCTTATAGCCCGTCGTAGAGGGCTATACCGGCTATTAAAGGCCCTCTCCAGCTTTAAAGGCCCAAGCCGAAGGTGAGGGCCTTTAACAAGGGGGAGGGACTTTTATAGCCGTATAGCCCATCTACGAAGGGCTATAAGGCTATTAGAACATTCTGCCACTAGAAGGCAGAATGTTCTAACAACAAAAAAACAAAGCCTTATGTGAGCGTGAGGGGATTGGAATCCCCTCAGGCTCCCTGAAGCCTTTGTTCACAGCCAGAGCTGTGAACAAAGAAACATTGGAATGTTGGAGCTCCGGGCTTATACCAGCAATTATAAGCCCAGGGCACTCCATTGTTTTCAATGGAGTTCCCAACATTCCAATGTTCTAATATAGCCTTATAGCCCGCCGTAGAGGGCTATACCGGCGATTAAAGACCCGAGCCGAAGGCAAGGGCCTTTAACAAGGGAGAGGGACTTTAATAGCCGGTATAGCCCAGCTACGAAGGACTATAAGGCTATTAGAACATTCTGCCACTAGAGGGCAGAATGTTCTAACAAAAAAAAGCCTTATGGGAGCGTGTGGGCATTGTAATCCCCTCAGGCTCCCTGAAGCCTTTGTTCACAGCCAGAGATGTAAACAAAGATAAATTTGAATGTTGGAGCTCCAGGCTTATACCCGCCATTACAAGCCCGGAGCACTCCATTGTTTTCAATGGAGCTCCCAACATTCCAATGTTCTAATTTATATTAAAGGCCCTAGAAAGGTATTTCATTACATGTGTTTTCACAGATTACCATAGCAGGCACCAAGTTTGGTGTTAGTCACCCTCTCTAACAAATACTGGGAGTAGAATTTTCCGGTGATGATTTTGTTAGGCCCTATTGAGAGAGGTTGTACATCGTTTTGCCAACTGTCATTTTATACATATTTGTAATTTTATAAATGTAAGTCTGTTCATTGCCAGTTTATGCACACTTCTGTAGGCCTGTAAAAGCTAGAGGCCCCATCGGTTCACCGGGACAAAAGTCAGATTCTCTATGTGAGAACAGTTTGCAATAGCAAGTCAGTAGGCTTTACTTGATGTGAAAATAATGCATTAACGGGTGGGTTGTTATTACACTGTGTTAAGGCCTGTAGGCAGGTATTTTGTTACTTGGAATCTCACAGATTACCGTAGCAGACATGAGTTGTGGTGTTGATGACCCACCCAGGCAAACCATGGGAATAGACTATTTGAATTATGGTGATCCTTATTAGGCTATATTAGTAGGCATTTTATACAGTTTTGCCAAATGTATTTTGTACATATGTATAACTTGATTACTGTATACCTGATGGTTGACTTGTAGGAAGGCTTATGAAGACTATGAGCAACACAGTAAGTCTGAGTTGGTTGTGGTGAGAAACCAATGATAAAGGCTATAGGCCTCATTTTTTTTTTTAAATGAAAAGTTATGATAAAGCCGGACATATTGATTATGAAAAGCGGATTGTAAAGTCAATGGGCATTTAAGGGTAGATTATTATCACTCTGTATCAAAGCCTACAAATATGTATTTTGTTACATGGAATCTCGCATCCTACCGCAGTAGGCAAGGGTTTTGGTGCTGGGTAACCCCTCTGACAAACAGTGGGTATCAAAGATTTTGACTGTCTGAATCCTTGTAAGATCCTTTTAGAAGAAATTTTATTTTGCTTTGCCAACTGCAGTTTTGTATGCTATGTAATGTTTTGACTGTACTCCTAATGGTTGCCTTCTGGAAAGGTTTATGTTTAGTACAGGAGACCTCAAGCGGGTTATGGGGATAGACCCATGATAATAGCTCGAGGCCTTATTGGTTCTCTCTGAATTTTCCAATACCATAGCATAGGTCTTATCTGTTTATTTTGAAAAATTATAATATATCCTTACAGCCCCCGTAGAGGGCTATACCGGCTATTAAAGGCCCTACTTTAACAAGGGAGACGGACTTTAATAGCCGGTATAGTCCAGCTACGAAGGGCTATAAGGCTATTAGAATATTCTGCCAATAGAGGGCAGAATGTTCTAACAAAAAAAAACAAAGCCTTATGGAAGCGTGAGGGGATTGGAATCACCTCAGGCTCCCTGAAGCCTTTGTTCACAGCCAAGCCACAGCCTAAATCAATAGACATTTAAGGGATGATTGTTATTGTTCTGTATCAAGTATACAGATGGGTATTTTGTTACATGAATAGTCGCAGATTACCTTTGTAGTTGAGGATTTTTGTGTTGGTTACCACCTCTGACAAATCCTAGGGGGAGTAGAGTTACACTGTAATAATTCTTGTTAGAATCGCCTTCTAGTTGTCAGTATGATTTTGTAATCTTAAATAATACACACATCCACATTTATATAAAGATCTATCTATCCATACAGATATGTAGGGGGTCTTTGGGTCAGCTTTGTTCTGCCTTATTGGTCTGACCGTCATTTACACACTGTTTTCATCCATGACTACTGTTAGAAACGGGACCCTGGCCGGCCAAGACTCGCGTCGAGGTCAGTCAGGGATCACCATTTCTAAGGTCAGGGCTAGGGAGTCACACACCAAGATAACCCCCGCTCACCCTCTAGGTAACGTGGCGCGAGCAGCAAGGCTAATCTCAGAGGCGATGTGTAAAGCGTTTGCGCGCGCACCCCAGCGACAACAACCAAAGGCCCACCACAAAGGAAACTCCACACAAGGTTATATCAAAAATAGCCTTTGTATTATAATAATAAAAACACATTAGATAACACACACACTTTACAATGTGCCAACAGGCACGGGCAAGATTTACAAGGGATTATGTACAGGACAGGGCCACCTGGACCACTGTCAGGGGTATGCACTTGTTAGAAATAATACTTGTAGGTATAACACTTTAGCACATAAACATACAATGACTGTAACACAGAAATAGTAAATGTAGCATACAACCAGTAACTACTGGTAAAGGGAAAATACCTCCTACGCCACCTTAGTCTCTGTAGGGAAATCACGCAGGGAGCTAGGACCTATGGAAGGAAAACCTATCACCTACTACGCCACCCTAGTCTCTGTAGGGAAATCACGCAGGGAGCTAGGACCTTATCAGCAGGACCTATGGAAGGAAAACCTATCACCTCCTACGCCACCCTAGTCTCTGTAGGGAAATCACGCAGGGAGCTAGGTCCTTATCATCAGGACCTATGGAAGGAAAACCTATCACCTAAGCAAGTCACATTTAGCAAAGGGAAGGAAACCTAAAATAATCACCTAGGCAAGTAACATTTAGCAAAGGCAATCAAACATCAACATTCCTCTAAGCAGGTTACTTTTAGCAAAGGGGAATAAAAGAACAAAGAATCACCTAAGCAGGTCACTTTTAGCAAAGGTAATAACAAACAAGAATTGCACATGTAACATCAAAACACATTCAGAGGTGCAGGTTAGAACTTTTGCGCAAGAATCATATAGCAAAGAAATCACAATGCGCAGGGTGCATGTAGCACAACACTCAAAATGTCCCTCAGGCCAACTGGCCTCGAAAGGGGCGGAATGCCCTGAGTCTCAGTGTCAGGGAGGTCTGCGCAGGCAGCACAGACACAAAAGCCTAAACGTAGCAACTGTCCACTAAGTGCTGGACAGTTGTGAATAGCAGGTAGGCAGACGTTGGAGCCAGGTGGGCTCAAGAACAATGGTGGACAAGGAGCCTCTCAGGGGCTCGCAAAACAAAAATAGGCAATGTAGAGCTTAGCGCTCTAAAGCAATGAAATGCCCCCAGAGCCTCGGGGCTCGTAACTACAGGTAGGGCAAGGAGCCTCGCCGGGCTCGGCAACAACTGTGGCCTCTGGAGCCTCTCGGGGCTTACAAAGGACCAATGGGGGCGTTGGAGTCCCTCACGGGGGACTCAAGAACAGAATGGCCCCTCAGAGCCTCGTGGCCCTTGCAGCACAGATGGGGGGCGTTGGAGTCCCTCACGGGGGACTCTACCTCCACGAAAAATGCCCCCTGAAGCCCTCAGGCTTCCTAAAGCAATGCGCGCACGATCGCGCTACGGGGGAGGGGCGGACACCGACAACGTGTCCCGCGGCCCCTCTCCCTCCTCGGCACTCACCGGCAGTCTCAGGGCGGGCGGGGCTCCTCTCGTCCCGGGGCTCCTCTCTCCACTCGGGGAGCCTCGGGGACACGACCGGCTGCCTCCCTCGTCTCCCGCCTGGCCTTGTCTCCTCCACACGCCGCCTGACTTCCGCCGGGGCCGCCAATGGCAGCGCGGCCCTGGGGGTCAGGGGGCGGGACTTCCGGGTCGCTGCAGGCAGCGCGGCGGCCCGGCAAGCTTCCAGTGCGCCCGGGCTGCGGCGGTGATGTCCTGGGCAATGCCGGGTGGCACCGGCTCGAAAATAAATACAGACCACGGGGCAATGCCGGGTGGGCACCGGCCTCAAATAAAAATAGAAAGCGAGGTAGGCACTCGCTCGGCCTGGCAAAGCGCTCCAAAGCGCTAGAATCAAAATAAAGCGCACCCAGCGCTTCGGGGGGAAATAAAGCGCTCTCAGCGCTAAAAGCAAAACGAAGCGCTCCCAGCGCTGGGGACAAGGGAGAGCGCTCCCCCAGCACAGCAAAGCTCCAGCAAGGTCTGGAGGCAGACAGGGGGGCAAGGCAGGGCCAGAGCCAGCACACTGGGTCTCCAGGCAGGGAGACAAGCCAAGTGGCGGTCCTCCTGGCCCCAGCAGCAGCAACAGCCCCCTCTGGCAAGGATCCCCAAGTAGAACAATTTCTGTGGGGACACAGCCCCATTTTTATACAGCGAATTCCTTTGTTAGGAGGTGCAGGGTGGGGGGAAACCAGTTGCAGCTGGCTTGGGAGTACCCTTGATGGCCCAACCACCCCTTTCATTCACTGGGGAGGCTAGGGTCATTAGACAAACCACAGGGGGGCGGAGCCAGCATTGTGTGGGGAAAACCCAGCCCATCCAGGACACAGATCTACTCCTCCCACACATCACTCATGCTGATCTCACACTCACCACCGGGCAGACCCATCCAGACTTCCTGGAGCCTGGCATGCCAGCCAGCTCCAGCCAATCACGCTCCACTATCCTCACTGCACACATACATCAATGTCCAGAAGTAGCACTTCCCTTCTAGACACATACAAGCCGCACATACCATTGCGCAGCATTCATTCTCACGAGTTCATACATACTAAACTCGAGCCTGCACTCCCCACACATCAGGAACTACCAGGGCACACACACTCCCCATGCATTCCTATGGGAGAGCAGGCCAGCCATACTACACGCACGCACTTTCACTCTGGGACACAGGGAAAAAGTGCGCCAAGACCCAAAAATCACTACACAGGGTCACAAATAAAGGCAAAAAGATTAGGGGTGAACCTGCCCTAAGGCCCAAGTCTAACAACTACTTACTGCATGGCGTAGTGGTTCAGTCCACATCCGTCATTGGTTCTCCTGCCCTTTGAATGACTGCATTTTCTGATGATGATGTGTATATCCACCTGGAAATGAGTGTGGTTCTGTGTCAGGGCTGATTGGCCAGTTCTTTACCTTTCAATTTTCTCCTTTACTAGTTCCCCTTTGATTTATTTGTTTGCCTTCTTTTTTTTAAAAAAATCTGAAGAGGATACTATAGCTCCCCAGGCAGTGCTAAAGTTCTAACAGGCTCTTTGCTTGCCACTCATTTCATCTGCTGTTTTCAACGTGGCCACATCCTCTAAACCAGGAGACCATTATGGAATACAATTGTCCATGCTAGATGGCCTACACGGTTCTAAGTGTCATGGCCATGCCGTAATTAAAAAGAAGCAATAGACTATTTACAATAGCTCTGCGATGTTTAACTTCACTATTGCTAACATATACTTTTTTCTACTTGTATTCTTTTAATTTATCTTGCCTATGTTGTTTTTTGTGTATTATTGCAGTTGTGTCTGATGGCGAAGGCAAGAAGGAGTTAGTGGACATATTAATGGATCACTGAATGTGAGGTTCAGTGACATGTATGACTTATTGGGTGCCTAAATCTGTCAGTGACACAAAAGTCTCTCTCCTGCACAAGCCAGACCTGATTGCATAAAGCTTGCTTTATCTTCGGATGTAATGATTTAGAAGTATCTTAAATACTTATGTTTGGTCTTGAAAAAATCTTTTTAAACCACTCTTCAGGTGCCTATAACATATGGAAATGTTTCCAGACAGCTTTTATGGATTCCTGTCTCTGGCTGACTTTTTCCCAAGCAGAGCACCACAGCTTTAGACAATTGTTTGGCAAAGCCAACAGGGCTGGCCTTTGAAAGACTCCAGTCTTTGTTTATTTACCTATTTACTTTTAAAACTTAGGCGTTTAAAAGTGTAGAGGAAATCAAAAGTAAGATCGCAGCAGTCCAAACGTGCATAGGTTTGCACAAAAATCATTAAAGCATAATAAACATGAGATGAAAATAATGAAAGGCCTACCAGCCAATTGCAATGAAGTAAAATACTTTTAAAGGTGGATGTGCACAAGCAAAATTTGTTCACTCACATTAAAGAGAGACAACGGCTGAAGTAGGCTAACCTCTTGCTTCATGCAGTAATGACACTTGAACAAGCCAACAGCTGTAGCGGGATGATTGATTTTACGTGTATAATAGGAACTTTATTTTTTATAGAAAACATGACGCCGGCTTCTCTTGATTATTTTTCTGAATTTTCACTTTGATCCAAGTAGATTACGCTCAGCGATTACTTACAGAGTAGTCCTTATGCTTGTGCCTTGCCTCTAGGATGGGAGGTGAACAGCGTTTACAACGCAACTTTTACCACGCAGTACCTTTACCACGCAACTTTTACAACGCAAGTCGTTACAACGACTTGCGCTGGGGGGGCGCTGTAGGATAGGGAATAGTTTAATTTACTATCCAACACCTTCCCTACTATCCACGGGGACTGGAGTTGGAATAGTAAATTAAACTATTCACTATCCAGCGCCCCCCACCGCAAGTCGTTGTAACGACTTGCATTGTAAAACCTGTGTGGTAAA
Source organism: Lissotriton helveticus (assembly GCF_964261635.1). Lineage (NCBI taxonomy): Eukaryota > Metazoa > Chordata > Amphibia > Caudata > Salamandridae > Lissotriton > Lissotriton helveticus. The sequence continues at coordinate 558,065,542 of NC_136065.1, read as the reverse complement.
GGCATGCGTTGTAAATGCATGCGTAGTAACGACATACATCCGGATGGGAACCCAAGAAAAAGGGGAAGGAGAGAGAAATACAGGTGATCACGGGTAAAAAAGTTCTTGGGTATCAATGGGAAGGCCTGGTCAATTAAGCATGTGCATTCTGCTACAAAAACATACACAAAGAAATGTGTGTGGCAGTGGCAATCAGCTTAGCTTTTGTAAGTAGCTGATTTTTTTTTATTGAGGCTAACTTAATACAATTTAATCGGACTTGTTTTTATTCTTTGTGTCAGATTCTCAAATAACTTGTGTGTCTCTCCATCAGATCAGAGTATGGATCTGTGTGAATTCTATAAAGTGCGGATAGATGTTTATGCTGCCCTGGGGAGTAACAAAATAAATATTTTAATTGTCAATGCCTGCCATTCCTAATGCACTGCTGTCAGTACTAATTTTTCCATATTAACTTGAAAACATTATTGAAAGCTATTACCTGTACTTTGTAACTTAGGTTGGAAAGAATTTGGGGGACCTTTGTATCTTAAACTATGCTTTTGTGCGATAAAATAATGTTCTCCATATGTTTCTAAGGCATTACTCCTGCCCAATGTATATTCCTAGACCTTGGGGTAATCTTGGCCGAAGCAGCATTATGTGTGTATATGTGTGGGGTGGTTACACATGTGGGGATGCGGCTTTCTCATCTTTTCAGTAGGTTAGTGTGTGCCACCGCAACAACCAACCCCATACAAACACATTTTCTAGTGGGACCTCGTCCATCAGGCAAAGATGGCCACCGAATTCTCCACAGACGTGTGCAGTGCCGCAACCAGGCTATGTATAGAACTTTGGTAAATGCACCTTTGGCCGTCTCAAACTAGAGGCTATTGTAATGCACCCAAACAACTTGTGGATGCAACAGGAGTTAATTGACCTCACCACAAGCCCATGCTTTCCAAGGACTGGCTGCAAAAGAGTTGGGTCACAGTTGTAGGCTAAACCGCAAAACTGGTAGGGCTAGTGGTGCTAGAACATATAGGAGGAAGTCGGAAAAATTACATTTTGGGATCTGCAAATCGAAGAAGCCATAGAATTGTATTTGGGGAGGCCAGGGCAAGGGTTAGGACCATCTGTACTCATATCTTGTTTTTAAATTCTCAGAGGTGGAGTGTGATTGGCCAAGGCAGGTCGAAATGTAAATGCAACGTTGTCCACAGATCATGATCTTAGTTTTGTCCTGGTCACGCTTGAGAAAAATGTGTTATTCTGTGTTCCACTGCCAAGAGGGAACTGGTGGGTCAACCGGCATCTGTCGCAGTGACATATGAGGAGTTTGTGATGCTCTTTAAACTTCGCTACACACGTAGAAACTATATTTGGTTGTGTTTTCAGGAATAGTCTATATGACTTTAATAAGCTATTTTTTACACTTATTTAGTTTCTACGGAAGAAAAACTCTTACATTGGAAAAATATAACTCCATACAAGCAGTTTCTGACATCCAGTGAAACTGGTATCACCAAGTTCGCAACTGGGGAAATGAAAGCAATGTAATTGCAGATTCAGCTGAGAAAAGGGGGATTTAAGGAGATAAAGCAATGACTTCACGTACTTAATTGCCACAAAGATGGTACATTATCACTGCAGATATATAATTTGAATGTCATTACGATCCTTTTTATATAGTAAAATGTGCCTTGAGGGCAAAAGAAGAAAATACTGGCATGGATGACTAATGGAAGCAAAACCTACCCCTGTTACGGACAGCATACTGACAAGCAAACATGACATTAACAGAAGGTGACAAAAGGTTGGATTATTTCTCAGATGAATGAGTTTTCTGTTGTAAACCGAGACGTTGTACGTTCCATTGCTTCAGAAATCATAGAGTATAGATTCCACCACACGTCGCGTAGATAGAGAGGGAGTAAAACCTCCGGCTCGGATGGGCTGGGAGTCGAAATCTACCAGAAATATATTGAAGTGGTGATGCTCTTCAGAGGATTATTTTGGCTACTCATAGTCGAACCATCCTTGGGGGAGGCTCTTAGCCCAACTCTGCCTGGTCCTCAAATGAAGCTTGTCTAGAGGCTCTGTCACCGATAAAATGAGACCTGAAACCCCATACCAAGGTTATTTGAGACTTTGGTTCTCCGCTCTAGCTAGAGACACCATCTAGTCTCTTAGGAGGCTGGTTAGGACCTGGTGAGAATGAGAACGGTTAGAAGAAGGCATAGCAGTGGTAGATGTTTGTTTCTTTGAGGTGTGGATGGCTATGTAAACTGATGTTGCAGATGACTTAAGGCAAGGGAGCGTAAGCATAGATTAACATGATCTAGAATGTACCATTGATGGGTATAAATGTAAATGGAGTTTACTCTTCACATTTTCGCCTTTCCAGGGGCGCTATGCAGGGCTGTATACTGCCCACTACTCTTTCTGATTTAGGCAATGAATCTATTTCACAGCTCATTTGACATGAAACTACGCATTATACTTCCTTGATAGGTGGTTAAGGAGCTACATTACACTATCTCCAGATGATGTGCTTCTAATCTTATCAAAGCCTCAAACTGTGTTACAAGGGGTTTTACAGATGATGAGAGATATTCATCCAGCCTCTGATGTTAAAGTTATTTGTTCCAAATGAGGGATATATCCTCTGGTCAGTCAGACTCCATGCTGATTTGGATTGTGAGCAGCTTTTGCAACCTGGGGATGGAGATTTGAAGCGCAGTACAAGCTTTTCATTTTCATGAATGGAATGTTGGAAAGGCCACAGGAGAAGTGTGAAATGGAAATATTGGAACAAAGGCTCATGGGAGAAGTAAATGTGAAATTGAAATGTTGGAAGAACCTCCTATCGTCTGCTCTGAAAGGGTATTACGTTACTTGGTATCCAACCTGCAGCTTATGCTGGCGCGGATTGGACCTGAGGTCATCCCACACACGTGACTGACATGGAGTTAGAGAGTAGAAATGTGTAACAGTAGTTTCCTTTTTCTGGTGAGTGCTCAAATTAGATGACCCTTTGCTTGGCTCGGTTGAGGGTCTGGGCAAAGGTAAGGCAAGTATCTGGTAAAAGGTATCTACTTTTTGTGCAGAGTGGTGGTGTTCTGCCTCCTCAACACCGGCACATACACCCTATCTGTAAACGCATTCAGTTCATGCCCGGGAGCAGAAGGCTCAGTATATCGTTCTTCATTTTTAGGCAACGTGCCAATACTACATTTCTTTTGTCCAGGTTACTCTTATTTCAGTTTTTCTAAAGTATAAGTGGAAACTAAAATCAGCCTTGACTAAATTATCAAATCAGCCCTGCATGCAGGAGACTACTACTAACTAGATGGGGGCTACCAAGATTTCCTACTACTTGCCGGAGAAATGCTACATTGCCAGAATGGCCAGTTCGGACCTCCACAGAGTTAGTAACGTCTCACAAACTATCACTAATATTAGTCTTACAACGTCATAGACCGATTATTTTATTATTCTTCTGAACAACAAATCCTTTGAAGTTTGAAGTTCGTTGTGCGTCATCACTGTCTGGTACTTGCGTTGTAACTGGACTATGCAGTCTCTTCTTAGTGCCAATATCGGCACATTCCCCAGCCCTCCCACAGCAATAACTGTAGTAGTAGACACAACACAATTTTAGTGGAGAAATTTGCTGCAGGTTTATTTGCATAACAATATGCCAACAGGGTGGGTTAACTTACGGGCGATCCTCGGGCAGGCCGCCCCTCGCCCCCTGCCCACCTGATGAGCCATAAAACCCCAGTGGTACTAACCAAGGGGTATTGTCATATTGGGGGAGGGGATAGCCCCTTCCTCCGGCGGACCGCCAGTCCACCCCTTACTCACACCCCTCCGCGCTACGGGGGGTGGAGAGTTGCAGGCAACCCCCGGTTGCTCAGTTCCACAACCGCCTGTAGAACTAACGGGCGCCGTTGCTCCTCCAGGATCCCACGCGAGGACCTCCCTGGGGATAATTGGCTTTAGCACCCTTACTGTGCTCCTGTAGAGGGTACCCTTCTGTACCTTACAGCCTTTGGATCGCCCTGTAATTCCGCTTGCAACACAAAGTAAAATTGATTAGTTGAAGCACGACCCCCCCCCTCTGCCCGTGAGCTGGGTTTGCGGTAGGGAGGGAAAAACAGCGACAGGGCAGCCAGGCAGGAGGGGCACCGTCGAACAGGAAAAGAGGGTACTCAGAGGGCGGAGGAGGTATAAATACCTCTACGCCCCCCCTCCCCCCTGGAAGTGACGTCACATGGGGACCCACTCGGGTCCCTAAACACTAGACTGCTGGTGACTGTGCCATCGTGTGGCACGAAGGGTGGCAGTCCTCTTAGGAGGGCCCCTTCGGGGGTCTGTGGCAGCCCGGCATAGTGCCAATATCAGCACATTCGCCAGCCCTCCCACAGGAATAATTGTAATAACAGACACAACACAATTTTGGTGGAGAAATTTGCTGCAGGTTTATTTGGATAACAATATGCCAACAGGGTGGGTTAACTTATGGGCGATTCTCGGGCAGGTCGCCCCTCACCACCTGCCCACCTGATGAGCCATAAAACCCCGGTGCTACTAACCAAGGGGTGTTGTCATTTTGGGGGAGGGGATAGCCCCTCCTTTCTGGTGGACCGCCAGTCCACCCCTTACTCACGCCCCTCCCCGCTACGGGGGCAGAGAGTTGCAGGCAACCCCCGGTTGCTCAGGTCCACAACCGCCCGTAGGACTAATGGGGTGCCGTCGCTACTCCAGGATCCCACGCGAGGACCTCCCTGGCGATAATTGGCTTTAGCACCCTTACTGTGCTCCTGTAGAGGGTACCCTTCTGTACCTTACAGCCTTTGGATCGCCCTGTAACTCTGCCACAGCACTGGGTGTGGCCACCGTCACCCCAGGGCCCCCCACCACAATAGACCTAGTTACCTACAACCCTGCTGATTCCAAGGCCTCCCCCAGATCAAGCAAGAAAGGGTCCATTACCCCTTTGGACAGGTGTATCCCATCTAGATCTAAACACCCTGTGGACTCGGCGTGCAGTAGCCCATACTGGGTAAACCAAACCCCTATTCTCTGTGACTATACGCATGGCGCTGTTCACCCTCCTGCGCGAGGTGCCCATGGCTGTGTCTAGCGCTCGTTGAAGGACCGTAGCACACTTGTTGGATGACAACTTCCACCCTGCATGGCTGTCAGCTAAGGCTATAGGGCGGGAGAAATCACATATGTTTAGTGATACTCAACTCCATGGTACTTGATTTATTGACCTCAGACAAATGAAATGCTTAGTGGGCCTACCAGGATCTGAACCTGTGGCCAGGAGGTCGAACACAAGCCCTAACATTTCTGCCACTCAACAGGCCTGTGAACTTGAAACCCAGGGCCGCCTTCTGGCCTCTGGCCCTTACTTGGTTGGACATGCCTGACATCGCTTTATTAAGTTCCGTGACTAACCTAGTCACAGGTGGTAAAACGAGGGGCTGAGATGATCGTTAGCTAGACCCAATACTGAGTGATCCTATGAAAAGAGGTCGGGACCACCCCGCATGTGATACAGCCCAGGTTTACTTTGCCATGCCACCTCCCAAGACCTTGATATTACCATAAACCCCTGCAGTGGCCAGGCGGCAGGCACCCAGCGGTACCTGTCAGTCCTATTTTACACCAACTCCCTGCCGCCTTGCGGCACTCCCTGCTGCAGGAGTCTAGTATCGACCCCTACTCGCCCCTCTCGACCTGAATGATTGCACCCCTGAAGATGTGTGGTTACCTCTCATCGGGGTCGGTGGAACGTATAACATGTGCCTAGAATGTACAAAATATGTGGTGTTGTGTCAGAGTAGGGGAATCAGAAGCTAATAGTAACTGTGCATAGGGCATGTGTTAATATCCAACTGTGAATCTTGATAAAGCACGACCTGTGCTAGAATTCAACTGTGACATCTGGCTTACGCATGGTGCAGCCCCAGTTGGCCCATCACATCAACTTTACAAATCCAGGAGCAAGCCTGAGCTGGTTACCCCAGGTCCATGCCGCGCACTCCTTAACCTAAGGAGCTCTCCCCAATGGAGCATTATTCTCAACAGAACTGACCCATCTGTATCCAACTCGAAGTGTGTCAAATGAAGCGAACCAGGCCCCCTTAAGGCTAAAAGGTTGGCCTGGGCCGAAGGCAATTGTCAACCAAGATCTTGACTTACTGAGTGCCTGTTTTTGGGTCCTCCCTAAAAGCCAGACAGTGCCACCTCATGGCAGACTGTCATGGGCGCCGGTGGTGGCAATGGTGACTGTGCTTCCCACCAGAAAACATTATTAAACCACCTAGTCAAATATAGCACAGGAGAACTCGCTGCAGAAAATTATTGGAGGGCCCTTTCCGCGCTTATGGAAGCCCAGACTTGACTTCCTCACCTTGTGGGATTAAACCAGGTACAAAATTGACTATAGCTTGCCCGTAACTACCCGGACATGCCCTTTCCCCTGCTGTGTGCAAACCCCCTAGTGTGTCACAAATACTGATCTTCAGAACTTCTGGAAAAGTCCCCTCTGCACCCCACAATGAGTACCATACAAGTCTTCTGCCCATCTACTCCTGTGGTTACTCCTCCTGTCACCTATGAGCTGAGGCCAGTAGTTGCATGAGGTAATTAAGCAACAACTAGGGCTGACGTGTAAGAATGTCAAAAGCCGCCAATACTCTGCTCCTACTGAGCCACGGCAGTTGTACCTTCATGGTAATTGCAAAACCGCTACCCTTAACAATGCTTTTACTCTCCCCTACAAGAGGTCTAAACCGGGTTGTCTCCTTGCCCCCCAATATAAACTCTGTGGGTGACATGGCCCCCAATCCCTTATAACAGACAGTGCCCCTCCAAACTCAGCAAATATTTCCTCTCCAAACAATAAGAGGAAAATCCCACCCAACTAGAGCGGCTTGATTTGGCATTCTCAAACCCAATCACTTCAAACAAAAGCCCCTTGTTGTGCTTCTGCCAACTTTGTCCGCCTCTCCGTTCGACAAATTGGAAATAACAAAGTTTACTCTCATGAGAAGGTTTTTTGCCATCCGGTTATCAGCACACCTGGAAGTCAATCCCAAATCCAGAGCAGGCAAGAGCATGGCACGCCCGGCTGTCCTGACCTTGCTCCTGCTGTGTTGACAGTCAATACATACAGACGCACCACTATGGAATGACCGGAACACCTAACCCTCCACAGGCAACCGTTAACGTCAAAACACTGGAACAGCAGCTCCCTAGAACCTGGAATGCGCATGCACGCGTCCGTGACGCAAGCCAATGATTCGCATGACGTAACCAATCTAGCACTGAAAATGCCCCCATGCGTCCTATCTTTGACTCGTATCACCAGTCGATAATGACATAGTGATGGACTTGCGACTGACTCCAAGGAAATGTCGACCAACTTTGATCTATCTGCTGGAAACCATATAACCATACCCCTGATCGGTGTTAGCAAGTAAAGACAACATGCATTCATGTACAGAAGCATGTCTCACGTCCCTGTCAGTTTAATGCAAGCTACCACAAGACGTAGCAGGATAAAATCAAATTATCACCAATATGAATAAGAAGCATTTCATGGCACCGAAAATGCCAGGCATAGCCAACATTTTCAAGCATTTCCACAGGTGAATTGCCTATTTGAGCTGAAGCCTGGTCCGCCCCCTTTCCTCCACGGCCTGTGTCTCCCAAACCCTCAGATGTGGTGGAACCGCGACAGTGGAAATCTGGACACCTCTCCCCTGCTCAGGGGGCCCAAACCTCCTTACTGTTGGAGATTAGAATGGGCACCCAGTGCGCCCATGTCCCGTCTGACGACACGCGCTGCCACCCCATGGCAGCCTCAAAAGCCAAAATCAATCAGCGGAACACCTGGTAGTGGTATAAAAATCGGGACTGCATGTCACGTACAATTATTGACAAAAGGGGGACCAACCCTGAGCCATTACTTGAAACCATCACACAGCGGTGCACACGTTCTGGAAGGCAAGGGACCCCGAAATACCGTCCTAACTTAACTACTAGTGTGCCGCAGCATGTGCTGTACAGGAACACGCGCTAGTAAACTGTAATCATAGCAAATACTGTCTGCAGGAAAAAGGCCTGGGGAGAAGAGCCCTGCCCATCCATGCTGGACTGACCATCCCACGAATCCCTCAATCTACGGAGAGAAATGACATGTCAGAAAGCCCACTGTTTCCCCTGTGTCTGGGTTGCCTCAATGACTAACATCTTGAGCTACTCTGCCACCACCCCGATCACAATACTTACTTACACAGGCACGGTGTCGGACTTTTGAACTTTGGTGCGTTCGAGTGACAATACGTAATTCTGCGTGCGAGAAAAGGTAGAATGTTCACAAAAGCCCCAGGCGCGTCCTGCGGCCCCTCCCCGGGGTGTCCAGCACCCGGCACCCCCAAGAGCACTTAACAAGGAACAGTATTCAGGCTCCGAGCCCGGAGCACGCCCTGGCCATTCCTGCTTCCACTCCCAGCTATCCTTCCCTGAGTGGTGCCTGCGTACTTGATCCGATTGTCCTGAAATTAGAAAAAAGGTTACACTATTTTCCTGGACGTGCTGACCCAAAACCCCACACACTGGCCACAGTGTGCCCTTCCCCTGCACCTGCTCCGAGCCCTGGCAGGCCAGCCTGCTAGGCGTGGTTAGATCATCAGAGAACGAAACCCGTGTGTTTATGGAAGAGCGAACATATCCATGAAAACAGCCCATAACCAGCATTGACTGGTAAGCATATTGCTAACTTGATCGCCAGGATCAGAGCCCCTTACTCGAGCACCAGTTTCTTTACAGTAAAACACATTCAATTATGGCACAGGGGATGCATGATTTGCCCACACTCAGCCGTTGCTTTCCAAGAGAACACACCAATTATTGCCCAGGAAATACATAATTTGCCCAGACTCATCAGTTGTTTTATAAGAGAACACATACCATTATTGCACAGGAGATACCTTCTATGCTCAGACAAACAAAGTGGAGATGTCGGGGAACCGAACCCGGGGCCTCATACATGCAAAGCATGCGCTCTGCCACTGAGCTACATCCCCCCACCTCAAAACACAAGAAAAGGGGCCAGTCCGCATTTAACTGTGCGCATCACGTAGAGTGGCTCAGGTGCAGGCCTCAGCCCTTTAGCCCTCGCACTGCAGCCCGCGGGCACACACGAATGCAGAGGAGGGGGGGAAAGGAGGGGGGTCTATGTCCGGAGCCAACACGCGGCCGCGGCCAATAAGACCCGCCCCCCCCCCCCGAGTCCGCCGCATGCTGCGGCCACAGTGTGCACCGATCCCTGTACCTATTGATGCCTTGGATGGACTCCCTGGTGACGACGACGGCTTCTTCTGCGTGTTTTCCACAATAAAAGAAAACCACCATCAGACTCCCTGCCTCCCCCCCCCCCTACCCCTGGTGGCCCCCAGGCTGCCACCCCTGCCCTCGTATTGTTCACGTATACCTCTGGGGAACACAAGCCAAATGCACAATTGTAAGATCAGGGCAAGGACTGCATATGTATAAAACACCTGAATGGGTTCCTGAGAGTGAAGCCTCAGCCAGACAAAACATTGGCACAGAGAGATCCGCCTATCGCCACCCTCTAAACAAACGTGGCGAGGCGCAGTTTCCCTTAATATTCGGTGAATGTTCAACTAAAACTGTTTCCCAACGTTCATTGGTGTAAATTCGAACCTAAAATGGACAGTACCCTTCCGGTGCATCTAGCAGGGTTCCTCAATCGGGACGGGCCCCCACCTCGGGACCGCCTGCTCGCCCGCCCAACCAAGGGAGGCAGGGAGGACGCAGACACTTCGCAAAAAGCGGGCTAAGAGAGGGGTCACACCCCCGCCTACGCCGGGCCGGGAAGGAGGCCCAGACGACAAGAAATAAGTGCTTCAATGGGAACGCTCCCTCCCCCCGCACCGCACATCGGGCCGAACCGAAAGACGAGGGAGTGCCGAAGCGGCCCCAGGGGTGCCCGCCGCTAAGAAGCATGCGGGCCAAGTAGGGACAAGCAAAGGACCAGAGAAGCTTCCTGGGCAACACCCCCCACCCCCCTCCCCCGCCCGCCATGTACAATTCCGGGAGAGCACTACCGGGCGGAGGACCATCAGCTCAGCACCACTCAGCCACCCACAAAATCGTCCGAAGCCCCACCAGCCCGGACCAGGGCGAGAAAACCGCCAAGAGGAATAAAGCCACCCACACCTGGGCCGCTACGGTGCATGTGCGTGGCCAAGGCCTGGCTCCCTGGGCCTGAGGGACCCCCACTACCCCACGTAAAACCGATGTACGCCGCGTCCTCCGCTGCCTCACTCCCCCGAACGCCAGGACAGACTGGCCCACACACTCAGGGAGGAAGCGGGCGACTCCCCCCGCAGCTACAACCGTGTGGGAGGTGGCGCGGGGGGGGGACCCGTACGACACGGAGGCTCGCTGGAAAAGGCGGAGCCCTGCACTCGAGCAGGAAGCGTTGCAGTGCGACGCTGTAGCCCCAGCACAGAGCGTGGGCCGGGACAGGCCACTCAAGGAGCATCCACCCGCCCCATCCCCGGGGGGGGGGGCAGGGACCCAGACCAGCCGCGCAAAGAAAAGGTAGGTAGAGCTTGAACACCCGCCACCGAGGCCGCGGACCAGGGCAGGAGCTCTGGACGCCAGAGGGGAGCGCATCCCGGGTGAAGACCCCCTCTCCCCGCCCCCACTGCAGCACTGCGTGAAACCGGGGCAAAGAGCGGCCGGGAAGGCCGAAGTGGCAGCAACCACTAAAGGGGTCATGAAACCAGCCCCTGATGAATCTATCTCTCCCTCCAGCAAGGCCGCCCCACGCCGCAGGCCGCCCCACGCCGCAGGCCGCAACCCCCGCAGGCCAGAGCAACGTACCCCAGCACGCACCTCTGCAAAAAAACAGTGACAGGGCAGCCAGGCAGGAGTGGCACCGTCTAACAGGAACAGGAAAAGAGGGCACTCAGAGGGCGGAGGAGGTATAAATACCTCTCCCCTGCAACCCCTCCGCCCCCGGAAGTGACGTCACTCGGGTCCTTAAACACTAGACTGCTGGTGACTGTGCCATCGTGTGGCACTAAGGGTGGCCACTCTCTTAGGAGGGCCCCCTTCGGGGGCCCGGGGCAGCCTGGCATTGGTAGCAGTCAGGATTGTTGCAAGGTGCGCCTTCTGCTTTTTTGTTGATCGGTAAGGGAAATGATAGCAGTCGCTTTCAACCCAGCTGATTTCTCACCTGAGCTCAAACATTGGTTGTCTTACAGGTGAAGCTATTCTTCTGAGAGAAATGGCTTCAAACCTAAGGGAACAACTGAAAACGTCAATACTTTCTCCAGTTGAGAATGGCTTTGGGTGGGGTTTGACGTTTTAAGTAGAGGTGCCCGCTGGGGTTCTATTACACTTACTTGCTGCTGTTGCTCGTGCTCAGACTATGCCATTGCAGCAGAGGCCACGCCATCACTTTCTGCGCTAGGGCATGCAACACATCCTCCGTTGAAGGGGGGCTGGTGCCCTTTACTGGTCCTGCCCCTGTTTGATAGGGTTTGTCCATCGTCGGGGATATGCTCCCTCAGTGTTGGGGGAGGGGTGACTGTCGTGGACGTCAATTCACCAAAGCGGAAGTGGGTGGGTAGTGGGTAGCGGAAGTGACATCACACACGATTTGACCTTTACTTTCACCCACGCACATTCTCATATACACTCTCTCTTACATAAACACACTTTCACCTGCAAGCACACACATAACATTCGTTTTAAAACAATTTTAACTTCAGGGGGGGATTCATATTCGAACTAATATTGCTCCATTCTTCATTGCACTAATAGTGAATAGCGTACCGTTATTCACTATTAGGGTCTAAACAATTGTCTGTAAAAATGGAAAACGGAGCCCCAACCCACCGACGTCCATAAGGACGACCTGCCCCTGTGCTCCTGGCACGGATTTTGCTACCTCGGCTCTGAGCAGTGCCGTGTGTTGCAAGGGGCAGGCCGGGAATCGCAGCTGCGACCCCTGGCGACACGTGAATGACGTCCATGGTGACTGTGTTTGGCAAGGAGAGCATGGTTATTGCGTCTTTTCCAATTTGTGTTATGAGGAGATTTGTGATAAAACGATATAAATTCCTAGGCTCATCTTCACAAATTGAAACAAAAAGTTAACTATCAACACACAATAAGCTTCTAGTTTTCCTTGTTTTGTTCGAAAGCATACCACCAGACTACCCCTTGACTGTCCTGAAAAGACTGACAGGCAAAGGGGGTAATAGGTGCTGCAAAAAATATGCAGTGCAGGAATTTAAATATAAAGTTGAAATTGTTTGGTTTAATCCTGTTAATTTTCTCAGTGCACAAGTTTCAATTTGCAGCATCAATAAAGCACACGGAAAAACATTCCAAATGCTTTTTCTTTTTAGTGCAGGTGCTGTAAATTAACAAAACGATGAGTATAAATTCAAAATGCCCCGAGGCTTGTTTGTAATTGCAAGAAATGACGTGGGAGACCAATAAAACAGCTTCTATTGTAAATATTGCATATATATCGCTCCGATATATTGTGCAACAGTAGCTAGCGACAAACATGTATTCTGTGAGCCGGTATATAAGGATATATTCATCCCCCTTTTGCAGTAGGTATCCGAATATTGCCTCAGAGCTCTAATCTGCACATATATTTGAAACAACCTGCTTATCTCTGGTTTCTTATTGCTCTGAAAAATGAATGTTTGAGACCATATTTAATGGTTGCTAGAGAGAGGAACTGGTCTGCTTTACAGAGGTTGCTATTAGTACTTTAAGCAAAAACATTGGTGGGGTGCTGGTGGATTGCTATAATTGTCTAGGTTAATCGACCTTTTCAACGACCAGAGATTGTATTGTTTGTATTTCAGAAGCATACAGAGACCATTTGTTCTTATCGGTTGTTTGGAAGTTCACCTTGACTTTGTCTACAGTTTGCATGATGCTTGTATTACCCTTCAAGAACAGAAATATCCAAGTTTTTAATGTTCCGTGGAGCCAAGTCGCACTGCTCTTTGGAAAGTGTGATTTTAGTGAACTGAAAATGTCTTGTAATGCTCGGGTATCTTTTAACTGATTTTCTTAGAAAAAAAAGTGTTTATTGAAACCAAGTATAAGTTTCTGTGCAAATCATTTTTAATCGAAGATTGATAACTCAACAATTTCTTGAACTAGCTGCCATAGTACTGCTCTGCTATCATGAGTACTTTGTAGTGAATTCTTTGCCTCTGTTAGGCATTAACTCTGAGGTCTACTGAGGTTCAGTGGCGGCCGCCACAAACAAAGGTTGGTGGGGCTGGTTGAGGGAACGTGGGAAGGGGAGCTCCGGGGTGTATTAAGTGGGTGTGGGGTAGTGTTAGTAATAATATATATATTTTTTAAAGGACTTACCTAAAGCTTCATTCCGCATCGGGTCGCACCTCTTCCTGGTCTCAGCAGCCCCTGGGACAGACTCCCATCCAATCCCTGTAATGCAGAGAAGTACAGGGATTGGCATGAGCAGCCTAAAAAGATGCTCCACTCAGACCAGGGAGTCTGTACGATTACTTAAGCCTGGCTGTCCAATGCAGCTGGGCTTGAGAAACCGAAGTGTGCATGTGTGTTTGGCCGGCCTGAGATGGCCGGCCAACACACATAAGCGCACTTAGGGAGTGCAAGTAGCACTCCTCCTCCCCGTCCAATGCCTCGGAAAACCCCTCCCTATAGCACTGGCTCCGAACTGGCAAAACAAAAATAAAACTATGCTAGAACAGTTTTATTTTTCATTTGCTGGCTCTGAGCCAGGCAGTGCGCGATGCTCCTCTGCCATTGCAGAGGAGCCGCCACTGTTGAGGTCTATTTTAGGTGATATCTTGGAACGTGTCAAGCTGTTTTGAATAACTGCAGTAAACTTCTTTTTAATCCTATGGGGATTTTAAAAATAATTTATCCAGTGCCTGTTATGTCACCCTACTAACGGATGCAGCTGGCGTTGGCATTAGCAGTTGTAATGGTGTTACAATAGCGGTTATGTGGAAATGGGCAACCTGTTTTCAAACCAGGAGGAGGAAGACTTAACTGTCCGGAGAGCAACATAAAATCCACGTCATTCCGATCCATAGTGTCTCTTAAGTTGTTTAAGGAAACAAACAGAAAGACTTAGGCAGAGTGGGTGCAGTAGATAGGAAAGAGTACCTGAATAGAAGGGTAGTGAATAGAAAAGACAGATTAGACAGAGCAGGGACCAAGGACCTATCGTCTGCATTTGACACAGTAAACCATCCCAAATTACTAGAACAAATGGAAAATAGGAAGGGCTTATCCAGATTCTGTACTGAAATGGGTCTACTCCTTCCTAGAGAACAGATCGCAAAGATTCCTGGTGGACAACAAGCTATCCCCACCATCTCTGATCCAAATTGGGGTTCCTCAAGGATCAATACTATCCCTGTCACTATTTAACCTATACATCGAACCATTAACTGAAGTACTGTATGAAGCTAACATTTCCTTTCAAATGTATGCTGACGACACCCAGCTGTATGTGAAGATATCATCTCCGGAATAGATCAACACTTTGAACCAAGCTCTCAAGAAAACCGTTGAATGGCAGGCTGACAATCATCTTAAGCTAAACTCATACAAAAAGAATTCCTTGTGATCTCCCCATCTAAAAGTTGAGCCAAGATTAAAGAATGGACCAAGATGATCACAGCACTAAACTGTACCCCAACGATAGTTGACTTGACTAAATCACTGGGTATCACACTGGCTAAAGATCTAAACATGTGAGCACACATCAACACAATGGCAAAAAAATGCTAGTTTTCATCTGAATTACCTCAGAAAAATTAAGCCACTCATTGATCCTGTGGATCTAAAAATGGCAGTACAGGCACTGGTCATATCAAGAATTGAATATGGGTGCGCAACGCTATCAAGACTCCCTAAGGTATCAACAGTTCCCCTAAAATCCTGTCTCAATGCAGCAACTAAACTTATAACGGGAACCAAAAAATACGACCACATCTGAAAGTGCCCAACTGGCAACCATACGAGACAAGAATAGAGCAAATAAAATGCATGTATTACACACAAGGTAATACACCACAAAACTCCTCACTACTTAGCCCATAAAGTTACACTGTCCAGAGGCACTAAACCCTCAAGGGGATCAGAGGATTTTCTACTGAAACCAGCATTCTTCCGTAAGAAAAAGACTTGTGATTGAGCGTTCACGGGCGCTGCACCAAGGATCTGGAATTCGCTCTCACCGAACATCAGAAGAATCACCTATGCTCCATGAGTCAATAAGGAGGCCAAGTCCTTTCTGTTGAGTACATTTCTCCCATAACAAACAAATCTGTGAACATAACAATACTGTAACCAACTTGGATATAGAACAATACTATATTGAATATTGATATAGAACAATAATATAGAAAAACTCCGGAATGGTCCTATCTTAAATCTAATGTACTTCACAACAATCTTGACTGTAATCTAATGATTTATTGTACTTCTCATTACATTTGTTTTATATTTGGATAAATATATGCCAATGTTAGTGGAATACATAGATGCTCTTGACGTGAAAGAATTGATATCTGCTGATATCGAAGGTAGTTGAAATGTAAAGCGCTCTGACACCCACACCCTGGGTCTAGTTTGCGCTATAGAAAACACTGAATAAATAAAAAATAAAAAAAATAAGAATGCAGAAAACATAGATAAAAACAGAAGAAAAACTAAAGACTCTCGTCAGGAGGAGGAGGAGGAGGAGGAGGAGGAGAAGAAAAAAAGGAATATGCTGACACAGACTGCAGGAGCCAAGCTAGAAGAGAGTACTTTCTCTATTGGCCTTTGAGGAATCTCGAAGCAGAGTGCCTGCAGAAGAACTATGAAGGGGGCAGCATCTGATGCCCACAGTAAAAGGGCAGAATTGTGGAACCCAATGGGACTGAAGGCACTCAATGGATAATTAGTTAGGTGGATACAACTCCTAAAACAATTAAAAAAGGTTTTAAAGATTAAATAAGAATAAAGACATGTCATGTATACAAGCAAACAAAATAATAATAAAAGAGCAAGAGGGAGGAAAAGAGAGAACTCAGCAAATAAGAGTTTATGAGAGAAAACAGCCAAGGAGTCAGGAAAGTAAAGAAGATTCCGTTTTTTTCTTTTTATGTATTTGCAAGAAACTAATACTTACCTGGAAATTTTCTGAGGATGACTTGCTGTTGGTGATGAGGCCGGAGGGAGACTCTAGGAGCCACACAAGGAAATGGTGAAAAAAGAAGCGACCTACAGAGTGTAAACTAGTTTGAAATAAATAAATATTGCAAAACGTAAACACCTCTAATTCCTTTCTGTTGATTAACTGAAACAGTAACACATCTACTTCCTTACTGTTGATCAACTGAAACAGTAACACATCTACTTCCTTAGTATTGAATTAATTTAACTCCCCTGTAACAATTCTCATTAAAGTAGTGCTAATTTTATTCCTTCATTCAGTAATGAAATGTAATGTGAGGACCGTGTTCCACTGGACAGATTAGTTACTAGATCAACCTAATCGTTTACATTTGCCTTATTTTCAATTTTCACCTTTTGTTCTTTTCCCTGCTATTTTCTTGGATATACATTTCCCTCTCTTTCTCTTCTTTTTTTTGTTGTGCTTACTCCCTCGTGCTTTTATCGACGGTATGAGTCGGATTGGCTACTCTTATTCCCTCATCTCTTATAAAAAGGTGGTGTACTGTTTGTATTGTAGTGGTTTCCGGTTTACATTCAGAGCTGTTACTGATTTATTCAAGCTAAGATCATGCAATGCTATTTTTTCTCTGACCTTTACTTAGGATCACCAGGTTCCGATGTAAAGCGCATGTAAAGATCCTTCTCTTTGTCATTTTTCCTGTATGTATGCATTTTATTTTTAGATTTGATCTCTTCTTGAAATACTTCCATCCATACTACCAAAATCGTAGTCTCTCTTGTTGGTATCTTTTAAACGTAAATCAATATCTGCTTCATTGCAGCTTTAATTTAGGTTTAGAGAACTTGTTATTTCACCATACCAAATCATTATCTTCATCATATTAAGAGTGTTTAATCAATTGAAAGAGAAAAATATCAAAGCAGAGACCTCCTTTTTACCGTCTCAACATTCTTTCAACCTTCATAAACACATTTTGCAAGCTAGTTGGTTCGAGCTACCATATAATCTTCCCAATATTCTGAAATGAGGGTTAAAAAACATATGGTGCCATTAAGTACCTATCAAAGTTGGGTATGCTAAAAAGAAAGAGTGTAATCAAGTGGTACTTTCTTGTGTTTTTATTTTTGGATGACCTCTTCTCCGACTGCTACCCTAAATAGTGAATTGTATTCCTTCCCAACAAATCACTCTCCTCAATCGAGGCAGTTGATTTCTGAAATAGATTTGATGAGATATTTACTCCATAAAATTCTAATATTTTCTGATGAATGCTTATGACCCCAGAATTTTGACCTTACAATACTGAGCTGGCTCCAAATTGGATCTGGAAACTTTTTTCTTAAGCCATGGTCCCACACACCACTATATGGCGCCATGTATTGCCGTGGACCTGTAGTGTTCTGGAAGTGATGGTCCGGAGCCAAATATAAGAGTCACTCCTGCTTTCTGACATCAGTTCCTTTCTTTCTTGTCCGTCCGGCGTGGATTCCGGCCTCCTATCTCAATTTTGTAAACCTTCTGGTGGTTACAGACAAAATTCACTGTGCCAAAAAGTGAAGTCCCCTATTAAGTCGATAAATCTCAAATCATTCCATGACTAGAAATCATTTGTCAGTCAGGGACACACTCAAGATGTCTTGACTCTGGACGCGATTTGAAGTTGCATGATAAATGTGCCCCCTTGTACTCAAAGATGATATGGGACTGAAAGCAAAGTTGTACGTTAACGAAAATAAGAAGAAGTTGCTGCCCTTGTGTCCCACTGCAAGTCATGGATGTGGAATTGATCTTGCTCTTCAGGGCATTCCCTCGATGGATGAACTTCCTCTGGTAAGTCCAGGTCAAAGTTCAAATGCAAACTCAAAAAATCGAATCAGAACTTTACCCGTTCCTGCAACTCTGTATCCAAAGAAAGAGTGTCATGATGTCAGTCAGTCTCCCTCTAGGTCCCCCATAGAGGAGCTGATTCCCCAACTGATACTGTTGTGCTCTGAGTTCCCTGGGCTAATTGTGACAATGTAGCAGATTAAAACCTTCATGGAGGCCATGCTGCAGATTTTGGTGCACTTTGTGCTCCCTCTTGTACGCCTTCAGACTCCAGGGAACCGCAGAGACTTTTAGTCTGGTTACCACCAGCGGATCCATCTTCTGTACCATCTGACCACTTGAGGTTCAACTACGGGCCCAGTACCGACTCTGGTACAGATTCACGCTCGGGGCTCCTGGTCCTTCCTGATCAACGCTGGTACCAATGCCACTGGCTCCAGAACAGGTACCAGTTTTTATTGCGATGTCATACATTAAGCAGGCTGCAACCCAGTCTCTACTGATGTTGGACTATGAGATTCTGAAAACAGAACCAGTATATAGCTGCCTCTAAACCAGTGCCTTAACCAGGGCAGACATGCCAGCAGAGGCTCCATTATCTTTTTGGCTCTGACTCTGAACAAGGTACAAGACTTTTACCCTCTCACAATACAGATGACAACTTTTATATGGACTAATAACAGGCCAGTGGGCTTGATTCCTCCACTGAAAGAGTTTGACTCACTATTTAGAACACTAATGAAGGAGAGAGCATTATTTGCAGTAGTAGTGCAATAGGTAGCCGTGGTCCTGGATTTGCAACTTCCTCAAGTCAAGACCAAAGCTAACCTCCTTACAGTACTTTGCAGCTTGGGCCATTCATGTCTGAGCCCTTGCCACCCTTTAGCAAGGCCTCCATCAGTAACTTAAAGCGCTTTTGATCAGAGCATTGTTTCTGCCCATCGGGGAACAGGCAGGTGGTCAGGTGCTATAGACCAGTTCCTAGTGACCCTGATTTACTTAATAAACATCCTACTCCATAGAGCCTTGAGGTTCATGCTTCAACCAGTAAGGTCAATCTCAGTTCATTCCCCACAGTCCGTCCAGATCGGGAATCCAAGATGATTGAGGCATTTGGCAAACGTTTGTTCTCCTCTGCCAGCTGGGCATTGCATTCTTTAAAAACTGGTTGTTCACAACAGGGGTCTCCAAAGTTGGTCCTAGAGGGCTGTATCAATGCCCAATTTTTAAGATTGCTACATTTATCTAAATGGGGATATTCTAAAAACCTGAAATGGATCTGGCCATCCAGGGCCGACTTTGGAGAACCCTAGTCTACAGGGTTACTATATCCAGGCCCTCTGGGAAATGGTGAGCAAAATCTTACTTGTGGTCCAGGAAGACCTTATGGCCTCTTTGGCTCAGACAATTCATGATGGACAAGATCCAGTCAAATATTTGCTTTGTGCTCACCTAAATACTACTAATTACCTGGAAAAGGCTGTTGACACCAATGGTGTGCTCATCTGGCACACATGGGTGTGTTCCACAGGATTTGTAGAGATGTACAAGCCTCACTCATGGATATGCCATTTGTTGGCTCATGACTTTTTGGTGATCCTGCCTTGGAGCATTTTAAAGAGTGTAAGGCCTCAGGATACTCCCTTAGTCTTTTGACCCCTGCCATGCAGTTTCTCATAGCATTTCAGCAGGGGCTGGCTTACAGGCAGGGACAGCCTCCCTAACCACTACAGCAGTAAGCCAAGTCCTTTTAAGGCCATTGACATGGCACTGACAGGCACCCCTCAGGTCAGCAAGGTGTCAGCCCTCCCAGTACCCTTCCTTGTAGCAACAGCCACAAAGCCTCTAGGTTGCCCCTAGGGGCACACATCTGTCCTACGGAGGTGGGAGGGGGAGAAAGATTAAGGATTTCATCCCAGGGTGGTGTGCCATCACATCTGACAGATGTGTCCCACTAATCATTTAGCATGGCTAAGCCTTACCCTTTCTTTTTGCCCTTACAAATCTCCCCCGCAGGAAACAATATTTCAGAGGCGCACCTGTATATTCTGTTATAAGAGGTGTGATTAGGAGGGTTCTGAACTCCTAATGAGTCTTCTTATTATTGCCTTGTTCCAAAAAAGGACGGGGGTCTCTGGCCTATTTTGAACCTTTGCATACCTTCCTGCGGAAGGACAAATTCCTAATGCTCAAACAAGACCAAATCCTGTCTTCTCTGGACTCTGGGGAATGGAGGACACATTTTCTTATACCCATCTTGCAGTTCCACAGACATTACCTGCGGTACAAAGTAGGCCAGAAGCATTTTTAAATTGCTGTGCTCCTCTTCAGTCTCATCAGCACCCACCAGGAGTTCATGAAGGTGATGGCGGTGGTTGCTGCCCATCTTTAGAGGTCCTGGGTACCAGTTTTTCCATACCTTGATGACTGGCTGTTGAAGGCAGGCTCATCACGGTCTGTAGTAGACCAGCTGATGTAAGCCCTGCTCGTGCTGCGTCTCAAGGCTCTGTTAAACAGTCCTTATTCTAGTTGTATTGCTGCTTGCTATATCTATATTTTTCTTAGCTTTTAATATTTTAACGAATGGTGCTACTTTTAACTGATTTTAGTGTGTTCATTAATTGGTTCGGGGGATCACGCTCAACTTACCTGAATTTTCGCCTGAGGGAAAGTTCCCGCCCTGTTCCGCCACGGCTGGTATACCAATTGCGGGGAGGGCATTGCGACACCGACCCCACTTCCGGCAGGCTAGAGGGTGGCCACCGACTTCTGCCCTTTAGCGCTCTAGCCTTCCTGCCAATCTACACTACTTCAGGGCCCATCTGCACCCATAAGCGCCTGGACCGGGCCTATGGCCAGAAACCCTGGTCCTCGCGCACTTAAATCCCTGAGGTATACTGGTAAGGAACTGCTGGAGTTCGATAAAGCCATCATGATTTGCTGCATTCTGAGTGAATCTCTGACAGATGATATGATAGCCTGCTCATGTGGTTTCTCTTTCCCACCTCAACAGATGATAAGGGCGTTCCAATCTTCCGTAAACACTCAGATTATAAAATCAGAAAAACACTCTGGTATGACTGAAGTGTGTTACGGCCTCATTAGTGTTAGGTCCTTGGCGAAACATAAGTATGGAATAGCAGATATGATAGAAATACATAATCTAGATGTTTTGTTCTTTACAGAAACATGGGCCGATGCATCCTCGGACCCAGACTTTATAACAGCGCCCCCAAGGGATTTCTATAGTTTAGAGTAGACAGGCCTACTAAAAGAGGGGGAGGAGTGGCCTTATCTAAAGGGAGCAGTTTAATGCCAGCTTCTCCCCAGCCCTCACTCCGTTCTATGAAGCCCTCCACTTTAGAATTGAACTTAAGGCCAGAAAAACCTTTAGAGGCATATTACTCTATCGCCCACCAGGGGCCAGAAGTACATTTACTCATAATCTAGATGTACTTATGGAACCCATTCTGGCGAGTAATGAATTTACAATCCTTGGAGATTTTAATGTCTAACTAGAGAATCTTGAGCACAAGGAGACTGTCTCCTTGCTAGATACTTTGGGGCTCTTGGCCTATCTCAAACAGTGCAAACACCCACCCATGAGGCTGGACACACCCTTGATGGGATTTTTACTTCTGCACAGGGACTTATAGTAAAAGAGACTCTCCCATTAACAAGGACAGACCACTCGCTAATCGGGTTTGATCTCGCTGTCCCAAAAACTCAGATGGGAGGGATGACCAAAACCCATTCATCAACCTATACTGCCTGGAATAAGGTGAATAAAGTCACTCTTCAAATTCAATTGGACAGAACATGCCCACGGCTAAATGTTCCACCAGAATTAGCAGTCACCAAAAACACAGACTGTCTAAAGGAGGCCGTCAAGGTCACAGTACCCATTGGTAAAACTCCAGGAATCGGAACACTCCTTTGGCCCCCTGGTTTACTGACACCCTGCGTCAAGAAAAACAAAAGTGCAGTAGACTCGAAAGACGTTGGAGAGTTAATTACGATATAGAGGAGAAAGATATGTATAAATCCGCACTAATTCAATATAAAAAACTGTTGATGTCCGAAAAAAAGGACTTTTTTACCAAACAGAGAGAGCCAGAAAAACGTCAAAAGAACTGTTTGGGGTAGTTGATAAATTGTTCTCTCTACCGAAAAACAAACGAACCAAGAGCAATCAAACGTTTTGTGATATGATTGTAGTAGCTTTTAAAAATACAGTCAAAGATATTTATGACGCTTTTGAAGCCACCCCCCCTGGCCGGCCCACCGAATCATCTCTACACCATAAATCGAAGGGAAATAGCTTCCACTGCTTTTCAAAGATTTCTCCTGAGGTAGTGGAAAAATGCCTTAAAGAAATTTAATACGGGTCTCCTCTTGACCCCTGCCCACCTGCATTATTGAAGGACATAGCGCAGGTAGTGAGCCCCGAGCTCACAGAAATTTTTAACAATATGTTTATCTCTGGCACTTTCCCAGTTCCATGGAAAGACACCTCCATACTCCCTCTGTTGAAAAAACCCAATATGAATGTGTTGAATCCAAACAACTACCGCCCGATAGCGTGGCTGCCGCTTCTGGCCACAATAGTAAAAAAAATCCTGAACAAAAAGCTAGCCCATTTCATTCAGGAATACGACTTGCTCGATCACTCTCAGGTTGGTTTTAGACCAGAGCACAGTACTGAAATGGCATCAATTAAGGCCTCTGAGCAAATCAGGATGGTGAAGGATAGAGGGGGTATGGCCGCCCTTGTTCTCCTAGATTTGTCAGCCGCGTTTGACACCATGGATCACGATCTTCTGCAGCAGTGGCAGGAAATGTTGGGGGTTAAGGGAGCGGCACTGGCCTTGCTCTCCTCCTTTTTGAAGGAAAGGAGACAAACAGTGACTTTGGACAAGTATAAATCGGATCCCTACGTCCTCCCCTGTGAAGTTCCACAGGGCCCATCTTTTCATCATTCTCTGTTTAACGTGTATGAATGTGAACTCGCTCCTCTGATTCGAGAACTTTTTTTTAGCCTTATGTCTTACACTGACAATACCCAGATAGTGGTGGCAGCATGTAAAGATCAAGCCTACCCTACACTACAGTTTTAAAACTGCATGAGGGAAATAAACAGATGGATGGGATAACATTGTCTTAAGCTCAATTCTGAGAAGACCGAGGTAGTAATCTTTGGAAACCTGCAAACCAGATGGGACAATCTCTGGTGTCCGTCAGGCATGGGTGAACCACCAATACCAGTTCAGAAAGCAAAAGATTTGAGAGTTCTGAGTGTTAACAAATTTACTCTATCACATCAGACCAATGCCATTGTGTCAGCCTCCCACTTTCTGATAAAAAAAAGTCAAGAAGATTCTACCTTACATCCCCACTGATTCTAGAAGGACGGTGTAACCAGGCTAATACAGTCAAAGCTGGATTACTGCAATGGTCTCTATTTGAATATGCAGAAGCAACATCAAAAAAGCTCCTGACCGTACAAAATGCTGCTGCAAGACTTATTCTGAGCATTCCTAAGCACAAATCAGTAGTCAAAGAAAATTGAAGACTCCACTGGCTTCCGGTGGAACAACGAATTCAATTCAAATCACTATGCCTAGATTATAAGGGGCTGAGTAACTCGGGTCAGAGATTTCTTAGAGATATCTTTGCCAGGTATGAACCGGCCAGACAACTATGCTCCACAGGTGCCAGACTAATGAAAGTTCCAAAGACATAGCCTCTTTTATGAGCATGGTAAACTATGGAACATGCTCCCCGGGGGAGCTCAGAACGGCAAGCACACTTACAATCTTCAGAAAAGGGCTAAAAATGTGACTCATTCACAGTCCTAGTTCCGAGACACGTCCTGATATTCGTGCGCTCAATACATTTTTACAACATAACATCTCCAGACTGTGACCAGGGAGAACCACATATCATTTTTGCAGTTCATAATCAATGAGCTAAAGTTGCAACAAACTCCTTCGCAGAGATTCCCATTCTTTGGAGATATACTGGTTGTAGTGCAGTTCAGGGCCTTTGCTCTGCTGCAACAATTCCAGGATATTCTGGCTTTGATCCTGATGTTTCAGTCTTTGCCCCGGATCTCAGTGAGAGCAGCTCTGAGGCTTCTTGGCCTATAAGCCTCCTGCACCCACCTTGTTGATTACTCCAGGTGACACATGCCCGGTCAGGCAAGAGGAATCGACATCAGATTCCACGATTGCATGGCAGCTATCGGGAGCTGGATGTAAAAAACTGCTTGAAATTAAATTCAGGAAAGACCGAGGTCACCCTGTTCGGGAACGATCCTAATTTCTGGACCCCAAAGTGGTGGCCAGATGATATGGGGACTCTTCCCACCCCCGTTAGGAAGGTGAAAATCCAGGAGTCTTCATTGATGAAAAACATAATTTTGGCAATCAAGTCAATGCAGTGGCATCTTCCACCTTTTTTTATAATCGGAATGCTTAAGAAAGTACTCCCCTTCCTACCGGCTAATAGCCAATGGACTGTAGTTACGGCACTCCTCATGTCCGAGCTCGATTATTGCAACAGCCTGTATCTAAGGTTTTTGAATACATTGCTCACAGGTACTCCCAAATCTGCCTCCATGTCTAAGGAAATTAATAAATTACACTGGCTGCCGATCAGGAAACAGGTGCATTTTAAAGCACTTTCTACCGCCTACAAGGCACTACATGGTATTGGCCCAGAATTCTGGAAACAACAAATGCAGTGGTACATACCTAGAAGAACCCTACGTGCTGGAGGAGCTAAATTGATGATAGTGCAATCCATCAAAAAGGCTGGGTCAAATTTGTTTGCCTGGTGTGGAATCCTCAAGACTGACGATCCTTTAATAGCTGTTAAAGGATCGTCAGTCTACAATAGCTGTTAATAGCTGTTGTATGATATTTTGTTTATTTTGTTTTTGACCCAGCAAGGCCTTGCAATGGGCACTATTTAAGGTTGTTTGCCAGGCCTTTCAGCTTTTATACATTGCCGGACCAACTGTCCTTTTCTAAATCCCGTTGTGAGGAGGTTTATAAAAGGCTTATGAAAGGTTTTGCACACATTTTCCCTAAAACACTGTTTGTAATTCCACAGTGGGTTTTTAATTTGGTCTTGACATTTCTCGGGTGTACGCCCTTCCATCCGATGTATAGCTGCTCACTGTGTTTCCTGACTTTAAAGACCGTTGTCTTCACTGCCATTACTTCAGCTCATCACATGAGTGAAACTAAGGCACTGTCAGAGCAGCCATCACCATCGTCCCCAGAAAACCTGGTGCGGAGGACTCAGTCAGCCATCTTTCCTACAGTTGTGACTTCCTCCATGTTAGCCAGTCCATCACCCTGCCAGCGTGTTTTGCTCCCCACACCTCGAAAGATCAGGAGAGGCTTTATTGGCCTATGGAGGTGAATGCTTCTATGCATTAAGATCATAAGCCCATTTCATTAGGCCTAAGACTGCCACCACACCACTGACACACAGAGTACCTGTCCTTGACAACATCCGGGGTGCGATATGGGCATTAGTGCATGTGTTCACAAAGCCCTACGGCCTTGACAACCAGGTCCGGTGGGAAGGACATTTAGTCTGCTCAGTCCTGTAAATCCAATGAACTGTCCCTTCACATGGTAAGTTACTGCTTTGGTATCCATTCTAAGGTGAGGAATGGAATCTGCTGTCAGAAGTATCCATCAGACGAATAAGTTACTTACCTTTGGTAACCATGACATTTCTTGTAGAAACTTTAAAAGCAGATTCCTCACTACCTTCCCACTACCCCGTTCATTGGTGTGGCCTCTTTTTAACATCTAATAATGTCCAAAATTAGGCATCAGCTGACTGATACCAGTAGTTATATGCGCTTCATGCATGAATGTGCAGAAAGGAAAAAATTAATTTACTTCAACACACGGGTGGTGCTTCTGTGCGACTGCGCCATGTGATTTCTGCTGTGAGCCAATGCAGAGCCACACAACAACACCGATCAGCATGCGGGAGGATTGCGGAAGAAAACTTTCTAAACCTAGGACCTTATTTAGAGTACAACCGATGGCACACTACATCACAAACGTGACATATCCTGTCCACCGTATTTCAAGGGCTATAGGATATAATGCCCTTCTAATAGGGTGGACAGGATATCCGTCTTGTTTGTGATTGAGTAACCTGTCTGTCAAACTCTAAATCAGGTTCTTAGTTTGGCACCTATGGAGTATTCTAAGGTGAGGAATCTGTTGCTGGATAGAGGCATGACCAGAAAAAGCGTTACCAAAGGTAAGTAACATGTTGTTCACAACTCTTGCTTTTTCAGGGCTGCAATTAGAATGAATAATTTAAATCAATCTAGTATTAATAATTTATATTTTACGTTTAAATACATTTATAAAACAAATCAGAGGTGGAAAGTAACCAAAATGGTGGAATGGTGGCTCGTAGTTTCACCGACTTTCTCCCACTTTTCTCAGTTTTCCATAGAACTAAGGAAAATGGGTGAACATGGGCAGTCCTTTACCTTCACAAACAACCAGATATCTCTCCTGTCAGCTGAGAATCTCTGCAGACCCACGCTGACAGGCAATGCCAAGCGGGATCAGAATAGCTTTCATAGAGACACTGTCAGCATTGCTGAGATTGAGGGGAGGAAGGTGCACAGAGTGGTAAAAGTGGTGGAAGGATGTAAGAAATTGCAATTTTTCGTATGGAATTATTGGAATGGGACGAGTGGGAGTGTTTTGAGTGTGGCAGGATGCCAGGTAAATTCTTTTTAAGTAAAATATTGGGTGGGAATATTTAGCGATTGGTGTAGATGGGTCACAGGACATCAGGTATTAATCTATTTGAAATATTAGGATAGTTTGTGGCGTTTCTTTTAAGAGGGTTGTGTGAGGGTGACCGGGTACAACAATTATGTGTATTTGGGAAGGGATTGAATTGGACTAACTAGGATGGAGGCGTGGATGACAGGACACAGTTAAGGGCAAGGGGAAAGAAGATGAGGCAAAGTTGTGCATCGCTTACCCAGATCTACAATATCATCTGTCCAGCGAAATAAGATTTGTGGGGGCACACATAAATTAAAATTGAAGATGTGTAGCTTTCAATACCATGGAGTTTTACATGTTCAAGTTCCAGGTAACATCATATTCAAATTGAGCCTCAATCTCATTGTCTGTTTGATGTCACTGGGATACCTATAATGCTATATATTTTTTAATGTGGTGGGGAGAGACAAACAATGTACTACTTTAATATTGTTGACTATTGGACCTTTGCTAAAGGATCTGTTGAGAATGCCTTTGGTACTGCAAAGCCTCCCAGAATCAGGAGCTAGCACTGATTTCATGTTTGGAGAAGGATGTGAGCGTGTGAGTTAATACTTTCATGATCTACCAGTTTGAAAGTGTTAAGTCAGAGTGGTGGCAAGTGTAGAGATGTATACAAAAGGTGACTTGAAATGAGGATGATGTACAGATCCAGAGGCTTATTTTTTGTCTTTATGGCTTTAGTTGTTTTCGATATGTGTTTCTTGGACAGAGAAGACCGTGTATTTATATTAATCGTTGATATTATTTGTGATTGTGGCTTTGGTGTTTTTTTCATTTCACTTTTACTTTGTTTGTGTTGTGTAATTGCTGTGAATGAAGCATTGTGCCATGACGATCAATGGGTTTGCAAAGTGGAACCAGTTCAAACATCTTGTTAGACATGAGCATTTCTATAGGAACAAAGGCGATTACAATGAGATATGAAGTCACAAGTATGTACCAAACCATGCACATGTTTGGAAAGAGGAAGGTTCTGTCGAAGGGCTGTTTTAATAATTTGATAATTATTTAACCACCATTGTTGGAAAGGTTGAAAGGCAAACTAAAGCCATCAAAATGGTCACACAATGTCCAAGTAATTGATTAATCTTTTGGTGAACTAAGGGTCATGAAAGGGATGCAATCCTTAGAAAAATTTGAACCCCAGCATCTGCAACCTAGAAGGTCTTACCTTTGAAGTGGGTTAATGATGTTTCACCACGAAAATAAATGTGCAGCCTGAATATGTTGATGAGGATGGCCAAGTCGGTGGTTTGTTTTCTAGTAGATCCAATGTGTAGAATGGCAAATTTGAGGAACAAAGTGGTGCTGACTGAAAATCCCTTGATCAGAATGGAGAGTGTCCAGCGCCTTATATTAGGGAAGGTCTTGGAATGTAAGACATGTTTAGAGACTGAAAGATATATGCTCCGTAACTCTTGCAGGTGTAGTCTGGAAGGAGATGAGCAGGTGGGCATCGTGGTTAGATAGCATGTGGCTTAGAAGGTGTTTCTCAGTGTTTCCCTCGCTCTGCTGCTATGTGGGTAAGCACTATTTGGTGTGCAGTTAACCAGCACCATTCCAATTGGCCATCCATTTGTAGTTGAGAGTACAGTGTATACCTCTTCTGAAGCCTTTAATTAAGTGTACTTTGACTCTTTGGGTAATGTGTGCATGAGAGGATGGGCCTTAGCAGTGGTAAATTGGCAAAGAAGTATCCATAGACTATGACCTGGTTTTACGGTCTGATCTTGATTTACTGTACGAGTAGACTGATGTTATTTCCAATGAAGCCGTTTTCGAATTTGATCAGGTAAAATGATCAATGATCTATATTTTGGTAACTTTATTATTTAGATTAAGAGACCTCTTTTAGAAAATTATATTGTCTCCATATATTGTTTAAACAACTTAGCAAAATTCAGCAGAAAACTGTATTTTATCCAGAGATTTCAAATTGCTCTTTATTTAATTATATAATCAAGTACAGGAAATATGTTTCTTTATTTGTCCAGTGTTAATACATAGAACTGCATTATCGTAAGAGAAGGAATCACCCAAACAGATTTGCAATTATAATGTGCTGAAAGTTCGTTTTACATTTAGATGATCGCAATCATGTATTTCAAACCCTTTGGTTATTTTCAACTACATTTTAAGTGTATTTTGATAAATTTTTTTGTAATGACTTACCAAGAAAGCAGGCATGTTTTTAGCAATGCACATGTAATTGATTTTACTTCCCTTTTCTTTATTTTAGAAAACAGGTGGCAAAGTTTGCAGTGAACTATGATTTTGAAAGTATGCTGAAGAAAGACACAATGGAGCAACCCTTCTCTGTTACGTCTCTGGTATGTCTCAAAAAGCATTTGCTAACATGTAGAACATTGTCTGAATGAGTGTTAAAAATCAGGTGCGAGGGACCAAATAATAACCAAAACATTTTAGATTTTTATAATCTATATTCACTGAAAAAAACAAAAGTTAAAGGAACATTATAGTTGGGTTCAGATTTTACACACACACAACCATAGAAATCCAGCTGCTATAGTTACCTGAGCTAACTATAACTTACACATTTGTTGGAAATCGTATCACTAATTAGTAGTACAGAAAGAATAGCAATTTAGCTTGTATAGTAGCTTAGTATACATCATAAGTCTCAAAAGACATTATGAAACATAATCACTGGATGATGTAATCAGTGACGTCATCCGGGATGTCATTTGAGATGTCGTCGGTGATGTCACTGACCATGTCAGGAATGATTTAATATGTGAGGTCATAAGCAGTGCATTGCAGGGGCATAAGTCTTAATTAGGTAACTATAACTGCTGAATTTTTATGGTTTTGTGTGTGTCAAATCTGAACCTAACTCTAACGTCTCTTAACCTTTTTTTATTTTTCTGTTAATTTGTAAAGATTTTTTATCATATTAAACAATATCATATGCCTGCTACCTTTGGTTTTTTGACAGAATTTCTGTTTTGCTTAAAATATATATACATATATAAAAACATGTAACTATAAAGTTACTTTAACCTTACATTTTTTAAGTGATTAAAATCTAGAAATATTTTAGGTATAAAACTATATAAAAATATTAAATTCATTATTTTAAAAACAAAATATTTTTTAATGGATTTGTTGGATTTGCATATCGTTGTGAGCCCTCTAGATGCATACTGCTGGTTCCACAGGGTTCCACAGATCCTGAGTGATTTTTAACACATTTAAAAACATAATAGAGACTATAAAATTGATGTCTAAATTAGGTGATTTAGTGAAATTACATACAAATTTATAGCATAGAAAAAACCTTATAAAGACAACACCCTTTCTTGGCCGCATGATGTAATAAATCCTGATAATACATCTACAATAACAAGACTATTCCACTTCTACAACTGCAATCAGATTAGAACCTTGGTTCCAGAAACAAAAGATAGGAATTTTATAACTTCCAAGGTAATCTTTTCTTGAATTTAAGGTTCCTATAATTAGATTCTGCCCACCCACTTCTACTTTTTAAATACAGCGTAATAACCAGTAATACTAACTCCTACATGAAATATGATAGCGATAGTACTTTACTTTTTTTCCAGAAATAGATATTTGTCCTGCTTTAAAGTTAGTAATCTCAGTTTCTAATATCGTTCCATCTGCTCTGCATCATTGTAGCATTAAAATAACATACTTGCCACTTCTTGCTACACTTAAGGTTGACTCAAGATCCTTTCAACAAATTGGGCACACATTGTTTTTTGTAGCTTGTCTCAGCAAATTGTCAAAAGTCACACTTTTGCAATCTGGTAATGTTAAATAAATAAAATTCTCCAAAGCTAGTTCTGTAGTTGATATGTGTGAGTAATCGTCATATTCACGGTTCCATGAATAAGTAAGTTCAAAAAAGTAATCAGTAGGTATTTCCTCTTCTTCTAAAACAGCAAGCATTTCCCTTAAACACTCCTGTGTATCCTCTTGTGTGTTTGAAGTAAACTGTACAGACCCTCTACATATATCTACAAGGTCTTGAATGTTTGGTGCACAATGTGTTTTAGTCCTGTCACTATGCAGACATTGTAGCAAAACACACAGTGCAGACCACAATGCCTTCTGTTGTTTCTGTACAATTGCATATACAACACAAGCTAATGCAAAACAATACGTTTAGCAAAACATTAGCATAGCAGTTCACACCATAGGGGTTTTTGACAATTGCTATCCAACAATATCTCCCTCATTTAAAAATATTTGTTTACTAACCATTTCCTTCTTGTCTTTAATTTCTTTCTTTGCAACACCATCACTACACTGCTTTGACACTTTCTGCTTTGAACACATGGAGGGTTTTTCATAAACTGGGTACTGTCCTAAATGAGGAGCATAAAGGCTTCTTAATCTTGTTGTATTCTTTTACACAGCTTGAATCTGCAGTCATCAAATGCAACTAGATACTAACCAGACAAAGTCCTAACTTTTGACAAGGCAACATATGACAGACCTTCCTTAAACACTGTACTACCAGTATTAATAAATACTTAATGTGCACTTAAAGTCTGTGATTTATGAATACTATTTATGAATACTAACAGCAAATGCTAGAGAAACGGAAAACTGTTTCAGTCGAACATATAAATCTTTCACAAGCAAAGAACGTGCAGTACATTGCCCAATTTGCTTTGCGTGGTCATATTTAATGACCAGGTGTTCCACCTCATTCCTATTTTGAAAATGAATAAAATCAACATCTTTACGCATGGCACCATTAACCAAACTTTCTTAAACATTTACATTTTGGTGCAAAATAACTCCACAATTTTTACATAGACTTAAACATTTCTCCAATCCTGCAGTTTGTGAAACTGATTTTTCTAATTAATCCAGTTTTGTTTGTATATTTTCATTTAGCGTACAGTTACACCCTGGTGTTCAATTTTATCTATTGCCTTCAATTGCAAAATGTCTCCTTTATCCAATTCCAGCAATTCATTTTGAAAGATGCACATTCCTCCAATGTTGGCATTAGGCACACACGTATGTTTTTCTTCGTGTATAAAACTGAACATTAGTTCTACTTCTGTCTTTGTTGTTGGATAACGTTTTTAAAACATGACTTTCTAGAACACACCTTCCCTTTTTTGAAAGAATACCCGCTCTAATATCTTTCAGAAAATTACCATATTTACAGTGTCCGATGCTTTTCACAGATTCCTTTTTTCATTCTTTGTATTTGAAATGTAACCAAATATTAAGATTTCCAATACTTTCTAAAGAATTTCTAGTGTTATCATGGAGTAATGCTTTCAACACAGGCTAAGCCTTCAAAGGTGTAAGTTGTAGTAGATCTCCAAAAACATCAAGGGCCTAACGATGTCGGTCAAAGTTGCCTGAGGTCGGTCAAAGTTGCCTGAGGTCAGCAGTTTCGACAAACCCATCAGGATGCGACCACACATGGTGTGGTTGCAAACTTCAATTTTTTCAATGGGAGCCTGTGCGGTGGGCTGGTACAGCCTGCAGCACAAGCTCCCATTGAAAAATGGAAGTTTGTACACATCACAGTACCTTGTGGCAGGCACCTCTTGGTGCCTGCCCACACAGTTCAAGATTGTTAAGGGGTGCACCATAGGTGCCCCCCAGGCCCAAATGTG
This sequence comes from Lissotriton helveticus, assembly GCF_964261635.1. Classification (NCBI taxonomy): domain Eukaryota; kingdom Metazoa; phylum Chordata; class Amphibia; order Caudata; family Salamandridae; genus Lissotriton; species Lissotriton helveticus. The sequence goes on along the minus strand of NC_136065.1, from coordinate 558,032,981 downwards.
GGGGGGCCAGTGTGTAAGTGGTTTCGGCTAGGGGCCCCCCAAAGTCCATTTCCGATAGCCAATCCATGCCGGAACGGCCGACATAGATTGGTTGTCTCAGGAACCAACATAATAATCCCGAATGCGGAAACGCCACCCTAAAGGGATTATGGTGCAGTACCAACTGACCTATCAGAACCAAGTCAGATTCCCCCTCCATTTTAAACTCTGACCGCCGTCATCCTAATGCGGCGGTCGGAATATAAAACTACCATGTCGGTCAGAAAGCCTCCGACCAGCGGTTGGAGATTTTCCGACCGACATCGTAATTAGGCCCCACTTGTTTTCCTCCAAATAGGACATCATTATGCTTTGTAAAAACTTCTTGTATTCTCAAATGCATGAAGGCACGCATTAAATTTGAGACCATGGTCACCTCATCGATGATTAAAAGTTTTAACCTTTTTAACACTTCATGACAAGCTTCACTGGATAATTTTTGGTATTCCAGTTTATTGTCATGTTCCTCAGGCAGCATGAGAAGAGGATGTAAAGTAATAGCTTTGATATTGAGTGCAGCTAAATCAGTAGGGGCTGTAAGAACTTGTATTAAGCAACCTATACCAGTACCAGCTTGACTGCTGACATACAGCACTACAAACCTACACTTTGAACATGCACAGTCTTTCCTGTGATGAAGTAATCCATGCTCAACTGCAGCTTTCACACACACACACACACACACACACACACACACACACATACACACACACACACACACATATATATATATATATATATATATTTTTGATTTATCACTGGTAGTACTTTAGACTATACCGATGTGCATAGTTACAATCTTTGCATCTGATTTGCACTAAAACCATTGCTATTTTGCACAAATGTATCTATTGCCCACAGGGGCAACACCCTAAGTCATGAATACATTTGCCACACCTATATAATCTTATCAGGCATGCTTTTATATAAGATGTTTACTGTTGCTTATATTAGCATACGGTTGATTAGAGGACATGTCCCTATGGTTATTGCTCATATTCTATAGCGTTGTGTGGTACTGACTTTGGCTCGGATTAGTAATATTTATACATTTTTAATACATTCTTAATTATTTATGTATTTTAATCCAATCCATTCCGTCTGACTATATTTGTTGCAATGCTTATATAAGTGAATTCACGTTCAACATTAGATGGTTTTTAGTGTACTACAATGCTTTACTACATAAAAAAAGTGTATTTACACAGTGAGCATCTTTGTAATACGTATTTAACATGTATTATGATCAGCTGAATTTACTTACAATTGATTTCACGCATAGTATTTTTTCTATGTTGTTTGCACGTCATGCACTTTTGCACTTTAAAATGGGTGGCCAGCCTCTTGACTGTGTCATGTGATCGAGGCTCTTGGCAGCCGAAACGCGTCATGGCAGACTGGTGTTGGGTTTGATTAAAGAGTAGAAACACCGCAAGACTGGGTCTCATCTCTTCCTTTTCGTTTTGGCGGGAATGCTGAAATAAGGTTGAAACTTACCGAATATATATATGTATATGTATGTATGTATATATATATATATATAAATGTGTATATATATATATATGTATTATAAAGTCTTTTCCTGACGGGTCTCTCAAGATGGTTGTGTTCTGTCCTATTTTGCAGGCCTTGCATGTCATACATTTTGTAAATCCATTGCTCCTTTTTAGGTCTCGCCCTGGAATAAGCATCCAAAGGATGCCTTCCAGGGACGGAGACGTATAGTCACCTGTCTGGAGGGAAGGACGGACGAGAAGGTGCACGCGCTTCTCCCCGGCTGGATTCAGCTGCTTGCACGCGCACGTCGGCTCCGTCCACATTCACAAGAATTCCCGCGCCGTGCACATCCCCACACATGCATGCATGCGCATACACACAGAGACACTCGCTCGCACACACTCTCTCCCTCCCCCCGCAGTCATCACACACGCATACACACACGCACGCATACACACAGACTCCAAGACACATACACACACACACACGCACGCTCACACACATACAGAGCCCCCCGCCGCCCCACGCACACACACATGCCCCCCGCCCTCGCAGCTCAGTAAAGGCCCCCACTCACCGGTACTTGTTTTCAGGCGAGGGCTCGTTGCAGGCGGCGGCGGTCTCTTCCTTCTGTGCGTGCGAGGCTCTCTCACCTCACGGGAGCCCGCCCGGGCTTCCGGTGTGTCTTCACGTCCCGCCCCCGGCCTGCCTGACTTCCGCCCGGGATTGAAAACCTTGTTATTAATAGGTACAGTCCAGAACGTTATGGTTTGACAAAATACTTCCCATAAATGTCCTTGAGCTCGGATCAGAAGGCATGCGTGTAGAGAGAGGTGCGCGTGTTTCCCCGTTTGTTGACAAATTAATGAATTGCATGTGCTTCAGGACATCCGTACTTGGATTTGTTCTTTCGAGACGGAGGCTGCAGTCCTTTCTCTGGTTCGATTCTCGTGCATGTTCAGGGGCCATGTTGGACGATCACACGATATGTGTTACCTTAGTTTCGATGTTAGACAGCTGTCATGCTTTCTTAGTAGTATTGCTTGTTAGACACACGGCCGGAAGTATTAACACTGTATCCCTTTAAGAAACACACATCAAGCGTAACCAATAGGTAGACCTCTTACATAAATAGCCCGGCAATTGACCTGCCCAAACCTTTTCAAACAAACGAAGACGCCGCATGCAGCCTATGTGAGAGGAAGCCTCGTTTTGCCGGTAAGAGCGCAGAAATACATCAAACCAGCCCCGTTAGAATGAGAAAATAAACTTAGAATATCGGGTATGTAATTCTCCCTTTTCCCCCGATTCCTTCAATACAGATACATGGTCACTCTTGGGTGTCACTCTGAATATCCACACGCGGCATTGAACTCATACAGCGAACCAGGCTGTCACACCCTTTAGGTAAGATCAATCGAAATCCTTAATCTACACCTGAGAATAGAAAAACATACATTCCTAATAGCCATTCCCTTAATTACAGGCAGCCTCTGTACGCAGTTTACCGTAAGGATCCAGTGAAACTACGTCTCCCATAAAACCCCTCGCCCGTAATTTCTCTGCCGGCCATGTGTCTAACAAGCAATACTACTAAGAAAGCATGACAGCTGTCTAACATCGAAACTAAGGTAACATATATCACCGTGGTTAGAAACTGTGCTCTCATCATCTATATTAGTAATAATCAACTTATATTTATAATATGGCACACGCTGTTTCAATCTTTAGGTAGCGGCTATCCTTTCATTCTGCGCACTGTGCGTCTTTCTGCTAGAACAGAACACTATCGCTGCAACCACAGTTTATCAGAAGAGCTAAAAGCCCAATAACCAAGACTACATAGAAAGCGCCATATCGCGACTGCCTCTTAACATCTGAATTAAGGTAACATATACCGTGTTTAAGAACTGTGCTCTCGCTATTAAGACTAGTAACAGTCAATCTATACTTGTATCATGACACACGCTGTTTAAATCTTTAGGCAACGGCTATCTCCCCTTCCTAAATGTTTGCACATCTTGGCAGCAGCCTACTGCCTATAATCAGCCGATGAAGTAGATTGCGCTCCAGGCAAGCTGCTGAAATTCAACTCCAACAACGTCAACTACATGGTTTATTTAAACACACCACGTGCATGTGCTACTACTATAAAGGATTGCATCTGTGCTCCAATAATAGTATAAATCCTGCCATGCATAATTGACCCTTCCTCTACCTTGAATGTGTGGTGGCTTTCTTTCGCCACACTCGTCTTCCGTGCAGGCAAAACATCAAAGAACCAGCCCGAAGCAGTCGCATAGCTGGAAAGCTTTCCTTTGCTATAGGAGTGACATTTCCATGAATGCAGCGTGCTTATGTGTGACATTTTCTTGCATGTTCTATCCATGTTATAATGTTAATTCCTGAAAGATACTTGTGCATTACAAGGGACTAAAATATAAACTGAATAGGTGATCTGTCATGTAGTTTAGTAGTGAAAATACACATTTCTTGGTTTGTACATTTTTTTATCATGCTATGAGCCACTTTACATCATTCTAACTGAATTGAGTTGTACAAATTGAAAAGCAGTACACATTTTAACTAATAAGGTTCCATAAATGAGTGATATGAATAAACATGTCTCACATGAGCACACAGAGGCCTGTTCTATTTACATCTTCGGAAATAATGGTTTCCAGTGCAGCTTGTATATTGTTTTGCAGCAAAAGATCAGTGTAGAGAACAGTGTTGTACAGAGGGCTTTACTGATGAGAACGCTTCTGTTATATTCTAGGTTTCATTTTTTGATATGTATTTCTCAGCTACATTCTAGGTTATAGCTTTCTATAGCATTCTAGCTACAGACAGGACGCCCCCCCCCCCCCCGCGAGGAATGGAGACCCCGCTGGCAAAGGCAGCGCCGGGGTCTCCCAAGAGACGGACCGCCTGCGGAGCCAGCTGCAGAAGGCGTACTACCTGCTGATCCACGCCATGCACGACCTGCCCGTGGAGCGGCGGAGCCCCCTCCCCTCGAGCACTCCCTCCCAGGACCGCATCTGCACCCAGTCCTCCCCCCCCGGGCGCACTGCTCGTCCGGCGAGGCCAGCCCCCAGTAGGCATCGGACAGCGAGTCTGCGGCCCCAGCCTCAGGGGCCCTCCCTCCACGCCGCCACCACTGGAGCAAAAGTGAGGAGACCCTGGGCAGGGAGGGGGCCCTGCCGCCGCTTCACAGGTCCCTCATTGACAGCGGCATCCAGTACGGCCCTCTGCCCCCCCGCCCGAGGGACAGGCAGGAATGTGGAGGTGGGCCGGACAGTGAGGAGGAGGAGGACTCCCAGTGTCCAGCTGCCGAGGAGCAGGCAGTGCGCTGGGGGCGTGCAGCTAGCGGGGCTGGCCATCCATCACGTGTGGACAAAGAGTGGCTGGGAGGGCTTGGAGACCCCGATCACAGCCCCTCAGGGATGGGCAGCCGGCCAGATGGCCCCCTCCGGGCCTCTGGGGTGACGGTGAGGAAGATGCAGAAGTGGATGTACAAGGGCCGGCTGCTGTCCCTCGAGATGAAGGAGCGCATCATCGGCGGGGCCCTGCGGCCCGGGGTGCTCAGCCCCAGGGACGAAGGGCGAGGAGGCGGCATGGTGCCGGGGAGCAGCGGACAGGTATGCTCTGTCAAGATCAGGACTTTAAACTTCCTCCATGTAGTAAGTTTTCTTTCCACCATCGTTGTTTTACTATTATTTTTTTTTGTAATTTACGTTTCTGACGAGCTTTGTTTTTTGGTTCTAAAATCTCAACTTGTCCCAGGCCAGGTCAAAGTACCATGTAGTGATGTGTGTGTTTTCTTCGTGCACTTTCCATTTCCCTATTCCAGAGTGGGGACGGGGTTCAGGGCAAGAGTGCATGTTAGAAATCAGAACCCACTCTTTAGGTACGGACAGCACAATCTCTCAGCAACCTTTAGTATAAGTGGGCCAAGTGGTGCATGCTCCCCGCGTCACTCACTGCTGTTGGCAGCGCACATTATTGACATGTTGTCTTTTCCGTTAGTAAATATATCAATCGCTTCAACTCCTATAGACAAATCCTGTCCTGTCACCTGTTGTGTTTGTGTGTGTAGTGCGCCCGGCGTCTTAGGGAAGAGGCTGCTTTTGAGCACCAGTTCCATTGTAGAATGTAAGTGCATTGTGTCCTGCACACGTAGTTCCCTCCCTCATGTGGGCAATGTAGAGGCTGTCTCCTTCTATGCTGTCTTTACCCTGAGCTGTGAGTTCTCTACCTGCTTTTTGGGTCTCGCTGGAAAAGCATCCGTAAGGATGCATTCAGCTGGAGACTAGTAACGATCACTGTGGGAGGAATGACGGACCAGAGGGTGCCCGCGCTTTTTCTCTCCTGGATTCATGTGCGCGCACGTCGCGTCCGCGTCCCGCGCCGTACACATCGCAGACAGACACTCGCTCACACACACACCCCCTCTCCCCCACAGTCACACACACGCACTCCAAGACACACACACACACACACACACACACACACACACACACACACACACACACACACACACACACACACACACACACACACACACACACACACACACTCACACTCACACTCACACTCACACTCACACTCACACTCACACTCACACTCACACTCACACTCACACTCACACTCACACTCACACCCCCCCCCCCCCCCCCCCCCCCGCACATGCTTCCCCCGCAGCTCAGCAACGCACTCACCGGTTCTCCTCAGCTGCAGGGCCCGGCAGCAGGACTCGTCTTCCCTCGTTAGGCACCGGGGCGGAGGGTAGGCTCCTGCCTGCTCCGGTGCACGGCTCCAATCGCGGTCCTGTTTCCTGTTGTCGCGCCGGCCTGCCTGACTTCCTGGTCGCAGGCCGGCAGAGTAACGAGGATGTTTTGCGGTATTTATTTATGTATTTAATTATGCATTTTTATATAGCGCAGACTTTACCCGAAGGCGGTATTTATTTATGTATGTATTTATGCATTTTTATATAGCGCGGACTTTACCCGAAGGCGGTATTTATTTATTCATATATTTATGCATTTTTATATAGCGCGGACTTTACCCGAAGGCGGTATTTATTTATTCATATATTTATGCATTGTTATATAGCGCGGCTTTACCCGAAGGCGTCGGAGGCTTCACAACAGGAACAGAAATGAAACATAATGAGAAACATTACAAAAGAACAGGTTGCAAAAACATACGTTACTTACATAAGGTAATAGTGACAATTGTGAGCAAACAAAATACATGAGGTAGTAAAAACTATGAGCAACCAAAAATACATGAGGTAGTAAAGGTAATAGTGACAATCGTGAGCAAACAAATACTTGAGTAAAAATTGTGAGCAAACAAAATACATGAGGTAGTCAAAAGTGCACCAGAGGAAATGAAAGTGACAAGTGTGCAGTTATAAGAGAAAACAGAATATGATTAGAGGTATAGTCCTGCAATAAGTGCTAGACACTCAGGCTCAGGAACAAGCGTTACATGGGCAAGGTGGCACTTGTGCAAGTATCAAAGTTAGCCCGGAATACAGTACCACTGTCATCACAAAATTCTTAAGCACCCTGCAACACTGGGGATTTACAGGAATCCAAACACCAGCGTAAAGTACTCGAACAACAATAACGTCTGTCTTATAAATGTCACCAAAAAATGTTAATATTTCACTTCTGTTCTTAGATTTTCGTGAAAATACAACACATATTGCATTGCAAATGCTATAGGTGTCACATTTGTGAAAGTTAAAACTATTGGCATTGTAAATGACAAAGCTATTACTTTAGCTATTACTATAGCTATTTTCACAACCAACACATAAATAAAAAAAATGTAATTCGCAATACCAATCCTCAAACTTTCCTAATGCGAGACCTATTGCATTGCAAATGCTTGTTTGGAGCCAGTCTGCAGGTTTGTTTATTGAGAAGTGGCTACGCACCAAATGGTCCGAAAGATTTGGCGCTCTCCGATATGAGATTAGTGGACCCGTTCCAATGTCAGTTCCTATATCAGGGTCTTTCATTAGGACATGCCAGTATTTTGATAGAATTTTTAAAATTTTATAACTTTCCTTACTGTAGGTTACAATCATGCGTGGTCGGTCCTCTTCTCCTTGTTTAGTATGCATAGGCTGTTCTTTATTTTGTGATGCTGTTGTTATTGCACTCTGTTTCCCTTATCCAGTGTTTCCAATCTTGTTTTCAGTCTTGCTTTTGCTTCCCCCTGTGCGACATCCATATGTTTGTATCCTCGTTCCAGGAAACTATCTTTAGTGTCTTTAAATTTATTTTCCATTTCTTCACTAGTTGAACAATTCTTCTTCATACTGAGGAATTCTCCATATGGTATTCTTTTTATCAGTTTCTGGGGTGAAAGCTTAGCCCATGAAGGATGCTGTTTGTTGCAGTATTTTTTCTGTGTGTGGTTGTTTCTATCTTGTTGTTCTGTATGAAGACCTTAATGTCCAGAAATTCAATTTCTTTGGGACTGATAGTATACGTGAATTTTAATCCTTCTTCATTATTGTTCAGGATGTTAAAAACGGTCTCAAATTCTGTCATTGTTCCTTTCCATAGTAGGAACAAATCATCTATAAAGCGCAACCATAACGCTACTTTGGCCATGTGTTGGTCGTTTTCTTCTCTCCAAGCTACACTCCTCTCCCACCACACCATCATGATATTCGCATAGCTTGGAGAGAAGGAAACTCCCATGGCTGTTCCACATCTTTGTTGATACATTCTTTGATTGAAAAGAAACACATTGTTGTACAAACACATCCTGATCATGTCAAGTAGCATTTTTGAATGTTCTCGTTCTGTGATTGGTCTCTGTTTTAAGAAGAATTTGATGGCTTTGATTCCTATGTCATGGCTTATGGAGGTGTAAAGAGACACCGCATCTATAGTCACCAAAAGATATGATGGTTGCCAATCAGTGTTCATTAGAATCTTTAGGAAATCTCCCATGTCTTTTATGTAAGATGTTAATGTTGGAACTATGGGAGCAATGAAATAATCAACATAATTTGCAATGTTCTCATACAATCCTCCACAACTTGAAATTATTGGCCTTCCGGGCGGTCTATTCAGTGTTTTGTGCACTTTAGGTAAAAAGTACATCGTCGGTGTGATAGGATTTTCCACCATGAGATATTTCTTTTCATTTTCTGTGATTAAACCTTTTTGTTGCCAATAGTTTAATTTTGTTTCCAACTCTGATGTGAATTCCGGAATGGGATTGTTTGTTAACAGTTCATAGTTCTTATTCACATTTAATTGGCGCAGGGCTTCATCAATATATTGTTGTTTGTCCATTATTATGACGTTCCCGCCCTTGTCCGCAGGTTTAATTTCAATCATGGTGTTATTTTTTTAGTGAGTGGATAGCTGCTCGTTCTTTTTTTTATAAATTTTACTCACAGAACCATTAGGCTTAACATTAGCACCTATGGTATATTATCATGGTTTTCCGCGAATTAACACGTAATAGGTTTCCTACTAAAGGATTATATGTGTCACTGAGTATCGCTTTAGATAAGCATCCCCACAATAATTCCCAGCTGAAATACACTCATAAATATAAGATAAGAAACAATAAAATACAATAAAGTTATGTTGATACAACTACATGGCCCACAATGCATCACCCTGATAGTTAAAGGGAGAAAGTATAAAATGTGGAAATTAAGAAAGGACTAATGTAGAACACTGCCGTGATCAAGAACATTTGTTCGAAACGCGTAGGAGTTTTGCGCTAGACCTGTGAAATAAACGAAAAATCTTCATTGCCAAGCAGTGTGCCTCGTAATTCTTTGTATCTGCAATATATATATTACCTACTGGCGACAGCCAGTAGGTAGTTATAGCTAGGATTGTTTTCCATAGGAAATCCGCAACATTCTATTGGGAATAACTTTGGCGCCGGTGGACGAATCTTCGCGAATTTCTCAAAGAAGATGGCCCGCTCCGCTCCTTCCCTGAAAGTTTGGGGGGGATTTATCAAGCGGGGGCCGAGATATTTGGGGGTCCCAAAACGTGTTTTCCCCATGTTAATTACCATAGGGCGGTTGGACTCACTTTTAGCCTGAACGGCTGAATGGATTTCCACCAAACTTGGCAAAATTGTAGGGACTGGTAGCCCGATGTGCCTTTGCTATGTCTCAAGATATGTGCTCCAGTGGATTTTGAGTAATTTAGGTTAAAAAAAAATATATATATCTATAAGCGCGCCCGGTACGCGCACCGGGGCGCGTACCAGCGCGCTACGCGAGTTCGCGAGCGGAAAGCTGATTGGCTCTCGGTGTCTGTCAACATTCCAAACAGTCCGTAGCGGCCGCCATCTTGTGTCTCGGTAGGATCGAGAAACAAGAGGTGGCAAAAACAAAGGGCGAAATGACTAAAAGGGGTAGACCCCCCTTGACCCCCTAGGTTTGATGTGGGGGCCATAAAAGGGCCCCGCGGGGCAAAAAAATAAATAAATTTGATTTTCGCGGGGGGAGCACCCTGTACGCGCACCGGGAAGCGTACCGGGGAGCATACCATGGGGAAAACCAAGTCATAAGACGCATCACGCGACTACGCGATACGTCACGATGAAGTTTTCGTTCGCGGCAATGGCGCTAATGGGACGCTCACCGGTACGCGCACCGGGGCGCGCCATAACACTGCGCTTACCGGTGCGTTCACCGGTACGCGCACCGGGAGCGCACCAAGGCAAAAAAAAAAAGGGGGGGGGAAATCTACATAAAAAAAATAGTATTACATAAATATACAATATAGGGTTTATTATAAAAAATATTATATTTCATAGCTATAGAAATTAGCTATTAAAAAGCCTATGAAATTCACTGAAAAAACAATAGGTTTGAGGCCCTATATATAGTTAGGAATTAGCATTTACAAAACCTATGAAATTCACTGAAAAAACCATAGGTTTCACACCAGTTATAGTTAGGAATTAGCATTTAAAAAACCTATTAAATTCACTGAAAAAACCATAGGTTCCACACCAGTTATAGTTAGCTGGAAGTTTTACTCGCATAAAACCATTGAAATTCCCACGTTATAGTTAGTTGGACTCACTATAACTTGCGCGTGCAATGCACTGCTGATGACGTCACATATTACATCACTCATTACATCACTCATAACATAGTCAGTGACATCACTCATGACATCACTGATGACACCATCCTTGTGACAGAGTGACAGACCTCCTTTCACTGTAATGTAACCCTTGAAACACATATTCAATAATAGAAAGTAAAATTTTCAAAAAAATGGAGATACCCATACCAGTTACAACAACCAATTCAATAATTCCACCATCTATATACACATCCACTCATTCACCAACAGTTCTATATAGTCACTCATACATATACTCACTCATACATATACTCACTCATCATATGTAGTGATACACCTATACATCCTGTTACACACCGACAGTCATCCAAAAGATACTCTCACACATGCAAATAAACTATTGAACATCCATTTATTTGCATATACAGCTATACACACACTACCACCTTACTTCTAAGGAAACTTACACATACTTACTCTCTTAAACAATCACTTATAGAAACACATACTTATTTAAACAGGAACTCTTACAATCCCTCACTCTCACATATACTCACTTATATACATCAATATTCACATATACTACATTAAAATATGTAGTTACTGATAAAGACCCTAGTGAGACCGTCATTCACTCACTAACACACACATATACACACTCATCCACCCATACAGTCCTGCACATATGCTGTCTTCAAAACACATACAAAGAGAGAGTCAGTCATTCATGCATCTATGTGCTAAGTAATACCCCCACCAAACCATACAAACACTCATACTGATACTAAGAAAAACATCTAATAACCCATAGACATACACATGTAGCTACTCACCTACCCATACAGCCACTTATACACAAAGTGAAACACTAATACATATATTTAAATATTTAAACATTACTCTCTAATATATGTATTCACTAAGATACACTTAATAAACCAGTTAACCAATCCATTTAAAAAACAAAAACCATCCATGTAAACACTTATTTAAACATTTATTCTTCCATCGACTTTTACATATACATATATAACACATATTTAGTTTTTAAAAAGACACACATTCACTGGATGGTGTCATCAGTGATGTCATGAGTGAAGTCACTGACCATGTCATGAGTGATCTAATATGTGACGTCATCAGCAGTGCATTGCACGCGCAAGTTATAGTGAGTCCAACTAACTATAACGTGGGAATTTCAATGGTGTTATGCGAGTAAAACTTCCAGCTAACTATAACTGGTGTGAAACCTATGGTTTTTTCAGTGAATTTATATATATATATATATATATATATATATATATATATATATATATATATATATATATATATATATATATGTATATATATATATACATTTGCTCATCATTTAGTTGTCCAACTAAATCTGGCAAATCAATTGTTTCCTTTCTTGCTTGCTCCGTCGCAGTCTCCACCTCCTCCATTGCAATAGCAGCATCACTTCAATGATTGGTTATCCAAGTATGTCCTGACTTAGAGGACCTAAACTTTGGCTCCTTAGCTAGCTCAGCAACAGTTGTATCTTCCTGTTGAATTTCATCATTCAATATCTGCAATTTGTTTGGAAATACTGAGCACTAAATGCTATCCTTTGCAGCATTGAAAGAGTATTCATAGGAGTCAAACTTTCCCAGTAATTCTGTTTAGGAACGCCAAGGTTCAAACGCCTTAAAGTGCAAAATTGAAATATTCTCTTTTTTCAGAAGTCTGGTAACTCAGTTTTTCTTTGGTTAATTGTACTGACCCAGCTAAGTTGAACAAAAGACCCACTGAAACCAACTACTGCAAATTTATCATCTCCTATATTTTTTTATCACATTATTTCTAAATGTGTAGCACTGTGGTACTTCATATAGGCAGACATTTTCTAAATGTACACTCCTTTTTGCATAGTAAATGCCCAACATGTTTGTATTCGCAATTTCTGTACTATCTGGCTCAAATTGTGCAAGACATTCAATTCCTGGGAAAGATTTCAAAACTCTGTTTCGACTTGCTACTAGGCCTAGACTCACCCAAACAATCCCTTTTGACTTAGAATATAAACTAGCAGAACTCAACCGATCACAGCATTAATAGGATCCAATTTCTCAGTGTTAAAACATCTTCAAACTGAAGCTTACACTTTTTTTGTTCTCCCCACACATCTTTGTTATATGTTATGTTATGTTATAAGGATATTTGTAGCGCGCACAACTACTCAAGAGTATCCTGGCGCGAAGCATAACCACAGCGAAGTCAGGGCTGAACAGCAAAGCGAAGCAATTTTAATAGGCAATGTTAAAAAGATGGGTCTTAAGGAGCTTCTTAAAACACCCAAGGTCTCTAGTGTTCCTGAGAGTGAGTGGGAGGGAGTTCCAGAGGGTGGCGGCTTTGACCGAAAAGGATAGACCGCCCATTCTGGTTCGCCGGAAGCGGGGAACTACCATCCTGCGTTGGGAAGCCGACCTTAGGTTGCGACTTGGGACATGGAAGGTCACTCTTTTCCTGAGATAGACAGGGCCTGTATCGTGGAGGGCTCGATGCGTGAATACCAAAGCTTTAAATTGGACTCTTTGAGCCACCGGCAGCCAATGAAGGGTAGCTAGTTGATGTCTTATGCTGTTTCGTCTAGAGATACCCAGCAGGAGTCTTGCGGCAGCATTCTGGATAAGCTGGAGTTTATTAACCAGATAGGAAGGGGAACCCAGATACAAGGCGTTAGCATAATCCAGGCGGGACAATATAAGGGCCCTAGCGACCGTTTCCTTAGCTGACTGGGGTAGGAGAGGAAAGAATCTACTCAGAGATCTGAGGGTCCCGAAGCAGGCGCCCGTCAAACGCTTGATCTGCTCTGCGAACCTCAGGTCTTCATTAAACCATATGCCCAGGTTCTTGGCTGGGCCACCTTCAGAGAGGGGACGGGGAGAATCAGGGGGCCAAAGTAGTTCAGTAAATTGGCTTGGGAATTGACCATACAGTAAAATCTCTGATTTTCCCTCATTACATTTGAGTTTGGCATGAGCTAGCCAGGTGAAAACGGCTGCCAAACATTTTTGTGCTGCATCAGTATCTAATGACGAGTTGCCCCATGTAAACAGAAGCTGGGTGTCATCAGCGTAGGCCATAATTTTTGCACCCAGCTCCTCGGCCAGGTAGATCAACGGGGTCATATAGATGTTAAAAAGAAGTGGGCTCAATGTAGAGCCCTGTGGGACCCCGGTCTGAACACGCCTGGCCGAAGAAGAGTACGGGGGCATCCAGACTTGCTGATAGCGGGAGTCAAGAAAGGATTCCAGCCAGGACCACGCAGCCCCAGTGATACCAATCTCGGTGAGGCGAGCCAGGAGGAGTTGGTGGGGGACCGTATCAAAGGCGGCAGAGAGGTCCAATAAAATTAGCGCCGCTCTGCCACCCTTGTCCGTGCACTCCCTGATGGCTTCCACCACCTCCACCAGAGCTGTCTCAGTGCTGAAAGATGACCTAAAGCCCGACTGGGCTGGATGTAGCGCACCAGACTCCTCAACAAAAGCGTTCAGCTGCCGAAAGACAACTTTTTCGCAGACTTTCGCCAGTGCCGGGAGCAGAGAGATGGGGCGGTAGTTGGCTGCAGTAGCAGGGTCTGCCGAAGGTTTCTTCAGGAGAGGCAAGAGTTTAGCTTGCTTCCACTGTTTAGGGACCACTGCCGATTTTAAAGACCAATTGATCAAAGTAGTGACCTCCGGGCCTACACAATCTGCAACTCCCGCCAGAACTCTTGCCGGGCAAGGATCGGAGGGGGAGCCTGATTTTAAAGATTTTAGAAGTGTTAGGATGTCCAATTGATCCACCCTGGTGAATTTGGTGAGGCAGCTGCTAGCGGGGGCGCTAGGAACCAGCTCCGGGGGGTGTGAGACAGCAGTACTCAGTGCTAATCCCTCTTCAATAAGCCTGATTTTATTAATAAAGAAGGAAGAGAGCTCCTCACACCATTCGGCGGAAACCGGGATTTTTTTGTGCTCCGCTATAGGTGAAAGGAAGCTTTGAACTATAGTAAAGATTTCTTTATCATTGTTAGCTGCTTTTTGGATCCTAGCCGCAAAATAAGCCCCCTTCGCAGTCTTAACTGCTGTGTAGTATTCTCTTTGGGCTGTACGGAGGTCTGCTTTAGTGTGTGGGGAGTATGCAACCCTCCAGAGCCGCTCGAGTTTTTTGCAGGACCTTTTTAGTTCTTTTAATGCTGGCGTATACCAGGGTTGAGAAGGTGGCACGCGTTGTAAAATATTCCGAGCCGGTTTGGAGGCAATCTCAGCCCCCCGGCTGACCCAGCTGTTGAAAAGATCCACCTGGCTTTCTAGGTCGTCAGACTGGTCGATTTGGGAGTGCATGAGAGCTTCCACCAGTCCAGGAATATTAATTTTTCGTGCTAAGGGACCTGACTGGGTGGGAGGGTGGTGGGATGACAGTGTCACACACCAGGAGAACATAATCACAGCATGGTCAGACCAGGTGACTGGCTGGGGATCTTTAAGGGCCAAATCAAAATTGGAACAAACCAAGTCCAGCACGTGACCTAGCGAGTGCGTTGGTTTAGAGACCCACTGAGTTAGGTGCGTTAAGGCCAAAAGGTCTTGGAGACCCAATGTGTCCGAGGAGCTAACAGAATCTAAATGAATGTTAAAATCACCTAGAAGGAGAAACCTTGGGAACCGTAATACCCGGTCCGTCAAAGTGTCACCCAAGGAGGTTAAGAAGGAGCTGATCGGCCCCGGCGGTCTGTAGACCAGGGTACCTCCGAGAGTAAAATGGGGAGAGATAGTAAAGGAGAAGTCAAGGGCTTCACCATCCAGCACACTCAGAGATTTATCACAAGAAAAAGCCCATGTATCTCTGAATATAACAGCGGTGCCGCCCCCTCTACCTAAGGAGCGATCCGCTCTGGCCAAACGATATCCATGTGGGACTGCTAGTGCAACCACTGGGGCACATGAGTCGGTTAGCCACGTTTCTGTGATGAATAACATGTCTAGGTTGTTGTCTCTAATGAGGTCGAATACATTCTCTGCATGTTTCACCATAGAACGGGCGTTTATAAGAGCTGCCTTGATAGAATGCTCACTTTGCTTTTTAGAGGATGAATGGGATGTACATGAGGGAAGGTGAAAATTACAGACCTTACAGTCCCATATGGTGTTGGAGCTCAGCGAGCACCTCAGCAGCCCCGCATGAGAGCCAGGGTTCAGGGCGATCAAGGAGTCGCGGCTGTAAGACAGGGGGCTCAAGATATCTAAGGGAGTAAGGGCAGCCGGACCGGCACTAGGCACGGTCCTGGCGCGGACGGGCGCAGACGGGCTTGACTTTTGCGCGACTTCGGCGCGCATTCGGCGCGCCCGCTGCGCCCGCCCGCTGCGCCCCCACCAGCACATGTTGATATATAGAAAGATTAGGGGTAGCGGGAGGCGCGGTCACCAGTCTCCGCCCTCCGGCTTGCTGTAAGGTCCCTGATTGGTCCGCCTACCTCCCCATGAGCTCTCCACTCAATCGGCACCCAGCCGTGGTGGAACGGAGCTCGGGATTCGGCGACCAGGTAAGTTAAGAATCAGAGGAGCAGCCTAACTCGCTGACTTCCTCGTGAATATGAGCCAATAAGCAGCGCGGGAGACAAGCAACACAATAATAATCTAAAAATAGGAGGAGCAGCCTAACTCGCTGTCGTCCTCTGTACAAAGAATAAAATTGTGCAAACAAGCAATGGCAGGTTTAAAAGTCTTGTCACGCTACAAACATAAACATCAGGTTTTTTTAAAATCAGACTGGATAAGCTTGCGCACGCACAGTGGCAGCAGCGACTTCAAAGTGGTAGACAGCGCACTTAGTGAGGATGGCTTGAAATAGCGGGAGGCGCGGTCACCAGTCTCCGCCCTCCGGCTTGCTGTAAGGTCCCTGATTGGTCCGCCTACCTCCCCATGAGCTCTCCACTCAATCGGCACCCAGCCGTGGTGGAACGGAGCTCGGGATTCGGCGACCAGGTAAGTTAAGAATCAGAGGAGCAGCCTAACTCGCTGACTTCCTCGTGAATATGAGCCAATAAGCAGCGCGGGAGACAAGCAACACAATAATAATCTAAAAATAGGAGGAGCAGCCTAACTCGCTGTCGTCCTCTGTACAAAGAATAAAATTGTGCAAACAAGCAATGGCAGGTTTAAAAGTCTTGTCACGCTACAAACATAAACATCAGGTTTTTTTAAAATCAGACTGGATAAGCTTGCGCACGCACAGTGGCAGCAGCGACTTCAAAGTGGTAGACAGCGCACTTAGTGAGGATGGCTTGAAATAGCGGGAGGCGCGGTCACCAGTCTCCGCCCTCCGGCTTGCTGTAAGGTCCCTGATTGGTCCGCCTACCTCCCCATGAGCTCTCCACTCAATCGGCACCCAGCCGTGGTGGAACGGAGCTCGGGATTCGGCGACCAGGTAAGTTAAGAATCAGAGGAGCAGCCTAACTCGCTGACTTCCTCGTGAATATGAGCCAATAAGCAGCGCGGGAGACAAGCAACACAATAATAATCTAAAAATAGGAGGAGCAGCCTAACTCGCTGTCGTCCTCTGTACAAAGAATAAAATTGTGCAAACAAGCAATGGCAGGTTTAAAAGTCTTGTCACGCTACAAACATAAACATCAGGTTTTTTTAAAATCAGACTGGATAAGCTTGCGCACGCACAGTGGCAGCAGCGACTTCAAAGTGGTGACTTTAAACTCTGTCTTGTCAGATTGTGTTATGTATGAAGTAATATAACGAGCAACCGCTAAAGAGTTGTCTGCCACAAACTGAATATCCATATTGGCATTCCACATTTTCAAAATCACAGGATTGTAGTCGCTAATATATTTTGAAGCCTCTATTCTCCTTTAGTTGTTTGTCTTATTTGGTGATTTACAAGTAGGTGTATGCAAAGTTGTATGTCTTTTTTTGGCAATTTACATGTAGGTGTGTATTTCACTGCAGACTGAAAAATGTTCACTCTTCCTTTTAAGATAACGGGCCTTGGAAATCCAAAATGACACTTTGTATAAAAAATTTCTTTTGCTATGTACTTCTGCTGACAGTACTTTCCACATCTATGTGATTGGAAACAGTACTTTCTGCTTTAACACTTTTTCCTCTGTTTCTTTTGGAATGCCACATGTAATATACTCCTCTATGAAAGAAAGTACAGACTCATCTGTGTCTGGTCCACATCTCGGTGCATCTTTTACCAACAACAGCATGTGAATATGAGGAGCAAAGCCTGCATGTTACTCTTTTTGCCAAATGAAATCACTAGCTTCTCCAAGAGATGGATTTTGTTTGTTACAAATGAAAGACAGCATAGCTTGAAATCTGTGGTTAAAATATCTGCAAATATTTGTCCGATCCAAAGAGCAAAGTTCCCCTGGTGTTTTCAATTAGACGCCTTTAATGTTAGTTTGCTTCTCTCAAAAAGTCATTTAATTCATCCCATGCATACTCTGCACAACTCAGGGTTACAAACCAAGTTGGTGCACCTAATTGGTCCCATTTTGGCATGCCATCAAATGTATTAAATTATACTCCATCTCCTCACCTTTTCCATGAATTTTGTCAACAAAGTCTTTTGAACACATATTTTGTAAATGCACTGCTGTCTTAAGAATATGGTTAACAGCATATTACAGTCCAGACAGATCACTTTCAAATAATAGATGGAAAACAAATGGAATACTTTGTCGAAATCTAGGATCCTCTGAATATAATCTTGTTGACCTATACTCAGCTGCTGGTAATTGCACAGGGTGATCATCATACTGTCCCCCTACTCCAGTGGGAAATAGTTAAGGAAAAGATCGAGCTTCTAAACCTTTCTCCTATACACTCAATGGAGCTCCTTTAGCTTGTAGTATCTGATACAGTTCAATAGCAACCCCCATAACCTCTTTTGGATGCAGTGGATGGATACTGTTCTGCGCATATATTTCTTCAGATCTACTTCAACCCACTTTTTCAAACTGACCACCTGAAGGCAAAATTTGTTCCTCCATGCTGCTTCCATTCCATATGTGAAAAAAACTACATCGTTATAGTACACATTATTCTCTTTAAGATGGAAAGTAGCTTTCTTCACCTTACTTACATCCACTAGTTCTTGCCAGATTGTTTTTTTGGCACATCACTAACCAGAATAAACAAGCGGCTCTTCCAAACCTCTATCTACACCCACAGTGTCAATATTTCATTTACATTTTAAAGGTAAATACACAACTCTACCTTTAGGACCTTTCTGAAGCTTAATGGGTGGTAGTTTCCCAGTCTTTGGTTCCATACAAACTATTGCTTGAAAAAGGTGTATAGTTTGTATCGGTATTGTTTCGTAAACATTTAGATGTCAAAGTTCCCCTGGAATTTCAACCACCTCTAACTTATTGTGTATTGCTCTGGCAGACATTTTGTTGTCATAGCAATGTTGCAGATGTTCTGATATGTTGACAAATTAAAACATTCTTCCACAAATAAATACACTACAAATACGAGCCACTTTTCTATTTCTTCTTCAGTTTTGAAAGACGCATCAACATTTAGAATTTGGCCTTAATGTGCCAACAACAAATACAAACCTAGTTTGGTTTCTCTGTAGAAACTGCAGTAAACGTTGCTATGTCTCATCTAAATTTATCAGTACTAATATCTGTGTTTTGTTCCTCTACACCTGAACATGCCAACTCCTCATTTTGGCCAGACTGCACTTCAGGACCAAAGAAACGTAAGTGAATATCTTCACAAACATTTTCAACCTCTGATACTGCACCATACAAAAGTGCTGTGTTCATTTCTCTTAAACACAATGCAGGACTTTTTAACAAATTAAAGTCTTCTAACTAAAATATGCATTTTTGAATGATGAACAGCCAACATTCAAAAATGAAGAAAGGAGCTTGTGCACACTTTCCTTGGGA
This sequence comes from Lissotriton helveticus, assembly GCF_964261635.1. Taxonomy (NCBI): domain Eukaryota; kingdom Metazoa; phylum Chordata; class Amphibia; order Caudata; family Salamandridae; genus Lissotriton; species Lissotriton helveticus. Next base: position 558,013,394 of record NC_136065.1, on the reverse strand, counting down.
GACACACCAATGAGTGTCCTTGTAAATGACTGTATTTCCTTACCTTGCATGGATCTAATGCTTGCAACATTGCTATTTTCCGCTTCACACTTCTATCTGGAAATTGAAGTAGAACATTTCTTAATATATGAATTGATTCCTGGTGAATTCTACAAATACTACTGCAGTCACAGTTATACCTAGGGGCATGTCTGCGCCTTCCTTGTACCTCTTCACCTATCTCTTCATCTGCTTTCTAGGAAACATCTCCTCTTTTGCAATGGGAGTTCCATCTTTTACCTCATAGCATCGACCAGTTGTTTCAACCGTATGCACTAATGCGTTCTCTTGTAAGTAGCTTTCTTCATTAAAGAGAGCCTTAGTACCAGACTCCTGCTTTCATTCTCCTTTGAACATTTTGCAAAAATTACTTTTATTAATAAGCCTTTTTTGCCTTTTCTCTTTATAGGCAACACTGTTTTATCCAGTGTTCTCATTCGGTTTAGTATCTAAATAATTAACGTATGCTTCACTGCAAATTCTTTATCAGCCCCACTCATTGTATTGTTTTTGCTTCGCTGCTATCCTTCACCTCTTATACTTCTTCATGTTTCATATCAAATTCTGCATCATACTACTTCTAAACATTCTCAATCTTATTTTTTTTAATTCTGCTTCCTTGTCAAAGTAGGTGTTTCTTGTAACTTTTTCACTTTCAATGTGACTTACTTCTCCTTTCTGAGTTGATTTTAAACCTCGCTTTTTTTATTTGAATGTTTTTCTACATTCTGCATGTTTGCACATACTGTTTTAAGAAGCACCTTAGTTCTCTTACCAGCCGCTCATTTTCTTCTGTATGTTCTCTACATTTTGTTAGTTTTACTCAGTTTCAAGCAGATAGTACTGTTTCCTCTGTTTCTTTTTCTCCTTTCTATCTTAATTGGCATTGTAAATCCTCTTCTTTAAACACAAGTAAATATCTGAAAAGCAAATATAGAATTCATGTAACTTTATATTATATACTATTAGAAAATGAGTAGCTATATAAATGTTTATCTCAGTTTGTAATCGCCTCTCCAAGCGTCTAACTATATGTGTATAAATCTGTATATAAATGGCTCTATGGGTGGGTGACTAATTGTGTTCCTGGTTCAGTGGATATGTGAGAAAGTGTATCAGTGCTTCTGTGTGTGTCTCACTGGATGCGTAAGTAGCTTTTTGGATATCTTAGTGCCTGTGTTAGTGACTCTATGGGTGTGTAAATGCATATTTAGGCGCCTCTAAGGATTGGTAACTGGCTGTATTAGTGAGTGTTTGGGTTTGTAGCTGTGCTTACTACAGTCTTTGTTAGTGGTGCATACATAACTGCTTTGTGGGTGTGTGAGTGGATGTGTAATTACCTCTGTCACTGTATGACTGGGTGTGTAAGTCACTGGTTTTGTAAATGTGTATTTGAGTTATATGTGTAGGTGACTGGGTATATAACTGGGTGTTTGTGTGTAAAAGTATCTGTTTTCCTTACCATCTGAGTGCTGGGTATATGAGTGGCTGTATATGTGTATGAGTGGGTGTCACATTGCCTGTATGGGTCTGCAAATGAGGGTAAGGGGATCTATAGCTAAGTAAATTGATATGGAATGTGTTTATTGGTGTGTCAGTCACGGTCTGGCTATTTGAGTGGTGGGTGCATAAGTGCTTTTCTGGGAGTGTAACTGGGTGTCAGAGTGGCTGTTTGACTGTGTCAGTGAATACAAATTACATACTATTTAATTGCATACTATAACCAAGGACCCATTTCTAATACCAAACACATTAATTTATAGAGACTTCATAAAATAACTATTTTCAGTATACCAATACATTTTTCTCCTTTCCTGGTTTCTGTTTTTACTTAGTGCCCTCATCTAACCTCCCTTATAGTTTCCCTTTTACTGTAAAGTACACATTTTTTCTCAGCTTGTTTGCAGTTAGAATTTGTTTTCATATACTTTTTTTATAGTATACCCTAATTCACATACAGTAAAATATCTTTGCTGCTGTCCAACTCTTCTCTTAATATTACTTAATATCTTTTTTTGTGTAAATCTCAAATCAGAAATATAGCAATGCTCTTCCACTCAAACGAATCAATAATGTCTACCCTTCCCACTCTCCTCTAACTGATATTACTGTACTTAGCAAATCAAAAGCTTCCTTTCAAGTTTCACAGTGCAGTCTCTTTTGTTATCTACCCCCCTACACACTCTTTTAGCTCAGTTTCCATAGTAACAATGTTTGGAACACTCTCTCCTAGCATTAGGTCACAAGACTGCCTCTAAGCAGCATACTAGATTCAAATTAAACTGTAGCAGGTGTGGTTGACTGTTTGCTATTCCAAGCATATCTCAAACAACCTAACTCTGTTTTTATTTTTTCAAAGCCAGTCACAGAGTTATCACTACCTAATTTTACTTCCCTGCACATCTACACCATCCAATCAAATATGTAATGTTATATAATAAGTGTTGTCCTCCATTTGTACTCTCTTCCATTTTCAAAAGTGTCTCATTCTCATGCATCCTTTTTCTGTGTGCTGCTCCTGCTTGTCACCAAAATAGTCAGAGTGAGGATTAAAGGCCAAAGTTGTGTGTTTTGGGCCAGAGAGAGTGCTAGAAAGAGTGTCATTGATCGGGACCTAGGTTTACCGAATGTAAACGTTACTTTGGTTAGCCAGAGAGGGTTACAGTGGAATCAATTGTTGCCTTTGATTGAAGGCATTGCAGTTTGACAACATCTAGGCTGCAGGATTGTTCACAGTGGTGTAATGACCTAGGCACAATTACTAGGGTAGGACTAAAAATCCTAATGAAGGATACCTTTTGTAAATCAATTACACTTTCCCCACATATTGCCATTATGTTCTCCAACATTTTCCAATGACAGAAATGACAGTAATCAACGGAATTTGTCCACAGATAGAGAAATCCATGAAACATGTTAATAAAGCTGTTGTTGCATTCCTCCAAGACTAGAACATGGACTCTATGTACCACAACTTATGCTTTGATTTGGACAGAATATATAGACAAGATGGAGTCCATTTCACTGACCAAGGCAACAGGTTGTTCTTCAATAACTTGAAAGACTGCATCCTCTTCTCTATGTAATAATCATCTACACATCATAAATACAAAGGCTCTTTCCAGAGCCAACCCTTTTCCTAAACACTAGTTGATTTTCTTTTCGAATACTTTTTTCCTAATTTCTCACTCAGATCCATGGATCTGTCATGCATCCTCGGCCAAATAAGGGGTCTGCCAGCTATATATCGGGCAGATCCACAACAGTTCCACAGATCCATTCGCAACCAAAAGCACTCATTCAATACAAAACAGCAACACATTTAATATATCAGGTGTGACTGCGTGTATCTGTGAGTGTGAGAGTCAGTGGTTTTGTGGGTCTGTGAAGGAAGTGTGTGAGTGAGTAGCTCTGTGTGTCTGTCAGTGGGCGTGTGTGAGCGGTGGTGTGGGTGTGTGAGTGGCTGTATGGATTTGTGAGTTGAAGGTTTTGTAGGTGTGTGAGTGGCTGTGTGTGTCTGTCATTGAGTGTTTGAGTGGATATAGGGGTGTGTGAGTGGCTGTATGGGTTTGTGAGTGAATGGTTTTGCGGTTCTATGAGTGGGTTTTCGAGTGGCTGTATAAGTGTGTGAATAGCTGTATGGGTGGTGTGTGAGTGGCTGTATGAGTTGGTGGAGAAGAGTGTGGCTGTGTGGGTGTGTCAGCGGGTATGTGAGCAGCTATATGGATGTGTGAGTGGCTGTATGGGTTTGTGAGTGAGTAATTTTGCAGGTCCCTGAGTGACTGTGAGTGGGTGTGAGTGGTTGTATGGTTTTGTGGGTCTATGAGTGGGTGTTTGGGTAGGTGAGTGGGTGTGTGAGTGGTTGTATGGTTTTGTGGGTCTATGAGTGGGTGTTTGGGTGTGTGAGTGACTGTATGGATGTGTGATCAGCTGTGTGAGTGGCTGTAAGGCATTGTGAGTGAGTGGTTTTGTTTTTGTGTGAGTGGCTGTATGGGTGTGTGAGTGGCTGTATGGATGTGTGACTGGCTGTGTGAGTGGCTATAAGGAATTGTGAGTGGATGAGTGAGTGGTTTTGTGGTTGTGTGAGTGGTTGTGTGAGTGGCTGTATGGGTGTGTGAGTGACTGTGTGAGTGGCTGTGTGGGTTTTTCAGTGAGTATCTGTGACCATGTGAGTGGCTGTATGGGTTTGTGACTGGATGAGTGAGTGTTTTGTGGGTCTGTGAGTGATTGCGTAAGTCGCTATATAGGTGTGTGAGTGGCTGTATGGGTTTGTGAGTGGGTGAGTGGTTTTGTGGGTGTGAGAGTAGGTGTGTGGGTCTGTGAGTAGATGTGCGAGTGGCTGTATGGATATGTGACTGGCTATTTGAGTGGCTGTATGAGTCTATCAGTGGGTATGAGTTGCTGTTGGGTTTGTGGGTGAGTCGTTTTGTGGGTCTATTGGTGGGTGTGAGACCAGCTGCATGGGTGTATGAATGGCTGTATAGATTTGTCAGTGGGTGTGTGATTGGCTGTATGGGGTATGAGTGGGTGACAGTGGTTTTATGGGTCTGTCGGTGGGTGTGTGAGTGGCTGTACGAGTGTGTTAATGTTGTAAGGATATGTGAGTGGTTATATGGATTTGTGGATGCATGAGTGGTTTTGTGGTTCTGTCAATGGGTGTGAGAGCAGCTGCATGGGTTTGTGAGTGGGTGAGTGATTGGCTGTATGGGTTTGTGGGTCTGTGGGTGGGTATGTAAGTGGCTGTATGGGACTCAGTGGGTGTGTGATTGGCTGTATTGGTGTTTGAGCAGCTGTTTGGGTTTGTGAGTGGGTGGTTTTGTGGGTCTGTGAGTGGATGTGTGAGTAGCTGTATTGGTCTTTCATTGGGTGTGTGAGTGGCTGTATGGGTTTATGAGTGGGTGAGAGTGGTTTTGTAGGTCTGGGATTAGGTGTGTGAGTAGCTGCATGGGTCTGTCAGTGGGTCTGTGAGTGGCTATATAGGTTTGTGGGTAGGTGTGTAAGTAAATTTGGTGATCTGTGGGTTTGTGAGTGGTTGTCTGGGTCTGTCAGTGGGAGTGACTGGATGAGTGTGCAAATGGCTATATGGGTGTGTGTATGGGTTTGTAGGTAAGTGGTTTGTGGGTCTGTCAGTGGGTGTGAGTGTCTGTATGGGTTTGTGAGGTGGTGAGTGTGTTTTGTGTGTGAGTGGAGTGGAAGTGGCTGTATGGGTTTATGAGTGTGTGAATGGTTATGTGGGTGTGCGAGTGCTTTATCAGTTTATGAGCGGGTGAGTGAGTAGTTGAGTTAGTGTGTGAGTAGTTTTATGGGTCTGTAAGTGTGTGTATGAGAGACTATGTGGGTCTGTTACACTCATGGGGTCAGGGTACCTCTATTCTGACCCCTTCTATTAGTTTTCACTTTTGTTTTCAGCCCCTGGGACAATGTCCCATATAGATAATGGCAGCAGCTACTTTCCTCTCAGGTTGTGATAGCTAATCACAGCATTGCTTGTGGCGCGTGGGGTCCCAGATCCACTGTGGTGGATTCGCATCCATAGATATCTATAAATGTTTTAGAGACAGAGAGAGAAAGAGAGACCGAGAGAGAGAAAATCCTTTATAATGGTATGTCGCTAATTGTTGTAAGCAACTTGTGATGCCTCTAGTTGCCATTAATAAAGAAATTACATAGTGGCTCAACTATAATTATTACAGTTGAGTTCTGACATCACATTGGCTGCTGTAAAAGGCAGGCAATGGAGCATAATTAAAGCAGCACTTTAAATAGTGAAAATGAAATCAGACTGTTCTTTCTTCTGGTCAGTTTTTTTTAAATGAACAGTGCCCAGTTGAAACACAGTATTCATGCTAACATGTTTGTTTTTACATGCAGTAGATAAATATAGGAAAGACAATATATCTATAATATCTCTACAGATATATATATATAATATATATCTTCCTGCAACAAATATCTAGCTGCTTTGTGTTGTGTTTTATTTGCATTACAAATTCATCATGACTGCAAACATCCTATCTCTGAAATGTGAATTAATAAGAAACACATTAAGGATTTAAGCAGTTGGTGGGAAAGGGAATGGTGTGACCACATATTATAATGAATAAAGTAATCCCACCATACATCATAAGGATATTGCAAGTCACATCGTAGTTTTATAATTTTATAAAGAAACTTGACCTCGTTCCTCTATGTGGCCATGTAACTCCTTGGTGCCCTGCAATAGCCTTATAATGTATGGCAGGGTGTTCTTTGCCCCATACAGATCTAATGTGAGGGGGGGCTACATAACTGGTAACCATGTAACATGGTCCAAAATTGCCATCAAGGGTTTCTGGTGACATCATAAATTAGGAGGCCAAAGGTAAGTGGTTTGTAAATGTCATAGAACCCAGAGATGACAATACAGGACCATATTACACATCAGTCATTATTTATACATGTGTTGCATGTTTTTAGGGTAGCCTGCTTGAACAAGCTGTTTTTTTAAGTGCAGCTATCAATAGGCACCTATTGAAATTAGAATGTCATTAAGTTTCTTTTGATTTAAAAAAAAAATAAACAATGGTCAGGTCCAAAGGATTTATGCGATTCTGTGGCTGCAGCATTTACTGCATAATTATGAATTAACTGCATATGCTACATAATTTGAAGATTTCACCAAAAAGATTATTTCTAGCTCAAATTGATGAAAATGATATTGACATAGAATTTGCTACATTATTTGTGTTATTTGCTATACAGTTTAGATAAACTTGCACATATTTTCATCCTCCAAGGCATTATTATATATCTATATATATATATGAAAATAATACGCTGTCTCAGCACTTCCTTTCGGTGAACCAAGGACAACACGAATCCCAATATATATATATATATATATATATATATATATATATATATATATATATATATATATATATATATATATATATATATATATATATATATATATATATATATATATATATATATATATATATATATATATATATATTTTTTTTTCTTTTCCCCAGCTATGCGAACCTGTTCGTGGGCTGGTGGGAGAGGCACGAGGCCTGGGGAGGGACCAATGAGGTGTGGAGTGAGAGGATCTTAATGTGGACTAGATACATTGATGATCTTTTTATTGTTTGGCGTGGCGATAGGACCTCGGTGGAGGAATACATCGCTTCCCTGAACAATAATGACCTGAATCTGAGATTCACCAGCAATATTAGTGAAAAAAGTGTATGTTATTTAGACCTAGAGGTATTTGTAGAGAATAATAGTCTTCAGACCCGACTGTATAGAAAACCTACGGCGGGCAATGCCGTGCTACACGTGGCAAGCCATCACCCTAGGAGTCTAATAAAAAGCGTACCTTATGGTGAATATCTGCGCCTGGAAAGAAACTGCACAGCAGAGAAAGATTTTCAGAATGCCAAACAAGATGCAAAGAGTAGGTTCCTAGCTAGGGGCTATTCGAAATGCATTCTACAACAGGCAGCTGTGAAGGCATCACCTATTAATAGGAGGGATCTCCTAGTGGTGCTGCAGGAGGCGAAACCAGAAGGTGATCAGGCAGGAATGATCACCACATTTAACAACAAATCAGGTGATCTGGTCCACTCATTCAAGAAGAACTGGCACATCTTACATACAGATAACATCTTAAGGAAACACCTTTCAGATAGACCGATGATTACATATCGTCGGTGCCAGTCTCTTTCTGATCATTTAATTCACAGCCATTTCTCCCCACAGACGAAAACCCCGGTCACCAACAGTATACAGGGGTTCTATCCATGCTTGCGCTGCAAAGCCTGCAAGTACAGCAAAAAAGTAAAAGAATATCCAGGAAGGACAGGAGATGAGAAACAGAACAGAAAAATCATCAAACATCTCAATTGCAACTCAGAATACACCATCTATTGCTTAGAGTGCCCCTGTCACAAGCGATATATAGGCAGTACCATAAACCCCACCAAACTGAGGATCTTAGAGCACATGAGGGCTATCGCGAATAAGGACAAAGCTTATCCGGTAGCCCGTCATTTCGCGAAATTCCATGGCAGCGACAGGGATCTTCTCAGTTTTTACTGCATAGACCAAATTAGTCGCTCAGAACGTGGGGGGACAGGGAAAAGGCACTCCGCATCGCAGAATCTAGATATATCATCGACCTCAAAACCATGACACCATGGGGTCTTAACAATGATGAAGAAATGTGGGTACACCTCTAGATAGCGATGAGTTGCTCTCCCTTCGTCCATACTGGAATATGAATAACAGCATTAATTTTGATTGTACGACCATAACTCCTTAGAATTGTGACATTGTGCAATGTTTATGATAAATCTCTCACACACATTAGCTGAAAATTAGCCCATTCAGGGCACAATAATAGGTCCCCCAGTTAGATATGGAGGAAATGTGACCTCATAAGAATAAATAAGGGGATATACCCCGTGATGAGAAAAACAATGGTTTCAAAAAAACTAAAGAACTTTATGTTGAAACAAGGGGACAATATAAACATGTGATGAATTTCAAAGAATGGAGCTTACACATTAATAATGATCTGTTTGTTGCTGTCACTGTTTTTAATTTGCACTGAAGCACTTTATATTTGCCTTTTTAAACATTGTAAAAGATGGAAAATAAGACACTTCAAAATGGCCACCATGTTTACTAGAGTTGACCATCATCTATGTTGTTGAATATTTGCAATGTCAGGTGGGGTTTAAAATGGCGATTTCTGTAAGGCACAAACTGACACTGACGAAGCTCAAAGCGAAGCGCGTCTGTCAAGGGTGAAGGGGGTTTGGAAATAAACACTTTTGTAATCAGATATCCGTGTGCTTGCCGTTAATCGACCAAAAACTGGTGGATTGTGCGAATATATATATATATATATATATATATATATATATATATATATATATATATATATATATATATATATATATATATATATATATATATCTCCCACTGGCGGTTATAGTTAGGACCATGTTTCTATTGGAAAAATGTTTTTGACTTGTCCTTATCTTCAACGCCGTATGATGAATCTTCACAAACATTTTCCAAAAAAGTGTGCCTGTGATTCTAGTCGTGCATGGAAAGTTTCAGGGTGATTCATCAAGCAGGGGTGAAGAAAAAAGGAGAGGAGTGTCTGTGTTTCCCATGTTAATTCCCATAGAGATTTTAAATGCGACTACAACCTGAACCGCTGAAGGGAATTACACCAAATTTAGGAGAAAGTTAGCCCTTGGTCCAGAAGCGACCTATTTCTAAATCTGTATAAATCCATTCAGTAGTTTGGGAGATATAATAGCAAAATCAAATTTAGAGATCTAGGGACGCGAAGCCTCCACAAACTCTCCGGATCTTGTGATGAGATCTGATTGGCTGCCAATTCTTCAAGTAGGAAGTGTTGGCAGCCATCTTGGGGCTCAGCTTCAGCCGAGTCCCCAAAAAAATGTTTTTAAAAAACGAAAAGAGACAGGGTAGGAATACCCTGACCCTTAGCTCTGGTCATGGGTCACAGAGGGACCCCGCCAGAGCTAAAAAGCATTTTTATTTTTGCTCCCACACATGTTGAGTAGAGCTCCAAGGTGGGCCAGGTCCTGGGGCAGGGACCCGCCAGGAAACAACCTTTACAACACAGTCATTACATCGCACTACCTTTACATAGCAGTCATTACATCGCAACATCCTTTAGATAGCATGTCATTACAACGCTGCCATTACATTGCATGTCACTACAACGCATGTCACTACAATGCAGGCATTACATTGCAAGTCATTACAATGCATACAATGGGCAGCCCACTCCGGCTGGAGTGGGAGGAATAGGGAGAACAGCCAATCAAGACTGGGCAGGACATTCAAATTAATCCAAGGGGAGGAGGCGTGTTCATTTCTGCAACTGAGGGCATTGAGAAAGGCCTCGCGGCCGAAATGCATTTGCCTGTTGTAAATGAGAATAAAGCTGCTCCTTCGGATTTCCCCATGGTGGCTTCTGTATTCTTTTCCACAAAAGAAGCGTGCTGATATCCATTACCGTGTGAGCCAGTGACACGGTCCAGAAGCAACCCGCAGCGCTAGTTTCACCGGAACCATTGGCAGCGGCAGCTTTGGCTGGTGTGAGAGTGTTTCTGCGGTAGCAGTTTTTCCGATGGACACCTGGTGACCCCAGAAGGCGGGGATGCGATGTAGAGGCAATTCCGCCTCTCTGTGGACCGGATGCCGAGTCATTCGGAGCCTCGTAAAGAACGCAACCTGGGCGTTTAAGGTAGCTGCGGCTTGGGGACTCGAGGGAGCTTGCTTAACTCTATAATTTAAATGAAATGGAGGCACGCTCTTTCTTTGGACTTACCTGCCAGTCACACATTTGCATGGGATGTCATCCCTTACCTGCAGACCCCTTCGCTGGAACATGGCATTCTGGGACATGCAGTCCGGTCACCTGGTGGCCACTGCACGTTGGGCAGCCCACTCCGGCTGGAGTGGGAGGAATAGGGAGAACAGCCAATCAAGACTGGGCAGGACATTCAAATTAATCCAAGGGGAGGAGGCGTGTTCGGTTCTGCAACTGAGGGCATTGAGAAAGGCCTCGCGGCCGAAATGCATTTGCCTGTTGTAAATGAGAATAAAGCTGCTCCTTCGGATTTCCCCATGGTGGCTTCTGTATTCTTTTCCACAAAAGAAGCGTGCTGATATCCATTACCGTGTGAGCCAGTGACACGGTCCAGAAGCAACCCGCAGCGCAAGTTTCACCGGAACCATTGGCAGCGGCAGCTTTGGCTGGTGTGAGAGTGTTTCTGCGGTAGCAGTTTTTCCGATGGACACCTGGTGACCCCAGAAGGCGGGGATGCGATGTAGAGGCAATTCCGCCTCTCTGTGGACCGGATGCCGAGTCATTCGGAGCCTCGTAAAGAACGCAACCTGGGCGTTTAAGGTAGCTGCGGCTTGGGGACTCGAGGGAGCTTGCTTAACTCTATAATTTAAATGAAATGGAGGCACGCTCTTTCTTTGGACTTACCTGCCAGTCACACATTTGCATGGGATGTCATCCCTTACCTGCAGACCCCTTCGCTGGAACATGGCATTCTGGGACATGCAGTCCGGTCACCTGGTGGCCACTGCACGTTGGGCAGCCCACTCCGGCTGGAGTGGGAGGAATAGGGAGAACAGCCAATCAAGACTGGGCAGGACATTCAAATTAATCCAAGGGGAGGAGGCGTGTTCATTTCTGCAACTGAGGGCATTGAGAAAGGCCTCGCGGCCGAAATGCATTTGCCTGTTGTAAATGAGAATAAAGCTGCTCCTTCGGATTTCCCCATGGTGGCTTCTGTATTCTTTTCCACAAAAGAAGCGTGCTGATATCCATTACCGTGTGAGCCAGTGACACGGTCCAGAAGCAACCCGCAGCGCAAGTTTCACCGGAACCATTGGCAGCGGCAGCTTTGGCTGGTGTGAGAGTGTTTCTGCGGTAGCAGTTTTTCCGATGGACACCTGGTGACCCCAGAAGGCGGGGATGCGATGTAGAGGCAATTCCGCCTCTCTGTGGACCGGATGCCGAGTCATTCGGAGCCTCGTAAAGAACGCAACCTGGGCGTTTAAGGTAGCTGCGGCTTGGGGACTCGAGGGAGCTTGCTTAACTCTATAATTTAAATGAAATGGAGGCACGCTCTTTCTTTGGACTTACCTGCCAGTCACACATTTGCATGGGATGTCATCCCTTACCTGCAGACCCCTTCGCTGGAACATGGCATTCTGGGACATGCAGTCCGGTCACCTGGTGGCCACTGCACGTTGGGCAGCCCACTCCGGCTGGAGTGGGAGGAATAGGGAGAACAGCCAATCAAGACTGGGCAGGACATTCAAATTAATCCAAGGGGAGGAGGCGTGTTCATTTCTGCAACTGAGGGCATTGAGAAAGGCCTCGCGGCCGAAATGCATTTGCCTGTTGTAAATGAGAATAAAGCTGCTCCTTCGGATTTCCCCATGGTGGCTTCTGTATTCTTTTCCACAAAAGAAGCGTGCTGATATCCATTACCGTGTGAGCCAGTGACACGGTCCAGAAGCAACCCGCAGCGCAAGTTTCACCGGAACCATTGGCAGCGGCAGCTTTGGCTGGTGTGAGAGTGTTTCTGCGGTAGCAGTTTTTCCGATGGACACCTGGTGACCCCAGAAGGCGGGGATGCGATGTAGAGGCAATTCCGCCTCTCTGTGGACCGGATGCCGAGTCATTCGGAGCCTCGTAAAGAACGCAACCTGGGCGTTTAAGGTAGCTGCGGCTTGGGGACTCGAGGGAGCTTGCTTAACTCTATAATTTAAATGAAATGGAGGCACGCTCTTTCTTTGGACTTACCTGCCAGTCACACATTTGCATGGGATGTCATCCCTTACCTGCAGACCCCTTCGCTGGAACATGGCATTCTGGGACATGCAGTCCGGTCACCTGGTGGCCACTGCACGTTGGGCAGCCCACTCCGGCTGGAGTGGGAGGAATAGGGAGAACAGCCAATCAAGACTGGGCAGGACATTCAAATTAATCCAAGGGGAGGAGGCGTGTTCATTTCTGCAACTGAGGGCATTGAGAAAGGCCTCGCGGCCGAAATGCATTTGCCTGTTGTAAATGAGAATAAAGCTGCTCCTTCGGATTTCCCCATGGTGGCTTCTGTATTCTTTTCCACAAAAGAAGCGTGCTGATATATATATATATATATGGCCAAGCAGCCCCCCTCCCCCAATGCACATTGCTGCCAAGGTTTCAGATTACGTATGGCTGATGATGGCTGATAGCCAGAAAACGGTCCTAGGATGCTTGATTCCGGTCCAGGGAAGACATGGCTTGGCAGTTCGGGTTGAACTGTTCCCATGAGGCACAGGGTCAAGACTGATTTGCATATGGCCATGTCTGAACTGGGGTAGAGTGGTGAGCAAAATAACAATGGATTAAACCCAGATCTGTGACTGGGGGTGAATGTTTTGCCAATGTGCAACATTCCGTCCATCACCTTGTGTGTTTTGGTGCTCCTGTGTGACATGTCTTTGCCCTTGAGTGACAGTGAAGCAACTCAAAACAAGCGGCATGCCATGCACTGTTATGCACACACACACACACACACACACACACACACCCCAACACCAATCTTAAGGTGTGTGTATGAATGTAGAGCTAGCATTTGCTTACTTGAGAGCTAGCAGTATCAGCCTAGAAGACATACAGCGGCGGTAGAAACACATTTATCTTTACTGATGATGATAATAAGGAATGTGATCACATGAACTAAGCGCTGATAAAAATTACTATGTGATTGGACTTGAGGCATTTAATACAGCCGCCCAAACAAGCATTGCTCTGATATGACTTGCAGCCAATTCACCAGTGGAACAGTGCATATACAAGTCCCAGTATGTAAAGTGCTTTTGGCTATTAAGTTAGGCAGCTGGCCGATACTAGTAACACAACACACTAGATTTAAAATAAGGGTTCTGACTGATTTTCCCCATAGTCAGACCAAGAAAGGTGAAACATGCATACTTCTCAATTTACTTCATTTAACTTTTGGAAAAAAAACCTTTTGGTGCTACAAAGGTCAAATGTATTATCTTGCTTCTGTGAAGTTTGTTTTACTACTTCACTTAGACTAACCAAGAAGTGGCACATGAGTGATATTGCCTCATATTTATGCGTGGGACGCTTCATGTCTTCCTTTCTCTGGAGCTGTGAGGATTCTTGCCTGCCTAGTTCTTCGGGGTTGGGGGGGGTGCAGGGGGCAACCGATGGGTTGCAGCAGCAGACGGCATAATAGTCTTTGTCCAAGCAGTCGGCAATCCTCTCCCTCTCTCTGGTGTGTCTTAATTTTCCTGGCAGCCTGTAGTGGTGCTAGATAGTTAAATACTTTGTCTGAATAACACATGCATTACTCTTTTGCTTGCTCAGTGGCCGTCCTTACCATTCAGAGACTACAGACTCCCAATTAGCAGCCCCGCCCATGCTCATGCCGGAAGATCTAGCAGCTGCAGGCTTGCATCTCCAAGAGACCGGGCGGGGCTGACGGAGGGTGTCTAATCTGTTTTTGTGCAGGGGAAAGATGCAATGTATCCTGTGTGCTGTGTCACTATATAACGAGTCCTCGAGGCTAAATTGCTTCACAGGCAGAGAGGCAGTGCAGAGCTTAAGTGCTGCATATGAGGCTGTATTTGGGGCACCTTATTATCCCCAAAGCACGTCAGAGAGCATTGTATGCATGACCAATATATTTTAATGGGGTGTTGCGGACACCAGCATTGAAATGAGTTAGTCTAACTCCTGATGCGTTGTACTCGGCAGGGCTGGTCGCATTTTGGCAGGGCCCTGGGATCCATGGGGCCAAAATCAGCCGCACGACCCCCTCCCATTTTTTAAATATATATAAATTCCCGGGGGATGTGGGTTCCTGGGGCCCAAATCAGCCTGGGAGAGGGGCGTATGGCCTTCCTCCCCTGTCCAGAGGGCTGAAAATGAGCAGAAAAGGTCAAACAAAAGGTAGAAAACCAATCCAAAAAGGCAAAACAGAGGGCAGAAAAAGTAGCAGAAAAGCAAAACAAAGGGCAAAACGAGTGAGAACGGCAAAACAGAGCGGAGGACTGCAGAAAATCAAGAAGGAAAGGTAAAACTGAGGCAGAATAAAGTGCAGAAAAGGCAAAACAAAGGGCATAAAAACAAGTAGAAAAGGTAAAACAGCTCAGAAGACAGCAAAAGACAGTACTCTCTCACAGACCCACAGACCCACTCAGAGAGTCAAGCACCCACTCACAGACCCATTGAAACACTAATACACCCACTCACAAACCCAATCAAACTCATGCACCCACTCACAGACCCATTCCAAGACTCATGCACCCAGTCACAGACTCACAGACCCACTCAGAGACTCATGCGTTCATTCACCAACGTACTGAGAGGTTCATGCACTCACTCACAGACACACTAAAAGACTCATGCACCCACTCACAAATCCATTCCAAGATTCATGCATGCACTCACAGACCCACTAATACACCCATGTACCCACTCACAGACCTATTGAAACACTCATGCACTCACTCACACACTCCCTGTCAAAGGTTACTGGTTACACCTGTAGAAATTCACTTAAAAACCAAAGGTTACACTGACTTTATAGTTCGGAAATAACTTTATAAAACCATAGAAATTCACACAGAAATTCACACAAAAATCCAAAGGTTACGGTGATGTTATAGTTAGGAAATAGATTTTGAAAAAACCTTAGAAATTCATTGAAAAAAACCAAAGGTTACAGGGGCATTATAGTTAGTCTCAGAGTTTCCTCATACAAAACCATTGAAATTCAGCAGTTCTAGTTACCTGAGCTAACTATAACTTACACCCCTGCATTCTACTGCTTATGACCTCACATATTACATCACTCATGACCTGGTCAGTGACATTACTCATGACCTCACAAATGACATCACTGATGACATGATGCACAGAACCACTTATAGCCCCACTCACACCTCCATACAAAGTCTCTTACACCCACTCCCATACAACCACTCACCCATTCACAGATCCATATAAGCACTCACACAACAACTCAATGATCCATAGAGCCATTCATGCAGCCACGCATCCATATACCCACTCAGTCAACCACTAACTCACCCATGCAGCCACTCGCATATGAGTCAGTCACCTATTAGTTACTCGTATACCTATTCACACACCCATACAGTTACTTGCATACCCAGTCACTTACTCATACATATAGTAACACATTTTCTCACTCACCTATACAGTCACTAGCACAAGCATACACTCGCCCATACTGCCACTCTCAGTTACTCACTCACTCAAACACCCATTCACGCACCCATCCAACACATATGCACCCACTCTCTCACCCATACAGTCACACACACCCCATCACTCCCCTATACAGCCTCTCACATACCTATTCACTCACCCATACACCAGACACTCCTACCCACTCACTCACCCATACAGCCAATCAAACACCCACTCACGCACAAATACAGCCACTCACTTACCCATACAACCACTCACATACCTATAAAGGTACTCAGACAGCTACAGACACATGGATGCATACACTGTCACACAGTCACTTACATAACATGTGTTACAAATAGTATACTTTGTGTACTAGTAATGAGTGATACCATTTTAACTTTTGTGGTACCTTGATATACATGTTTAACACAGAAACTTTCAGAAAACACTCAGTCACTGGTCATCTGTGATGTCATTTGAGATGTCATCCGTGATGTCACTGACCATGTCATAAGTTATGTAATATGTGAGGTCATAAGCAATGAATTGCGAGAAGCAAGAGGCAAAATGAAGGTAAGCAATGAGTAGAAAAAGGCAAGATAAAGGTCACAAATGAGCAGAAAGAGGTAGAATAAAGGTCCGAGACAAGCAGAATGAGGGACTATGAAGGTCAACAACGAGCAGAGAGGCAAAATGGAGGTCAGAAACAAGCAGAAAATTAGTAGAGAGTAAGCAGAACCCACCCGGGCCCTGATGCACCTACTCACAGAACAACTCACTCTCATACCCACTCACAGACCCAGTCAGACACTCATGTGCCCACTTATAAAATTATTCACACTCTCTCACCCACTCACAGATCTACTCAGAGACAAACACCCAACTCACAGACCCACTCTGAGACTCACACACTCACAGACCCACACACTCACAGACCTACACACCCAGACCCACACACCCACCCTCTCAGACACTCATGCAGTTACTCACAGACTGACTGGCACACTCATAGAGGTACTCGCAAACCCACTCATGCACCCACTCAGACACTGACACACCCACTCGCAGATCCACTCATATTTTCACCCACCCACAGAGACACTCATGCACTCACTTACTTACGTACTCACTCTCAAAGGTTACAGGTTACAGTTAGGAAATAACATTAAAAAAACTGTTTGGTCGCAGCCATATTTAAATCAGTCTTGACCCTGCACCCCAAACTGCCAGGCCAGGTCCTTGAATCCAGTGGCATAGTGTGGCCGGGTCCAAACTAAGGTAGCATGGTGAGCAAAAAACTGATGGGTTTAACCCAGATCTCTGACTGGGTGAATGTTTGCCCTTGCCACTTACTGCTATTTACCTCACATATTACATCAGTAATGACATCTTCTCTGACATCATTCATAGTATAGCAACATTTGAAATAAAACTATTGATGACAAAAATATGCATGGTGGGGGCGCGAGTAAATGTGACCATAGGGCATGAGGTACAATTTCTTAAGGTAAGTAGAACTATAATTGTTGAATTTCTATGATTTTGTGCATGTACAATCTGAACTTAACTATAACTGCCCTCTAAAATCTATCCTACCTATCTATCTATCTATCTATCTATCTATATAAACCGACTAGAGAGCTTCGATCCGCCACTTTGAACCAACTAGGGGTCCCGCGATCCAAAACAGTATCGTGGGGAGATCGTCGCTTCTTAGCCGCGGCATCTAAATTATGGAATACTGTGCCACAGTACATCAAGATGTCCTCTTCACTTCTGCAGTTTCGTAAAGGATTGAAGACTTGGCTCTTCGATCAGTAACCTAAGACACTTCTGGATGAGCCCCAGGGAAAACTAGGGATTTTTCAGCGCCGAGGCGCCTACGGGTATTCGTTCGCGCTTAATAAATTACAAAATAAATAAATCTATCTATCTATCTATCTATCTATCTATCTATCTATCTATCTATCTATCTATCTATCTATCTATCTATCTATCTATCTATCTATCTATACATCAAACCTGCTAAAAAAAAAGACCTCTTTTGTGTTTTGGTGCAAATCCACTTAGTAATTTTTGAGATACTTGCGTTACTAAACAGTGGTGTATCTCCACCTAGTGCCTGTTAAGAACCTATAGAAAGGTGCAGAATTGCTCTAGTTCATTTTCTCTGTCTTGTTTATTTTGCAGAAGTTATGCAGGCACTCTCTCGTGCAGGCAGTGTCATGCTCAGGCAGTCTTTCAGAAGGGCATGATCCCAAAAACATGTTCTTGCATTGTGTAGACACTTTCACACCCAAGGGTTTCCCAGTTAGGGTTTCTCCCACTCACACTCTCCCTCTACAGTCACTCTCCCATCCATGCATTCACACAGACATTTACACATAGGCAACGTTTTTAGGCTAAGGCATGGATCTATGCATGCCATACAGCCCTCTGGAAGCTGTTCTTGCCCTCGGTTAGTTCCTGAGTGGAAGGTGTTCTCTGGTCACCTTTCATATCGTTCAGAAAGAAAGAGGTCGACAATTTTAAATTTACAACTCTCTAATTATTATTTTTTGTGGGCAAATTAAGAGTTTCCGAACTGAAATGTATGCCATGTTTAACGTTATGAAACGTACTTCAAGTATGTATGGATTATGTGGTTTACTTAATTACAATTTAGCTTTTGTTACCACATTAGAACTGCTGCCTTAAACAAGTATGTTATATATTTTATTCTATCTTTGTTACATATTATGATGCATCCTTAAGCCACACGAAGAGTGAATATGATTTGTATTTGTTTGCAGAAGAAACTGGTTGCAATGCCTGACCACACAGATGTCTCCTTGAGCCCAGAAGAGCGGGTCCGTGCCTTAAGCAAGCTAGGTTGCAATATCACAATTAATGAAGACATTACTCCACGACGCTATTTCAGATCTGGTGTGGAAATGGAACGCATGGCATGCGTATATCTTGAGGAAGGAAATCTCGAAAATGCTTTTGTTCTTTACAATAAGTTTATAACGTACGTACTTCTTCTACTGCTATTTATGAATTTTTTGCCCATGTGGGAAATGCAATTATTTGATGTATATTTTGACAGTGAACAGCAGTTCATTCCTTTGAATATCTTATTCCCCAGTGATAAAAACCCTGATAGGCTTTTACGTTCTAAGACCGCTAAAATACACACTACACCTCTATCTAAATGCGAACTGTGTATATTTTTTATAGTGAAGTGTTTTAATTTATTTAAAATTTTTGCTTTAAAAAAGTTTCGATTTTCTATCATACTTTATTGGCCAAAAAGTCTTAGACTATGTTTTAAGCCTCACAACAGGTGTTTTTCATTTTCAGTGTTTTGATTGGATGAATTATACACTTCCACTGCTGACATCAGTGAACTATTTGTTGTATCTGGGGTATAAGCTTTCCCCTGGCTATTGTTGACCCTGGACCCCATTTGACCTCTCTGAAAGTAAGTGAATGATGGAGGTCAGAGAAGGCTGTGGGTGGTGAGTGACCTGCCACGACTATATGCCCATCAGCTGTAAAGCGCCCCAACGAACGACCCGCCTCAACGAGATCAGGACCAGAGAGGACTGCTGGCGGTAAGCGGCTTGCTGGAGCTGCATGCCCGGGGCAGGAAAGCGCCCCTACAACATTGCTGGTGAGGGCAGTGCTGCCCGCACCAATGTGATCTGGGCCAGAGAGGACTGCGGGCGGTAAGCGGCCTACTGGCGCTGCGTCACCCGAGGGCCTGGGAGCGCCCCTACATCAGAGATTCTCTGCAAAGGCTTTGGTGGCCTGGAAGTGGCTAACAGAGGGACTCCGACTCAGGATTTATTCGGCGGCCTGTGATGGCCTAGTAGCTTTCCAGCTATGGCCAGCCCTACGTGGAGGAAGCACAGCCATGCTGGGATTGGCTTGCCTGGGGCACTCAGAGGCTGCATGGTGATGGCGACCAGTGTGGGGTGACTGGGCCCGAGGGGGCCAGTGCAGGACTGTTGGGGGAGGCTGGGACCGGTTTGCTTTCACCTAGATGCAGGATGTCTTATGCCAGCGGTGATTGGGCCCAGGGAGTGGCAGTGCCTGGGTAGTGGCTACCAAGTACCAAGCAACAGTGCTTCAGTGAGGAGTAGCAGCAACCCTGAGCAACGAGTGTGATACCTGACAACACAGTGCCGAGGAGGACAGGTCCAGGTAGGTCTACTCTGGGGGGTGACAGGTGCAGGTATGCCCCTGGTGGTGGCTAGCTTCGTACTGCCTGGCTTTTAGGTGGCGTAGCCTGCCACATCTCCTCCCTGAGGGGCCAGAGGACTGCCGAGGGCCTGTATCTGGTTTTCTGGCTTTCTGTGCTTGTGCGAGGGTCCCCATGACTGGAGGTGCTAACTCTGGAAACACACCGTGGCTGACCTGGACAAAAGGACTTGGAATGTTTGTATGACACTGTGGAGTGGTGGCAGAAGTGAGGTGGCTGCTGAAGGGGGTTGGTGATCTTGAGATTGCGGGACTGTCGCAAGCATGGCCCCCTGCACCATTTAGAGCTACAATGCTGTGGGTCATGCTCGGGTGCTAGACTGGTGTTGCAGAGCACAGGAGGACTCCTGGCAATTTGTGGGCCTATTTCGAGCATTGCACTGTGTTGCCCATCTTCCATCCTCCCAAGATGCGTAAGGACAGGCCCCAGTAGCAACAGCAGAGGAATACTATTGTGACGCACACTACATCCCTTCAGGCGACTCAGAGAAGCACTCATTCAGAGCACCCGTCTATGCTGGAGCCCTCACTAGGGACAGGAGGAACTCTCCCATGCTGCACTTTTGGAGGCGATACAGGGGTCGAGAGTGGCCCTGGATGGGCAGATTGCAGGGATATCCATAGAGGTTAACCTGTTGGTAGCAGACCTAGCTGACAAAGTTGAGAATGCTGGAACCAACATTACTACCCTGCAAACTGAAGTGAAACAGCTAAAAAAAACAGGGTGCCCATTTGCAGACAGTCTCAAATACCCTGGAGCACAGAGTTGAGGATGTTGAAGGGAGTTCCAGGAGAAATAACGTACACCTGCTTGGCTTCCCTGAGTAGGTGGAAGGTCAATCTGCTGAACGCTTCCTGGAACATTGGGTGAGGAATGGGTTGTGCTCTAAAGATTTGTCTGATGTCTTCATCATTGAAAGAGTTCATAGGGCATTGGTGCTGGCCCCACCACCTGGCGCTCCTCCAGGGGTGTTTATCATTAGAATCTTGAAATATAGGGGCAGGGATGCAATCCTGAGAAAGGCTAAGGAGGCTTCCATCCCACAGTTTGAAAATTGCAGAATAGCTATAGATCCTGATTACGCCCAGAAGGCGCAGGAAAAGAGAAAATCTTTCCTGGAGGTTAAGAGGAAACTACGTACTATGAACCTTGGGTATATGCTTTTATATCTATTCCTTGGAAGCCTGGAGGATATTTGGTTCTGGCTAGATATGTCGGAAATTCACCCTGCTCGCACATTGAGTGACGCAGATCTCTTTAATACTCGAAGTGACAGTAAATGGTGGAAGTCCCTTCGAGAGAGTGACAGCTGTAGAGCCCGAGCTGCGAGTACTGGCCGTATCTTGGTCCGTGAGGATGGTACAATGGCTGCTACTGAACTTGATACATTGCAGATACCCGAGACTCTGATGAGCGGACTTTGCAGGAGGATAAGATGCTGGTGGAACAATCCCAAGAGAGTGACGTTGTACAGGACATGATTCCATCCAGAGGGGCTGGAGTGGAACACTACTTTCTTTTCCACTTTATTTCTGGGTATGTTTGGCTACTGTTTGTCTGAAGGACCATGCTTGATGTGAGGGGTGCTGTAGGAAATAGTAGTACTCAACTCGAGGAGAGACTGAAATATTGAGCCATTTGGATTTTTGTGATAAGCCTGGGATGTAGGAGTAGCTTACTTCATGGGCTTGCTAATTTCCCCATCTCCGATGTTCTCCTTAATCTGTAGTGGTCATTATCCTGGATGGGTGAGGGGGTGGTGTGTGTGACTGGGCTTGCTGGCCTCTGGTCAGAATGGTATGCTTGGGGTGTGCTTGTTGTGAGTGTTGGTGGATGCAGAGATGTGATTTTTGGAGTGACTGAGTGGGGTTTGTTTTTATTGTTGGTTGGCTTTGCGATGCTGAACGTCCAAATGCATCGATCATTGTGAACCTGTATGCACTGTTTATTTATTTATTTATTTATTTATAAAGTCTTATATAGCGCGAACGTGACCCACGAGGATATCAGAGCGCTTTACAATAGAAGAATAAACTGTGGAAGAGGTAGTCAATACAAACAAAATGTCAAATTGTCATAATAGAGCAATAGCATCTGCAGAACAAATTACATTAGACACTGTGCTATCAGCCGCACAGATCTATATCCCACGAAAAACATTAATCAGCAAACAATTGTGGAGCAACAGGGGATGTGATAAAAGACATGCAGCCAGATACGACCCATACTTAGATTTAGGACATTAGTTTGTTTATTAATAGACTTTTTACTTCCTTTTTGAATACAGTAAGGGATGTGATTCCACGCACTCGGGGTGGTAGAGAGTTCCAAATCTTTGGAGCAATCCCTGAAAAGGCTCTACAGCCTGTTCTCTTCTTCCTGAAGGATTGAGGTTTCAGAAGTAGAGTGGTCGCACTTCGTAGTAGTCTGCAGCCTCCTGATTTTTCCAACTTTAGCGCCAAGTAGCTGGGTGTATTGTTGTGAATTGCTTTGTGCGTCATGCACGCCACTTTAAGGTGTATTCTTGCTTCATAAGGCAACCAGTTCAGTGCTTTCAAGGTTGGTGAGATGTGATTGTTTCTATTGGTTCCTGAAACCAGTCTAGCCGCAGCATTCAGAACTGCTCTCAACGGTGCAAGCCTGTATTTCGGGAGACCAGCGAGGGTGGTACTTCCGTAGTCTAGTCTTGGTAGTACCAGAGCTTGTACAGCAACTTTTAGGTCAGCCTGGGGGAGGAAGGGTTTAAGTTTTCTTAATATATTCCTTTTGTGATTAGCTCCCTTGGTGGCAGTAGAGATGTGCGCCTGCATATTCAAGTCTTTGTCAATGGTGACACCTAGGGATTTAGCCGAGTCTATGATGAGGGGGACACATTCAAAGGAGGTTAGGTGTTTTAACCAAAGGTCTATCTTTGGGGTGTAGTTTGGTGGTGAGATGAGAAGGAATTCCGTTTTTTTGGTGTTTAGCATGAGATGGTTGTTGGTGAGCCAGCTTTGCGTGTTCAGAAGCGTAGTGTTAAGAGCAACGAAGTCATCTGGCGAGGTGATTTTAAGGTATAGCTGCGTGTCATCCGCATAAAGGTGATATAGAATGTTCGCAGAATTCAGAGCATTCGCCAGGGGCCCCATTAACAAACTGAAGAGAATGGGTGAAAGGGCAGATCCCTGAGGTACACCAAGAGTGACCATGGATGGTTGCGAGAGTGAGTTCTTCATCTTGAATCTTTGATATCTGTTATTCAGGAAGGAGGAGAACCACTGTAGCACAACGCCCGAGAGGCCCATCCTTCTTTCCAATAGGGCTAGGAGCTTATCGTGCTTGACCGTATCGAAGGCGGAAGACAGATCAAGGAGTATTAAAAGGCATGATTCATTTCGATCAAGCATGATTAGTATATCATCCATAATGTGCGTGAGTGCAGATTCTGTGCTGTGCCCACTACGGAAGCCCGATTGGTGACTGTCTAAGAGGTTGAAGCTCTCAATGTGAGTGCATAATTGGATTTGAACACATTTCTCCAATAGTTTAGTCAAGGTGGGGATATTGGTTATAGGACGGTAGTTGTTAGGATCAGCTGGAGAAGCATCAGCCTTCTTTAGTATAGGAGTGACCTGTCCTATTGTAAGGCAATCCGGAATGACACCTTGGGTCAAGTAGGCGTTTACAATTTTAGACCATAATGGTAGTATAGCGGTTTTTAAAATCTTGAATAGGGCAGGTGGCAAGGGATCCGAGAAGTGATTGGAAGGGTTGATTGCTTGTAGAGTGTTGTAGATAGTTTGTTGAGAGATTGGCGAGAAGGTGTGCCAGGAGGCATTGTTTTTTGGAACTTCCCTTGGGTTAATATAATTAATAAGGTCTTCCGATAAACCGTCCATTTTGGGATCTAGAGCCATAGGATGGCGGGTGGCCAGCTTTGATTGGATGTCTAGCTCAATAGTTCTAGTCTTTTCATGGAAGAAACTGGCAAGAACATGACATGTAGGAGTGGCCAGGTCATTTAACTCACTGTAGTTAGTTGTATTGCAAGATTGTTCCTTGATGATTTCAAAGAGTTTTTTTGGTCGGTTGCTCGCTAGGTTCAGCTGAGTTCGGAAGAAGTCTGCCTTTGCCTTAAGAATCTTCCTATTGTATGAGTTCCTCAATTTTCTAAGATGATCAAGGTTGGAAGTGCTAGGAGCTGATTTCCAAAGACGTTCAGCAGCTCTTAGCTGTCTACGCTCCAAGTTCAGGTCTTCATTGAACCAAGGTTTGGACCTCTTGGTGGAAACATTTTTTTCCTGTAGTGGAGCTGTGGAGTCCAGAGTTTCAAGCATCTTGTCGTTGTAGAAGGTTGTAAGCTCATGAACATCAGTTATGTCAGACATTAGGGACAGCGCGGAGTTGCACTGGTTTACTAAGGAGATGAGATTGATATTTTGTAGATTCCGTTCCATTGCTTTAACTTTGACGGTTGACCCCTTTTATGCATTACTTCAGTATTGATGGAGAAGAGGATGCAGTAATGATCAGACCAATCGCAGGGAGTGATGGATTCCAGTAGGATGATGTTAGATTTTGCAATGATGAGGTCCAAAGTCTCTCCCTTGTTATGCGTTGGGCTGTCACAGAATTGGGATAATTCCTGCTCTGATAGAAATTCTTTAAAACAGCCTACAATATGATCACTAGAATTATTCCAATGGAGGTTGAAATCGCCTAAGAAAATATGCGGAACTACGGAGTTGGAGTTGGATGCCATGATCTCCATAATCTCATCAATACAAGTCCAGTTTTCACCAGGTGGGTGGTAAAATATGTGTAACTTACAAGTGATGTGCTTAGAGTCTGAGATATTGATGCAAAGATAATCGCACGACGTCAGTTCAATGGAGTCTGCTTGTTTGACTGATAGTGAGTTACGATAAATGCAGGCTACCCCGCCACCAATTTTCCCAATCCTATCAAGTCGAATTAGATCATGGGAGGGAGGAACCAGTAGGTCAAGAATGGGAGATGAGGAGTTTGTTAGCCAAGTTTCTGTGAGGACCAGAATGTCTAAGTTGTCATCTAAAATGAGATTGAAGATATCAGTAGCATGTTTGCTGGCAGATCTACAATTTAAAAACCCACACTTCAGCTTGTTGAATGAGGGGATTGAGGCAGTCAGTCCTAAATTGATGTGTGTGAGGTTATCTCTATTAACCGCTCTGTTATTAAGTGTAGGTTCTCTGAGGGGGTTGGTTACAATGGATTGGATTGCGCTGCAATGAGACTTACTATTGTCAGAATCCAGGGCATAGGATATAAGAAGGTCATCAATGTCACTGTCGGAAAGATGATCGCTTGGTCTCTTTGACCCAGAGATGTTTGTCTCCGTACGTGCATGTCCGGGTGAGGGTTCTGTTGGACTTGGGTCCTGTTGGGGTTTTGTGTTGGAGTTCTTACCATTATGTCACAGGGGGAAAGTTAGGATTTGTCCGGAATGTGATATTTTACAATGTGTGCCAAAGGGATGTTTAAGCTCCTTACTTGGAATGTGCGGGGCTAGGATCTTCTAAGAAGCGATACCGGGTGCACTCCTTCCTTAAGAGGTGCAAAGTGGATATTGCATGATTGTAGGAGACTCAGCTCTCTGATGGTGAGGCAGCAAGAAGTGGCGGGCCAGATTTACAGTGCTAACTATTCCACTTTTTCTCTTGAGGTACGTATTTGGATGGCGCCAGGAAGGTTCATCTTAATTCACGGCAGGCTTGCTGGGGAAGAGGTGATCCTGGTAAATACTTATGGGCCCAATATCGACAATGAGCCCTTTTATCCGAAGGTATGGACATTATTGCACCAGTGCTCGATACTCTGGTATTGTGGGTGGGGGACTTTAATTGCAGGGCAGATGGGGCACTGGATAGGTACCCACCGAGACAATACACTAAACCTAGAATGACAGCAGTCCTTGGTGAGGCTATAGTACACTTGGATCGCTGAGATGTTTGGTGGGCTAAACATCCCACGTCCTAGAATTATACTTGTTACTTGCAGACACATGGAATTTATAGCAGGCTTCATCATATTCTTGTAACAGCTTCATTGGGCCCTGATGTTATAGATGTGTCGCACCTCTCCTGCTACTTGCCGGATCATTCTCAGGCTTACTGTGAATTTGCATGGGGGGAGTTCAGCAAACTCCGGAGACCTGGTTGCTGCCCCCTGAGGCCCTGCAGTACCCCTGAGAGAAGGGAAACCTTGTCTTGGGCCTTGAAAGACTCCTTCGAGCTCAGTGGGTCTACAACCCAATCTCAGGCAACCGAAGGGGAGAGGATATGAAGATGGTGCTCAGAGGCCCCTGTATCAGTTTGTCGTGTGGGGTGCGGCACACGTTATAGTCTGAGCTACTCCAGAAGGAGGATGATCAAATGCAGGCCCAGCAATTGGCACCAAATGGTAGGGATGGGCACCAGGAAGCGTTGCAACTCTTGCAAGCAGTCACATAGGTTAGGGATAGGTTGAAGCGGTATACGCTTAAATCATATCGCCAAGTGCTCTATAGGGAGAGGGACAGAACCGGGGGCCTCCTTGGCTGGATTCTTTGGAGGGAGGTATCACACCCTGTCTTTTTGCACCTCCATTCTTCTCAGGGTAGGGAGGTATATACATAGGTGGGTATAGTGGACACATTTCGAACTTATTTGAACAGGTATCCCGGGACCCTGCTCCGTCCTCTGGGGCGCTGATTACAATTTTTCTGCCGTAATTGCCGCTACCGCGACTGGGAGATCTGGATGCTCCGGATTTGGATGCAGTCCTTACAGTGGGGAAGGTTCACACGACTTTTGGGCAATTACCTGGGGGTAAGGCGTCGGGCTGTGATGGACTACCTGCCGTGTTTTACCAAACCTTTTCCTCTGTGCTTATACAGCATCTATTGGAGGTGTACTTGGAGGCGTGGGAGAGGGGTTTGCTTTCAGCGTCTATGATGGAGAGTTGCATTACATTTCTGCCACAGCCAGGAGGGGAACTGTTGTATACCTTGGCACACATGGCATTTACGATGATTAATACAAACACTAAGATACTTTGTTAGGTACTTACCCTACCTCTGCACCCTGTCATTACTCGAGTAATACACACAGACAAATGCAGATTCATACCTGGCACAGTACCTCAATGACCCTGCAGTGACTGCTGCACCTGTTACATGAGGTGGAGGGCTGCAATGAAAAACTGGTTGTGATGCGCAGAATGATTCTATTATGCTTTGGGCAGGGCAGGATATTAGGAAGAGGAAGGGGTGGAATTGTAGTTCGGAGGGCATGTAAATATGTATGCTGGATGGATCATCAATGTAATGTTAAATTGATACTAATGCAAGATATTCACCTTCACTGTGACATTGTGGATTGTGGCAAGTAGTTTGGTACCTGTTGATGCCAGTTTGTAGATTAACCCCTTCTGTGCTCCCGTCGGCTGTCGCTAGCTCTACCTCGCTCGTGCTGCGAACGGCCAACGGCCGACGCGACCCCGCCCACTCCGTGGAACGCCCACACTGCTGTGCCGCGGTAAACGGGTTAAACCAATAAAATATATATATATACGTATATATATATTGTTTTTAATGTTTGACTTTGTCAACAAGAGGCATGTACTGAACTGAGCTGCTTGCAGATGCCCCCCACACACCATTTGACCCCATTTGAACTGCTAGATGCTGTGGTGAATGATCTATAGCCCAGGAGGGAGGGCACATTATATTATATGTGTGAAAATATATGTGCAAGAATATATTACCCTGTGGTAGCATTCTAAACGTAATTCTACCGCAAGTGACCGGCGGATAACATGGACTGGCATATGGGCATTACCTATATGTCCAACTCCATGATGGTCCAGCCAATTTCCTTCGTGTTTGCTATCAAACATGTGCCTTTTAACCCTCAACATGATGGTGTTGGTGAGAGTTACCCAGCATGTACCTAGGCACATGTACCTAGGTGACTCTTTAGAAAGTGTTCCCATGCCTGGTGGGCTTTTCTAAGGTTTGCCGCCAAGACAGAAGTCTGACCTCATGCTGGGGAGTGTGTGCCACCCCCAGAGGCCAGAGACCAAGACTAGAGTGAGCAGGAGGTGACCCGTCCCCCATACAAGATGGCTAGTAATTAGACCGGTGCAGTGGTGAGCCTCAAAGGTTTCACTGGCAACACTGGACAAAGGAATTTGTCCTCCACTGGAGGACAAAGCCTGCCCAGGCACTGGTTTGTTGCGGGCTTTGAAGGAGTTGTCTGCCTCCAAAAGGCTGACCACACCTCTAGGGTGCTGCAGCTGAGGTATACTGTTGAGGATGGTTTTGGCCATCCTGAATTTAGGCTAGAAATCAGGGTCTGACTAGTTTTAGGGGGCGAGGAGCTGTGGCCGGGGACGCGTTAAGGAGAGGAGCGCTGGGCCCCCGTGGACGACGGCTGGGACTACGGTGGCACTACTGGGCGGTGCGGCGCCCTAGGCGGAGGAGAGAGGGCGCCGCGAGATCTGAGGACACGGGACGGTCGGAACTGGAGATCTGGCCTTCCGAGATCGCGGTGGGCCCCGAGGGACGCCGGGGCTGTGCGAGAGGCGCGCCCTGCCTTAGAACCAAACAGATTCTCCCCCGCCTAATCCGGTGGACAACGTGAGGTGGCTGATCCCTGGTGGGGGGACCACAGTCACAACTGGGGCCCGCCTGTGGACAGGGAGCCGAAGGAGACTGGGGCTCTCCCCCCACTTTGGCACTATCCCGATCGCCGACGCGGACGGCGAGCTAGGGACAAGACTGCCCTGGAGGGCACTGGAGGCTGGTGGAGGAGCCGCAGGGCGTGGACTGATTGAGCTGGGATGATTGGGCCAACGGAGCCCTCCTGATAAGGAGAGACGGGGGACGAAGCCGCTGGTGGAGGCCTAGCAGCACGTGGTGGCATGCATAACACCCGGAAGCGGGGCCACGTGAGGTCTACTGCTAGGCCGCTGAAGGAACTCTAGGCCTCTGAGTGAGTACAGCAATGCAGCGGCGGACCTGGGCTTGCCCCCCCCCCCTTCTTTGCTGTAGGGTTGCAGCGAATCGGAACCACCCCAGCCTGGGGTACTGAGAGAGGAGCCTTGTGGGGGGCGGTGGTGAGCTAGGAGGACTAGCACCCTGTATGGTGAAATCTACAGGGTCACGTATAACCTGAACTTGACGGCTCGTTGGGGCTGGGCTGCCTCCTGAACGGCGTGACCTCGGCGAGGGACAGCCCTTGGGGACTGTGAGGAGTGCGAGAGGTGCAGCCTAATAGAACTGATCGGAAGGCGTGGGACGCCGCTGCACAGGATTGGAGTGCATCAGCGGTCGCAGCCATGGGCAAGCCTCGGGGACGGAAGGAAGGAGACCCAATGCCATCGGACACCGAGTCCCCGCCACAGGAGAATAGGGGTGAGCCGGAACTGCCACAGGACTCAGGGATTCAACTACAACTTGATAAAATATTGATGGCCATAGCGGACACTCGAGCTGCCCTCAAGCAGGACATTGCGCAGGTAGCAACGGGACTGGGTCTGCTGCGAGCGGACCACTTGAAATTTGCTGACCGGGTGAAGCAGAGAGAAACTACACTTCAAGAGATTGGCCCTGCACAGACTGCACTAACTGCGTCCATGGCGGGCGTCTTGGATCGTCTCACGATGCTAGAGCGGCGGGCTGAGGATGCGGAAGGCAGGAATAGATGCAATAACATCCGCGTTGTGGGACTGCCAGAGAAAATTGAGGGATTGGACATGGTGGCCTACTTAGAAACTTGGCTTCAAACTGTTGTGGCCCCTGAGGGGCTTTCGAGCTTTTATACCCTGGATTGGGCGCATCGAGTCCCGGCTAGGCCACCGTTGCAGGGGCGTCCTCCGCGACCGGTGGTGGTACGGTTACTACACTTTCGGGACCGCGACCTGCTTCTTCGGAGGCCCCGTAGCGATGGCCCCTTTCAGGTGGACAACAGTAATGTCACCCTCTTCCCAGACTACTCGTTCGACACGCAGCGGCCCCACATGTCCTTCCAAACTGTGAAGAAGGAATTGCGCGCTGAAGGGATCCAATATTCCCTATTCTTCCCAGCCAAGTTGCGCATAGTACTGGACGGAAAGACCCATTTTCATGACACGCCGGAGGATGCTTGGGACTGGCTAGAGTCTTACAGAGCGGGAAAGGATGGCCTGTAAGCGGAGGTACGGGAGCTGGCTGGTGACTCTCAACCTCTCAGGTCACAACATTTGCGACGCCGCAGGCGGGGCCTGCGGAAACCATCGGCCTCGCAGACGGCCATAGAGCGCAAGGGAGCCCTGGAAGCGGTGTCGGCGATCTCTGGAGAACTGCTGAAGACCACACCAGAAGCATCTGAACTTGGCAGTGATAAGGGCCATTCGGAGGGGGAGTCCTCGGTGTCGGACGATCAGAGACTGCCAACGGTCACCCCTAGAACGGCAGATGGACTGCTGGATGAGTAGATATTGGGCTGTCTATGGGGATGGGGGATCTGTCCTGGAATGCTGTGCTGCAGCGAATATTTTGCTCTGATTGGGGGTTGTAGTGGTGAATTAAAAAAGAGTGATGGGAGCCTGAATCAGGAGTGACTGGGGTTGGGGTGGCGGTGGTGTTTGCGGGGGGGATTCCGGGGGGACCTGGGAGGCATTGCATCTTGGGGGATCTTGGGGGCGGTCATCGATTGTGTTATTGGATCTACTGCAGGTCGTATCCTAGGCTCTATCCAACCCCCACCGGATGGTACTATTTAGATTGCCTTAACTTTGCATGGGGCGCGCAGTTGGGGTATTTTGGATGGGATTCACTATGTTAGTGCATGTTCTTGGGGGGGAAGGGAGATGTATTGGTTGGGGTGGGAAAGTTTGGGGCTAGAATTGGTTTGTTTGGGGGAAATTGCCTGCTGATGAGCTTAACTGAGGAAACAGTACTATCGAGTGTTGAGTATTTGTATAATGATGACACTGCCTGGCAGCTGGAGGGGGGGCTGCCTTAGGAAGTTTTTGCATTACTGTTACGGGTCCGTCTCCTGATGTGAAATGTATAACCTGGAATCTTCGGGGTTTGCACTCCATGCAGCGTAGATATAAGGTACACTCCTATCTGGTCCGTAGGGGCGCGCAGGTGGCTTTCTTACAAGAGACACATCTGACTAAATCTGAGGGGCTCGCTCTGCAGCGTAGGTGGCGGGGACAGCTTTATTACACCACTTATTCAGCCTTTGTACGGGGGGCACTGATCTGGATTAGGGCGGGGGTCCCATTTCAAATGTTAGATCAACTGATAGATCCTGATGGCCGCTACGTCGCGGTTAGGGGCCGCCTATATGGACGTGAGGTGACTCTCTGAAGTGTCTATGCTCCTAATGTAGAACAGGCATCCTTCTTGGAGACTTTGTCTTCTGTCCTCACTGATTATTTCACGATACCGGTATTGATGGGGGGAGACTTTAATTCAGTTGTTCATGTAGCCATGGACAGGTCTCAGCCTCCACTACCCACGGCCCCAATTAATAAGGTGGCTGGGGTTCAGGCCCATTTGCAAGAAAATTGGGGTCTTCTTGACATTTGGCGAGCACAGCATCCGGCTGATAGGGATTATTCTTATTATTCGGCCTTGCATGACCTACATGTTCGATTGGACGTCATTTTGTGTAGTTCCGGGCTGGCATCACTGGTGGCCAGCAGTGAGTATTTAACATGCACCATATCTGACCACAATCCGCTATTGGTGAACTTCTGTTGGATGGTGGAGCGCCCCAGGATCCCTAACTGGAGGTTGCGCCCTGAGATGCTGGAGGATCAGGTTTTGCGTGCGGAGCTGAGCGATGGGGTGGAACACTACTTCACGGAGAATGCGGGCACTGCTACGACAGTGGCCCTAGAATGGGACGCCTTTAAAGTGGTGGTTCGCGGGATCTGTATCGCCAAGTGGGTGGGAGTCCGGAAGCTGCTTCTGCAGGAAATCGAGACGGGTGAACTGGCCCTACGCGACGCTGAGAGGGCTCATTCGGATGGTTCTGGGACACGTGACGAGGTTCTGTCCCGGAAGGAGGCTTAGCGGCGGGGGTGGAGTGGCTACGGTGCTTTGACCACAAGGCTTTCATGGCTCGTGCACATGCGGAGCGGGACAAGGTGGGCACATTACTGGCCTGGCTTGCGGACCCTGCCCCTAGATGCGTGCCTATTTTGGCGTTGGCCTCCCCTTCGGGACGGCTGGAATATGAGCAACACCATATCAATGATCGATTTCGATCCTTTTACGCGAGTCTCTACACCAGCCAGTTGCAGACTGGCGAGGTGGATACTCAAGCATTTCTGAAAGGCTTGGAATTACCCGCAATCGAGGAGGAAGAGGCAGAGGCTCTTGGTCAAGATATTACACTGGCTGAGATTCGCTGCGCCATTAAGCAATTAGCGCGCAGCAAAATGCCTGGCAGCGATGGTTTCCCTATCGAATTCTATCTGACATACATTATTATTATTATTATTATTATTAAAGGGGCTTATAAAGCGCATGGTGACGCCTACAGGCGTATCCCCGCGCTGTGGAGAAGAATCAGGGTGTCTGAGGGAGAGATCTACAGGGTGAATAAATGGGTTTTTAGAAGTTTTCTAAAAGTGAGCTCATTATTAGCTAGCCTAATGTTGGTGGGGAGGGAGTTCCATTTGTTGGCTGCCAACGAGCGGAACGAGCGACCTCCCATTCTTGCTTTTTTTATACGAGGGATCTTGAGCAAACACATTCCCATGGAACGAAGGGATCTGTTAGGCTCATAGGGAACGGCAGGGTCAGCCAAGTAGGACGGAGCTTTATCAGAGATAATCCTATAGCACCAGAGAAGTGCTTTAAATAAGATTCTTTTCCTAATTGGCAACCAATGAAGGGCAGCTAAGGTAGGTTTAGAGGGCACTCTTCTAGGCAGTCTCAGCACTAGTCGTGCTGCAGAGTTTTGTAGCACCTGCAGCCTCCTGATGTTATTTTCTGAGGTACCTAGAAGGAGCACGTTGCCATAATCCATACGGGAGGTTACTAGGGCCTGAATCATGGTGCGCCTAGATTCCAGGGGAAGGAGGTCCAGGGTACGCTTGAGGGTTTTCATGACCCCAAAACATTTCCCTACCATTTTATGTACATGGCTGTCAAACGAAAGCTTCGTATCCACCCAGACACCTAAGTTCTTTGCTTCCCTTCCAGGAGTGGGAAGGGGTCCCAGACAGGGTGGCCACCAGTCTTTGGTCCAGCTAGTGTCCTTACCTCCTATTACTAAAACCTCCGTTTTAGAGCCGTTAAGTTTGAGGCAGTGTTTGGACATCCAATCTGCGAGATCACTCATGCAGGTTTTAAAATTTTCAGCCGCCACAGAGGGAGCCTGGGACAGGGAGATCAGCAGTTGGGTATCGTCGGCGTAAGAGACCAGCTCTACGCCATACGATTGGACCACATCTGCCAGTGGAGCCATATACAAGTTGAACAGGGTGGGACTCAGGGCAGAGCCCTGAGGTACCCCCTGTTCTAAGGCAATGCTATCCGAGAGAAAATTGCCTCTCTGAACCTGAAAGCATCTGTTGGTTAAGAAGGCTTTCAGCCACCCCAGTGCCTCCTTGGTGACTCCCGCTTTATTTAGACACTGTAGCAAGATGGAATGTGCTACAGTGTCAAAAGCGGCACTGAGGTCTAGCATAATAAGTGCCATGGTCTTACCCTCATCGGCTCCTTCCCGTAGAGTTTTGGTCGCTCTCAGGAGAGCTGTTTCCGTAGAGTAGCCCGACCTAAAGCCAGACTGAGAGCTATGTAGGGCCTTATGGGATTCGAGATGTGCCATAAGTTGAGAGTTGGCAATTTTTTCCGCAAGTTTAGCTAAGTATGGTAGTAGAGAGATCGGTCGTAGATTCTCAAGGATGTCCTGGCTCACATTAGGTTTTTTCTTTATGGGAAGTACAATGGCAGATTTCCAGTCCACAGGCAGACAGGCTGTGGCAAAGGAGACTTCAAGCACATGTCTGAAATAGGGCTCCAGAACCGTTATACTAGCTCCTAGTATTCTGGGGGGGGCAGGGTCCCGAGGGGAGCCAGATTTGATACTTTGGCAGGTTTTCATAAATATTTCCGGTGAAGGAATGGTAAAATTACATAGGCAGGATTCTGTGCTGGACGCATCTTCCATCTCAGCAAAGTCAAGGCCTGATTGAATGGTCCCAGAGAAATTGGCATAAATGTCAGTGATGTTGCCGGCAAAGTATTCGGCAATTTTATTACATGTATCCACCGAATCATTATGGGAAGTGTTGTTCGTGGTTATTACAGAGATTTCCCTAAAGATTTTGAAAAGCTCCTTAGAGGAGTTCTCCGCCTCCACGATACGTTTGTTAAAATGGGATGCTTTGGTTGCTCGAATCTTTTTGTTATATTCTTTTTGTGCTGTTTTATATAGGATTTTGATTTCTGGGCAGAAATTAATGCGCCATTCCCGCTCAAGTTTTTTGCAGGCAGATTTGGCAGATTGTAATTCCTGAGTGAACCACGGGGTCGTCTTCTTAGCCCTCTTAGTATTGGTTAAAGTCCGGATAGGGGCAGTGCTATCTAGAGCCGTAGTGATACATTTCTGTAGTTTATTATAGGCTGTCTCACAGTCAGATCCTCCTGGGGGTTCAGCATTTTCAAGGGATTTTATAAAGGTGTCTAAGGAAAATTTTTTCCACTTCCTACATTGGTATCATTAAGCCCTATCAGTGTTTGGTTCTGTTTCAGCTATCTGGATTTGCATCGGGACTATAAAGTGATCTGACCAAGGTACCGGTTGTGGGGGCAGGGTATATACTCCCGTCCAGTTTCCAAATATAGGGTCCAACAGATGTCCTTGTTGGTGTGTCGGGCCCTGGTTCTTAAGCTCTAGCTGTAGGGAGAGTAGTTCAGACTTAATGTACGCTGCTTCTTTATCACAGGGCGCATCAAAATGAACATTTAAGTCTCCCAACACTAGCAATCGAGTTTTTCTTAGTGCTAGATGAGTAGTAGCCTCCATAAGGCTGGCAGTGAAATCATAAAGCTTTCCTGGGGGGCGGTACACTAGAACACCCGAGAGCGAGTGTTTCGGCCCTATTATGATGGTGAAAGTGCCCGCTTCACTATGATCAATAGTCATAGGTGATAGGGAGCATTCTAGGGGAGCTTTAGTTGCAATAGCGATCCCCCCACCTCTACCATCCTTCCTATAGATCCTGGAGAGGGAGTATCCGGGTGGCATGGCCTGTATTATATCAGGATCAGAAAACTCACCTAACCAAGTCTCGGTGAGAAATAAGATGTTAATATCCTCATCCTCAAGCAGGTGATATATTTGAGTGCTGTGCTTCCTAAGGGATCTGCAATTAAGCAGTGCCGCTTTTAACATCCCTTTAGTACTAGATGTAGTAAAAGTGTACTCCGGGGTAAAGGGACATGAGGGACAGCTATGTAGCGATAAAGCCTCCATAGAGTGTTTGCAAGGAGGGGAGGTGGTGGGACACAGATCAATCAGTTCTTGTCTGCCATACCGTATGTCGTAGGGCTTAGGACTGCCAGGGTGTATGGCCCCGCGCCCCGTCCGGCCGCGGAAGGCGCAGACGGGCTGGACTTTGGCTCGACTTCAGCGCGCTTTCGGCGCGACCGCTGCACGCGTCCGCTGCGCGGTCGCTGACCCAAACACATTTATAGGGGAAGTAGGGGTGGCTAGAGCGCTGACCTGTGAGCCCTGAGCCCGGAAGTGCTGGGCTCCTCCTCACCCTCCGCTTCAAACGCCCATATTTGGACGCGGCGGAACGGGGCGGGAGTGGGCGGACTGCGTGGTTCCCCAAGCTCTTAACTCAGCCTGGAGGTGAGGTGCAATTTCAATTTTTAAAAGTACTGAACACACAAATAAACGTTTTTAAGATTAGCCTCACTCGCTACTTTAAAAACAATACGCTATGACAGCAGCGCAAACCGTGTAATCATCAGTATAAAAGCGCCAAGTAGATAGAGCCTGCCACTGCCACCGGCAAGACTCTTCTCCACAGCGCGAGTGCGCTTTTCCTGACCTTTAAGTAATGAACCACCCACAGCGTCGCTAGAGCGCTGACCTGTGAGCCCTGAGCCCGGAAGTGCTGGGCTCCTCCTCACCCTCCGCTTCAAACGCCCATGATTGGACGCGGCGGAACGGGGCGGGAGTGGGCAGACTGCGTGGTTCCCCAAGCTCTTAACTCAGCCTGGAGGTGAGGTGCAATTTCAATTTTTAAAAGTACTGAACACACAAATAAACGTTTTTAAGATTAGCCTCACTCGCTACTTTAAAAACAATACGCTATGACAGCAGCGCAAACAGTGTAATCATCAGCATAAAAGCGCCAAGTAGATAGAGCCTGCCACTGCCACCGGCAAGACTCTTCTCCACAGCGCGAGTGCGCTTTTCCTGACCTTTAAGTAATGAACCACCCACAGCGTCGCTAGAGCGCTGACCTGTGAGCCCTGAGCCCGGAAGTGCTGGGATCCTCCTCACCCTCCGCTTCAAAAGCCCATGATTGGACGCGGCGGAACGGGGCGGGAGTGGGCGGACTGCGTGGTTCCCCAAGCTCTTAACTCAGCCTGGAGGTGAGGTGCAATTTCAATTTTTAAAAGTACTGAACACACAAATAAACGTTTTTAAGATTAGCCTCACTCGCTACTTTAAAAACAATACGCTATGACAGCAGCGCAAACAGTGTAATCATCAGCATAAAAGCGCCAAGTAGATAGAGCCTGCCACTGCCACCGGCAAGACTCTTCTCCACAGCGCGAGTGCGCTTTTCCTGACCTTTAAGTAATGAACCACCCACAGCGTCGCTAGAGCGCTGACCTGTGAGCCCTGAGCCCGGAAGTGCTGGGATCCTCCTCACCCTCCGCTTCAAAAGCCCATGATTGGACGCGGCGGAACGGGGCGGGAGTGGGCGGACTGCGTGGTTCCCCAAGCTCTTAACTCAGCCTGGAGGTGAGGTGCAATTTCAATTTTTAAAAGTACTGAACACACAAATAAACGTTTTTAAGATTAGCCTCACTCGCTACTTTAAAAACAATACGCTATGACAGCAGCGCAAACAGTGTAATCATCAGCATAAAAGCGCCAAGTAGATAGAGCCTGCCACTGCCACCGGCAAGACTCTTCTCCACAGCATTGACCTCCTGGCCCCCAGATTATTGGTGATTTATCAGGAGACTAGGTAGACGGGGTTACTACTGGCTTTTACTAGGGAGGCCATCATTGTACCGCTCCTCAAGCCAGGGAAGCCGCCGACTTACCCAGCTGCGTATAGGCCTCTCTCTATGCTCACTACTGACTATAAAATATTGAGCTGTGTGCTTGCCAACAGGCTCCTCTCTTTAATGACGCGGCTGGTGCATTCAGACCAGGCTGGCTTTATCCCGATGCGTAATACCGCCAGTAGCATACGTAGATTGATAGGAATCTTAGACGGAGGTTGTGGAAGGGAGAGGCAAGCAATAGGCATTTGGGCTTGTGCCGGATATGTCCGTTGGACTGAAATACTGTATTCAACGGCTAGGATCTGCGTGGGTAGGGCTGTTTCCTCTTCCTACCCAGTGGGGCAGGGCCCTAGGCAGGGCTGCCCACTTTCCCCGCTGCTGTTTGCCCTTGTGATAGAGCCATTGTCAGTGCGCACTAGACTGGGGGGCCTATCGGGGCCTTCAGCTCAGAGGTCGTGAGCACTATATCTCGCTCTACGCGGACGACCTCCTAATGTTTCTGGAAGATGCGGGGGACGCCCTGGATGGGGCGCGCAATCTCCCTCACCGTTTTGGAGACATCTCGGGCCTGTGGGTTAACTGGGCAAAGACCTGCGTTTTCCCAGTGTCTAGTACATGCGACCCGCCAGTGTTACCGGCCAGTCTGGCGTGGGAGCCGAGGTGCCTTCCTTATTTAGGGACGCAGGTGTATCATACACAGGAGGATCTTCTCGGGGGCAACATTGGGAGAGCGATGAGGGGCTTGAGGAGTAGCATGCGGTTTTGGGCGACCCTGCCATTGTCGGTGGCGGGTCGCGTCGCGCTTCTGAAGATGGTGGTGCTTCCTCATCTTTTGTATTTCTTCTGGACCTTACCGATACGAATACCGGCTGCCTTTTTCCAACAACTCCACTCAGCGGTGGGTAGCTTCATTTGGGGCGCGGGACGGCGCAGGGTGGCGCTGGGTACACTGATGCGGCCGAGAGCTGAGGGAGGCCTTGCTACCCCAGATTTTGAATTATACTATTTGGCTGCACAATTCCAGGTTCTTATTCAGGCGGTGGCGCTGGAATGTAGAGGACCAGAGGGGGGACTGGGCCAGAAGTGCCGAGGCATGTTCTGTCCTTTGTGATCTTGCAGCAGCGACTGAGGACTGCCGAATAATCAATGGTGGAGTGCACCCTCAGACATTGCTGGAAACGGTTCCACAGCAGAATTGGGGTGCAGCGTCCTTACGCGCCCGAGATACCGTTGGGCATGTGCACGGTGTTACCGCATGGTAGTGATTGGTCCGGCCTGGCGGAATGGGAGGAGTTGGGCCTGCAGATGGTGGGTGACTTGTATGCAGACGGCATACTGTTGCCCTATAGCGCGTTGCAGGAGACCTTCGGTCTTCCGCGTGGCCACTTCCTGATGCATGCGGCCTTGATTGCAGCCCTACAAAAACATTGGGGTGCTGGCCTCTCAGAACCACCAATAAGCGGAGCATGTCAATACGTGGTGATGGCAGCGGGTACGTATAAGGCGGTTACCTGCCTATATAAACGAATGTTAGGGGAAGGGCTTAACCCGTTACAAAAATTGCGGGCGCAATGGGCGACGGACTTAGACAAAGCTATCCCGGACGCGGTCTGGTCGCAGATACTTAAAAAGAGCATGGAAGAGTACCAGGAACGCTAGGTTTCAGTTGATCCAATTCTTTGTGTTACATAGGGCATATCTCACGCCAGATAAAATTAATCAGTATTTTCGAATTGATACTGCGACCTGCCCCCGATGCCGGTTTCAGGGTGCGGACCTGAACCATATGCTGTGGGACTGTCCTCAGCTGGGAACATATTGGGAGGAGGTAACCATGTCACTCTGTAGGGTAACTGCGCGGGAAGTTGATATGGATAAAGGGGCGTGCCTATTACACTGGTTCCCGCACACTAGTAAAAATAAGATAACTAGCAAGTTTATGGACTTGGGTCTCATTCTGGCTAAAAGAGAAATTACGTCACATTGGAAGGCAGCGGCTGGCCCTAGCTATGTTAGATGGAAGGCAGCGCTACTTATGTGGGCGGGCAGCGAGAGTTCTGTTAGAATGCAACAAGCCCATAGATCCCATAGTGATAGGGCGCTGGAGGCGGCGCGGGCGTGGGAGGCCTTGGTGGTGGAGCTCCGGCTGCTGGACGTGGATATTGACTCGGGATCATCGATGGGGGAGGAGCAGGCACATTTGGCTTCCTCTGGACTGGGGGAGATTAGTGCAGTGGGAGGCCCCCGAACCACGGGAGGTCATGATGACTCTTAGTATAGTGGATGAGATGGCCTGTATTCATATCACACACGAGGGTAGTACCTTGATGACACTTCTTATATAGATAACAGCGCCAGCGGCAGGGGTGGGGGGTTTGGGAGTTGATAGATATTGAGGGGGGGCACGCATAGGGTGCTGATTAAGGACTTGGAGCCCTGAGCTCAGACATGATATTATGCTGTTTGAGTGGGCTTGACATTGCAGCGCTAGATTTGGAATAGGGACTATATGCTTTGATAAATTGTTGGATAATTGTCGAGTCTGATCTCAACACGAAATGTGGGGTTCTTTGTATTTGTAATGGTCCCTCCTCATGTCTTGTTTGTGTTTTGAAACAATAAAAAGATTTAAAAAAAATAATAATAAATTACTGGGATTGATTAGACGGAGGACTAGATGCCCATTGGGTACTAGTCCTCACAACCACTAACACCCCCTAAATCCAGGATTTAAGGGGCGCCTCACATATCATAACCTTAGATTTGATGTGATAAGAAGAGACCAGTTTCCACGACAAGGCAGGACTCTACGAAGAGAGGCGCTAAGCTCTGCACCTGTGGCCTGTACCCTGCACCCACTAGATTTTAACTCGACCAAGGCAAGAGGCCTTTTCTAAAAGGAAGGTGAACCCCTCTGCAAACTCCAGGCTTCACAAGAACTTCCTTGGGCTAGATGAACTC
Source organism: Lissotriton helveticus (assembly GCF_964261635.1). NCBI lineage: Eukaryota > Metazoa > Chordata > Amphibia > Caudata > Salamandridae > Lissotriton > Lissotriton helveticus. The sequence goes on along the minus strand of NC_136065.1, from coordinate 557,973,086 downwards.
GTCCCACGCAATCAGCAGGCACAAAGAGCTATGTCCATGACATTCGAGTCATGTTTTCGGAGCCGTCCGGCATGGCCGCTCAAAGACCTTGGGCAGGTGGCTTCAGAGAACTTCAGTCCCAGCCCTCAGTGAAGCTCAGTGTGCTACAACATTCCCCTGGGCGAATATTTCCTCAACCGGAGTACTTGCAGGTACCAAGGCTTGTGGTGGTCAGTCCGACTACAACCTGCTTTACTCAAAGCGTCAAGAGAAGAGATTTACCCGCAGGAACGACCAACCACCGCTGTGGCTCCATCGTAAAAATATTGCATTTGTTTTTATCCTCTATTGACACATTGCCAACCTCTCTGCCCACGGTTCCAGTTCAGCACCACGGATAGCCAAGAGCACCTCTGCACCAGAGTCCCCTGAGCCAGGTAGATCGGATCTGCCTGGAGACTCCTGGTCCAGGGCCAGCTCCTCGCTTGACTTCCAAAGGGTTTTGCTCAACTCGCCCCGCAAGTACCTTTTTGCTAAGGTAATCATTTCTAATACCAGGATCCTGATTGAGAGCTGCGTTTGTCAGCTATAGTGCACCTCAGCACCCAGCTACCCAGAGCCAGGTGAGATTGTGCTGGCTGTTGTGAACTGGTCTAGAGACTCACAAGACCTTAACTCTTAAGTGGGTTCCATTGAACTAACTCTCTAAGTTACTGGTTGCGTATATAGTTTTTTCCGTTGACTGCAACGTTAATGTTTTCACATTGAAAAGTACTGATTTATGTAATGCTTGAAAATTGATACCCTCCGAATATACTGTATTATTGATTTACCTTTGAATATACTATATGTATTAATTTCATTTTGGTGTCTAAAAATATATATAATCAGAGCTATTTTTATAAATTGGTTTTGGATTTCTCTCGAGTCATGTCAATTACTTATCGTCCATGTTGGTGATGTGAAATGCTTAACACATGTTCCTCTAAGTAGCCTGTCTGCTCTTTGCCACTCTACCAGGACTGAGAGAAGATGTACTGAGAGATGACCAGGTGTCCATCTTTCTGTATTATGCTAGGATTACATGGTAAGGCACGCTGCCATACCACATAACACTTTCACCTTGCAACACTGGTGTTTCAGCGTTGGGATTCCTTAACTTGTGTTTCACTTCATCACTTAGGCATAAGTATATTTTTTGTGCACGGGAAATCCCCAATTGACTTTACATACAAAAAGAGATTTTTTTCAGAATCGAGTTTTAATTTAAATTGCCAGGGCTCTGTGTTATAGCAATAGTAAATTAAAGAGTAAAACGTTTTAAAGAGTTTTAGGAAGGCGGGCAAAGTATTTTAAAAAGTTTTTTGATTTTAAAGGAGCATGAAGTAAGTACAATGGGGAATGCACAGAATCTCGAGGTAGTTACTCTCCCAGCTCTCATGATCCGGGATCTTAGAGGTTTGTGCAAACATTATGGGCGTTGGCTACAAAGTCACTGCATAGTGTGCAGTTGGTCGCTAAGGTCCTGGCCATACTGGGACAGACATATTGACTTTGTCAAAGAATCTCAACATAAAAAATGGAAAAAGTGGGCCGATTGGCTTTTTCAAGGGGTGAGCATATACTGGGACAGACATATTAACTTTGTCAAAGAATCACAACACGAAAACTCAAAAAGGGGACTGATTGACTTTATCAAGGGGTGAGTGTATGTATATATATATATATTTCACTGGTGAGCGTTGCGTGGGGATGGGAAAGCGCCGTAATGATAATGACTCCACACTCTGTTGCCGAAGAACAAGCCGTCCCCTCCGGTCCCCAACCGTCTCAACCTCCATATGCCTGGTGTCCTCTAAGCGGGGGCAAGGATGACATGCATATCCTGCCCAACGTGAGGCCGATTGACTTCAACACCGCCGTAATTACAACACAACCAGCAGGTGGGCTCTGGCAAATCCCGGTACCCCGGGTACAGATCTATCATCTTTGTCAAAAAATGACCAATATTTGGAATCATATGCATATTTCAGTAATTCACACAATGCAATGTTTATTAACAGTGATTATTATAAAAATTTTGAATTACGTTTAATTAAGAAATATTTTGTCACTCTTTTTACATACTTTTAATCATTACATTGTGGGTGAAAGATGTGAAAACATATTGTTTTTTCTATTCAATAAACCTAACATGCCTCTGAGTCTTTCTTTTAGCATATTTTGGCTCTGAAAATGTATGCAAGAAAACGACCACTATCGGGCCTTGCACTCCACCTGAAGATCATAGAACTCCACTTAGGAGTATTTTAAAAAATATGGTAAGTTCTCTTTGGGTCATGGATTTAATGACCCAGGAGACTTACTTTTTGTAATGTTGCTGGGGGGTTGCTAGACTCCCTGCAGCCTCCAACATGAACAAACAATGAACAGCTATCTAACAGAATGACACTAGATCAACAGTTGGGAACAAAGAAGAGGGATATTGTTGCATATAGTTAGCTCCAAACACAAGCCCCGCCCCTACAACGTCACCTCATAGGGAACACTACAAGCAACCTGACATTAAAGAGCAGCGGTCACTGTGAATTTTGGCATAAAGAGGACCAGGCAGCACCCAAACACAGAAGGAGGACTGGTGCAGGGAAAGAACAGCTTGGTACACATATGAAAGAAAGCCAAAGAAGAGCAGTTTACAGAAACCAGTAAAGGTAATCCAGTAAGAACAAAAACGGGAGAGAGAAAAGAGGAACCCACACAAGTGACAGCGGACACTGAGAAACAATCTTAACAATGTCCTCTGAAAACTTCAAAGGCTACTCAATATTTCTCAGGCCACCAGACCAGTTTTTCATAATTCTAGGCAACAGTATGGGTCCCTAATGGGCTGAGTAGCAGGACAACTTTGATGACTTCATAGAAGCATCAGCAATAAAAGTTGAAAAACAAATGTTCCTCACCTTTAAAAAACCTAGTTCGCAAAGTCGACAGGCAAATCATCAAATGACCACTGGTAACATAAAATTTCTACCAAAACCAAATTTAGACAATGCACAGTACATTTTCAACCTCACTTTTGCACTGGACATCCAAAAAGCCCACAAGGCTCATTGAAGAAATGTGACCCACCAGCAAAAAAGAAGCCTAATTTCTCAGGAAGAGGGGAGATGTAATGGAGCCAATTAGAAGATATTGGCCCTGGTGATCATCACTCAAGCTGACCCACAGAAACTATAGTTAGGGACAGTAAACACATGAGGAATAGGTGGGGATATATTGGGTGGAGCAGGTAAAACAAAAGAGGGGGTGGATGAGGAAGAAGAGGGCAATAGGAGATGGAGAGATCACGGGGCACACAAGGAACCTGTTTTGTGAATCATGAATAAAGAAAGGGTTCTTGCACCTGACCTGACTGTTGTCCATCATTGAAACGGGACATGACAGAGCGCTTAACTGTAGTGGTGGAGAATTCCACCACTCTACTACTTGTAGTAACTTTACACTTGTAAATTCATTCACAGGAGGCACCACTTCTTTATTGGTGGGTGTGGAGACTTGTAAATCTACGCCGAGATTAAATCTTCTCTCGAAAATGGTAAATAGCAAAAAAGTAGAGAGTTAATCCTAAGTGTAGGACTGGATCTACACATGAGACCATCTACATATATAAATTTACCTTAGTAAATGTGATCCACTATGTGAGGCATGACTGGAATCTAACAAAACAAACATGGGTTGCCTTTTGTCATGAGCATACGTAAATATGTCTTATAAGACATGAATAAATGAGTCTGATGCAGCATGCAACAGGGGCACAAAAAAGAAATGTACTATTCTCTATAAATATTTGTTCAGTACCAATGCACACTTTTTTAATAGAGAAAGAAATCTCATTAACAGTGATCCATTAGGTGCTGTGCTTCCATCTTGAAGGATGTGACCTTGAAATCCAATACTGGATTCTCTGTGCACCACAGTGCTTTGCAGTAAACTGGTTTTACAGGTTATACATAGTTGAAAGCACTGTTTTGTGTGGTGGCAATCACTACCATTCCTGCAGTAGATATGATTATTGTTAACACCACAAATCCTAACTGTAGCTCAATGGTAATTGGAGTTGTTTTTATTCTATGGAGAAAAATCTCTCAAAAGAAACTCTGTTTATAGTGAGCGTTTCTTGAAGTGCGAGCTGCGTCTAGTTGTTTTGACTGATAATGATAACATGGTGTTTCCTTTTGTGAGAAACCAGTTCTTTGTCTTAACCTACCTATGATTGGTAACACAACATATATACATTAAATGTATCTTAAGGCATATTTTACACTTGGGTGGTTTGAGAAAATCCCTATATTTTTGGAAGAAGTGCTAAAGAAGGAGGGGAATCAACTGGTGGAATTTTTCTCTGCCTCCATTCTGTTGGACAAGTGGTACGTGCAGGAAAACATGTTTGATGATGATTATCAGGTGTGTAGATAAAATACCTTGTTAAACAACTAAATCAGCGGTCCTCCACTCTTTTCTTTCATGAGAGCTACTTCTGATCTGTGAAAATCCTTGTGAGCTTCTAAAGACCAAGCAACTCCTGCATTGTTCCCAGACAATCCCCACACCAATTAGGATATTGCGGCGACGGAGATAAAGCAATTTGCTCAAAATCACAGAAATCAGTTAAGTAAGAAAGAAGCCAGCAGTCAGGCCAACATACATTTGCAGAATATCCTAGATGCTCGAATCCTGCCCAACCCCACCAAGTGTGTACGATACTAGAAGACCGATCAGAAATCTGCAAAGGATCACATTTCTCATCTCGAGGATCACAGGTGTGAGGCATCACTCTGTCAGGATACTGCTTCTCCCACCCACAGCCCACTTACTACCCAGCTCTGTTGCTACACCTACTGCTGCAGGCAGGGCTCAAAGCTGTGCACCGTGATCCTGTGCTGAGGCTGCTGCCAGAGCCCTCGGGGCATTTTTGCTCTGACCCCCGCTGTTCCATTTGTAGAGTCATAGCATATGCTCTGACAACGAGCCCCCCCAGGGGGGTGAGTGAGGGCATCAGATCTCTATGCCCATCATGCCACCCAGAACCATAATGTGCTTTCTCACAAATGTCACCTTGGTGGGCATTGCTAAGTAAGGGCAGCAGCTCTCCATGCCCCTCATGCCCCCTTGACAATAAGGCACCCTCTCACGTTTTCTACCCAGGAAGCCATAGTAAGAGATGGCCTCTGCGCCATGACGCCGGTTGACTTAGGAGCACTTTTTGCACCATGTGTAACCACGCTTGCATATTGTGGAGGCGAGTTCCTTGATGTATAAGCATCGACAGAATGCCCATCTTGCCGCTGCCCAAGCAGTCTGCCTATGTGGGATGAAGACGTAGGTGTCTTGTTGAGGCAGAGCTTTCACATTTTCTCTCCTTGCTAGTCCAGATGACCCCTGGAGCAGTTATCTGTAGCTTTGGTGGGGAGAAGGCAAAGGCTGCACATACCATCCACCCTCGGCCAACAATTTAAGGACTGAGAACTTCGTGGGAACTGATAACCTCGGCCATAGAACAGAAGCTGCTTTACTTAAAATGTATGACCTTGCCCTTTGCCTGCCTGGTCTTACTTATGAAACATAATACAGACTTCGATGCCATAACTCAAAGCCGCTCCACAGCTTTCATTTGAATGTGTTGTTCTACTCCTTGTGGTTTCTGATGTCGCACTAGTCTCTGTCTTGGTTCACCTCTTCCCTGTCCACTGCAATTCTAATTGAAACTCATAATTGCTGACATAACATCTGGTCACTTTTTGCGTTTTGCAACACACCCTGCCGCATTTAACCTCTTACTCTTGCTAATATCTCTTTAGAGACCGGTCTTTAATTACTCATCAACCACAACCTCTTTTGCCATTATTTTGCAGTATATCCTCAGCAACAAACATAATCTTTATAAGGTTCCGGGATACTGCTTTCTTTGTAAGGGATAACCTGATTGGCTACAAGCGTATTCAGACTCAGATCCTATAATATTAAAACTGTCTGTATTCCTCTCCAAATGTAATATCGGCCTTCCTACCGCTTAGACCCCTATTTTCTTTCTGAAACAACCAATTCACTCTAATCTTCAAAATCAAAAGTGTAGCTGTTAGTAGTCAGTAAAGTTAGTTTTTTCCTCCATCTTTTCCAATGCCAGATCCCTTTTATCCTTTGTATAATGAATAGAGTAGTGCGAACCACCATAGGTTCCTGATATGATTTCACAAGGCTGTTTTTCTGTTGGTCGCTTTCAAGTCCAGAACCCGGGTGCCTATTGCACACCTATCAGAAATCCTGTTTACCTGATCACTGTCCACTGGATGATGCTTCATTGGATCCCAGTACATAATAGAGTTTCTTTCAACACCCTCTACCTCTCCCACAAGATGAAACGCCAGAATGTTCTGTTCATTCAGTAAAACTAAAGCTCTTTCACAAGACATTGATGTGTTGAAGCAAAAAATGCAGATTGTGAAACATAATTCTAGAAAACGAACTTTGTTGTGTACTTCCCATTTATATACCCTGTCACCAGGCTTCAATTAACCCTTTGTGACAAGAAATTCTAAAAGTCCATTACTTAAACATAGGAAGTGTCACTTTTTTGGGAAGATAAAAAACTTCAAAGAAAAAACTTTGGGAGTAAATGTGTTCATCGAGAAAAATGGGAGTTGGTAATTCGCCACATGCTAGTTGTGTGATCCTTTCTAAGTGTTATAAATTATTAAAGCAGAGTGGAGTCTAGAGCAGCCAATTGGATTTGTAAGCATCGCACTTCACCACCTGGTATGGGGCCTCTCTGTTCCTTCGCAGGGGATAGGTCTATAGTTTTCTGTGGAACATGCACTAGTTACCAGTAAAGATCAACATTAAATTTGAATTTCTTACCTTAGTGCATTAAGGGCCAGATGTACGACAATTGGCAATTGCGGCAACCAAATTGCGCCAAATTGCAAGTCGCAATTGCCAATTTCCAACAGTGTCTGAGACACTGTTTGCGTTTCCCAATGGATTGGCAAGCTGTATGCCTCATGCATATTCATGAGGCTGTCGCAATTAGCGACCCCATTGGGAATGGCTAGGCACTCCCAGGGATAGTGGCCTGCTGGAGTCAGCAGACCTCCAGGTCTGGGACTGCTTCTAAATAAAGCAGTTTTTTTTTAAAAATGTAGGCTGTTTTCCCTAAAGGAAAATGGGATGCATTTAAAAACGAAAATAAACCGTTTTTGTTTCATTTCTTAAGGGTAAGTAGTGGCCCCGGTGACCACTTCCTGCTCTGAAAAAATGTTTGCTCACTCTTCCACAAAGGTAAAGGGGTCACCTGGGGACCCCATCCTGTTTGTGAATGGTTTAGGTTGAAGAGGGTGGTGAAACATTCTTACATAGGGTACAGACTCTGTATTAGGAAGGGACGCCCTTGGAACGCACCTTCTTAATAGCGAGTCGCTAACCCTATTTTGCGGGACACTGTTTAATTAGGGACTCGCAAAATAGGGGGTAGGACATGGGCCATAGGTTTTTTGCATGCGCAAACCGGTCTAAAACCTATTTGCTCACGCAAAAAGCCGTCGTACATCTGGCCCTAAGCTCTCTACTTAGCAATGATATCTTCAATGGACTAAATAGCCAAGATTTGTGATCCAAAATAGGCTCTTTGTTCCAAGGGAAAAACTATTGTGACATCTAAACAAAAAAAGCCATGGTGTCAGTCAAGTTTTCGTGACTGATGTCTCCAAGGTGTGCATCTATTTACCCTTTGTAGGGAATTATTCTGTGAATCTATGGCAGAGAGTTGCCACAGTCTTGATGTGAGCTTTGGCTTAGCTACCTAAAGCCATCAAAATCAACCTGCTTATTTAGTTTGAAGCCTCCTGCAGGGAATTCCATGAAAGTCGGGAAAGCACACAAATTCTCGTAGTACGCATCCAGGGTGAAGTTTGCACTTTACAACGGAGTCCTGTGAATTGGGCCTTGAGAGAGGTGGTGAAGGTGATTTATTTATGGTTATGGATGAAGGTTAAGATACACTTAACGATTTGACAGTGCAATGCTTTGCATTATAATATAATAAAGGTCCTTTACCCCTTTTGCCTAAAACACCACAATACCTTATTCTCCACTTTACACGAGTCCAGATTTAAGAGAAAAAATTACATCTAAATGTAATTATTTTTCTGCTCTTCAATCTGTAGTTTCAGTAAACTAAAAGCAAATATGTAATCATAAGAAAACAGCCGTCTAAAATATGATTAATTACACTGGTGTTCCCCCCCCCCGCTACAGTTGTCCAATTTCCTTATATTCTTTAACATAAACTACAGAAAGTTCCATGCAAGAATTCACCAGTTCCCGCCTAATTTAAACCTGATGCCAGAAGGCCAACTCTTGCTACGTTAACAAGCTTTCTTCATTTCTTACTACCAGTAGTGAACTGAAGTGTGTAGACTGAGGTTTCCATGTATGCCAAACGTAGTAAGAAGAGGCTTTTTTTTTTACTTCCATCGTTGTTACTGGATAACTAAAAAAGTATACTTCCTCCTATACTAAGGGGTACATAATTTTAGGAATAAAGACCCCAATTCATGAATGCAGATACAACTTGCCTCTGTCTGATGTTAAGATGTGCCTGTTAGGGGTTTTCGCCACCTTTCCCTTTTCAAACGGTTGTAACTAAAAACACTCATAAAGACCCGTCCTAACGGGATGAAATTAACCAAGAAAAGCCATCCACAACTGTTTTTATAGTCACTGAATGCGCATATTTTGTGACTATACTTACTGTACTCTAGTCCACATTTTCAAAGCCTTTCATTTATAACTTAAAAATATTTTCCTTGCTTATCTGCATCCATCCATCATGAAAATACGGGTAGATGGTGCTCCACCCGACTCTTTCTCTAGTACTTAAGTCTGAACATAGTATTTGTAACTTAAGGGTTAGGAATGCACGTTTTGAACATCAAAATAGTTCTCCAGGGTGAGTATGTAACATTTGTATGGGTGTCCCTCACCATTCTCCAAACGCATCCATAGAATGCGCACCAATCAAACTGCAGATGAAACCTGAGAGCCTTAGTTACAAAAATGCACCAAATATAGGTGCTCTTAATTAAATGACTTACACATTTTCTTTTCCTTTTGTGATTACGGCGTAAGTTACGAAAGCCTTAGATACTCCTATTTCCAGATTCAACTCAGTCCCAATTGAAAAAAAGTTCTTCATGAATCGGGCTCACATAATTTATGTGTTTGCTTCTCAGTCAATCAAAGTGATGTCAAAATAAAAGGAATTACTCAGTCGAGACCCCTTTAGACATACTGCTAAAATGGCTGCGCCCGCAATGGAATCTTCTGCAAGGGGTGCGCACCTGCAGGGAAGCCATTCTCGTCCACCTTACCTGTTCAGACCAGAGCTCAATCTCAGGAGGACCTTCTCAGGACGTTGAGAGGGCCCTCAGAAAGGCAGCAGGCACGCAATCCTCTCTGGACATAAACCAACTTACCTCCCCAGCAACTTGATCCTTAGTTTTTGTCCACTCGATAACAGACTCAGCTGGGGCTAGCACTAGCAAACACCCCAAATGTAAACAGCTCTACTTGCACTTATACTTTTGGCTAACGCTCTATAACCCATGCTTTATGACCTATTACAGATTTATTCTAATCTTTTGCACATTTCTCAGGTTTGAACAAAGTATTTTCTTTTTTTTAAAACTATGGGACAGATGTACAACCATAGCATTTTGCGAGTCGCAAATTGCAATAAATTGCGAGTCGTAATTTGCGAGTTGCAAAATACTATGTACTACAGTGTCTGAGACACTGTTTGCGATTCCCAATACGGTTGCAAATTGCTTGCCTCATGAATTTTAATGAGGCAGTCACAATTTGCGACCCCATTGGGTCATACATAGATTTTGAAGTTGCTATTAGGAAGGGAGACCCTTGGAACACCCCTTCCTAATAGCAAGTCGCTAACCCTATTTTGCGAGTCGCTAATTGATTAGTGACTTGCAAAATAGGGTGGGTACATGGGCCACACGTATTTGTGGTCGCAAACTGGCCAAAAACCCCTTTGCAAAAAACGGATGTACATCTGGCCCTATGACTCTTGTATGTATTATTTTAGTCGGGTTGTTAAATGTTTTTGTGAAACCAACAGTATGATCTCCGCCTTCCATATTATCTCCATATTGTTTGTTTTGTGGACACCAAAATGTGGCTGAATCTTGCATAGAGCTAGAATAACTGATAGATTTGCTAAACCTGACTTTGTTTTTCTCATGTCTGTCAGTTTCCCTTCAGGTCTTATAGCATTTGCTTGTCCCTGAACAGTTTCTAAAAGTCTAGTTTATGATTTTACTAAGAACTTGTGGGAGATACTTTTCTCATTACAGCAGTGCAACTGTTCTCTATACATATTTTGGGAATCAGACAATAAAACACATGTTTATTGATTGGATTATGGAGTTAGGGAGACACACCTAATGAAGTTGTATATAAAATCATTTTAGAAGAGGTAAGACTTACACTACTGTTTTCATGATTATTTCTTCTTTTAGTTTGTTCGTGGAAAAACTCCCCAACCATCGAGACTACCAACAGTGTGGAGTGCCAGAAAAACAGGATATCATGAAGGTATTATATTACTTGCACATCTTAAAAATGTCCATATTGTGTTAGTTATTTTCTGGTTGTGTTCGATTTTGTATGACTCACAGATTTTTATGTAACTTATATACGCTCAAATGTAAGAAATATTGAGGAAACTATGCCTCTTTAGGTATTGCTTTTTGGCAGTGTTTTTTCTTGTTTTTTTGTCCAGATCACTAGCAGACGGCAAAAATATAGATTTTAATAGTGAATGCATGAATGAATGTTTATGGGATATTTAGGGTATTTACGTTTTTTCACTGGTGTCTACACTCAATGACCCATCCATGGCTGATGAAAGATGCTGTAAGTGTGTAAAGGTGGTTCTAAGTCCAGCTCTGCCCAAAGATCAAGAATACAACCTTTTGCCACCTGCGAATGAGAGAGCTGGCTGGGCATGCTTCGGTAGGGAGTTGTGAACCCCCTCCCTTATTTAAATACTCACCCCTGGGGGATGGGTTTGCGGGGACATTTTTAGACTTGGTGAGGGGTGCAGTGTTCCCCCCTCTCCTTTTAATGCCTTTTTGCCCCAGGGCCTCTCTGAGGCTCGAGGGAATGGGAGCACAGGACCCCTCCCCAAAGTAAACACTTACCTTAACCCCCCTCTGCCCACCCAGGTGGTGCGTGTAAAAAGAAGTGATGGAGCACACGCTTCTTTTTTTTTTAGTTTTTTCTTCTTTTTTTTAATAAATTTTGTTGCGGTTTCATGGATCATCTGCAAATTTGTGGCAGAATTTAAAAAACAAAAAAAGTTTTTGGCCCCATGCCTTGGGGTCAGGGTGCCCCTACACAGCCCCCTATGTATTTTCTTTTGTATTTTTTTTAGGACTCTTGATGGAGTCCCGAATCCTAAGATGGGTGCTGCTACATCCTTGTTGAAGGTTGGTGGCAGCCAATGGGATCTCAGCATGAGATTTGTTGGCTCTGTGGATCCTCCACGGCGTGAGATATACAAAGTTTGTCATTAAAATAATTGCTCAAGAACCACTAAACCGATTTATACCAGATCAGAAAAAGCACTCTTTCTGGACTAAGATCTAGCTTTCTGCCAAATTTGATGTAAATCCGTTCAGTCGTTTGGGCTGTAGCTATGTCTAAACTTCTCATGGAAAATTAAATGGGGAAACACATTTTGGGCTCCCCATTTTTCTCAGGCCCCCGCTTGACAGACCACCTTCCATGTGCAAACTAATAGAAACTTTTGTGGAGATTCGTCAAACAGCACCTAACACAAAAAAGGCATTTCCTACGGTAGCACAATCCTAATTATTTCTACCCAGTGGAGACAGCCACTGGGTAATATATATATTTTAACTTCCCATCTTCTGGTACCGGAGGCAGATTAGTGGTGGTCTGAGCCGGGCCCCGATAGCCTGTAACATGCATCAAAAAGTATCACCAAAGGAAAAAAGACACTCATGCATGTACAATATGCCGTTTTGTTTTCAAAAGGCTCTTCCGATGCGTTTTGCCTCAGCAGGGCCTTTGTCACTGTAACAGGAGTGTAAGGAAAAACATGGTGATATAACAAACATTGACATAAATGAAGGGGCTTGTCACACCGTTCCGTGCAAATGAGAGTTTACATGGGTGCCATCTTGACAAAGGTAAACATAAATAAAAAAACATGAAAATGCATGAAGATACAAACACCAGATAATTGATATCATATTAGGCATATAAAGGCTACAGTATTTGAAAAACAAATCCACATTCATGAAATGTTAAGCATAGCATCCTAGAAAAGCAAAAATATCAAAAGTGATCATACATGTTGTACCAGTCTGTTTGCCCAACAAATTAGAATGGGTATGCCTCAGTGAAGGTAACCCAAAGAAAAAGTAACATGTAGGGTTCTTACCATATGAGCTCCATCCCACTTCTATCTAACCTTAGAGCGAGTGCTAGCACCTCCTTTAAGTCCCATGTACCATTTTCCAAAATCCAATGTTAATATCTAGGAGTCAAGTGCCAGTGTTGACATGGCGGTCTCCTACAATCATCGGACCACAGCCTAGACATTTGGCTTCCATTCACAGTAGACACAAAATGTGTCAGTCCAGGGGTTGTATGCCTAGCTTCTGAGCAATGATGATTACTATAAACCTTGTATAGAAAAGCGTTTGTCCCGTCAATAAAATTCAATGTCTGGAATTCAGAAGTTTACATCTTTCACCAGCAAACTGAGTCATATGAGTTAATTCATGAATGATTGTGTCCCTATCATTCTGGTCATTGTTGGAAGTTTCACTTATGGGCTACGGGGTTTCGTCAATACATGAAGAATATCGATGATTAGAAGTCCCATTACATGGTTGATCTTTCTTTACAGAGCTTTCTGTACATTGGTTACTGCCTCCACTAATAGAATCATGGACATGGATATCAACTTGTAGTTTTGTAACAAGTAGTACATTCCATAAAACCACATAATCCAACATCACAAAGGCCACTACAAAGGCTAATGGTTCGCCCTTCAGATGTTAGCTGGAAAATCTCTCTTTGATAGCCACCACTGCTTTCTGTAAAAATACATTTTTGTAGTATTTTTGTTTGCTATCTCCCTAGCCAAATATATGCTGCGCCACACCCACACTACCTAGAGGTTCACTGTCTTTTGATAGGTGCAGAAACACTTTCCCTAGCTGGAGAGAAACCATATATATTATCATGGTGTCTCTGTGTTGCGAGTCCGATCTCATACTCTATCCAAAGTATTTGATTTCTTTGAAGGGAGTCACAGCCCTGCAAGCAGCATCATGCCACCAAGGTTGATCATAGGATAGTCAGTCTCTACTTAGCAGCCTACCTTTCACCAGGTGTATACTTCCCATCAAAAAAGGAACCATATGGATTATGGCACAGAGAGTCCATGTAGTTAGTAGTGCTCCTCAAGTGCTTCTGTTGGCATTCTTGTGTTCTGCATATTTGTGCACTCCACTCCCATCAGTACATTAATGAGGTGACGTCCGGGGCAAAGTCCCTCTAGTTGTTTACCCGGCTCCTCCAACTCATTCACATGTTAATATTGAGACTTGTGTCCAAATGGTCTCTGCTACAGGCACAAGTAATCACTGAACATTTTTTTTATATATGGAAAGCTGGGGCATGCAGTTTCCATAGATCTCTGCATCTACTGAGGCAGGAACATTTTTACCTCACAGTCTCCAGTTGAGTGTTTTCAAATCTCTACATCTTCTGAAATACATCGCAGCATCATTTGATGAAGTAGTGTATTTATTATTTTGTTTGCAGTCTCTCCATATATCTGCTGATGCAGGAGAATTGGATCTTCTCTGTGTCAGCATCTGCTGAAATGAAGTCTCAGCATTAATAACTTTTCGATTTTACAACAGAAATATTATGCAGCAAACACCCTTAACCTGAGAACAGCACAAATGATCTTGAACATTAGGAACACAGTCCTGGGCACACGTGATGGGGATATGACTATGCAATAAATGTCTCGTTTGGATGAAATTGCTATGGTCGACACCAGTGTACTGTTCAAAGTTATTTACTGAAGCAACAACCAAAATAGAATAACCAGCCGACACGTGTTTCGTCACACCGGGACACAGTATCTCACTACCTCCATCATATGGACTTCGGCACAGCTCTCCAGCCTCATCGCTTCCACATCCAGGATTGTTTGTACGTGATACACTCACGCCCTGAAGAGTCAAGGGACATTTATAGCATTGTCATATCCCCATCATGTGTGCCCAGGACTGTGTTCCTATTATCAGTGTGGGTTCTTGGACTCACACACTCACGGGGGTTATAGGGTGATTCCCCCACCCTGGCAGCACCGTATTTACTCTGAGCATAGCTAACACAATGCGTACTAGTCTGAACGCCAATCTTCCTGTTTTACTAAAAACCCTGCATCCAGACCTGATCTTGAACGTTATCTGAAACCTTGGGCCCTCTTCAGTATTTGGGCAGAGGTAGTCAGCCAATGCTAATGCAAGCACCTACTTGGTAAAGTATCCTTGTACCATGGCCAAGCTGTGAGGCCTTTCACATATATTATGTTGATGATAGATCCTGGTTTCAGATCCAGACACTGGGAATAAGGTTGCCTAAGCTAGGACCTTTTGCACTCTAGTGCCAGGTTCCTCTCCTCTTGTCGACCTTCAGAATCTTTTATCTTTTATCTGAATGTGGCATGTGGGTTCCAGTTACTTAACAAAAGCACTTCCTGTAAATGTATGCTTTAGTGAAGAAAAAAAGTATTTACTTTCCTAGACCCACTTTGGATTCATGATATAAATGCAGAAATCTGTCATAACCCTTTTAATTCTCCCACCCAAGTCCATTAGAGCCTGCATTGAGCTGATTTACAGTCAAGGCGCATAATGCGTAAGGGAAGGGCGGGGTCCAAGTGTATCTATTTGTCTCTGGTCTCAAACTTTGCTGTTTACTAAACTTGATATAAACATAAATTGAGAGAATCCTTATACTGTTAAAATGCTGTTATTTTTATTTTTAAGAAATTGAAAGATGTGGCTTTTCCCAGAACAGATGAATTGAAGAAGTTGCTCTTAAAAAAATACAACATAGAATATCAAGAACATTTACAAGCCAATGTAAGTATCAGTGTGTATGCAAATCTGTTTCGCAAACTGAAGGTGCATATTAATATGTGATAGAAAATACTGCCGTCCAGTTTCAGATCCAACAGGCACATGCATCAACCATTTTTGCGAGTGCAAACAGTGCGATTCGCAAAAATCGTCCGTTTGCGCTTGCAAAAAGTGCCTTTGCGATGCATCAAGGTTCAAGGAACTTGCAATTTGAGAATTCGCAATTATTTGCAATTTCTCAAATTGCGATTGCATTTAAGGAATCCCAATTTGCGATTCCTTAAATGCAATGCAAGAACCACTTTAGAATATCGATTTCACTATTAGGGGGCGAAAAGTACCAATGAGCTCGCAGCTGTTCCTGTTTTCTGTGACTTTGGTTGCCTTGCCATTGCCTGCTGCTCCGTGAAGCTAAGGAGAAAGGCTGCATTTTCCTTGACCGCGTCGGAGGCTGTTTGACAGGGGCCGGGACTGCGAGACCCAGGGTTCAGCGCGTGAAGACCGGAGCGCACCTGGAGTCTCTTCCCGCCCCTGCTCCGCCTTGCTTAGCTGCCTGCTCCACCTTGATTGGCTGCCTGCACTACTTACAGCTCGCGGCCCCCGCTCCGCGGGTGCCGCTCGCAGCTGTTCCTGTTTTCTGTGACTTTGGTTGCCTTGCCATTGCCTGCTGCTCCGTGAAGCGAAGGAGAAAGGCTGCATTTTCCTTGACCACGTCGGAGGCTGTTTGACAGGGGCCGGGACTGCGAGACCCAGGGTTCAGCGCGTGAAGACCGGAGCGCACCTGGAGTCTCTTCCCGCCCCTGCTCCGCCTTGCTTAGCTGCCTGCTCCACCTTGATTGGCTGCCTGCACTACTTACAGCTCGCGGCCCCCGCTCCGCGGGAGCCGCTCGCAGCTGTTCCTGTTTTCTGTGACTTTGGTTGCCTTGCCATTGCCTGCTGCTCCGTGAAGCTAAGGAGAAAGGCTGCATTTTCCTTGACCGCGTCGGAGGCTGTTTGACAGGGGCCGGGACTGCGAGACCCAGGGTTCAGCGCGTGAAGACCGGAGCGCACCTGGAGTCTCTTCCCGCCCCCTGCTCCTCCTATTTATGACACACCCTCCACGCTAAGCGGGACGCTTGCGGGACGCCGGGCTAAGCCCGGGCAAAGGGCGGGCCCTCTGTGGCCCTCAGTGGCCGAGGTAGGCTGGGCTGGGCCCGGTTATTTTCTTTGACAGTGTTCCTAAATTTTCTCTCCTTTTGCCTGTGGGAAATACGCCTGACTGTTTGAGGAAGAAACCATCTACTGAAACTGTTCTGTAGCTTCCTCGGACTCTATTGTCGGACAGTCATTGTTGCATCTCCAGGACTATATTTCTTTTTTATTTAGGAGTATCGTATTACTTTTGCTTTCACTCATCCGGAGGAAAATCACTTTTATTATATAATTTTGTGTATAAAACTTTTTCTAGAATATGTCTAAGAAACTGCGCTCGGGAAGGGAAGTGGGAGGTATACCTGGTGCAAATAAAGATATTATTCGCACAAGAAATAAATCTGTAAATAACCCCCCGTTGAAGGGTCAATGCCAACTCTTCAAGCTTTGGGATTTGCCCTCCCCTAAGAACGCTAATTTACCTACTAAAAAAGTCCCCTGTGCCACGGACCAGGGGGTCCATATTCAAGCTATTACATACCCGCTGTCCCCTCTTGTGCAGCCTGTATTACAACAGTCTGTGCCAGTGGTGTCCCCTCCCCGTGTCCTCTCGGAAGGGAGTACTGAGAGGGAACCTGAGAGGGAACTTACGATTCTACCATCTGAGTCTCAAACCCCGCTGAAGGATAGGTTGGGTGGTGATTTGTCATCACTATCCATTGACCTTGAACTTTGCGGCCGTTATGTAAATACAGCGAAAGTGGAGTCTCTGGCCCCTATCAAACCTTCGGGGGGTGCTACCCCATCTGGTCTAATGCTGTATAGTAGTACCCCCTCGTTGAATGGTCAGGACATGTCCGATTTGTTAGACGCTTCTGGGCCCCCGGGTCTTAACTTATCTGGTATCTGCCGTCCAGTCGAAGCATGTGAAAAACCTATTTCTGAATCAATGATTGCTCTGGAACAATTACTAGCCTCTATTTTATCTCTCTTGGGGAAATTTGTTGGCAATTCGGATTGTATCTTGGATTCCGTTACCCAAATATTGAAGTCCTTGTTACAAAAGTCACCTGATATGAGGAGTGTCCCCCCCCCCATGACCGAACATAGCCTGCCAATGAGGGAAATAAATGTGACATCAGTAGATTCTGATAAGAAAGCTGGGACATCGGTTTTGATTTCACACACTGTAGCTATCCCCTTAACTGCAGTGCCCAATTGTATTAATAACTCAGTTTTTGAGATTGTGGAGGAAGATAAATCCATATCTGGCCCCAAAGTGGCTCAAGACCTATTTCCCATCTTCATGTCTGAAAATAAAAAAGAACCTATTGATGATAAACATGAGGTAAAGGTAAAAAACGGTAAACTCAGAAACAATAAGGGGAATAAAAGGAAACCAACTAGAAAATACAGGAAGAAAAGGCAGCGTCGGATAATTTTTCAAAATTCTTTGACTACACTGGAGAATGAAGTGATCTTCTTGGATCCTTCTTCCATATCCGTAAAGGCGGATGTTGATATTGAAGTGAACTCTCCCATTTCTACTCTTTTAAAGGTAGAAAGTGAACTGTGTCCGCCAATAACCCTGGAAGCTATTCCACAAATGGGGGGTCCCCCTCCAAGTCTCTCTCTACCGACAGCGACTGGAGTCCCAATTCAATTTCCATCTGGGTCTCTTAACCCTTTGGCCTCTCCTTTCTTTGTAGCTTCAGAGATTGGAGACCGCCATCTCCCGGACCGCCCTTTAACAACTCTAAAAGCCCCAGTGGATACTCTTGTGTTAGACTTCTTACCTCTATTTGATGTTGACTTGCCCTTAAACAGAGCTTGGCTCCTTAAGCGTTTCAGTGAGATAGAAAGTCTCCATCATATTCAAACTAGGGACATTGAGTTAGTCTCCCTGTTTGGTGAAGTCAAGGTAACAAGTATAAGGGTTAAATTTTATTCACCTATTATTGTAAATTTGATATTGCAACAAGCTGAGAATTTTCAACGTACTGGTATTGATATTCTCCCGATTTTCAACCTTGGTAACATAAACCTGTCTTCTGGGGAGGTATTTAGAAGGGAGGAGCAAAATGGGGTAGCCTCTCCTCTTAGAGACCTGAAGATTTGGGTATCTAAGGGAAAACGCTCGGTTTCCCAAGTGAAGCCACTTCCGCTGACTCAGAATTCCTCTTTTACAGAGGATAATAATCGGTGGAACTGGCTGCATAGTGCCTTATCCACAAAAACAAAAGATAATCCCAGATTGTTTCAGCATCTTTAACACCTCACTAAATATTATTTCCTGGAACGCGGCAGGGATACACAGTAGCCCAGAGAAATTTGATCTTTTATTTTCTCTAGGAGCTAACGTGATCTGTTTACAGGAAACGTGGTGTATCAATACGCTGAAGGTTTCTAAGGATTATTATGCCTTGGAAGTGCCTGCTGTCCCTTCCAAGAAAGGTCACGCCAGGGGGGGAATCGCTTGTTTACTATCAAATAAATTGCAATGGAGATTCTCCCACTATATTGATCCTAGCAAACTTTTCCATGCTATAACCATTGATAACCTGTTTAATAACGGCATAAAGTCCCCTATTGTAATTTTGAATGTTTATATTCCTCCGGAAGAGTGTTTTAATGTGATATTGAAGCAGTTATTTCGATATATTGATCTAATTAAAAATGTCCCATCCCCTCCGGAAATTATGCTTGTGGGAGACTTGAATTGCAAAATCTCCAATGTTAGTTTGGAACTTTTTAGGAATAAACCTAAGGAAGAGGCATATTTTGTTCCTCAATCACTCTTCCCTGATAAATTAGTGACAAATAAAAGAGGGAAGATTTTGCTAAAAGAACTAGCGGCCGTCGACGGACTTATACTAAATGGGAGATTCCCGTCTGACGTGCCTGCAAAATTTACTCACAAGTCTCCCTTTGGGTCTTCTATCTTAGATTATGCAATCGCAGACTATGGTTTGTTTCCTTTTATTCAGGACCTTAAGATCATACCTACTCCTCTGAGTGACCATAGCATATTGTTTGTAACTATTTCTTTAAATCCTTTGACAATCGCACCTTGGTCTCTACACGGCAGTGACGCTGCCTTCCACGCTTCTTCTGGAAGGTGCTTTTGGAATCCTTCGGCCATTAATGGGGTGCAGGATTTCTTATCCGACACCCTATTAGTTTTAAATGAGTGGCGTGGGAATGAAATAGTTTATTTTGAAGAATTTGTGCGAAATATCACTTCTTATGCTAAAAAAACTTCCAGACCCAGAAATGGGGTAGTGGTCCCTAGCATATTGCGTAGCCTGAACAAGGAAATAAACAAATTAGTCCGTGAACAATATCTAGACAGAGTCATGGAACGTGGAAAAGAAATTTCCAGGCTAAAAAGAAAGAGAAGTAGACTCCAGCTAAAAATAAAAAAGGAACGGGAGGATAAGGTATGGATTAACTTGAGGGAATCTGTCGTTCATGGCAGGATCAGAGAATTTTGGGCAATAATCGGTAAGGGGTGCGGTTCTAGAATAAGCCCATCTCCTATCCCTATAGCGGAAGAGGTATGGACTACCTATATTCGGGATCTTTATGCAGGGAACGGGACGTTAAATGATGATATTGCCATCGGTGCTATTTTAGGTAATGATATTGCCATCGGTGCCACTTCTGTGGGTCTTATTAATTATCCCGCAGAAAAAGAAATTGAGATGGCTATAAAAAACATGCGTGTCTCAGGGACAATGGGCCCTGATGAACTCCCCATGACGGTCCTGAAATCGGATCCTGCAAGGTGGAGCAAAATCCTGTATCCTTTGTATAAAGCCTGTTTTTTGTCTAAAACGGTACCTGCCTCTTGGAGGGAAAGTATCTTGGTCCCTATTTTTAAGAAGGGAACTAGGGATAGTCCCAGTAATTATCGTTTGATTGCTCTCCTCGACTCCATCGGAAAGGTTTTTGCGAAATGTCTTCTAAAATCCCTCTCCGTTTGGGTAAAGGAGAATAATATCTTGCCATCAGAACAGACTGGCTTCCGTAGGGACCACGGTACGTTAGATAACCTCACCGCTCTCCATGTGGTCACAGATAAGTATGTCCAGGTGAGAGGAGGGGTAGTGTATGCCGCCTTTATTGATTTCTCCACAGCGTTCGACAAAGTTGATCGTGGAACGCTGTGGAGAAAATTGGCAGCGCGTGGTCTCCCATCTTATCTGTTGGAGCTGGTGCGGGCTCTACATACAGAGACCTGGTGTAGGGTCCTGTTGGGGGGCGAAATTGGGCTATCTGATACAATCTCAACTTTGAATGGCCTTAAACAAGGCTGCTTATTGGCTCCCCTTTTGTTCTCCCTATATACGGCTGACCTGCCCGCCGCCTTGGCTGCCAGAGAGGGCATCGCCCCGGTGGTAGGGGGGTCCCCTATTTCCTGCCTGATGTATGCCGATGATGTCCTTATCCTTGATTTAACCCCTAAAGGACTAGCAAATCGGCTACATGCTCTTCACACCTTCGCTGTGGTTCATTGCATGAAGATCAATATTACCAAAAGTAAAGTTATGTGTATAGCTGGCAAGAAGAGGTGCCGATCTGTAGATTATGGCTGGTTTATCGGGGATCAAAAACTAGAGGTGGTAAAGTCCTATACTTTTCTAGGGAAAATCATTACGGCTAACCTGAGTGAGAAGCTCCATATAGAGCATTGCTCACGCAAAGCTATTGCCCATGGCAAAGGTTTAAAATCCCTATACCATGCAACGGGGAAACGGCACTTTCCGAGTGTATTGGAAGTGTATAGATCTAAAATCCCCGCAACAATACTGTATGGTATCGAACTCATAGAGGTGAAAAACTGGGACTTTTGCCATAAGATTGAGGGGAAACTTTTAAGATCGCTCTCTTCCTTAAATACTGCGTGCTCTCTGGCCGCCTGTAGGCTCGACTTTGGTCTTAGGAGTAGTTGGGTACAGGGATTATGTGCCCTTGTAAGGTGGGTGGCCTGCCTTGCGAGAGCAGAAGCAGGGACAATGAGAGCTCTCCTCAGAAGTGAATTGTTGGGTAATTTTAATGAGTTTTCTCAACTTGTTTGTAATTTTAGAAAAGCTGTAACCCTTTTAAAATTAGATGAAACTGCTCTTTTTCTGTACTCCCCTTCACAGCTAAAATTGGTTTTAAAAGCAGCTTCATGGGACCTTTGTTTTCAATCAGATAAAAAATACATTTGTGAAAAAAGGAATGTAGATCTTCTCCTTGAATCTTATCTGATGAAACTATCACAACCCTATGTTTCATGGACCCTACCGCATGGTATTCGTAGATTTTGGTTTCTTCTACGCTACGATTTAATACCTTTAAATCGACTGTTATCTAAATGGTATGGCTCCTCCCCTTTGTGCAATTTATGTAAAGCAAATATCCAGGACTGTATGCATGTGTTACTGATTTGCCCTGCGCTTCGTAAATTGCGCTCTAGATGGTTAAAAGCTATCTGTCTTCGCCTTGGCATTGTCACTTTGAATGGCTTTCTTTCTGCACTTTACTGCCCTCCCAATGAAATGTTCTGCTTCCATATTTTTAACTTTTTTAAAGGTTTCCTAGCTATTTATTAATATGTCCCTGGAGATGTTTTGACGTTCCGACTTCTTGTAGTTTTGTTTCATATGTCAGTATTGTATCTAACCTAGGTTTTTTAAATGGTATATGTTTTTTCTTTTCTGTAATGTACTTGCTTTGTGTTGAATTTTGTACATCTTTATGTGGCCCTCTTTGAGAGCCAAAACATAATAAATAAAAATTGAATACCAATGAAGTTTAACTTGATTGTAATTTGCAAAAACTGTGAGAGATGCACACGTGCGCAACATGGGTGCACATCCCTATTTCAGGGGTGCAACAGGGTGTCATTTTGACACCCTTGAAATTGCATGCACAATTTACGAGCACCTATTGGTACTCGCAGATTGCTCATGCAATCTCCCATTCATTCCTATGGGCCTGTAGGCCCATAGGAATGAATGGGGTGCCATTCTTTAATTGCGACTCACAATTAGCGAGTCGCAATTAAGGAATTTGTAGTAATCACTATTTTCTCAGTGATTCCTACATGCATAGGCATTTGCGCTTCCTTATTAGGGAATCCTTATTTTTCCGTTAATAAAGAATCGCAAATTGCATGTTTGATGCATGTGCCTGCAAATTCCTTTGGAAACTCGTAAAACCGTGCTATAGACTTATGTTTTGTATTTGCAAAATGTGATTTTGTCACAAGTAATAGCACATCAGTGAGGTACAGTTCCTGTCCAGTACAACCCCTACTCCTTTCCCTGACTAAAAAAAAAAAAATGGTTTCATTGAAACAATTTTGCACTGAAAATGAAAACAAGCAAACATTCAGCCGTGGTGTGAGGTAAGTGTACCATGCTGTCAAAGGTGAAGCAGTTACCTCGGAAGTTCTGGGTGCCCTCAATAATGGAATATACATATGCTCAATTACTCCGGCTCTCCGCACCAAGTAATTAGAGCTTTACATTCTGTTTTAAAAAACAGAAACTTACTTTTAACGTATTTCTGGAGTCTGTGTTGGGTGGGAATTTCTTTTTAGTTAAATTACATCCGTTATTCTCCGGTCCGCCACAGCTCTTTGGCTGTTTGAGCGGAGAGTGTGCCAGCATCGTACACAAATTCTTATTACCCACTTCTTGGCTGTAGAGTATGCACCACCATTTTGGCAGTTAGCTGTATAGTTGTTTAGAGCACTTAGCTTATGCCAGCAGCATGTATTAAAGGCGCATGCCAGCACAGATGGGCCACTGGTGCACCGAAGTCAAGCCCGTCTGGGCCTGGATGGCGCCAGGGTTTAGGACCCCTACCCATTTCAGGTCAGCCCCCCTGTAAGTACTCCATGGCTGAAATATGGAATTTGGTGTCCACATCATCTAATGTGTCATCCGGTTCTGGATCTCTCAAAGGCGCAGATTAGATGTGACAGTCTGGGTTTTGTACAGTGACTACTCCGGTCGCGAGGTGGTAGGTATGTCACACACTTCAGCCTCTGCTCTCTGCCAATCTAGTTTCATTGAATTGTAGGTCTCTAACTAAACATAAACTAGAGATCAGTGAATTGCTGGAGGAACACCGCCAGATGCTGTCTTCCTGATGAAGACCTGGCTAAACGAGAATTTCCTGCCAGATATTCTGGAAGCCATTCCACAAGGCTTCGCTATTCTGAGACGGGATGGGCAATCTCATAGAGGGGGAGGAATTGCTATTATTTTTAATCAATCATTGCAATGCTCCTTCTGGAAGTGTTCTATTGAGGGGGTGAAGTGGCCCTGTTTTCCTTTGCTCTCACGTAGAATTTTGTAGTTTCAGGAATTCTGCTCTACTGCCCGCCTGAAACGATAGCTAATTTCTGCAACTGTCTTGCAGATGCTCTGCCCCCTCTTGGTTCGCTGCTGCGGCACTTTTCTGGTTGTATTGCATTTTTATATTCATTTTAATGATTCAGCGTGCACAGTAACATCAGACTTGGTTGCAAATCTAGAGGGCCTACAGCTCACCCTGTTGGTCTCTGCCTCTACCCACATACTGGGGAATATTCTAGATCTTATCTTTTTCAATTTGGCCCAGTATATGGCCGGCCCTACTACTCCACTTGTCCTGTCAGACCACTTGGCTATCCCATTCTTGGTTCCTTATTCAAAATCAACTGCAAATCATCCTCTTACCCAGACAGCATGAGTGCGCCAGTGGGCCAAAGTGACCGCTTCCAGCTTTATTAAAGCATTGAATGAAAGCCGATTTAGGGGTCGATTAGGATGGCGGACGGACTTTGTCCGTCTGCCATCCTGTCGTGGCAAGGGACCGTCCGCCATAATGGCGGAGTCCCCTGCGCTGAATTAGGATGCACCCGCCACAGTGGCAGGTCCATCCCGCATTTTTAACATTGCGGTGGGCGGTGCTGAAAGCACAGCCCGACCCAATGCTAAAAATGCATGTTGTGCGTTTCAAAGCAAAACATGACAGGCACCGCGCGGTGCCTGCCATGTTGTACTTTGAATTGCAGGGGGGTACCATAGGCTACTCTCAAACAGCATCAAGTATGTTCTCTGGGATTACTCCCCTAATAAAATTCTTTGATCAGAATTCCTCACGAGAAGTGTTGCTATTGTAAAATCTCTTACGTCCTTGTCCCAAGTCTCAGCATATATCATATGCAGGAGGAGGGCTGTAATACCCTCGCTCAGTTTTTCTCACACACGTTGGCAAAGATCTATGAGTCTTTTGGAGCGGCATCCCGAGAATTTGCATGCCTTCATTCATGGTGTGAACCTACTAAGGATCGCTGAGGGCTTCATAATTTTTAGACTTGTTGAATTTGTGGCGATGTCTGCTGTGCTCAGGCCTCTCATGTCGGGTTCACTGCTTGATCCAGTTTCACCTTCCATCTTGGAATGAGGAGTGGAAGCCGTTTTGCCTTTGGTCCATGAACTATTTAATCATTTCCTGGCATTGGGCTAGGTCCTGAAAAAGTGGAAGCATGCAATGGTAGTTCCTCTGCTTAAAAAGCCAGTGTTGGATCCTTATGATCCGGAAAACTACCGACCTGTTTCATTGCTACCACTTTTCACTAAAGTTACTGAGATCCAGGCCAACCCACAGCTCTCTCTGTTCATCAAGGCTAACCATGTTCTTCATAAGACACAGTCTGGGTTTCCTCTTTCCTATAGGAAGGAGTCGGCCCTGCTGTTAGCCTTGGAATCTATTCACCAAAGTTTGGACACAGGAGACACGCCCGCTCTTTCGCTGCTAAATCTAAGTGCGGCATTTGACATTGTATAGCACAATCTGCTCATTGAACATCTTTGGAGATGCAGTGTCGTCCACATGGTTTTACAGTGTGTTGCCTTCTTTTTACAGGAAAGCACCTTCCAGGAGTGTCAAAAAACACACTTCCCTGAAGTGTTCAATTGACAGAAGAGTCCAACCTTATTTAATATTTACATACTCCCCCTGGCTAAGATCATTGAATGTCATGGGTTCACAGTGATCACTTATGCTGATGATACTCAGCTGCTCATGCCCCTCTCCTAGGATGCTACCAACATGTCTACTTTGCTAAGATAGTGTCTGGAGGGAGTGCCAGCTGACCGAGCAAAATTCCTTAAGGTTGAATGCAGTGAAGACCGAGGTATTGATTCTGGGCAAATAACTTAATATCTGTTCGACTTAATGGCCATTTGGTTTGACCAGAAGCTGTCTTTTGACCGCCAAATCACAGCGTTGGCTGGGAAATACTTCAGAATCCTCAAGACCTTGAAAAAGATTCTGGACCTGCAAAGAAAAATGTGGTCCAGGCACCAATCATCTGGTACTGCAACGTGTTGTACCTGGGGTTGTCACAGTCTCGCATGATGGGACTCCAATACACAATGCGGTGGCTTGTCTGCTACTCAATTACCTGAAACGTATCCCCATGGTATCTTCACTGGCTTAGCTACACTGGCTCCCTGTGAAGCATAGGATCTCCTTCAAAGGCTCTGTGCTACTGCTTTAAAGCTTGACAAACAGTGGCCCTCAGTACATACAGCCTTTCATTTAACCCTGTACCTCTCTGAGGAGTCTCAGATCCTCGGGGGCTAGGGGGATTTGCATCCTGAAAGTTAGAAGAGTACGCCTTGGTGACAGCTCTTTTAGCTTTCTAACTTCGAAACTGTGGAATTCGCTCTCTCTTTATGTCGAACAGGTCTCTTTCTGAACTCCTTTTTACGAAAAAATTGAATACTTGGCTGTTCAGATAGAATGGATCTCTATTTTTGTGAGTGTAATCACATGGGATCTTGGACATCAGCCCTGGGAAAATTTGTTACAAAGTAGCTGTGCTCTTTACTAGCTCCATTTTTATTATTATTAGTAATAAAAATAATAAATGAGGAAAAACAAACACTTCTGTCGTTGAAGGGGAATGGCACAGGCTTCAGCCTGTGCAGGCCTGTGGAACTGATGAGAATGCAGAGTAGGGTGTACAGGAAAATTAAATATCGGGAGGATCACTTGATTGCTCTGCCATAGTTTCTGTTCCTGCCATCTGATGTCACAAGGCTCATGAGTTACCCCACATGTAAGATTTGTAGCTTTACCCAAACTGTATATTTAGTACTTAGATCGTTTCACTTCTTTTGTGTACCAGAGCCTGTCAAACTTGTGGGACACCCCCGCGCCGCACGGCCACCAGCTGCTGCGTGTGCCCCCAGTGCCTGCCTCTGTCTCAGCGCCGGCCTCGCTGCCGCCCTGAGCGATCTCCGTGGTTTCCCCCGTTTTTGCCTCTAATTGTGCTTGTTTTTCCTGAATTTGTGCTTGTTTTTTATTTTTCTTCCCCAGATCGTGTGTCTCTGTATTTTTCACTCGCTCCTTGCCTTAATTTGTGCTTGTTTTCCCTAGATCGTGTGTCTCTGTATTTTTCACTCGCTCCTTGCCTTAATTTGTGCTTGTTTTCCCTAGATCGTGTGTCTCTGTATTTTCCTGCCGCTTTTGCCTGAATTGTGCCTGTTAATTGCCGCTTATCGCCGCGCTCTGCCCCCGCTGCCCGCCACCGCCTTGAGCCCC
This sequence comes from Lissotriton helveticus, assembly GCF_964261635.1. Taxonomy (NCBI): domain Eukaryota; kingdom Metazoa; phylum Chordata; class Amphibia; order Caudata; family Salamandridae; genus Lissotriton; species Lissotriton helveticus. Next base: position 557,946,111 of record NC_136065.1, on the reverse strand, counting down.
GCCCCTTTTCTCTTCTGTTTCCCTCCCCGCTCCCGCCTCCCAGCTGCTCCGCCCACCCGCGCACTTGGCCTTAAATGGCGACCGTGCGACGCAGGTGAGTGTGACCCACTTGTGGGACACCCCCGCGCCGCACGGCCACCAGCTGCTGCGTGTGCCCCCAGTGCCTGCCTCTGTCTCAGCGCCGGCCTCGCTACCGCCCTGAGCGATCTCCGTGGTTTCCCCCGTTTTTGCCTCTAATTGTGCTTGTTTTTCCTGAATTTGTGCTTGTTTTTTATTTTTCTTCCCCAGATCGTGTGTCTCTGTATTTTTCACTCGCTCCTTGCCTTAATTTGTGCTTGTTTTCCCTAGATCGTGTGTCTCTGTATTTTTCACTCGCTCCTTGCCTTAATTTGTGCTTGTTTTCCCTAGATCGTGTGTCTCTGTATTTTCCTGCCGCTTTTGCCTGAATTGTGCCTGTTAATTGCCGCTTATCGCCGCGCTCTGCCCCCGCTTCCCGCCACCGCCTTGAGCCCCGCCCCTTTTCTCTTCTGTTTCCCTCCCCGCTCCCGCCTCCCAGCTGCTCCGCCCACCCGCGCACTTCGCCTTAAATGGCGACCGTGCGGACGCGCAGCGGTCACGCGCAGCGGGCGCGCCGATTGTGCGCCGAAGGCGCGCCAAAGGTAAGCCCGTCTGCGCCCGTCCGCGACCGGATCGCGACCAGCGCCAGGACCCCTGGCCCCCACCGACGGAAGCCGACCCGACGAACCTACGGCGCCGCCGACCTCATCGCACTCAACACCGGCCACATCCCAGGATGTCACCGAGCCGCCCCGAAGCACACCCACGGACCTTTCAGCTGCCACGCCTGCAAGTTCACCTGCATCCGGACCTTCCCTGCACCCGCCAAGCCGAACTCCAGCAGCACCCACCTCAAGTGTATCCTGCTCAACACCCGCTCCGTCCACAGACACGCCGTAGAACTCTGGAACCTGCTCGACACCACCGCCCCCGACGTTGCCTTCATCACCGAGACCTGGATGAACGCCTCCTCAGCCCCAGACATCGCCATCGCCATCCCAGAAGGCTACAAGATCGTCCGGAGGGACCGAGACAACCAGACCGGAGGAGGCATCGCCATCATCCACAGAGACACCATCCGCATCACTACCAACACCGATGACACCCTCACCACCGCTGAACACCTGCACTTCCAGATCCACACCAACCCGAAGACCACCCTCAGAGGCACCCTGATCTACCGACCCCCGGGACCACGCACACGATTCAGCGAGGACATCGCCGACTTCGTCAGCCCGCACGCTCTCCCCTCCGCCGACTACATCCTCCTGGGGGACCTCAACTTCCACCTGGAGAACAACAACGACCGCAACACCATCACCCTGCTCGACAACCTCGACAACCTCGGACTCAAGCAACTGGTGACCACCCCCACCCACCTCGCCGGACACACTCTCGACGCCGTCTTCTCATCCAGCAAAGACGTCACCTTCAGCCACGCAACAGGACTCCACTGGACGGACCACAGCTGCGTCCACTTCACCTTCAGAAGAACGACGATCCACCACCTCCAGCAACAGGTTGCTCGAAGAAGCTGGAACAAGATCACAGCCGACCAGCTCGCCGCTTCCCTGAGCCAGCACCCTCCCGCCAACTCAGCGAACCCCAGCCAGGCCGCCGACAACCTCACGAAATGGATCAACGACTGCGCGGACGAACTCGCCCCTCTGAGAACCCCACCCAGCAGATCCTGCAGCAGAAAAACACCATGGTTCACCGACGAACTCAAGAGCTCCAAGAAGAACTGTCGAGCCCTCGAGAAAGTCTGGAGAAGGGAGCCAACCACGGACAACATGACCACCCTCAAGCTCGCCACCCGGAAACACCACCAACTGATCCGCGCCACCAAGAAAAATGCATACAAGGACCGGCTGGACAACAACGCACACAACTGCAAGGAACTCTTCAACATCGTGAAAGAGCTCTCCAACCCCAGCGCCGGAAACAACGACATCACCCCATCGCAAGACCTCTGCAACTCCCTCGCGTCCTACTTCCACAACAAGATCACGGACATACACAACAGCTTCAACAACCAACCAACGCAAGCCACAACCGCAACGACGCCACCCACCACCACCCTCCGCACCTGGACCCCGATCAGCACCGAAGACACCATCCGCACCATGAACTCCATCCATTCCGGATCTCCGACTGACCCCTGCCCTCACCACATCTTCAACAAGGCCGACGCTGTCCTCGCACCCCACCTGCGGGACATCATCAACACCTCCTTCGACTCCGCCACCTTCCCTGAGAGCTGGAAGCACGCCGAACTCAGCGCTCTCCTCAAGAAACCTACAGCAAACCCCACCGACCTCAAGAACTACCGTCCCATCTCGCTCCTCCCGTTCCCGGCCAAAGTCATCGAGAAGACCGTCAACAAACAGCTGGCCGCCTTCCTCGAGACGAATGGATCCCTCGACCCCTCACAGTCCGGCTTCCGAGCGAACCACAGCACCGAGACCGCCCTCATCGCCGCCACCGACGACCTTCGAACCCTGATGGACAACGGAGAAACAGCGGCCCTCATCCTCCTGGACCTCTCCGCGGCTTTCGACACGGTCTGCCACCGCACCCTAGTACAGCGCCTCAGCAACATCGGAATCCAGGAGAAGGCACTGGAATGGATCACCTCCTTCCTCGACGGAAGAACACAAAGAGTCCGCCTACCACCGTACAAGTCAGAGGCCACCAAAGTCATCTGCGGCGTCCCTCAAGGATCCTCACTGAGCCCCACCCTCTTCAACGTCTACATGAGCCCCCTCGCGGCCATCGTACGCAAACACAACCTGAACATCATCTCCTACGCCGACGACACCCAGCTGATCCTCTCCCTGACCAACGACCCCGACACCGCCAGAGCCAACCTGCACGAAGGGATGAGAGACGTAGCCGAATGGATGACGACCAGCCGCCTGAAACTGAACTCAGACAAGACGGAGGTCCTCATCCTGGGCTCCACGCCCTCCGCCTGGGACGACTCCTGGTGGCCCCCCGCCCTGGGCACCGCACCCAAACCGACGGACCACGCACGCAACCTGGGCTTCATACTGGACTCCTCCCTCTCCATGACCAGACAAGTCAACGCCGTCTCCTCGTCATGCTTCAACATCCTGCGCATGCTACGTAAGATCTTCCGGTGGATCCCCACCGAGACGAGGAAGACGGTCACCCAGGCCCTCGTCACCAGCCGACTGGACTACGGCAACGCCCTCTACGCCGGAACCACCGCCAAACTCCAGAAGAGACTCCAGCGGATCCAGAACGCCTCGGCGAGACTCATCCTCGACATCCCCCGTCGCAGCCACATCTCCGGACACCTGAGAGATCTGCACTGGCTCCCGGTCAACAAGAGAATCACCTTCCGGCTCCTCACCCACGCGCACAAAGCCCTACACGACCAAGGCCCAAGCTACCTCAACAACCGGATCAACTTCTACACTCCCAAGCGCCTCCTCAGATCAACCAACCACGCCCTCGCCGCCGTCCCCCGCATCCGAAGAGCGACAACAGGAGGAAGATCCTTCTCCTACCTGGCCGCCAAGACCTGGAACTCACTTCCGACCAATCTGCGCCTGACCCAAGACCACCTCTCCTTCAGGAAGAAGCTCAAGACCTGGCTGTTCGAGCAGTAGCGGCACCCCCCCCCCCTCCCAGCGCCTTGAGACCCTACGGGTGAGTAGTGCGCTCTACAAATGACCTGATTGATTGATTGATTGATTGAAACATGCATGGCCCCAGGTGGGCTGTCACTGATCCATGTCATGAAATAACTAACCACTCTTAAGTCAGCAGTGTTGGGGTGGAGCAGTCTGTGTTGCAGCTGTAGGATAATTTCTGAAAACATGTTGCAAGGTTATCCTTCGTTTCTCATTTTAGTCAGCTAGCATGGTGTAGGTGTCCATGTCTATTTTAAATGAACCTGTTGCTTTATTATTTAGTTGTTATCAAGTTTGGTAAATTCCAACAACTTCAAAATGATATCCTAATCTGCCAAATATATCTAGCCACCTTGGCCTAATGGAAGCCATACTTTAACTAAGGTAATTTCACACAACTACCTCACCCACTTTAAATGACATCTGTGATCACATCTGAAAGAGAACACACACAATCGACAGGACTGGGCAATGAAATGGCTGCACTTCTTGTATGTTTGTTAGTAAATTGAGCAAGCCACACTTGGTTCTTACAAATGTCTGTGTCTGTTATGTGTTCTTGGAATAGCCAAAGTTGCTGGATGTCTACTTGGCTGATCTCATTAGTAGTCTACTGAGGTGGGAGATCAGGGAAGTCTCTGAAGAATTTGGTTATGGTTATATCATATATATAGTTGTGTTCCCTCTTTCTTTACCTGGTGAAATCTGTCTTTAAATGTTCATGTCGGGTAGTCCTGTAGTGAGAGTACTTGAAGATATGGCGGTGACTGGAATAAAGCATTAGTTTCAGCATGATGAGTATGGACCTTTAATCTTTTAACACTGTTAATGAGTATGGGATTTCAGGAAAGATTGTAATCTCTCTGACCGAAGAGATTGTGTGTAAGCCGCAATCTCTATGGTCAGAGAGATTCCCTCCTGGTGGAGGAAAAGATAAGATGATGATGCTATCAACTACCAGTACGTCAGTGGCGTAAACATACTGCTGACCAAAAGTAGTTGTTGAGGGTCCCGTAGATATTTCCTCAGGGATCTCCCCAGAACATATGATCCCACTCTCCTTTGATATTTTTGCTACACGCGATCGAAAGCAGAGTGGAGGTCATAAACGTTTGCTTCTCCCTCCCCCCTTTGATATTTACAATAAGCAAGAGTATCAACATGATTGAGCAACCTGAAGAAGAAGAATTTTTTTTTCAAATACTTAAAAGTGATGATGTAGTAAAAATATATTTTTGTCACATTATGTTGGATGGAAAAAATGTCACAGTTTTTGCTCATTCGTGTTCTCCCTTCAAGTTATTTAACCATCAAACCTTTTCTTACTTATTTAGTGTTGATGAGTATTGGTTTGATCATCCAGATATCACACCAATGGGATACAGTGATAACCCAATACTTCTAGAGGGGATAGTTAAAATGAGAATTTAATTCAAAGGGAGTTCTGTGGTGGGTACAGTTTATGTATCTGCTAAGGTATGGACCAGAGACAGAACGTGGAATCAGACTGAGCACAACTGAAATTCCCCATGAAATGTTCGTAAATGAAATGTTCGTACTTTCTCCATGCTACACAGAGTCAGCAGTGTAGGCCTCAATGTACATTATGTGGTGGTCAGACATGAAGTGCTGACAGAATGATTAAGTTGTTCTCCTGATAAGTCTACACCTGGCTGACTCTTCCCCATCATACAACAGTTCAGAAAAGATTTAAATTGGTATTTTCCCACAATATCAACATACCTGAATGGCTCTGAGATTTTATAATGGATAAAATGTGGAACTTGAACCTTGTGTATACATAATTTCTTTCTGGTCCTAGATACTTCCTTCCTCCTCTCTGCATTACTGCCTGCTGGTATAATCCTTCCCTTTTTCCTACCAGCTCTGTGTCCAACTTCCATTAAGAAGAAGGATGTGTTGTATCTTATTTACAGGTTTGTTTTCTCTTCCTTCACCTGGAACCACCCCTTCCCATGGTACATGCTTTAGAATGTTTGTCAGGCAGTAGTAATGCGAGAGGACTTGGGTATGCCATTGACTGTAAGAAAGCATTCATTTAAACATGATAAATGTGGAATTTTCCTCTTTTTATCAGTTCCCCCATCCGTCTTGGACTTCGGAATGCAAAGCCCGCTCACAGAATGATGACCCTACTAGACATGTGAACTTCATTACAAAGAAATAAAAGTGGGTTTTACATCTTTGGGATTTCCTTTTTAAATGTTGGGTTAGTCGCCCACCAACAGGTTCATCTATCCTCTTTGACAACCCATTACTTAAACAGCTGCTGATTGAAAACTTGCTTGGAACATGGAAAAAGATAATGAAGCCTGTGTGATGCAAGTACCCCTTCTGGTCCATGCCAATGGACGGTTAGAAGTCTCCTTGTCCTTATACCAGAGTTGAACCTCATACCCTGTTCTCTTGATTATGTTCAGCCAGTTATCTAACCTAGCTCATCGGATTAGGTGGACAATCCACCCCTGATGGCCGCTCTCAGCCTGCTAGTGACAGTTACGTATGGAACTCTTGGCAAAGATCAAACTGGTCTTGTGAAGCCATAAGACTCAATCTGTATCCAAAGAATTTCATGCTGACCTGGAAAGGACAGAGCAGACATTCACAGTGCCTACCTCAGGCCTTTTTCCAAGAAGGTGAAGCACTGTTAAACTCACCTTCTATTTAGTCTAATTGCTGCAGCATTAACCACTTCCGTGCTGATGACGGAACCGCTCCGTCATCAGCCGCAGTGGCGCTGTGCTGATGACGGAGCGGTTCCGTCATGGCCCGCCCGACGTGCCTGCGCGGCGCTAATTTCGTGCCTGTGCGGCGCGTTCTATTGAGCGGGCGGGGCCATGACGGAATCGCTCCGTCATGAGCACAGCTCAACCGAGGCTGGTGATGGAGCGGTTCCGTCACCAGCATGGGCATGCCGCGCGCCCCCCCCGCCCCCTTAGCGCTGCGGCGGAATAGCCGCCGCAGCGAAGGTGTTAAAAAAACTCTTTGGAAATTCCTGCCAGAGGAGAAGCATGTATCAAACCAACTTTAATTGCTGTTAAACTACCCCACAGGCAAGTGAGTAACATTCCTAGCTAGTTGTACTCACTTGCTGAACAGTCTCGGTGCACTGCTGTCGTTTTCTCCCATTTCCAAGTTTGCACCCCTTTCTATCATTTTTGTTTTTGTGGTAGCATAGGCATAACGTATGATCCTATTCTTTTGCTTGTGGAAGTATTTTGCTACGTTTTGTTTTATTTAAATAAACGTGGTTGAACATTTTGTTATTAAGTTCTTCGTTGTATTGTTTGGTTCTGCTATTAAAACTAACATCACAATTAGATATTGGTGCATTCCTGGTCATAGTGCAAAGTGTGAGCTGTAAGTAGCACATTGTTTATTGGTACAACAAGGCCTAACCTGCTGCAAGCGGAAGCCCAGTTGTTCTTGACCAGCTTACCTTAGCTATCACTGCAACTTGTTGGGTCACAACATGTTTCAAACATGTGGAAGTTGCTACTCGGAGTGTTTTTAATTTCTGTGTCTTATGCTCGCCCTATGAATCCTAGATCTAATACAAAAACTTATCACTGTGAAAACTTTGATATTTGCCTTTTCGTGTTGCTTAATATGAATATTTTACGGACAGGCTAAGGTGGGAAATGTGAACTAAACACAGGGAAAGTGACTTGTGCATTTCTCTGAAATTGTTGTCAGTTCTATTTTAATTTGCTCTCTGTTGATTTAATTTGGTATTGTTTTGTGAAATACATAGCACTGGTCCGCATTATTTAAAGAAACATTTACTACTCGTTACAAAGAGTATTTTTTGCTAACCTTTGCAGAACTCGCACAAAGTGGAACTCCTTAAGAAAGTGGAGCAGCAGCGATTGGTGGAGGAAGAGCGGAAGAGAATTGCACAAATAAGACAACTGCAAATCGAATCCCAGCAGTTTGACTACTTTGAAGATCAGCTTAGGAGGCAAGACTTAGCCCGAGATCTGACGAAACCGAACGAAAATGTCAAGGTGTCTGAGCAGACTGATGGAAGCATGTTGTCTTGTATTTCCGCCACTAAAAACGGCAGCTTGTCTAAGGTGTTCTCAGATAAGGCCCATAAGGGTGACGCAGCTGTGTGTGCTGGCCAGTCTCCCCCAGTAAGCAGGGCCTTAAAGCCAGCAGCCACTCTCAGTGCTGTTCAGAGTAAGTGCCTGGTTCCGTGCAATGCCCTGTGCAATGCCCTGGTGTCTTCCTTAAAAGCTTATTAATGGAATTGCATGCACATTTCTTCCTTTGTTCTGTGAGTTTCTAAATGGATTCAGTTGTATTAGATTAGACTTTGTATCCAATTAAAGTTGCCATCTGGCAATACTTAACTCCTTTTTTACCAGCATAGAAAATGCAGTTTTCCTTGGAACACTTCTTATTTTCTGTGTTAGTGACTATAAAGTGATATGGAAAACCAAGTAGAATTGTCTCATGTTGAGATGGGATCTCTCCCTGGACTTACAACGTACAGGGTATGCTATATATAGTGCCTTGTGATAAGGTCGAGCTATTATTTATAGTCGTAGCTGTTGTAAGAGGTGTCTCTGGCCCCAATGTGAGGATTTAGAGCCTTCAAAACGTTTAGAAACAGCGCTATGAGGCAATAAATGGATTTTCACAACATCACAACATGATTATCAACCATTAGTTTGAATGTTGTGGTTTGTATATTATCAGCAGAGACGAAAACAGCCCTACTGATCCATTTCACATATTGCTAGTGATGTATTGTTGTTATTATATGAGACTAATGTGCTTCCAAATTCTTTACATCTGTAGTTCATAGAATGTATCTCGTTTCAATAAATAGAAGAATATAATCTATAGGTAGGCTGCTATTCCTGTCTTATTACAGGATTTTAAATCACTGCTGTTTCTGCAGCAAGAACAGTTCAAACGTGTACTAAATGTGGTTCGTATCCAACCATGCACTATGGTTTTATGTTGGTCTAGATTTCTACTAAGGATGGCTGTTGACATGATAATCTTCAATGCAAAAAGGTCATGCTGTTTGCAAGTTTCCCCAGAGTCCCATAGTGAATATATCATTCACAAACCATGAAGGCAAATTGGAAGAAACATGTCGATGGGTGTAGATGGTAGAATACTTCTCTCTGTATAACAAAACCACATTTTCCTTTTTGGCTGCAGAAATCGGACGAAGTTAACCGAGTTAAATACTTAGGTACATTCATAATGTTTTCTTCTCTGACTTTAGTCCACTAATAGTCTCCAATAGTGACCTCTAGGAACACATTTGGTCTTTACTTTCCAAACGTGCTGATGTTTATGCAACTAAGATATGGCATAACGTGCATCTGTAAAGTGCACGTTCACCCAGAAGGGTATCTTAGTGCTGAATAACATATGTTTATTGTTACCCAACTAAATGGTACTCATGTTATCGACCTCAGAAGAATGGAAGGCTAAGTGGACCCGCCGGGATTTGAACTTGTAACGTTATGGTCAAACACAGGCCCCTACATTGGACACATTTGTCCACTAAGCCACCAGAGCCAGTACCTTACTATGATAAGGTCGCTATGGAGCTGTGATGAGATTGAAGTTGGGGTTTTATCACCAAACACTAGCTTCCTATACACCCACACCCAGCCAATAATACATTGAGGAAAGACATAGTAACTTTAATGTACCATTATACTTATTTTGGTAACTTGTCTAAGCCCATGGCTGCTTCCAGAAAGTGTTAGTTGCAGATAGAGAAAAAAGTTACAAAATGGAAAACCAATGTATAATAAACAACGGGATGTCTAGATAAATAGAATTCTGCATGTTATAGGATTTCATTAACCTCTCTAAGCATCAAGACTTGCCACACATTTTGGAACTGACTAACAATAGAAACAAATTTCGCCCAGGACTTCACCAATAAAGTCTTACAGCAAAGATCTACTCTGAAGACTCATTAATGTGAATGATATTAGAAAAATGCTAAAATAAGAAATTGTGTTTGTCAGGGCCTTTGCCTATATGTCCCAAGGCCAGGCAGGACCTGGCCAAGAAGAGATTTGGCAGGTGTGGTGGGGAGATTTGGACATTAAAAATGATACCTTTACAAAGTTTATGGAGCTCAGTTCCATCAACTGATTGCAATCCGAAGACTTCAGTTAAAGTTCTAAGGAAGGCGAAAATGTTCAAAGTGGAGCAAGACAACCAAAAGCCTCAACGATGGCTCCTTTCGCCTTAAGTGATAGTCTCCTGGCACGTGGGATCTCTAAATAGGGCGGATGGTCCTCTTCCAGGAAAGCAGAGACTGTGGTCTCTGCGACACTGGAGGTCTGTCCGCCAGCGTGTAAATGACCCGCTCTTGACCATGTGGAGTTGCCAATCAGTAAGAGCAGTCAGTGCTAACTCAACATGTCTGTTTTTCTGGCATAGCTCTTTCAGTTTTTTCGTTCAGAGCTTATAATAGCAATAGATCTAACAACCGTTGCTCTGAAATGTTATGTTACGTTAGGGGGTTTTGTAGAACGTGCTAATACCAGTAAATCATCTTGGTGCTAGTGTCCCAGAAAACGGAGCACACTGAGAATAAAAAAATGGTGAGAGAAGCAATAGACCTATTCACATCATCTCAGCAGAGAGCTGGGTTTGACACCCTGGAGGTGCCAGGCATTATTTTTTAATGTTCGTTCTTGCCTTCAAGCTAATGAGATGATTTCCCGCATTAGTGCAGATGTAGATCAGTGTTTTGGGGGATGGTCCCACCGGATAAAACTGAAACAAATAGCATAGATAATATCTGAATGCTTTCTTTGGCAGAAATCAAGCTGCTTTGCAGAAGAAACTACCACAAAGCAGTTAAAAAACAAACAGGCTTAACGTATCACTAAGGGCATATCATTTTAACCTCTACAAGGACATGACCAACCCAAAAGCCTTGAAAGACATCCTTTTTGCAAAACAACAATGCTGTGTATTGTTAATTAAATCCTAAATTATAAAAATTCTTGACCTCATGTGTACCAACCTTTCACCACCTATTTATCTTCCTGTGACTCCATCCTTAGTTCATTTTTCCCTACCTTATTTCACCCAATGACTAAAGAGGATGTAGCAAGGATGTTCCAAGGGATACAACCTTTGAGCATGCCTGCAGAACCATGTGCAGTGGTGTGTATGTGGACATTCTTCCTATCTCTTGAGGTATATCTCCAACTGCGATCAACTCAGTCATATCAGGACCATTGAAGCATGCTACAATCATACCTTAACTAAATAAATCCTCCAATGACCCAAAATTCCTTACCAACTAATGACTAATTTCTAATTCCCTCGCCACCGCAAGAACATAGAAATGAAGGATACAAAATTACTTCAGTAACACATTATAATAAAACTGATGCTTCATTTGCACCAGTCTCGGTTCAGGCCAGCTAGAATGACTGACACTAACTAACATCAGGGAAAAGCTTATCTTGTCCTTTGAATGGAACAAAAATGCAGCTCTAATATCCCTTTTACATCTGCTCTTCAATATTTACACATTCTGGCTGGCACAATAGAAATTTATATTCAACATCGGCTAAGCTTACCTTTCAATTAGGCCTGGGCATAGTACGCAGAGTTCCATAAGCGGCGGAGTGCATTAGGTTGCGCGGTTCATGCTGATTTTTAGCAGATGTGTCCCACGAACTGCACCATGCGCAGCTCAAGAGGGCGCTGTTTCTTCCTGCCGCTCGTGTAGATGTTCTACTTGAGCAACAGCTTCCTCAATGCGAACGGAAGGTTTCTCAATGCGAGTGGTATCAGCCATCCAAGGCTGTCCGTGTTGAGAAATCTCACTGGGAGGTGGTCTGCAGTAAGATTTTCCTCACTCGCCAACCTAATGTTGGTGAGCGTGAGTGATGAAAAGACTTTGCTCTGACTTTTTGGGAACTCCATGCATTATGTGTAGTGGGTTAAACTCAGCAAAATATGCGAGCAGAGCTGAATTTCACGCCCAGACCTACTATCAATGAAACTTAACACAGAACAATTGCAGAGACCCTGTTGTGGAGCAAACCGAACCCAGGCCAGAACCAACGTACAACTTTTTCGGGAAACACCTGAAAGCTGACTTTTTCCATCATTAATGCAATTCGCTTCAATTGGTCAGAGCAGTGACTGAGGAATGTTCGACTGGGACCTGTCCTTTACTAATGAGACTCTTATCTTCCCTCGTTTATGTAGTTCCTCTAGCGCTTTGAGGCACCTGGAAGGAGATAGGTAGATCTCTATAGGCAGGATGCATAAATAAATTAGGTACCAAAAATGGCCTTAATCTAATTATGGATATGCTTTAGAAAGGAGTGGAGGCGTTTTAATGCAATGAATGAATGGATCAATGTTTTATTTTTAAAACATCCCTAGTGATACTAATCAGAATGGTAAATAATACATATGAATGGAGGGAGTGTGCATGTGCTGCTATTCCTTACTACAGAAAAACAATGCTTTTCTTCTGGGATCAGAACCCAGGAATGCTATTTCCGTACAATAAGAATGAATGTTTTTCAGTTTAATTAATATGATGTATTGATTGAGAAGCTATTTTCTTTTAACACACACAGAATATAGCAAAATAAATGATTAAAATTCATTTTAGAAATATATTGCCAATGAAGTGATTCCTTTTTTTAAACTGCTTCCATAGTGATATGGACACAGAAAAAAAACGTTCTCTCATTTTGCATCATACTCACCATTAACCCTACTCTCACTCTCACTCTTAGTTCCTGAACTCCAATTCCTTAGCTTGCTTTTACCATATTGTCACCTTCACCTCCTTGCGGAGGCAATGTGCCATCTCTGTTTCATACCAGTTCCGTGGTTTTTTGGTATCTGTAATAGCAACAAAAGAACACAAAGCTTAGTACCTTTATCTGTTCTGGTCAGTGAACAAATATGAATACAAAGCCCTATAGTGAGTGGTCTTCATATTGATTTGGGTCTAGAAGGGAACAGAGGAAGTTACGTACACCACATCCAAAGCGACCACCATTCGAGAAAGTCTAGTTCTTGATCCTTCTCCAAACATAATTTGATGCGACAGTAAGGGAGTGGACTTTGAGGAAAGTCTTTTATTTTGGTAACATTTCATGCATAAACATCTAAAGTTGTTAAATGGCCTACACGTTGCGAAGCATATTTTAACACAGACACCTTTATTATTCATTACTAGCTCAAATGGTCGAAGGGCTCCGAAGTGTAGTCTTACCAAGAGACCTTATGCACAAGTTTCTGCTGCTAGCAGATGCCAATACAGCACGGGGAATCGAGACCTGCGGAATCCTCTGTGGGAAACTGGTAAGAGTTGAACTTTTGTTTCTTTCATGTGAAATCTGTATTGTGTTGAGTTTATGCTGTCTTGAGCAGATAGAAAATCCATGAGTTATTTACATGTATCGGTGAAAAGAGCCATATACTGCACCTATGTTCTTATTGTTGTTATTATTGAATAATTGAAAGGATCTCTCAGTTTAATTGTTATCTAGATTTCATTTTAATTTGGGCATTTCAAAATGCTGCTCTTCACAGTTCTGTCATTTCAATGGTACATAAAGTAAACCAAACTAAAAAGCAGGGACACAATTGGTTACACTGTTTTAATCTAAAAGTAACTGTGATACATGCGTTATGTGCACTGCCTATTTGTGTGCAGCAAAGGACCTCATTTTATTTATATAGGCTAGAAAGGTTGTTTATAGCTGACCATTTCACAATACAAATACCATTCGGGCTAACTGTGCTCACTATGTAGCAAACCATTTCAATATTATTTGAGCTTTATTGTGCTAATCCTTTTCAATTAGTTGCCCATTTGTTGACAAGTAGGTAGTAGGAGCTTCTAATAACCTAACTAATATAGTTTCCTAAACCAGATGAGGGTGCTTTTGCTGTAACGCCACTGGGCTCATTTAATTTTGATAATCATCTTTCCCTGACACTTTATCTCCGAGTCATTTACTTGGTCCTCTGATGGATCTTGAACCGTGCCAAGAGGGATTGGTCCTAGGGGATCCAATCCAGTTATCCAGTGTGTACCAGGATTTGGATAACCGACTTACAAGCTCGTAATATGATTCATATATATTACTCTGAATACTACACTATGCAGGTACAGAATTATTACTGCTGGACCAAACCTCCTGAAAAACTTTAAATGAGCTAGGATCATACAAACTAGTAACTTTGTTAAAGCAATAGTAACATTAGGATCTGTTGACTAGAAACTTCTCTATCAGAGTTTCAATGCCTCTTTAACACTATGTAAATGCACAATCAATTATTGGAGGCCAGACATAGAGAGACAGAAACAGGCTTTTAAATGGTTGCAATTTATCAGCAAATTTAGGAAGTAAATACATCAACCTCAAACATTTAAATTTAAGAGTATAGAATAATCAGATTTCTCGTTCTCTGTCCATGAATTTCCAGATTTCTAGAAGAAGAGTTCAGGAAAGGTTATGGATCATATCTGCCCAAAGATTCTTTCCCATGGGGGAAAGAAGTCTGAGAATAGCACACACAGCATCTGTGCTAGCCAGGAGAGTCTACAAGACAAAGAGTTGTCTCCCAGTCTGATAGGAATCAATCCTCATGGGAAAGGTGGCAAAAAGAATGTGTCTAAACGAATGGCAAAGAGGATGTGTAGGAAGTGTGTTGTCTGATCATCAATCTAATGGATAATATATTTTCCCATTTCCGGGGTGGCACCTCCTGGGACACCTCATCAGATCACACCACTCAGTCCATTCGTATAGGATGTTTGTAAAGCAGCGTAAAGAAGACACAATTTTATAGGAAAAAGGAAGAAATCATCACTTAAGCTGTTGAATTATACAAAATGTATTCTTACGAACAATCCGTTTTAAGTAAAGTCACATGAGTGAGATGGAAAGAAACTTTTCTCATGTCACATGTTCCCGTTGTATCAATTTAGTTGCGAATAGTCCTGGTATGTGCAGGGGAACTTGTATTCGGAAACACAGTTTCATTCTACACTGCAAATGTATGAGACCTTATGAGAACCGATTCGAGCACGAGAAAGAAAATGCAAGCCTAAGTGAATTCTAGTTCATGAAATATATGATATAAATTGATGAGAATACATGTTTCATTCTAAAGTTTCTGAAGCTCTATGTACTTTGAAATCTATGTAATTTATAAAGCATTTTAATTCCATTGCAATTTGCACATGTAACTATGGCACTTTTCTGCATTTCGAAGGTACCAACATATAGAATAATTTCAAAGTGTAAGTCAACAAAATCGTTTCTGGTAATTCTCAGTACATTCTCTGAAAGTTTCAGTGAAATTAGAATTAGCATTTACGTGCAGCACCATTTCATGTTGTCGGTTGGTGCACACTTTAACATGAGCAAAGAATAGTATTAAAACAACTCTTCAATAATCCATCATAAAGTTATGTAACTTACATTTAGTTCTATTAATTCTTCACATATATATATATATATATATATCTCATTATCCAAAGAAGACTGGTTAATAAAACTTCCACATGTGAGTCATCACTTTCACATTTCTATTTCACGTAAAAAGAATATCATGGAATCTTAGTTAGCACAAACCTATGCTATTCAAACGAGCAATTTCCATCTCGTCTAATCTTTTCTGCATGCTTTTATGATGCAACAACTACATTTTTTATGACCTATTTCTCAAGACTCTTCAACGTAAAATGAGTACATAGTGTTCATGTTTGTCCTTTTTATTTAAAAGATGTCAACATTTGGTTTCATGTGTCAAGTAGGGATTCAGCAGTTTATCTGGTACATCACTTTTTCACTTATGTTCTCATTTCTAGAGCACTCTGGAAACGATTGATTATAGTTTCTAAATGGAGTTGTTCCAGTTTTTAGCACAGGGGTGAACAGTATTAGTTTTTAATATTATTTATGGCATAACATTTTTTAAGAAACTGAAGTTTCATCTACAATCTGTTTAAACCTAGAAATGAAAACAGTTTTATTTTTTTATTCATCTGTATGTTTGCTGTGCATTTGCAGTTTAAATTCGATACATTAATATATACCTTCAATAGATCTCCAGTACCATCCCCCATCGTAAAACAGTGCAACTGTATACTTCACCCCTGTAAAAAATAAAATGTGTGGTATCTTTTTCCAGTTTTGATCTTCAAGGCATGACCCACTTCGACCACCGATACACAATTTGACATATGATGAGGTGAAGGGAGCGACAATTGCTGTAACTAATATTCTTTGACTGTAATGTAATAGTTACTTGACACTTTCTAGTATCACACGCAGACAATGGGAAATAGAAAAGTTGTGATATTTCCATGCATAAGAAGAAGAATTTAAGTGAAATTACACATATTATGTGATTTTCCCATGGGCAGTTGACTGCACAAAGAAATTTGTTCTGGATGGCATCCCTCGAGTACAAACTCGTGCAAGCCACTGCTTGCACAAAGAACAAATTACAATTTGGTCCATTACCGAATCGAAATTTGGAATTGCACATACATACCGATATTTGGAAGGGGCGTGTTAAGGGCGTCCCTTCCAAATACAGAATCACAGTGGTATGTATGGATGTTTTGCGACTGAATTACGGTTGCAAAACATTCATTTTAAAGCGACTCCTAAAGGAAGTGTTAACCGTTTTATATGGGAAGAGTTCTCCAAGGGTCCCCTGCCCCTTTGAGAATGTACAAAATATATATTCTTAAAGAGCAGGCAGTTGAAAAATGAAACTTTAAAGTTTTTTTTTTCTTTCTAAACAACCTGTTTTCCTTGAAGGAAAATGGGCTCATTAAAAAAAAAAAAAAAAAGTTTGCTTTATTAAAAGCAATCACTGACATGATGGTCTGCTAACCTCGGCAGGCCACCCTGCGATTCCTTATGAGTCGCAAATAGCGATTTACCTCATTAATATTCATGAGGTTGGGGAATTTGCAAACCAACTAGGAATAGCTATTTAAAAGATGTATGTTTTCTTACATCCGGAATTAAGATTTCCTAATTGTGATTTGGTAAGAATCTCAATTAAGAAAATGAATTCTAGATTTTTGTACATCTATCCCTAAATTGTGTTTAGCAGCATGAAAGCAAGGCATTTTTAGGCCATTGTGACCAATCACATTATCATCGCAGGGCATGTAGTAAATCTGGTGCTGCACTGGATTTTGTCATATGCGCAATGCAATGCTGCAGATTTTCGTGCTGCGTTACGTAAATCTTGCTAAATTTACGCCAGACCTATGTTATGTGAAAAGGTTTCTCCTACATCTTCTTTAATCTTTTCGAAGTTGAAAGTTTATGAAGTAGGCATTTTGATGCAATTGGAGTATTAGGAAAACTACTTTACAGTGCATCTAAATTGACTTTTCTTCAAATTAAGTGCTACTGTGGTAAATGCTTTCAGCCATTAATCACATTAATGTCTGATATTTGAAACCACTGTGGCATGAATTTCTGGTTTCTGTCCATGCCTTCCCTTTTATCTTACAAACGTATTGTTCCAAACACACTTCTTGATTCCGCAAATCTGCTGGGAACACCTGCTGTATAAAAGGAAATGCCGTGTCTGACTTATTCCGTATAAAACAGAACTGGATGGAGCAAATCAATAAATATATTTCATGCACTCTTCACATCGGAGCAATATGTGGGAATGCACAAAATGTGCGTAATTTGTTATTGTGTTATTACATAAAATTCTGGAAAATTAAACAAAATATAAAACGGGTATTTAATACTATCTGTTTGGGAAAAAAAAGCATTGTCATGTAAAGTTTGGACGCAGGGATGCATTTTGAGCTAATAAAAATAGAACAAGAAAGACAAGCTTCACAAACAACAGCTGCTCGCCTTCTGGTCGTTCCTATGCTGCTGCGATAAAATGTATTATGCCACTTGGCGTAATGGTGTAGGTTCAGGAACTTCGTGTAACAAGCATCATGTGACAGCCACACATATACACACGACTAGGCTGATATAAAGGAAATTTTGTCTGTGCCTATAAATAAACTCTTTCTAGGTAGGGTGTAGCATGGCATTAACGGAAGAGTACCTTTTGTTGGCACAGCAAACAAAAGCGAGACCTGCCAGTCTGCTGGCAGTTTGTTTAGCTCTTAGTGGTGTTATTAACCATGTTCATTGATGCAAGAACCTAACACATCTGCGTTGTCCTTCTGTTATAACAGAACCACAATGAGTTCACCGTCACCCATGTGATTGTGCCAAAGCAGTCCGCGGGACCAGACTATTGTGACGTGGAGAATGTGGAGGAGTTGTTCAGTGTACAGGATCAGCACAACCTCCTCACCTTAGGCTGGATCCATGTAAGTGGGGTGGAGGCAGATGGTACTTGATGCATGCAAGTTCAACTTTTCTTTTTTTATGTCGCCTCTACATGTTAAAACAATATACTTGGTAATATAAGCTCAGGAATTGTGCTTGAAATGATGACCAAGTTTTTGTTTACATACCTTTCCTTCTCTCACTGGATCCACTCCTTGAATTGTATGCCCTCACTTGGCAGGTTCTAGCTAACTTGAAAGCAGAATGGAAACCTGTTTAATTGATCTTAAGATAGGACAAGTACTTACTACAAATCATAAACAAAATAATAAACTTCATTGCCTAACTAATGAAAACCATTGCAAAACCTCATGGATACACACGATAACTGATCAAATAAACTGATCAATGTTAGGTTATGTTAATACATTCTAGCGTGAGTGTTACCCTAAGGTGTCGTGGCACTGAGCACTGTCTAATGGTTCCCAGGGAGTGAAAGAACTATGGCCCAGATGTAGGTAAAACTTATTTACCGATTCTTATTTACCGAATTTTACCGATTCGGTAAATAAGAATCGGTAAATAAGAAGGGGGGGTATGTAGGAACATCCAGATGTTCCAATTTACCGATCGGTAAATATCTGTATTTACCGAATCGGTAAATACCGACCGGTAATGCTCCATTCATTCCTATGGGCTTTGAAGCCCATAGGAATGAATGGGGCATTACCGGTCGGTATTTACCGATCGGTAAATACCGATTTTGACAAGGGTGCAGGGGGTGTCACTTTGACACCCTCTGGCACCCCCAAAAAAGGTTCGGGGGCCATATGGCAGGCATACCTGCCCTAAGGGCAGGTCTGCCTGTCATATGGCACAGGTGTGCATGCACACATGTGCATGCACACCTGAATCGGTATTTTAACATCAAATACAATTTGATGGTAAAATACCGATTTTGCAGGCCTTGTGGGACTCAGAAGAGTCCCACCTACATATCAATTTTACCCATTCGGTAAATATACCGGTCGGTAATTTTACCGGTCGGTAAATATACCGGTCGGTAACTTTACCGACCGGTATATTTACCGACCGGTAAAATTACCGATTTGCAGCGTTACAGTCCCCCTACATCTCGGTAGCCAAATACCGGTCGGTAACGGCCGAATTCGGCCGTTACCGACCGGTATTTTGCTATCTACATCTGGCCCTATATTGTAAAGAGCCAGGTTTTTAGCCCTCGCCTAAAGGAGAGGAGCTCAGTTTAATTTCTAAGATGGAATGGTAGATTGTTCCATGCTTTTGCGACAGAGGCAGTGCAACTCCTGTCTCCCCAGCAGGTTTTTTTGATCAAGGGAACCATCACCAGTTTAGCTGCCTGAGAGCGCAAGGTTCTACGACGGGACATACCACTTCAACTGTTGTTTCAAGTAGTCAGGACCTACTCCATTTATTGCCTTAAAGACTGTACAGAGGGATTTAAATTGGGCCCGATGTTTCACTGGGAGCCAATGCAGCTGTCCTAATTCCCTCTTGACAGAGACAAACCTAGGCATATCTGTCAAAAGCCTAGCTGCTGCGTTTTGGTCTACTTGAGGTTTGCTCATATGTCTCTTTTGGATAGTCAAATAGACACTTTTACAGTAGTCTAAGCGGGACATAATGAGGACTGTAACCATTGTCCTCAGGCTGTCACCAGAAAGAAGAAACTTTATTTTCCTCAGGGTTCTGAGAAGATAGAACGAGAAGAGACTACCCCACTTATCTGATCTCCAAAGGTGAGTTTATTGTCCATAATCACCCCCAAGTTCTATGCTTTCTCAACTGATTCTGGGAGTGTTCCCAGTTCTTTCAGCCACCAATCCGGTGTCCAGATATTCATATTATTACCAAAAATAATGAATTCGTTTTTTTCAGAATTAAGTGTGAGGCAGTTGGACGCCATCCATCCTGATATGGCTTTCATACAGTCTTTTTTTTTTTTCTTTTAAACTTTTTATTGTTAACAGGCTGACAAGGCAAGAAGTACATTAAATCATTAATACATATGTTAACGGATATAAATGTATAGTTCAGTAAAGCAGATAGGACATGAGATAAGAAAGAAAAAGATACAAAAAATTCATTCCCTAATACGAGTTTTTCTATTAAAAGAAAAAAGGAATTGTAAAAGTTTCTTTCAGTAATCATACAAAATATGTTATGCTAAAGACAGTAAGTGTCAATTCATTAAAGCATAATATTGGCCTATACTCAATAAAGAAAAAAATGGAGCGTCATTGTTCCACAAAGGTTCCCCAATTTTTTTCATGTTTACTTAATATGCGGGTTCCCCTAATATTTGCTAAGGCTAGTTCCATTGAGTGAATCTCAATTACAAGTGCCCACCAATCCCAAACCGTGGGTGATTCAGAGCAGGTCCAGGCTCTAGCCAAAGTTAACTTGGCACACGACATAAGTATTGTAACCAAGGCTGCATGTGGTATAGAGACAGGATAGGTGTCTAACAAAACAGAAGCAGCCGTAAGGGTAGGCAGCTGGATTTGCTTCATTTTCAAAACCTTCTGAATATAGAGCCAAAAGACCTTAAGATTAGGACAGGAAAACAGCATGTGTGCCAGATCTGCTCCGTCGACAAGGCATTTAGGGCATTTTGTGTGATCACTATAGGAATTATTAGGAGACCATTTAAAGATTATTTCGGGGGTGTAATACAACATGCAGGTTGTTCTGAATTGTTGAAGCCTTAGACTAGATGAGCGTACTCGTTTATTGATATTTGTCAAGGAGCACTCTATCTGTTTGGGTGTAATATTTGAGCCCAACAGTCTGCTCCATTTATCAGCCAATTTTACACTATCGTTTGATTTAAAATCTATTAGGAGTCTGTAAGCTTTGCTTATTACTGACTTATTTTTTAGGGAATATAAGCAGGTCCAGATATCGCAATCAAAAACCTCCAGAATTTGCTTTTTGTTAATCAGATAATCATGTAGCTGTAAATGTTTGTACCTCATGTTTTCAGATAGGTCGTATAGCAATTTAAGGGTGTTAAAGTCTAAGAATCCTTGTGTGCCGTATAGATCCCCTAAAACGGTAATTCCTGACCTGGACCAGCCGTGTGCGATGTTGTCATTAAAGATACTTGGAAGGCCCGGATTGCCCCACAGCGGCAACTTTGAGTGAAAAAAGCTAGTTTTACAAAAGGTTAGTATATTCCCCCAAATCTTTGTGATGTCCCTTGCGGTCTTAAATCTAACCCTTTTGTAGTAATTGGGGTCATTTGTTCTAAACAAAAACATATTTGAATCGGATTTTAACATGAAAGAGTGGAAGAATAATGCCCCTCCTCCGTTAAGTAGAGAGCGAAGACGAATAACAAAAGCAGACCAAAAATACAATTTAAAATCAGGAAAATTAAGCCCTCCCTCGTTTATATTATTTTTCATGAGATTCAACGACCTTCTCGCTTTTTTATAGCCCCAGATAAAGCTGCTAAGTGCTCCATCAAGTTTCTTGAAGAACTGATTGTTTAGCGCCAGTGGGATAGATCGAAATAAATACACATATTTAGGCAATACCTTCATCTTGATTAGGTTTATTCTGCCTATTAGGTTCAAGGGTAATCTATGGCATTTTTTTTTAATGATAGAATAGTGGATTTAATTAGTTCATTATAGTTTATGTTGTTAATTTCCTGTAGTTTAGCCGTTATTTTGACCCCTAGGTAGGTAGCAATTTTGCAGATCTCAGGTACTATCACAGCTGGGGTATAACTAGCTATGACTTGTGTCTTTTGTAAATTAAGTTTGTAACCAGACACCTTCCCGAATTTTCCGGCCTCTAGGGCAATTCCCTTTAGTGCCTCAACAATATCTTCTGAATAAACCGCGATATCATCGGCGTATGCTGTTATTTTTAGCTCCTGTGAGCCTGATCTAAAGGGTACGATCTGGATTTGGGACTGGAGGGCAAACAAAAAAGGTTCTAATGAAAGGGCAAATAAAAGAGGTGATAAGGGACATCCCTGACGAGTACCACGTTGGATTGGAAAGTCTTGAGAGGTCAGCCCCCCATAGCTAATGCAGGCCGTTGGATTATCAGAGTGCCTGTATACTCTGCAGAAATTGTCCCCCAAACCCCATTTTGGACAGTGTGCACCAGAGAAAGTCCCACCCCACTCGGTCAAAAGCCTTCTCCGCGTCTAAGAGAATCATACCGAGTGGGGTGGATTCAGTCTCTGCTACATCAAATGCCGTGATGGCCATATTAATGTATTGTGGTGTCTCTCCAAGTTATAAACCCATTTTGCTGTGGGTTAATAATCTGAGGCATAATGGGGGCTAATCTTAATGCTAAAATGTTTGCAAAAATTTTTGCATCCGTATTTATCAAAGAAATAGGGCGATATGACCCTCTTTCTTCCTTCGGCTTGTCTTTCTTCAGGAAGAATATTATTTTCGCCCTATTCCAGGATTTAGGGGCTTTTCCATTTAAACCTACAGATTGGATAACTTTCAACAAAAGATGTTCTAGCTCCTCTGAGCATGATTTATATATCTCAAGAGGTGTTGTGTCTTCCCCTGCCGCTTTTCCTACTGGTAATAGAGCCATGGCTTGATGTAATTCTGTCATAGTTATATCGTCAGATAATGACTCCAACTCTAAAGTGTTCTGAATGTTTATAGAATGCTCTTCGACATATTCCTGTATATCATCTAAATTGGGCTCAGTTTCTGGAGTATATAAGGTTCTATAGAAATCAGCGAATTGTTCTAATATATCTTGTGGATTGTTATAGATCTTATTGCCGGCCCCCGAATATTTATTATTGTAGAGTCTGCTCTGTCCTCGGCAACTTTATAGGCCAAGATTTTTCCAATTTTGTCCCACCCCTCATATTGTGTTATTTTAAACTTATGTATATTATTGATACTTTTCTGTATAAACTTAGTCTTCGCCTCGTTTTTTAATAAACCAAGTTTAAGGCCAATTTCTGTAGTCGTTGATAGATTTAATCGGAGTGCTGAGGACAGTAACTCTTCTTGGGTGGTTATTTTTGAGATCAGCATGTCGTTGTGTTTTTTATGTTCCGAATTTTGTCTAATCACGTAGGCCTGGGTGAAACCCCTTATACTTGCTTTGCAAGCCTCCCATACCATACAAAGTGTGGCTGTGTTTAAGTTGATGTCTATAAATTCTGTAATATGTAATTTTAGCTGCGTCATATAAAGTGTATCTGAAAGTAAGTGTCTGGGAAAGGAGAATGATCTGGGAGGAGCCCTGGTGTGTGTGGTTGTAAAAGTCAACATTATTGCGTTATGGTCAGAGGAGATACGGGGGCATAAGGCCATGGAACTGACCTTCAATAGATTGTCACTTATTAATGCCATATCTAATCTTGAGCACAGTTGATGGGGCGCGGAGTAATAAGTATACCCCGGTGGTTTTGGGTATAAATATCGCCAAGCACCTTTAATATTATGAATACGGCATAGGTCAAGAATGGACGATCTGGTTTTATGCATCCTTTGATAGCTACCGAGCCTGGTCGTGTCTATTCTGTAGTCCATGATGCAGTTAAAATCCCCCATGATAATAAGTTCTCCCTCCCAGTCCAAGAGTTTAATGTTCAATTGGTCAAAAAGAATAGGCTCATCTGTATTAGAACCGTAAACCACACACAGAACATATTTGTGATTCTCGAAACTAATCTGCGCGACTGCCCATCTGCCACCCTTACCACTGGAGGTTTGTATTACTTCAGCCCTAAATCGTTTGTCCTTAAGAATAGCAACCCCTCTTGTGGGGTGCCCAAAAGTGGAGCAAACTACGATGTCGTATCCCAATTGGTTGAGTACCTTCTTATCCTTCCCTGCAATATGTGTTTCAGATAAGAGAGCAACATGAGGGTTATGCAACTTTAATTCTTCTTTTATCAAGCGCCTTTTGTTTTTACTATTAAGCCCCGCTACATTCCAAGCTAAACATTTGATTTCATACATTTAAAAGTAAGAAAAAACCTTAAACCTGTCTCTGAGTGTCCGAAGTGTCCAAAGGTCCTAGTAAGTTTCCTAATTCTGATGCCAATAGTACACAAAACAGCAAAAAAAATTAGAATGTCCTCGCAGCAATCTGCCCCGTCGACCTGTCAACAAATGTTTCTAATCCCCCCCCTCCGACCCCCCATCTTGCGGAGAAAAGCACCCTCCCTCCCCCCTCCCCCCTAGCTCTTACCCCGGCCGGGGAAGAGTCACCCTTCTGCGTCTGCTGCCGCTGGAGAGGCAGCCTGGATAGCATGTCACCTCAAGAGGCCCCCACCCTCCCTCTATCTTTGACAGTTTGTGAGCTAAAGTTGAAAAGAAGCAAACAACACGTTTTTCAAGTTCATAATGATGCATAAGATTAAGAAAACCCCCCGTGCAACTAATGTTTCCTAAATGCAGAAGCTTCTGATAAGAGTTAGCATTTTACGCATGCTAATACAGCCGATTCTTGGGCTGGTTTTAAGTCTTGCTCTTGTCTGCGATGGTACCAGCTAAATATGCTTCTGCTTCCTTTGCATCTGTGAAAAAATGAGTACGTCCGTTTTTAATGACCTTGAGACAAGCAGGTCCTTGAAGGAATGCCTGACCCCCGCTAGACTTAATTGGATCTATCAGCTTGCGCAGCATCCACCGTCTGTTCATTGTTTCTTTACTTAAATCTGAGCGAGCAAAAATTGAGAGTTCACCAATAGCTACAGGGGAATTAGGACGAGCTCTCTGCCAAACAGCCCGACGCAATAAAAAATTGCCCAAAAAAATTAGAAAGGGACGTGGAAATTGGTTCTCCCTGTTTCTCTGAACCAGAGGAAGGTGGTGAGCTCGCTGGATTTGTGAATCCCAGTCCCAGTCCGCTAGGTCTGGGAATGCTTTCTGAAACAACCCCACTAAGTAGGCCCTCGGATCAGATCCCTCTGATCCCTCCGGTATACCAAAAAGTCTTAGATTAGATCGTCTCTACTAATTCTCCAAATCTTCAACCTTCTGTTGAAGCACTGAAAGTTGGGTCTCGTGTTTGTCAACTGCAAGCGTCGTTTTCGTACTCGTTTCCGCCATCTCGACCGCCCGTTGTTGCAGTTCAACAATATCCTTTGATATCCCCCCGAATTTGGTGTGAGTTCCTGTAAGGAAGATTGTACTTTGCTATTGTCCTCCCTCAATTGTAGATAGTGTTCCTGCGCTTCAGCCCGTTGATTGCTCAGTAATTGGAATATTATGTCTAGTGGAGAAGAATCAGTTGATTCTTGTCTTCGACTGTGTCCCTTTTTAGAATCACTCAAATATTTACCTATCTCTGGATTGGCTGAAGGAGGTGTTGATAAAAGAGAAGAACCCGCAGGGGAGGGAGGGGTGGCATCTATCGCTGAGGTAGTGGCAATTGCGTCAGATTGTAGAGTATCAGCTTCTATTATGGGTGAGTCAGCAACAGACTCATGCCTCGGCAGCAGTGCTTGATCGGTTAATCCGTCCAGTGGCGAATTAGATGAAGTGATTAGGGCACTGCTTTCCAAAGTGATAGGACTGATGGTGGTGCAGGGCACATCTATGATAGGCATTGACTTTGTGGGGCTGGCTCCTGATAGTCTCAATGTCATGTTTTTAACTAAGCCTTTAGCTTCAATCCATTTTCTCAGTGGACTTTTGTCCCAAAAAATCTTTGTCGAAGTTTGATTATTGTTTGAGATAGGCCGGTTTAATAAGGTGCCAGCCTTGCCGCCTTTCTTTGCTCTAGGCTTGCTTTTATGTTTACGCCCTCTATTTGTTCGTGCTTTTGTCAAATTATCTAAGTGGTCGTCCTTCTCCCCCTTCCCAGCCAGCTCGTCATCTGTTTCGGCATCCAAATCTTCGAAGGAGCCTTGTTCGATCAATTCAATAGACTCAATAGACTCTGTGCACTCCATAGGTTCTACAAGTTTTATAGGTTTTATAGGCGCCACACTATCTTCCACTGACCCGTCTGCCTCAGCTGCAGGGACAGTAGTAGCTGGTTCAATAGATGGTAGTGAACCCATGCTGTCAGCATTCGTTCCTCCTGTGGAAGTCTGTGTGTCTGCACTTATATCAGGACATAAATTATCCAACATTCCAACCTCTTTGGTAGCAACTGATTCACTAGTCTGTACCATTGAATGTTCTATTGAAGAACTACTATAAGTTCCTTCAGAAGCCACAGGGGTGTTGCTCTGTAATGTTCCCCTGATTTTCCAGTGGCTAAGGTGTGAGGTGCACTGGTAGTTTCACTCCCAGTCAGCACCCCCCTTCCTGCCATTGATTTAGCCACCAATTTAGTTGCAGCTTTAGTTGCAGTCTGATCAGGTTTTTTGATGTGTGCACCGGGGGGTAAATTAAAAGGTCTCTGTACCTGTCTGTCGATATCTCCATTCTCCCGGTCCGGACCTCCCATCGTGTTAGGCACCGGTGCTGCTTCCGTCGGCCCAACTGAAGAGGAGGGTGTTTTCTTTTCCTTTTTCCCTCCGTCCGTGGCAGCGCAAGAAACGTTTTCCAATGTAGTATTACCAGCACCCCCTGGGGCTGCAGTGACTGTGAGAGACGTTACTGTTACCGTAGTTGCTACCAAAGCTTGTGAAGTTACGGCAGGGGGAGGGAGAGGAGGTGCGGCGGCTCCTGCCGGCTGTCTGCTGTTCCGCGTTGTCCGTGGAGGGTTCTTCGGGGACATCCTCCTTGGCCACCAGGTGTGCGGCGCGCGAAGATTGAGACCGAACCAGCTGAGCCCTGAGCTCCCCAGCAGGCCGTGAATCGTCCGCCGGAAGAGCTTGGCTGTGTCTGGAAGCCGGAGCATCGATGAAAAAACGCCACCGCTAGCGCTACGTTGAAGTTCCTCCTGAAACCGTCAGCAAGTTTTATCCTTTCTTACAGAAAACACCTGCTCCCTTTCTGGGGTCAAAGCACGAAGCTTTCAGCGCGGCTGCTGCATCGTAATCGTTACTCCATAGAGGGGAGAGAGAGAGAGCCTCCAGGTGAGCTACTCGGCGCAGATCCTCACTCCGCCACCTTGATGGCTTTCATACAGTCATGACATTTTATTCCAGTTTCAGATTCATGGCGATGCCGAAGGGACGGAACAATCTGTGTATCAACCGCCTATGATGTCAGTTGGAACCCGAAAGACCTTATAAGGGCTCCCAGTGGAGCTACGTAAATATTAAAAAGTGGGGGGCTCAGGGAGGACCCTCAGGCACCCCACAGGGAAGGTAGAAGGGTTTGACCCTAGCCTTATCCAGGTCCACTGTTTGCACTCTGTCCTTGAGAAAGGACCTCAGGAGATTCCAGGCCCTGCCTTGAACTCCATTTCCTGCTAAACTGTCCATCATTACCCTGTGATGGACCATATCGAAGGCCGCCGAGATATCTAACATGATCAGAATAGCGACGTCTCCTTGGTCCAGGGCCTCCCTAACCTCCTCGGTGGATTTGATCAAATCCAACTCATTGCTATGTTCAGCTCTGAATCCATATTGGATTGGATCCAGTATATTATTGGTCAGCAAGAACCAGCTGAGTTGCACCTTCAAGGCTTTCTACATAATTTTTGCTGGTAATGGGAGATAGGCCTATAATTGTTTGGGTCCTTGGGGCTTTTGTTTTTAGGGCTGAGGCTGAAAGGAAGCCATCTTCCATATTTTAGGAAAATGCCCTGACTTAAGAATAGCGTTGAACAAGGGAGTAAGAGTTGCCCCAACATAATCTGGGATTTGTTTGGTCACAGAGGCAGGGCATGGATCCAAAGGTGAGCCAGATTGAATCGACATCAGAAGTTTGATTAAATCATGTATCTCTAGGGGAGAAAAGCTATCTAGTGTTGGAGTTGTATTAGACACAGAAGACACCATACCAGTGGACACTTTGTTGTCGTGAGCCTTATTCAGAGCAAATGATGAGAAAATGGCTTCCACCTTTAACTGAAAAGAGGAAGTGAGATTTTCCCAAAGTTCAGGACTACTTTGTATTTTGGACGGATTGGGTGTCGTAAGTTTAACAAGAGTCCTAAATAGTTCCTTGGAGGAGGATTTAGCCAGATTGATCTGTTCAGATGAGAACCTCTTTTTGGTGTCTAAGAGTAGTTTTATAGAGAGAGAAACTTGCTTTGTAAGCCTCTTTATCCATCTTCTGGTAGCCAATCCTCCAAAATTGCTCTAATTGTTTGCAGGCCCGTTTTTGTGTACTCCATTCTTCTGAATACCAGGGGGTAGAAGGATGGACCCGTTTAGGGGTCCATCATTTTACCTGGATGAGTATATTGCCAGCAGCCTCTTACCATTCATTGTAGGCCACTGTTGCATCATCAACTCCCTCTGGTAAGTTGCGAGCTGTGGCTTTCAGTAGGTTGCCTTGCTCTGTGCTATTAATCTCTTTCCAAACCCTAATAGCTGTCTTATCCTCCGGCTCAAAATTGCTTGGAGGATGCGTTGTCCGCACTAACTCAAATAGGTTGGCAGAGTGATCTGTCCAAGGAAGCGGGAACACATCTGTGCATGTCAAATTGGGATGATTGGAAAAGATCCCATCAAGGGTATGTCCAGCTACATGGGTAGGACCTTCTACCAGCTGCTTGAGGTTCCCATCACTCACCATTTGGCTCAATTTTACAGTGTTGGGGTCTTTACCATCTTCGAGATAAAAATTGAAATCCCCCAAAATGTTGACAAAATTTGAGCAAAGGCCATCCTCTAATTGTGTCCCAATGGCCTCCAGGAAGTATTATGGAAAATGACTGTTAATCCTCCACCTCTCCTATTGGGTCTGTCTTGTGTGTGACAGGAAAAGCCCGGGGGGAATTGATTTGACTAGGTCGGGCCCTGATGCGTTATCCGACCAGGTCTACGTTATGAATGCTAGCTTGATGATCAATACAATCTTTCCATTGGGGGGTTACATTCCACACTCATATTCTATACAAGGCATTCACCCTAGGCCAAAGTATACTTTACAATGGCCTTGTTCTCTATTAAATGTTCTTATTTATAGTTGATCTACTGGTGTGATGGGTAATCATGCATGTCAAATGTTTAAAATGCCAGGGATTGCAGAAGTGACACCATGCACCCTTGGTACCCCCAAGAAGCATTTCATTACTGACACCTTCTCCTCTTCATAGACCTATATCAGCCTCTGATTTTCTGGTGAAGGGTTAAGAGAAGGATATGCAATGAAAAGTACAGAATGTAAACCGGACTCTTAGAACTGGGGCTACCAGTCACACACAAGCAAAGTCAGGGAGATTTTACACTCCGCACAGCCCCACTTTAGTAAATCCACTTTTTATTATGCATTAATGTGTTTTGTACAGCGCTGCAAGTCACCTTTCCATTACTTCAGAGCATTACTAAGAATAGCAAAGTCAGTGCATAGAGAAGCAATGGTGAAATGGAGTCCATTCATTGATGGTACTGATGGTCAATATTCCTATCCCCATGCACAAGAGTTTAAGTTGAAAGTGTGCCGTATAGTTCTGTCATCAGCCTGGGTTATGTGTTCCATAGTCAAGACCCTGAACTGCTTGTATACTTAAGTGGTCTTTGTTTACTTACATGAGTAGAATATTATTATTGTTATTAGTTCAATTTTGTGGAGCACTGTAATACCAAGCTAGTGTTTCCTGGCACTAAAAGCATTGAAGGTGGGCCCAAAATAGTAAAAACACAGAGAGCCAGATTTCGCTCATGGAAACATCCAAGTTTCCAGATGCTGCTGAACAAAGGAGAACCTCAAGTCATAAATAATACAAGGGCAATGCATTCCAGTTTGTTGCGCCAGATACGAAAAAGCATATCAGGTGCAAAGGATCCCTGGAATAGACACGAGGGTGGCCATATATAAGCAACGTTTGCATTGTGAGGGATAAGGAACAAAATGGTCCAGAAGATAATTCGGGCCAGACCCATACAGTGCATTGTGGTTAAGGCAAAGGGCTGCGAAGAGCATTTCCTCCAAACTGGAATCCATTGACGGTCATGCAGTTGCTGAGACATATGGACTGGAGTAGATTTAGAATTAATCTAGAATTTGACTTTTAGATCATTTGAATTTGAGCAAGCAAGGGCTCAGAAATGCCCATATAAACTGTGTTTCCGTAATCTAATCTAGACATTATGAGATCATGAATAACTGTTTTACGTACATTATTCAGGAGGTACTTAAAGATCCCACTCAGCATTTTTAGAATAGAAAAACAGTTAGCTGTTATCTTGCAAACATGTTGGGACATGGAGACTTCCTGTTCCAATATGATGCCCAGGTTCTTGAAAAGCAAGTGCGAACGAGGAACGAGCCCCAAATTCTCATGGCTTATAGTCATTGGGCCAACATATATAGACCATAAGGTCATGCTCGCTTTTAATGGGGTGAAGATCTGTGTGGTAATCTTGGCCTGTTGCCCCAGTACGCCATATGGACACTGCAGAGCACTTTAAACGTGATCCTATTGTTCACTGGGAGCCAATGAAGTGCTTTACAGGCTGCCCTAATGTGGCAGTACATATTCAGATTTAGGATGAGTCTGGCAGCCTGACTTTGGCAAATTTGCATCTGATACTGACAATTTTTGGTAGTGTATTGTACACCATTCTGCAATATTCAAATCCTACTATCACAAAGGTTATTAATAACGCCACCTAGGTTGATAAGTAGTTCACAGTGTATACTGAAGAGCTCTCTTTTTTTAGGGTTGTTGCCTTGCTGATTCGATTTGTTTTGTGGTCCTTTTTGTCCCTTAACAGCTGTATGATCGCTTCTTTCATGTTTCTTTCACTAGGCCTTATCATTGATCCAACGCTGCTTAATGCCAGTGCCAGTGGTTAAGGCTGTTTATTTCAGCTTAGCCTGCTCTCTAGTGAACCACTTGTTTGGTAATTTCATTTATTGTTTTTGTGGGTGAAATATTATGTTAAGGTTTTTGGGAGTGGGTTATTATTTATTATTTTAAAGGTCTTTTAGCATGGCTTCAGATATACATACCATAGTTCTAACAGCTAAAGATTTGAGAATTTATTTTACTGGAGTGATAGTCTGGAACTGCTGCAAGTATGATATCAATACCAATACCCAAACTATTGCTGCTGCCACTTCTGCGGCTAATAGCATTAGTAATGTGAATAAACAAATGTTTATTCTGAATATTTGACTTACAAGTATAAACATGGAACACCGGATATCATTGTGAGCCTGGGAACAAGTTGAAAATGAATTACCCCTTTGTCACCCTCTGGGAAATCAAGGCCACCCACTCTCTCAAAGGTAGAAATACCACTCGATTCATATGACTTTATTTTTGGACCAGTCCCTCAGTACTCTTTCAGGATATAAGGGTGAGATTAACATAGACTAAGTGTATCTGCATTTTCTGTATAAGGGTGCCACAATAGTTTCTTTGTACATTCACTCTTGTGGAGGGCTGTACGAACATCCAAGCTGTTATATTTTATAGTTATAAGGGAAAACAAATCCATTTGTTAATAGAGTACTTTACCTTTGACTTAATACCAAGACAAGACAGAGGGTGACAGTGCCACTCCACCCCGCTTTTAATTTCCTCATGAGTGAGTCTTGGTGTATAAACGAGCATGCACCTTAGTGGAAACTGTGAATGTTGTGAAAACTGTGACCAACCTGAATGTTGTTGCACACCTCAGTCTCTACATTTTACCCCACATGTCCTTAATTTTCGGTTTTCAGCCCAAGTGAGATTGCACAGTTTAAAGATGTTGGTTGATATTTCTCTCGAGTAGAGTAACCATCACTTACATAGGCTGTGAATGACAATTGGAAACCATTTTGTATTAGAGATAAAGTGCAACATCTCCTGAATAGAGAGGTAGCGGGATGTGTTTGCTGCCAACTTGAGGGCTACCCTACATACATAGGGAGTAGAGGAAGTGTTTAAATATTATATAGAGATATTATTCAAAATGGTGCCATTGTACATTACTCTCTGAGCTAACTGGTAGCAGCAACAAGTTATATATTCAGCATTGTTGAAAATTGTGTTAATGGTTGAGGGGGTGGAATCCTACTGAAGCAGCAACCACAATCTCTGTCAGGGTGAAACACAAGCAAACCTCAAATTAACCAAATTAATCGCCCACAAATTAAGACAATAGAGTAAAATTTAATAAGTTATATGAGACCAAATTGATAAACATCCAATCAGTAGAACAGGGGGTATGCAATTTCAGAGATTTAGGGAAAGCATAGTGCCTAAAAGAACAAAGCACCACTTTTGATTATCTGGTCGTGCGAGATCAGGCAAAAGTCACAACTTCAGGCTGACCGCGATGGCGTGCGGGACGGACACAGGACAAGGTTAATCCAGCTGAAAGAGTTACCTTCAAAAGTCAAGTGTAAAGAATTTTGTTTGTGATGGAGGGGGTCACAAGGAGCAGGCAGAGCATCGCGGATGGTCGTCAATGTAGTGTGAGAAACAAGTTAATCATCATGGATGTTCATCTTTGTAGCGTGCAGATCCAGTCAGGTGTCATTGACAGTTGTTGCTGAAGCTTTGCTTTGGGGATTACAACAGGTTGCCGATGCTGTTGCGCAAGTGAAGCTCTTGTATTTCCTGTGAGGTTGGCGGTGGCTCTGGCATGAAGAGTAGCACTCACCAGAACTTTGCATTGCAGTGCGGCAAGATCTTGGCACAAAAGGCCCAGTTGAAGTCACGAAGAGCCCAATACTTCAGGATTTCTCCTTTTCTTTGTGGTGCAGCTCCACTGACACCACACCAAGGGTCGAGGACCTGAGAAGCTCCTCTTGGGTTTCAAGAACTCCAACTGGCAGAGGCCAGCAAGGCTAAGGCAGGTCCAGTTGCAATTCCAGGCAGCAAGTCAGTTGGTCAGATGCAGGAACCCTCAGAACAAGAGGTCAGTCAACTGAACCCTTAGATTCACTTCAGCCTGGAATGAATGGTGCAGGCTCTCTCTTCCTTCTCAGCAAGCAGGGCAGCAGAGTAATACGACAGCTGGGTAGCAGTCCTTCTGGCAGCAACACAGCACAGCAATATTTCTTCTGTAGCATCCACAGGTCCATACATGTGCTAACGAGTTGGGTTTCAGGGTTCATTGTTGATACCTGGTGCCCACTTTGCAGTAGGAGATGTTAATAGAGACTTTCACCCCCGTCCGAGATGCTAAAAATGTCCTACCTTCCTGCCCTGGCTGCAGCATGTCGGGGGACACAATAGCCTAGTGTCCAAACCATGTGTGAGTGTGGTGGGTAGAGCCTTTGTGATGTGCAAGTGTGGTAGGTTACCGCTCCTCCTCCTCATTAGAGTCAGAGACGGCTCATCCTGCCAACACAAATTCCCCTTTGTCTCACTGTCTGGGAACAATATGCAAAGGCCAACTGCCAGCTACACCTAGTCATGGGACCCAGCATAGACGCTGCAGGTACCAAATGGTTGGGACAAGAAAATACCAACTTTCTAAAAGTAGAAAGATAAACGCAGCAAGTATGCACTCCAGGTAATAATTCAAACAATCTGAATCAGATGCACACATTTAGAAAAACTTTTGAAAATCACGTGTGCACCAGGTGAGGGGTTCTGCAAGCCACCTGATTCAAAAGGAAAAGAGAATACCTTAAAGTTTATCCAGGTTAACCCAGTGCACTACAACGGTCACATAATGGTGTACGCCCTTTATTATGAAAACATCAACAACATATGCAAAATAGTACAATAATCCCACAGTAATCAGAATCTATTTTTATTGAGTCCAAAAGTACTGAAAATATTCTTCAAAACCAGAAGCAATTTGGGATCTGCGTTTTATTCAAAGTCCAGGCAGATCAAATCCAAAAGTAAAAGAGTAATACAGCTTGAATTCAGCATGTGAAAACAAACTTCATAAGTTCCTAATGCATTTCGGGCTAATAATAGTAGCCCTTCATCAGGGGATCTGCAACAGGTAAACAAACAATTGTGGTGAAGATATAGACAATGAACTGTCATATAGTGTTATGTAACTGACATTAGGCTAAAATATAAGAGAGAAATATGGCCAAGAAACACCATTTTCCCCTACTCCATGTAAACCAGTGTTCAAAAGAAATGTGGTAGAATTCAGAACCAATATCCAAATATAAGACACCGAAAGTTCAGGATGTATTGAAAATGAGTAAGAGAACTCAGCACCCAAAGACGACAATAATCCTAAAAAATACCTGAGGGCAAAACTGCAAGCGCATTCTGCCAAACGACATGACCAGCGATCCAATAAATACTAAAAGCTGCCAAAACAACCATGAACAAGAGTGAATTAGAGGTCGTGCTCCACAACGCTGACGCTTAGTCGGATCACTAAACTATATGTTGTGCCGCAAAACAGATAGACTAACAACCAGAGATCAAGCACTGGAGAAATGGAATGAAGTACTTGATAGGCTGCTTGAACTGGTTGGCTGAGACTTTTACTGCACACAGATTATTATGCTTACATCCAACTCTATGATAGTAGTGAGCAAGGTTTTCAGTTCGCAAAGTGCAACGGACTCTCCAGGGAATTGAAGCTAGAACTTGGGTAGAGCAGCTCTCAAGCAATAGTATGTGAATGTCCGTAATGGGTTATGTCTCTGTATGTGTGAGATAGTGTTAAGGGCTATGTAATTGTCATTAGTGTAGGCATCGCCCACGGTTTTTAAGCCATCTCGGCCAAGCAGTCCCAACGTAGACCGCTCCCATGTGACAGATATGCTGGGGTGAATCTGCAGTGGGAGTACTGTCCCACATGAAGGGGTCTTGCTGGCCCACGTTCTGAGCGCCGGCCAAGCTTTCGTTGTGGTGTGGACCATGTTGATTTCGGTTTGTGTCACTCTCTTGGGTTTATGTGGCAGTATAACCTGGAGTGGAATGAGATAAACATCATCATGCTCTACTGCAAGGTGAAAAAACACGGGTGGCTGGGCCCAATGGGAGGGAGCGTAGGCAGGGCCACAATATTGTAATAAGAAAAATGTTTGCCTATGCCTCCACCTTTTTAATCAAACACTCTTTAGTTGAGGATAAACAACACTTTATTAGTTTATCCTGACATTGATTTATGTCGTTGATTTATGACACAGTTTGCAAAAAGTTATATTCATTCCATAAAAACAGACATCAGATTACTATCAACTTCATATCTGGCCATATACAAAAAAAGCAGTTTTGTGCATATATACAATGTGAAAAAGAAAATCAATAATGAACTTTTTCCAAAAACATATTTACCCGTGAATACATAATCGTGACATGGACAAGTGTATTATAAATGAAGCATTACATGGAAAAAGGATCACAATCATGGGGAGAGAAATAAAGAAAGAAATTTTTCTTTTCAAATCATTTTTGCATAATCAACTCCCTAATCCTGAACCAATATACACATTATAATTCAGGAAACAATGCCCATTTATGCATCAAGCACATAAGTCTAAGTGTCAGGAAAAAATGTCAAAGATGCCGACGCGTTTCGAGTCCTGTTACACAATTTACAGGAATCTCATCAGGGCGGTGTAATTCTAGTCCATGGAAACTGTTTGAGAAAGTAAAAAAACAAATATTTACAACAGGGTCCTCAAGCCATTTGTGTAAGTGACTGAGAGGCGCATATCTACATGCGACGTACCTTCCAGTGTTTCCTGAATTATAATGTGTATATTGGTTCAGGATTAGGGAGTTGATTATGCAAAAATTATTTGAAAAGAAAAATTTCTTTCTTTATTTCTCTCCCCATGATTGTGATCCTTTTTCCATGTAATGCTTCATTTATAATACACTTGTCCATGTCACGATTATGTATTCACGGGTAAATATGTTTTTGGAAAAAGTTCATTATTGATTTTCTTTTTCACATTGTATATATGCACAAAACTGCTTTTTTTGTATATGGCCAGATATGAAGTTGATAGTAATCTGATGTCTGTTTTTATGGAATGAATATAACTTTTTGCAAACTGTGTCATAAATCAACGACATAAATCAATGTCAGGATAAACTAATAAAGTGTTGTTTATCCTCAACTAAAGAGTGTTTGATTAAAGAGGTGGAGGCATAGGCAAACATTTTTCTTATTACACTACTGCAAGGTGTGGCACATAATCATACAGAGCATACCAATAGTGTGCGAATTGGGCCTGGGCTCATAAATGGTATAATTTTAAGGCCCATGCCAGTGTAATCATGTGCACCCTAAGTGTTTTAAAAACGTGTTGTGGTAGTACAATAGGAATATTAAGAAAAAGATATAGAAACTTGGGCAGCATCACCTTTTTCATGACGGCTCTCCTGTCTGCTAAAGGCAGCAGCAGACCTGATCTTCTAATTTTGAAATGGCCCTACCATAATTGTATCGTATCACTAGTTCTGGGTCACTATGGATCCATGCTCCCAGATATTTTACAGGGTCCGTGCTGAACAACAAGGGAAAACTGGGTGAGGACACTAGCATACTGGACGTCAGGGGACAAATGGCAGACTTTGACCATTTGATACTCAGGCAAGAGTATCATTGAAATCCGATATACTCCTGGCGACAAAGAGTGTAGGAGGGTGCCCTGACATATACATCATATTGTCCGGTTATAGGGAGATACTAAGGGAATGCTGCTGAAAATATGGTGGAGAAGCAGCATGCTGTTGTTGGATCACACATGCCAGTGGCTCCAGTGTGAAGGCAAATAATAATGGCGACAGAGGGCACCCCTGTCGCCTACCACTATGGATAGAGACCCCCTCAGATGTGCTACCACTAATCTGCACCGGGCCGTCAGGTTAGTGTATAGCAAGCAAATCTATCACAATAATGCAGCCAGGATTCCCATACGGGTCATTATCGTAAACATATATCCACATTCGATGGAATCAAAAGCTTTGGAGGCATCTAATAGGACAGCCGCTGCCTGCAGTGAGGGATTCACCTGGTGCAATAATGCAACAAGGGTGCACCGATTGTGTGTAGTGGAATGGGCTGGTATGAAACCAGACGGGTCCGGCAACACCAGATTGGGGAGCAATGGCTGGAGCTGGGTTGGCAATATCTTTGACTAGGATCATTGCATCAGTATTGATTACGGACAGCGGTCCATATGATTCACAGTACTCCTCCGCTTTGTCAGATTTTAGCAGCGCAACAATGAGAGCCTCTTGCAGTAAAGGGGATAATGTCTGCTCAGTGTACGCTTCATCATTGTGTGTAGGTGTGGTGCCAGAAGGTCCGAGAATTCTTTATAGAACTCACCCGTTAGACCATTCAGGCCTGGAGCTTTACCATTAGGGAGTGATCAGATGGCATCCTTGACTTTCTTAAGTGAAATAGGTTGCACCAAATATTCTTGATGTCTGAGGGACAGCCATGTCAGGACCACATCCCTAAGGTAATCTCCGATTTTAGCCTCCGTAGCAGAATGACTGGTACTGTATAGACCGGTATAGAGGTCCGTAAAATCAGTTAGCACAATGTTGTAATGTTCAATACCCTCTGGGGTAGTGGTCCTCACTATGTGTGCCTGCCGCCATAGTGATCGCAGCTTCGCAGCCAAGCTACGTCCCAGTCATCGGCCCTCCCCATATGTCTTGTCAATGTGTCTCTTCGAGAATACGTTTCGTTCCTGTGTAGCTAACTCATTGAAAGTGGTGATTTGCTTCCGAACGGCAGCAACGGTGGCAGTGTGAGTGTTAACTTCATAGCCACATTCTAGGGATCGCAATATGTTCTCAGTATTTTTCAATTGCGTGAGTATTGCCCTCAACACTCCTCCCTGTGTGCTAATGCACACATCCCTGATTGTGACCTTTAAGGCTTCCCATTGTGTATCCATCCCTTCCACAGACCCGACATTCTTGTCAAAATAGTTAACAATAGCTGAGCTGAGCCCATCCCGGAATCCAGGATCCAGGAGTGCAATCGCTTAGAATCTCCACATGTATGGGTGGGGATTGAGATCACTAACTTTACTGTGCATGGTCAAATACTCTAAGGCACGTATGTGACCTCTGTTGTTCAGGCACATAACTCCGGGGATACCGACCAATAATCTAATCAAGACCATGATCCATGTACAGAGGAGGTGAAAGTAGCTTCTTGCTGAGACTGATTTCAGAGCCTCCATATATCCAGAATCCCATATTCTTCCATGCTATCCAGCGTGGGGTCTAAATAGGTGTTTAGACCACACCTCCTATATCCGTGGCATCACTGGGGGGATGCGGGGGGTGCGGACCGCACCGGGTGACACCCTCATATGGGGTGACACCTTGACACCAAAGCAAGCAGACACAGTGACAGTTCCACAGGCCCACTCGCAGAAAGACAGGCAGTGGAAGGGTCACAGAGATGCAGACAGGGTCACGGACAATCTGCTTCCCAGAAAGACGGGGTGATAGAAAAGCAGTCAGGCGGAGACTCTGGCTGCGGAGCCCCCAGACAGGGTGAATGACAGGCAGACACCCAACAGAGGCGCAACGAAACACACACCTATGCACAGAGCGAGCCCAACCCTGGGGGGGGGGGGCGTAGCATTGCCTCAGTGTTTACTTATCTTTCCGGTTCCGGTTCATTCGCCTCAACGCACGTCGGTAGAGACGAGCTCCATTCCAGGCGACCCGAGCTCTGTGTCCCTGTGTCTGCGGCCACGCCTCACCCTAGAGGTGCCGGCGGTCTCTGACTGCCAACTACTAGGTGATCTTCCACTGTGGCAGTCGGAGGACCTGGAGAGTACCTCGCCATCAGAAATTGTGTGGGCGGCAAGGCAGGCATGGAAGTCGGCAGGGGAGGGTTGTGCCTGTGGGCTCTCTGTTGGTACGGAATCAGCCGGTGCAGCTTGCGCCGACAGGGGGCCGCAGCCACTGCTTGCAGAGCCGGCAGATCCACACCAGTAGAGCCCAAAGCTATGTTGGCCTAGACATGGGCTTTGCTCTGAGCTCTGCACGGAGATCAGCAGGAACTCGGAGTGGCAAACTGAGGCCAACTCACCTGAAAGAAGGAGAAGAGATGAAGAGGCCTGGATAAGAGCAGACATCGAGCAGACATCAAGGTGCAAGGTTCCGGATCAGGTATGGAGCCTGGGAGTAACGGTACACAGTAAGGCCGCCTAGTGGCGTCACTAGGGGAGTGCGGGGGATGCAGACCGCACATCACCATGAGTTACCGCACTGGGTGACACCAACCCTAGTGACGCCGCTGTCCTATATAATAGTCATTGGTGGAAGGTGTGAATGTAGCACCAAAGTGTCATATAAAAACTAGGATCAACCACGCTGGGTGCATACGTATTTTAAGAAATTATTTGCTGTTGCAGAAGGAGAGCTGAAAGGTGAGTGCCATATATAGCCTATTCTACCTAAAGAATATGGTTACAATAAAGAAACTTTACCATTTGGTCTTCTCATTGGTAATTTGTGGACTTTGCTATTTGGTCATCCTCTAGAAGAGCTTAAACTCTTAACCTTCATTTTACAGACCCATCCAACACAAACAGCATTCTTATCCAGCGTTGATCTTCACACGCATTGCTCCTATCAGTTAATGTTGCCGGAAGCCATCGCTATTGTTTGCTCTCCAAAACACAAAGAGTAAGTGCCTTTCTTTCTAGAATAATTGCCTTATACCTGGCCTTGCACTGACACCCTCACCTTGTTTTCTTAGTTTCGTTTGTACAACTTCTGAGGGTAAAACACGAGTGTTAGATTTGTCTTTCTTCTCCTTAACACTACATACCAAAAAAGTGTTACCAAGAGATAACAACTTTGCTGACCACACTTGAGCATGAACCATATTATAAGGAAGGTATTTTCTAACATTCAGGGACCACTCACTATACAAAACGTTTTGTAGCAGTAATTTTAAACTAGGCGCACAGGAAATTGGTTATAGTTTCCAAATACATTTGGAAATATTGTGGCTAACATAGTCATCTGAGCACTAGGGAAAATCATTATTGTGTTAAGTTGTTCAGAGTAATTACTTTAGCCTTAATGTTGGGCACCTCAGTTTATCGACGCAATTGGCAGGATTGCGGGCAGGTAAAACACTTGGCACGCCCACAAGGCCTGAACTTTGTGGCTGTTGCATACATTTTCCACAGCTATTCCTATGTTTGAAAACCACATAAATGTACTCCTACAACAGGACTAAGTCTTTCCAGGATGAAAGAAAATTCTGCATCACATTTGAATTTTAGGGAACGTAGGGAAAGATGTTTCTCCGTCTCAGAAAATATTTTCCATGAAGAGAAATGGGACGAAAAAGTTACAAGCTCTAAACCACGTGTCTCCTATGCTTACTTATGCCGATTGTCCGACTTACACACATTAGAAAGCTTAAGGCTGTAGAAGTATGCATGGAAATCTGTAATTTGAATAGATTTCAATGTGTGTGCCTGGATTTTTTGTGATGTGCTATTAGAAATGTATGAAAATCATAGCCGGAAACTATTGTTGGTTTACATCTTCTTTTTTTTTTTTTTTTTTTTTTTTTATAAAGTAAAAAATCTTCGTTATTTAGCCCCTGAGATGATATTCTGTAACTGTGTGCTAGGTATGACATGTTGTGTTCTGACCTCCAGTTAGCAATGTATAGAATATATGGATAAGATTAACAAACTACAACACTAACTAAACCAAGCTTTGCAAAATCATTTCTCCTACATCCTGCATTTCTTCTGAATGCCAGTTTGTTGATTGCTGTCAGTAGATCCAATAGTGTGATCATGCACGAGTGGCCTTGGTCCACCTAAACAAGTAAGTCATCCCTAGTGTTGTTGGAGGTGGTTTGTATCACTTGGATGAGCAGACACCAGGCTGAAAGTAGCTGAGCGATAATTATGGCGCCAGGTGAGACCAGAGCCTCCAGGACCAACACAGATTGCGAGTGTGCTAGGAAGGTTGGTTCCACCCTTTTTTTAAAGCTTGGAGTAGCAGTGGTGTGCTTGAGTTTAATGAGCCGTTCTAGTGACCAAAGTGGTGCTGATGAGGAGACGTCCGATTTAGGTTATCTACTTTGACTTTACACGTGTCAGATAAGGCAATGTTGGTTTGAGGACAGAAGGGATTCCGGTTACCTCAGCAGGTATTTATGTTGCTGATGACCGATCATCACCACTTGGTGTAACCGGTTTGGCGATCATGGACCATATGCTTGAGCATTCCTTGATTTAAAAACGAAAAGCTATACAATCTTTGCCAGGCACCTTGTTGAAAAAGTGCCAGGATCTCATGCTTTTTTCAGATCACAGGTAATAGCTCTCTGGAAGCTCCTAGAATTCTCGCTGGGTGATAGGTTTTTTATTCTTGCCGCTAGCTTGCATACCTTGTGGAGTATGCAGCAAGGTGCTAATTCTAAAGGAAGGGATCTTCAGCGTTATATTTCTAGCTTTAGGCCTCATGCATCTGTTGGCATAATTTTCAGCAGAATATCAAGCATATGCTAATGATTCGTTCATTTGAAGTTTCAACAGTGCCATCTGGTTATTGCTGGTTATGATATCAGTGTTTAGTGTGGCCAAGTTCGGCATTGTTGTGTTAAAGAAGGCATTTAGGAAAGAACTGGGGTTGATGTGATGTGAGCCTGCTAATAAAGGTGATAGAAAATAGGATGAGTTGGCTGTTGTCATTGTACTAAGAAATCAATCAACAGAGGGCAGACTTACACATTGCTACTTAGTGAAAAGTAGGAAGGTGGCATTGCCGTACCATAATTTCCAAGTCTTTACTGAGAACATCTGATGTCTGATATCTTGGCACCGGTTCTGCTTACGGTGTCGGAGCAGATGAATTGGTACGTATCCCAGTGGCGGCTGCCACCGACTAACATGCGTGAGGCGGGGGAGGGAGGGAAGATTGAAAAATAAATGTAAATAAACGTACCTTGCAGCCGACCGCCAGACAGCCGCCTCGCCTTGCATTGTCCTCTGAAGCAGGAATACAGTCTCCCTCCCCTAACCCAAAGCAATGTAGCAATGTGATTGGTCTTAGTGCCGCAGATTGGCGTTCAGGCAGGGAATGGGAGCCTGTACATGTTCCTAACCAGGTTGAGTAAGGCAGTCTGGTGAGGAACATGCAAAGTGCGCAGGACTGTTTTGCCAGCGCAAGCAGGCCGACCAAACAGTCATGCTCACTTAAGTGCCCATCATCTCTCCCCTTGCCAAGCCCCGCCCCATAAAGCTGCATTACAAAAGTAAATAAAATGATAATACCATAGTGTTATTATCATTTTATTTTTCATTTTTCCACTGCAAAAAATGCAGTGGTGAGGCTCTCCTCTGCCTTAAGGGAGGACCCGCCACTGACGTATCTCCCAAGCAATTTATGCACCCATGTTGGTCACCAACCTACAATCCTCCCTCTAGTGTCACACCGGGTCCCAAGGATTTACAGTATACCTGTCTAAGAACTGTTTATCCAAGAAAGGCAGAGAAAATGAACTGGCAGACATTACTGTAAAATAGGTGATAAATTGTCTCCTGCTAACATTTGCAAGTGCAGTGCCAGAATTCTCGGTAAGGGCTGCTCACAGAGGCCGAACTTTACATTGAACAGATTGCAAACTCTGTTACATGTGTTTCTCGTCAAAGAGGGTTTGGTGAGGCCTTGGTAGACAAGCCTTGATATAAACAAATAGAGTAGTGAGAGAATAGCCTTCAGTCATCCACAAATAATGCTGTATAACATCACTAAAAAACAAACTGTCGTACAGTACTGATATTTTTTAATACAGCTGCCCAACAGTAGCTAGAGACTCATAATTGATGACCGATCTCCATAGAATAAAATGTGAGTAATGTGTGCATGTATTTCCATTACCTGCAGGTAGTATTAGAGAGACACATGGCGGGTGCAATACAGGCATGTGGGTCGACAGTACACCACAGTACCCAAGACAATCCTTAACATCCTGTTGTTCAGACCTCAGTACATTGAGATTTAAAATAGGAGGGCGACTGAAAGGCCAGGCGTGTCAACGTCTTTAGCAATAATGCTTCTAACACTCTTAGTACATAAGTCATACTTACTTCAGATAAACCAGTCACACAGAGGTGTGCAGAATGTCATATTGCACATGCTTTGTTATGTTATTATGACGTGATAGGGGACTTGGTGTTATGGTATGTTTTGTCGTGGTATGTTTCGTTGAAGTAGAGAATACTCTTTTGGAGGTTCTTAGCACTCAAGCCAACTCATCAGACAGACATAACCTCTCTCTGTGCAGAAACCAATTTATATCTCCATCTAAAACAAAGATGTTAAAATTACCTACAACCTTTGCAGTTGTTTGATGTAGCGTTTGCAGCATAATACCGGCTGACAGCAATACTGGTGGCTCCTTCCTGCCCTTTCTAAAGAGCGACTACCTCTTCTATATCCATGGACCCACAGACATTTGAGATCCCTAATCTTTCGCACAGAAACTCACGAGGGGGTTATTGCTTGATTTAAATTGCTAACAGTGTAGGAACAGTGAAACCGTTAACAGTGTAAGAAAAATGGATGAAACTGGAAGAATGTGATGAACAGATACAGTAATGTGCCATCAATGCAGCTAAATGAGGATATTGGCCCTAAATATGGACTGTGGCAAGGTTTGCACTTGCTGTTTAAAGAATGTCCTCACTGTTGTGGCTTGATCTCTTTTAACCCCTGCTCCGCGGCACAAATTCCGCCGCGTTATCCGGGGGGGGGGGGGGAGAGGGGAGAGTGGAGGGGGGACTGTGCTCATGACAGCCGGGAGACATCCGAACTCCGCCCACTAATTAATTCGCCCGCACAGGTGGGGAATTACCACCGTGTGGGGGGACGGCAACGTTTGGACGGCTCCCGGCCATCATGAGC
This sequence comes from Lissotriton helveticus, assembly GCF_964261635.1. Classification (NCBI taxonomy): domain Eukaryota; kingdom Metazoa; phylum Chordata; class Amphibia; order Caudata; family Salamandridae; genus Lissotriton; species Lissotriton helveticus. Next base: position 557,902,190 of record NC_136065.1, on the reverse strand, counting down.
ACACGCCTACCATGACTCATGACAGCCGGGATCCGTCATGAGCACCGAAGAGGCTAACGCTGATAAGTTTTAAAACCAAACTTTTAAATTTTGCTTTAAATCAACCAGATTCTATCCTTCACTCACACTTTGTGTCCTGCCCTGTTCCGTTGTGGGTGCGGTGCCGTTTGTGCGCAGCGCATTGGAAACTTTGTGGTACCCCTTTCAGCCCTAGGCTCACTCCCGGGTGGTGTGCATTCTAGTCTTTTGCCTCCACCACCTATTTAGACACATGCTCAAGCGCACGCGCGCAGCTGGCGTGCCACTGGTGCTCCAAAGGCGCGTCTAAGGCAAGCCTGTCTGTGCCCATCTGCGTCCAGGGGCCAGAAACCCTGGTCCTCTGCAACTGGCTCTTGGATTTTATACCTCTCCAGTTCTACACAAGTTAAGGCTGACACCTAACGTCAACTGTCAGGTTTTCAGTCCTGACATCTTTCCATACCATTGTACTTGCTGCTAGTTTGAATGCACCCCTAACCCCCAGTTTAAGACTGCATTTGATTCTCAGGTCAGGGTGGCTGAACATCAGCCAATCTCCAACGCCCAGGCTGACGTTTTTCTGCCCAAAGAATTTTGTTGCCTTAGTTTAAATTGCCGCTCTCTCCTTAAGCACCAGCTACATCTATTTACTTTTTTCGATGATGTTGACCCAGATGTGGTATTTTTAACAGAAACCTGGCTTCATAACGGATCCTTACCTGATATTATTCAGCACTTCCTGGCAATTTTGCTCTGTTGGGGATAAATAGACCTCGCAGAACAGGCGAAAGCATCACCATGATCTTTAAAAAGACCTACAAGTGGGCCCTCCACATCCCGAATTGTGTAACCATGTTATTTTATTTCTCTTTTTCTCCTAAATTTACCTTCTCAGGGTCACTTATCTACCATCCCCCTGTGCCTCCCAGCAACTGGTTCTCAGCTTTTTTTGATTTTCTTGTCCCCCATATTTAGCTGTTAGCCAATTTTAATCTGCTTAGTGACCTCAACCTTCATCTAGACACCAATAATAATTTAACGTCAGCATTTATAGATGACTTGGGCACTCTTAATCTCCTGCTGCTTAATTCTGTACCTACCCACATCACAGGGCACTTTCTGGACCCCATTTTTTCTAACCTCTCAACCTTATCCGTCACACTACTATTTCAACTCTGCTGGACCGACTACTTTGCAGTGCCTTTTACTATTAAGTTCCTTTCCACTTCCCGTACCCGGCCTGCTGCGCAACCCAAAACCAGGAATTGGTCTAAACTTGATATGACCGAGCTTAATAAATTACTTCATAATAACACCCCTACCCTCATCTTTCAACCTGACCCAGACCAAATATCTGTGCACCAATGGCTTACGGAGGCTACCAATTCGATCCTGCCACTTTCATCTAAACCAAAATGCTGAATGCATCCTCCTGCCCCTTGGTTCACCGATTCCCTCCTAAAAAAAACTCTGTAATACCTTAGAAAGACAATGGAGGAAACATTACGTGCTTGAGGCGAAGTCAGAATATGTGGCAGCACTGAACAGATACCATAACCTTTGTAAATCTGCTTGTGCAACTTACTTCACGGAGCAGATCATTAACTCCCAACACTGCCAAAAGACTCTGTTCAAACTTTCGTCAGCTAGCATTATTCTGCCTCCCCCTTCTCTCTCTCTCAACATCAGTGTGACGAGCTTGCTACGTTTTTTTCAAAATAAAGTTGTCTATCCACCTTCAACTAGATGTTGACGCTACTAAACTAGTGAGTCTGGCATTTCTTGCAATTCAAGCGAATGGACACCAGGACGTAAACCCACCAGAAAATAAGTCTGAGGAACCTTTCAAAATTAAGGTATGTCTTCTCTGGACCTGGCAACACTGCAAATGGTACTGGGATCCATTAAGTCCAGCTCCCCACTTGATCCTCTTCCTCCCTCAAAACTTAGACTTTTAGACGATGATTCCCTTACTGTGATACTTAACCACCTTAACACATCTTTGAGTTCAGGGCATGTACCTCACAACTGGAAACATGCTCTTGTCCTCCCTTTGCTAAAGAAGGGGGATCTTTACCCTCTGTTGGTCAAACCTTTGCCTGATCTCTCTTCTCTCTGTATTTTCTAAGATCCTGGAAAGGCATGTTAATATCCAACTCTCCTCCTTTGTTGTGACCCGCAACTTGCTCTACCCATCACAGTCCAGTTTCAGGGAGGCCACAGTACCGATCTGCTCTGCTCGGGGTCACAGAGTGTCTTAGGCAACAGCTCGATTCCGGCGGTACTGCCGCCTTCATCCTGCTTGACTTAAGTGCGGCTTTTGACACAGTGTTGCACTCTATCCTGACAGACAGACTTGAGGCCTCATGCATTGAGGGCTTTGCCTTGAGATGGTTGATCTCCTTTCTAAAAGATCGCACTTTTCAGGTCACCTCGGCCAACACAAGATCGCAGACCCTAGCTCTGACCTCCGGAGTTCCTCAGGGATCTGTTCTGAGCCCAATGCTCTTCAATATTTACGTTCGCCCTTTGGCGGACGTAATTGAGAAATATGGACTCACAATCATCTCTTATGCTGACAATACTCAGATCATCTCACTATCAGTTGCTCAGCATCAAGATTCCTTGCTACTCTAGCTTGGTCTGAGAAATGTCTTCCTCTGGATAAATAGAAATGCACTGAAGCTGAATGGCAATACAACAGAGGTCCTGGGAAATAACCCTGAACTTTGGGGAGTCAATCATTGGCCTGATGTTCTGGGGCCATTACCCACTCCGGTAACTAAGGTTAAGAATCTCAGCTTTATCATCAATAACAACCTCTCTCTTAAACCTCAGGTGTCTACGGTCATGGCCACCTGCTTCTCTGTTCTCAAATGGCTCAAAAAGATTCTCTGGCTAATTCCGCCGGCTGGAGAGAGATCAGTGATGCAGGTTCTGGTAACTTCCAGATTGCACTATGGCAATGTTTTATACCTGGGCGCAGACAAAATCCTCGATCAGTCGCTTCCAGGTCATCCAGACCACGGCCGATCGTCTTCTTTTTCGGCTGCCTAGATACCCTTCAGCTTCACCTCGCTACACAAACTACCCTGGCTTAGGGTTGACAAGCGTATCGAATTTAACACCTTATGCTATATGTCCCGTGCTAGGCATGGCTTGGCCCCTTCCTATATCCAAGGCTTGGTTAAACCCTATGTGCCTGCCCTACAGCTGAGATCATCCAGCCTCTCACTGTTCACATTGCCTAGGTTTCGTCTTGCTCGCATGAAAGCTTGCTTGTTTTCCTAACTGGGCACGAAACTTTGGAATTCTCACCCAGTTGCTCTCAGGAACTGTCACTCCCTGCTTACCTTTCATAAGAACCTGAAGACATTGCTCCTTAGCTGCCATGCCTGATTTTCTGATATTCAGGGTGTTGTTTAGCAACCTGCTGCGGCTCTACTTGCTGCCTTGTCCAGGGCCGGGAGACCCTTGTTGGGTTGCTGCATGCTTTATAAGTTCTGCAAGTGCATTGTTGAGGGAGTTCCAAAAATGCATTTTTTTAAATGGTGCTGGTGTTGGGAAGTAGCTACATCTACTGTGTCTGTCATTAAGTAGGCTTCATTCAGCATCCTTAAACTATTGTATTCTGCACTGAAGTAGACGTTGCCCGTGTACTGTTTCCCATTTAGATACAGATTCCATCAAGGGGCCATATCATGTGAAACGGCTTACTAGCTCTGTCTGTGCTTAGAGCATCTTCAATTGGATGTGCCCAGCTCAGAAAAGGACAGCGTATAATATTACACCAAAATATATACTTTTTCCAGTGCAGACACAAGACTATGCCTCGACTGGGGAAAGCACTGCTTTGAAATATGACTACAGGCTGAAAACTACTGGACCATCTTTCAATGCAGAGGGACCAGCTGCACACTGAGGAGAAAACTGGTATACTTTCAGAAGCATGTGCAATGAGTTACTAGACCTGCCTATGAAGGAATACCTTGGGTCTTGAGGGTCCCTGGAGGCGCGTGGCCTTTTTGGCCATCTTCAGGGTGTGGCCAAGTTATATGTGGTGAACAATCAGTACGCCTGCTGAACGCTTCTTTGCCCGTGCACCAATAGTGATGGTCTAGGGACTAAACTGTTCCCTGATTTTTCTTGGACCTTCCCCATGCAAATGAAGGAAGGTCCCTTTAAGATCACGAGCGAGGCAAAACGTGACCCAGCACCACCCATATTACAGAGTGCCCAAAAATAGGCACCATCAGCCAATGCATCCCCAGAGCACTTTCTGTAATAGGCCCCAGACCAGCTCCATTTACAATGGAAATATAGTCTGGGTGTGTATTCACGCAATATCGTAAAAACAGCTTGACATTGGAGGGCAAATGTCATATTCTGATAGCATTTTCCTTTTAAGTCATACACTTATTTGAAATTCAAGAACCTTATCGTCCATAATATCATGTAGTCTTGCTTTTCTCGACTTAATCAAATATACATAACTATGGCATGCCAGTGAATATTATTCTAACATTTTTAGAGGGAATGTTTGCGGCGCAATGTGCGATGGCTCAAAACAGAAGCAAGAAAAGTCTGCATAATTTTTTGCCGTGTTTACAGAGCTCAGAATTTTTCTCCCTAGGAATTTTGTGGAGTCACAGAGAATCCCAAGACTACTTCCGGAAAGCTATGTCACAGATTTCTGTGAGAAGACCATACACAAAATGTCTCAATGCAAAATTTGTAGCAAAGTGGAAAAATCCATGAGTAAATAATATGGAAATTGCACACACATTTATTTCTATTCCTTCATGCCCCCATTAAATCCCAGTATGAGTTCTGTACACATTTGCAGACCAGAACATGCACAAATTGTGAATGTTTACAAACATAAGTTTTAGGGTCTTTATTGAAATATGCAGTGTGTCCAAAGTCCACAGAACACTTGCTAGTCCTTAATTTGAGCTGGTGTTTGCAGATGGCGCCAACCGACACTTAATTTTAGGGACTTGCACTCACTTTTCCTCTTCAAATTTTGATCCATAGCTAGAAAGTGTAACCCCACAAGGTGAAAGAAGGAGGATAAAGATGGCAAAACTGTGGCAAAGAGAGAAAGCAGAGATGAAAAAGAACCTGAAGAAGTGAGATAATGGGACAGGAAGTTTCTGGCGGCGGATTAAAGAGGCGTTTGGTGGAACCAAGGCTGCAAGGCCTTGGTATTCAAAAAGCTTAATTGATGGACAGAATGCAGAACAATGTCATACATTAACCCAGTACAGAGATCTGGGCCTAAATCCATAGTTTTTTTGCTCACCATGCCATTATAGTTTGGACCCAGCCGTATGCAAATCAGTCTTGACCCTGCACCCAATGGGAACAGTCCAGTCCGATCTGCCAGGCCAGGTCTTCCCTGGACTGGAAACAAGCATCCTAGGACCGGTTTCGGGCTTTCAGGCCTCATCAGCCAGGATAGCTTGACTCCAGTGGCAATGAGAGCACGGGACCCACATCTAGGCATACTCGTCCCACTCTGGGTGACAAATGCAAAAAGAACAATTGATGGACAGAATGCAGAACAATGTCATTCATTCACCCCAGTACAGAGATCTGAGCCTAAATCCATTGTTTTTTTGCTCACCATGCCATTCCAGTTTGGACCCAACCATATGCAAATCAGTCTTGACCTTGTGCCCATTGGGAACAGTTCAGCCCGATCTGCCGGGCCAGGTCTTCTCTGGACTGGAAACAAGCATCCTAGGACCGGCTTCGGGCTTTCAGCCCTCATCAGCCAGGATAGCTTGACTCCAGTGGTATGGAGACGTCAGTTCTTTCTTTTTCCGTGCCAGCAAGCGCAGTACCTCCAGCCACTTTTTGACTGAGTTTTTGAGATTTTTTATCTCCATTTTTCGAGTCTATTGACTCCTGGTGCCAACTAGGGATGCCCGGTTTTAAGTTCTGCGGAGCCTGTCGCCGCATGATGTCGGTTACCGACCCCCACAACGTGTGTCTCTACTGCCTGGAGCGTGACCATGACCCCAGGTCATGCTCCGACTGTCGGGACATGGCGCCTAAGACTTTGCAGGAGCAGTCCCGAAAGTTGCTAGAAGCCTGGCATTCAGCTCACCATTCTTTGGGTTCCAGTTCCTCGCACTCTGAGTCAGTTAAGTCGAGGCACTCGAAGAAGAAGTCAAAAAAGTGTCATCGCTCTCCGATTTCCCCTCGCTGGTCACACGGCTGAGAGTGTGGGCAGTACCACCCCGCAGCTCAGGCGGAGCCTGTGCAGTTGATCCCGGCCTACCCTCCCTTTCCGGGTCCGGGAGCAACTCCGGCCCAGGTGCAAGACTTTCTTGCAGCCATGGCTGCCGTTTTTGGGCTGTCAGCCCCCGCTGGTGTGCCTTCGGGCCCCTCGGTCCTTGCCCTGTGCTGCCAGCGGCTGCGGCGCCGCCTATGACTTCAGTCCCTGCATTGCAGTGCCCCCGTGAATCCAGGCCTGGATCCCGGTCAACCTTACGACGACTCCTCCTGCGTCGACTCCCCCGGTACTGCCTGTGACGTCGTCTGGTCCCTCGGACGACGTCGGGCCCGGTTTCAGCACCGAACTGAATTCAGCGCAGGTCTAGCTTCGTTCAACGCCGATTCCGATGCCGATTGGTGGATTTCTCTCCCTATGTTCAGCCTCCATCTTTTCGACCTGTTCCTCAGGCCATGGAGGAAGTGGAGGACTGGGAGGGGTCTGAGGACCCTCTCACCCAGCACTGTGAGTTGGATCATGACTGGGCAGAAGAGTTAGGGGATGCCAGTGCTCTTGACCAATCGCCTGACCTTGGCTTCCTGTCTCCTCCTTCTGTGGCTGCAGAGGAGGGAGTGAACTGTAGTGTGGTTTTGCGTAGGGCGAGCGTGGCCCTTGACCTCGAACTCCCTACAGTGGCCCTGAGGACTAACCTCCTCACTGAGGTGCTCCAGCTGGCAGTAAGCTCTTCGGAGCCTCTGCTGCCGTTCAATGAAGCACTGACTGACGTTCTTATGGTCACTTGGTCCAGGCCCACCACAGGGGCTCCTGGGCAACTCTGATTTTCTGTCCACCCACCCCACCCCGAGAGTCTGGTTATCCAGGCCTCTACTTCCTAGAGCGCATTCCCTACCACCCCTCCGGATAGGGAATCCAAGAAGCTAGAGCAGTTTTGGTAAGAAACTGTTTAAATCTGCCAGCTTAGCGCTGCGGTTGGTGAACACCGCAGACATTGCTCTTCCAGGCTGTTGCTCTTCCAGGCTGTTGCTGAGGGGAGGGATGCAGCGAAGTTCACCATACGGTGTGGACTGGATACCGCGGACTCGCTGGGCAGAGTGATTTCCACGACGGTGGTGCTCCAAAGCCACGCCTGGCTGCGGTCCACTGAATTTTCGGGGATGTTTTAAACTCCCTTATGTGAACATGCCCTTTGATGGCCATCGTCTTTTCTGCGACAAATCAGATCATGCGCTGGAGCGCTTTAAGGATTTCCAGGCTACAGCCGAGTCCTTGGGCCTTTCCACCATGCGCATGGTCACTTCTGCTTTTCGTCCCTTTCATGCCCACGGAAGGGGCACCCCGACACGTTCGTTCAGCCACAAGCCGCACTGCCAACCTAGAGGCTGCCACGGACATGGGCCCTGCCGTGGTGGGGCAGGGGGCCAGCGGACAGGTAAGTCTACCTCCACCCCCGCAGCATCCGCCTCAAAGCCTTCCTAGTCAGAGCTTTCAGGCCCTTCAGACGCCAGTGGGCAGCAGGATTCGCCATCATCTCCCCCACTGGCACGCCATCACATCGGACTGGTGGGTGCTGCAAATTGTCCGAAGGGGCTACTCCCTCCCCATCGAGACTACCCCTCCATCCATGCCACCCCAGTACCACCGCATGTCGGGGGATCATCTGCAACTTCTGCAAGAGGAAGTTACGGCCCTCTTGGCCAAGGGGGGCCATCAAGCTGGTTCCTGTGCCAGAAGAAGGTCGGTATTGCTATTCCCACTACTTTCTGGTACCCAAGTCGGACAAGGGCCTGCGTCCTATCTTAGACCTCAGGAACGTCAACCGCTTCTTCCGGAAGGAGAAGTTCAAGATGTTGATGCTGGCTCAGGTCTTATCTGCTCCCAACCCTGGAGACTGGATGGTAGCGTTGGACTTGCAGGATGCATATTTCCACATCCCCGTCCTGCCAGCCCACCGGCGTTACCCGCAGTTCACAGTAGGCCACGAGCATTTCACCGTGCTCCCCTTTTGCCTTACCAGTGCCCCTCGGGTGTTCATGAAAGTGATGACGGTGGTCGCAGCCCATCTGAGCAGATTAGGGATTCAAGTCTTCCCCTATCTCAACGACTGGTTGTTGAAGGCGGGCTTGCCCCAGACAGTCGCCTCCCACCTCCAGACTACGGCCGACCTCTTGCATTTGCTGGGGTTCTCCATCAACGTGCTGAAGTCGCACCTGGTTCCCTCCCAGAAGCTCCCTTTCATCAGGTGGTTCTGGACTCGACGTAGTTTCGGGTTTATCCTCCTGAGCAGCGAGTCCAGGATATTCAGGCTATGATTCAGATCTTTTAGTCTCTATCCCGGGTTTTGGTCAGGATGACACTCCAGCTGCTGGGCATGATGGCCTCCTGCATCCTGTTGGTAAATCATGCCAGATGGCATATGCGGGCTCTCCAGTGGGACCTGACGTCTCAGTGGGCACAGCATCAGGGCAACCTGTCCGATCACATCCAGATCTCAGAGGGCACTGAACGACAATTGCGGTGATGGCTCACAAATCACGATTGGGTCAATGGCAGATCCCTCTCCCTTCCCCAACTGGAGCACACAGTAGTGATGGATGTATCCCTCCTAGGTGTGGTGGCCACATGGGAGAGGCGGAGATCAGAGGCCTCTGGTCTACAGCGGAGTCCAGGCTCCACATGAACCTTTTGGCGCTTCGGGCGATCCGGCTTGCACTGAAGGCATTCCTTCCCTCTGTCCGGGGAAGTGTGATGCAAGTGTTCACAGACAACAACACTGAATCAGAATCAGACATATGCTTTATTCGATTTTTGTAATTTAAAAATCATAAAAGCCACAGTTTATACATCAACATATTAAAATAAGAAACGCCCTATACAGATTTTCTAGGAGCAAATTCATTATACAGATAAAAATCGTTTATATAATTCATCATCAAAATGTGCAAAAGAGCAAAGTGCATAGCTGCTTAATTTAGTAAGGACCATCCCCGGGCTTAGGGTGGGTGATTGTCATTATCATTATTAGCAAACCATTCCGAAATCGGATTAGCATATCAGTGCACCCAATCTATACCAGAGAATAAAGCAAATCGATTGTGAATAGGTATATTGTATCTGCTACCCATACAGTGGTACTTTTCTACATTCTGTCTTACAGGGGGCAAGTATGTGGTTCTAGGGTAAAAATCGCACAGTTCCCAAGTTACTATTGGTCCGTCAGCCATTTGTGGCTGCCAACTTCGCAGATATGGGATGACCTGGGTATCTCTAAAGTTTACTATGACCAGGTCTCCAGGTATGTCCTTCTGGAGGGATCCTAACCACCCCACCCTTCTGACATTTAAGATTTTTCCATCGATGTTAGGTGTAAGGGGTCTATTTTTGTTTAGCCAAGAAGATACCTTGTTTACCAATTCCGGTTGTCCTTCGATTTTGCTATTCGTAAGTTCGGGCACGCCTGAGAGGATGCACACAAATGGTGCCGCCTCCGGCGGTAGATCTATTTGTTTAATCTTTTTTTGCATGGTGCCATAGTTGGAACATATCCCCTCTGTGGGCGTGGATTCTTTGGTCAGCCCTTCTCTGATGGCAGAGCTCTGGACTATTGGGGGGTTTGATGTTGCATGTGATATTTTTGGGACAACTGAGTGAAATTGGGCAGTATTACTTTGTGTAGCGGTGTTAGGGACGTCAATACCGACTAGGGACTCTACTTGCTTATATCCTACCATTCTTTTTATAAGTATCGCATTTGCCTTGGTTGTTTCCTCTATACTTGTGACCTTATCCCCTATTACCTTAATTCTTTTTACCAGCGGGGATATAAAAGATTTAACCAGAAGTTCAATCTGGACCAGTAAGTCAGATGATATAGTGGATACAGGAGATTCCAGAATTGAACAAACCTTAGATGTTTTTGAGGTGTTGCTAATAACCGTAGGGGGACTTAAATACAATTTTTGTTTTTTTACTAGTCTTCCCCTTTGTTTAGCACCTTTGCGCTTTCTATTAACAACGGGGGCCTGAAGGTTCGCTCTTAATTGGGTATTGTCTTTAACTGATGATAAAGGGGGGGTACCAAGATGGCTTACGTTTAGTTGGGATGGTATGCTAAGCTGGGGACTTGTGTTTTTCATTACACATGTAGGAGCACCGGTTTGCTCATTTCCCACTACAACATTAGTATACATAGTTTTGCAGATCTGATTTAATTCCTCCAGTAATGTAAAATTTAGAGTTTGGTCTGCTGCCCCCAGTGGAGATTGGATACTAGATGTGGGTTCTATGGAAAGACTTTGTTCTGCTCTCTGTATTTCGCGTTCGATTGCCGAAGTTGCCCTAGTTAAATAGTTGTCCAAAGTCCCTTTCCATCGCCCCCCTTGAGAGATAATATTTTTTGGAACCCCTTTATCAGACATAGCGTGGACACCTATACTGGTTGGGCGCGTAACTTACTAACCAATAAGTAGTCCTTTAGGGTGAGCCAAAGTGTAGATAAAGTCAGACACTGGTGGGTTACTTCGTTTTACCAGCGTAGATCAGGCGAGAGTCAAATGGGGTGGCCCCGCCCAGCCTCCTCCGGCCTCCGAGGGCCACAGACCCGCGCGCAATCCTGTGACGCGGGAGCAGTTCTCCGTCTTATGCGCCTCCTGGCGCAGGAAGTATGGGCGTCGGCTGCTTCCGCCGCTGTGCAGGCTGGGTTTTATGGTCTGCGACCCTGGTCCCCCTCCACTCAGCGGCCGCTCAGGTGTGGTGGTGTGGCGGCAGGAGGGAGACGAGCAGACGGCAGGACTGGCGAGCAAAAACACACGACGCGGTGGCCCTCAGGTAAAGTACAGCGGCCCCCCTTGCATGCAATGACCCCCGCTCCACAGGGGCAGTTCTCCGTCTTATGCGCCTCCTGGCGCAGGAAGTATGGGCGTCGGCGGCTTCCGCCACTGTGCAGACTGGGACTTCTCCGCTCAGCGGCCGCTCGGGTGTGGTGGTGGTGCGGCGGCGGGAGGGAGACGAGCAGACGGCAGGACTGGCGAGGAAAAACACAGCGGCCCCCCTTGCATGCAATGACCCCCAACTGCCATGTGGTACTGCAACAAACAGGGCGAGGTGGGGTTGCGCACCCTGTCAGGAAGCTCTGCACCTCTGAACACGGCTGGAGCATCATGGCATTTTCTTGGTGGTTCAACACCTGGCAGGTTCTCTGAATGCCAGGGCGGATGAACTCAGCCATCGGTGCATGATGGATCACAAATGGCGCCTGCACTCAGACGTGGTGCAAGGTCTCTTTCAGCAGGGGGGAGAGCCTTGGTTAGATCTATTCGCCACCCAAGAGAACACGCAATGTCAGCAGTTCTGCGCATTGGAATTTCCAAGGCGGCACTCGCTCTGCGACGCTTTTCGTCACGAGGGGCGTTGCGGTCTGTTGTACGCCTCTCCGCCTACAACACTTCTGCCCAGAGTGCTGAAGAAGATCAGGCACATCTGAGTACAAGTCATCCTTGTGGTTCCGGATTGGGCATGAAGATACTGGTATCCCGAGCTACTCAGCATGGCCATCGATCCCCCGATCTGACTGCCTCTTCGGGAGGATCTTCTGTCATAGCAGCAGGGGGCGGTCCTCCACCCGAACCTGTCCAACCTCCACCTCCATGCATGGAGATTGAGCAGTGGCAGTTGACATCTTTCGACCTTCCTCCCGAAGTCTGTGATGTCATCTTGGGTATATGCCTGCAGGTGGAACAAATTTGTGGCAAAAGCTGTTGATCTTCTTTCTGCCCCTTTTTCAGAGGTTCTTCTGTTTCTTCTTTCTTTGGCCCAGCAGGGCTCTGCTCTGGGCACTATCAAGGGCTATCTTTCAGCCATTTCAGCCATTTCAGTATTTATAAGGCTTCCTGATCAGCCTTCTCTTTTCAAGTGCCCTGTTGTAAATACTTTCTTGAAAGGCATTACGCACATGTTCTCTCCTGTCCCTTTCATGATGCCTCAGGGGGACTTGAATCTTGTCCTGACCTATCTGATGTGTGCTCCTTTTGAGCCACTTCACAACTGTCCTGTTTGTCTTCTCACTTTAAAGACTGCTTTCCTGGTTGCCATCACCTCTGCCAGAAGTGTGAGTGAACTCCAGGCTCTTTCTTCTAAACTTCCTTTTCTTTCTGTCCATCCGGACAAAGGTGTCCTAAGAACACGTCCATCTTTTCTGCCAAAGGTCAGAGGGTATTTGGTCAAAAATTGGGTGAGGCACCCCTGGGCTACTGGAGCCGGGGCTGTATACAGGTGTGCGTAGTGCCGCCGGAGTGCTTCTAGGATGGAGGCCTGTGAATGAAATAAGACTTTCCCATCGGAGCGAATCGCTGTGATCGGTGTGAGAGTCATGTCCTGCTTCACCAACCATGCCAGCAGAGCGCCAGCTCTGTAGCCTTCTCTGTGCACCCGCGCCGCGTATGCCCTGAAATTATAGTGGCGATCAGGTAGGGCCTCCACATATGCTGTTTTAGCTTCCGCCACTTGGACAAGTGTGGCTGTATGTGCATTAGCTGCGCGTGTGAGTTTGGCTAACACTTGTTTCATTTCGTGAATGCGGCGTTCTCGTACATGGCACACCCCTGTGATGTGTTGGATGCAGGTGCCCCTAATGACCACTTTGAATGCATTCCATTCCGTGGCTCAGTGGTGGCCGTGCGTATGTTCTTCCGGAAATAATGCTGAATGTGTTCTGCCTGCGACTGACTGAAGATTGGGTCCTCCAGGCAGTCCTTGGCCAGATGCCAATTGGGTACCGGAGGTCGGAGCGGGTGCCACGCAAGTGTGATGGTGTGTGCATCATGATCGGACAGTACCCTCCCTAGATAGTCGGTCTCCAGAATGAGGGGTAGAATGTGGGGGGACACTGGAAGCTGTCGAGCCAGACTTTAAGATCGTATCGTATGGTATGGAATGAAACGAGTAGAGCTGCGCTGTCGGGTACTTAGGTCGCCAAGCATCTGTCAGTGACCGACAGGCTGCCCATGCCGCAAAGCGCTTGGCCTGATGTATTATTGGGGACGTTGGGTGCGGGGGGGGGGGGTAAGACCTGTTCATTGCTATGTTTTGTACGCAATTGCAGTCCCCTCCTAGGATCCAAGGCGCCTGAGTGTATGAGCAGAGAAGCACCGAGAGTGTGTCCCAAATTTTACCCTGATCCACGTTGGTTGCGTAAATACTTGCCAATACCACCGGCTGGACATCTAGGAACCCCTGTATGATAGCATAACGCCCTTCGGGATCAAGCATTCTAATATGCTCCTGAAAAGGGATTCCCGAGCGGATTCAGATAAGGGTCCCTCGCGCATAAGCTGAGTATGTGGTAACGCATAGGACACCGCGCCAGTGCTTGGTTAACTTCGTCACTTCCCCCGCAGTCAGGTGAGTCTTCTGTAATAGCGCAATCTGCGCCTTCTGGCGCTTAATGTAAGCATAGATGGAGTATTGCTTGCACACCATGTGCATACCTTCAGCCATTGATATCTAACAACCATTAAGTATACTATGTTGCTACAACATCCTAAAAAGGAACAGTTTATCAAAGTTGTTATACCTTTTCTGAGCAATACCGCTTCGGGTTCCAGCCTCATTTTTCAAACGCCCTAAGGGTGCTGTCGGCAGGTTCAAATGGGGCTTTAAGAGGGCCAGGTGAGCCATCTGCTTTTTGAAACTCCCATACAGCGGGGTGGGGGGAGTTCAACTATGTGACTTTAAGCTCTACTTTTGGGCAGCCTTTGGAGGCTGTATCAGGAATCTATTTACGGATCATGGTCTGGGCTTGTCTATACTGGGTTATCATCTGGCATTAGGGTCAGATGCCAGGTTCTTTTTATAGATCCTCGATCCTAACTACTCCAAGCGGGACCAGTTCAAGATCATCACAGATATCATAAGAATCTGGGAGAACTTTGTCCAAGTATTCATAACCTACCTTACATGCATACACCCCACTTTAGGGGAATCCCACATTTCCCTCTATTTTTCATGATCCAGTGGGTAAGGCCTGGGCAATTTTAGGGGTGAAGATGACTGAGAAACTGTTTGATTATAATGGGGTTTTTCTCATTTTATTTCTTGCAGACCTCCTTCAATCTTCTGCATCAGTCTTTATTTTAGGTACTTACAGTTTTTCTATATGGGTGTAAAGACTGAATAATTCTGGAGGACTTTGACATCTTGTCTTATCTATACATGTCACCAGGCAAGGCTTCGATGAGAGCACTGTATCAGATTTGTAGCGCTTCAGTGCAAATGATTGTTCGTTTCTGGCCTCTAAATGGGGTAGGGTGCTTAATTCAGATATTCTCCCTAAAGAGATTACTGGCGCTTTAGAAATTACTAATCGTTCTGTGCATTCTGTTAGCTTAAAGCTTCAGCAATTTTCGACCATTCTCATGCTCTTTTACACCCCTGAAAACATCTCTAAATGGGCGACTAGCCATGCTTCCGACAAGATTCATTGTTAAGTGCGGAGTGCCTATGGCAGACATTGTTCATATGTTTGCTAGCAGCCCGGCGCTGCAGGATTTTTGATTGGGTGTGGTTCAGTTGTCCATATTCCACCTTGAACACAGTTTTAAACTATCTACCAGAGAGATCATGCTGACTCACAGAATTGATTGTAACCCCAGGCAAACCCCCATTGATGTCAATAATGATCATTGCAGCTCGGCTATGTATAGTGGGATCTTGGATAAGCTCTCTTCCTCTTAAGGTATCGAAGTGGTGGGCACTTTTTTGTCAGCTATATGATTTTTAATTGGGTGTCTTTAAGTCTAAAGACCCCAATGCTGTGAAACACTTTCAACACGCCTGGGCCGGCATTACTTGGTATTCAGGCGTGTTGTTCTGCTTTCGCTATACCTTGTTCTTAATCTTTTTTCTTTTTCTCTTTTCTTATTTTTTGTAGGTGCATAGCCTGCTTGTTTCTCAGATTTTTATTATCTTTGTGATTTAGGTGTATACGTTTGTAATTCTGTCTCTTGATCATGGTTGACTGAATAAAAACATTAAAATGATCTAAAAAGAAAAAAACTGCACAGGCTGTAGTGGCAGGTCTGAGACCTATTTTATAAGGCTGCTTTAGTGGGTGGCTCAATGAGTGCTGTAGGCACCCTAGTAGTATTATGTATTTTACAGGCCCTGGGTCCATGCCATATCACTTTTATTAAGGACTTAAACATAAATCAAATATTTCAATTGGGTGTAAGCCAATTTTACCATGTTTAAACGGGAGATCAAAAGCACTTTAGCACTGATTGGCAGTGGTAATGTGCACCCAGTCCTAAAAGCACACAAAAACGTGTTCAGAAAGCAGGAGGGGTGAAGGCAAAACATTGGGGGGTGATCCTGCCGGAAGGGACAAGTCTAACAGTCTCTAAATCTAGACGCATTTCTCTTATCTGGTCTTCTGCCTAGCTGATAACGTTTGTCTACAGAGATGAGTTGGACCTTTTATGTTGGGTAGGGCAGATGTGTCGTTTTCACCCCCTTCTTTGAGCAAATTGAATATGTATTGATTTCAGGTGTTTAACTGCCATTGTTGTAAAATGTCCATTTGTCAAATCTAATACAAAACTGTGCTTGTGCCTTATTGTAGCACTGGGATTTTCAGGCTCACTAGTGCTGGCATGCTAGAGGTGTCTGGGTGCAAAAGGAAGGGATTTCACCCCCACAGCAAGGACCCAAAGCAGTTCAATGTAAGTATGCTAGCTTCTATCTGTTTTTGACGTGTTGTTGTTAAGTGTCATGACATCTTATGCACAATCCAATTTTTTTAATACCAGACTTAGCAATGTTTGCATATGTGTTTTCCCAAATTATTAAAATGGTGATCCCTTTTTATATGCTGGCCGTTTGTGGTTGGGTTTCTTTCTTAAAGAACAAAGATGTTTAATGAAGTAATATATGCAGTCTCCAACAGTGGGACATCGGGAGTACAAACTCTGAAATCTCTGCCTGATGGTCACAGTAGAGGTAATGCAATGGAGAGCTAAGAAGGAAGAGAAAAAGAAAGTAATCAACACATACCAGCAGCTTTAACATCCCTCCAGTTGCATGACCTATTGAGGAAGCAATTACATCACATAACTATAAGGTGAGAGCACCAAATTCAAAATCAGGCTTTACAGCTCCCTGGTGCCAAAAAAGCATTTTTCCCAACTTGGGAAAACCCAAGCTAGTCATGGTTGGGTGAAGTTGAATGTACTGCACCCATGGGTCACTCTAGTTCAAAATGATTTTATTGAAGTTTTTTAGACAAAAGAAATAAACAAGTACAATACAAAAAGAATAAATCTTTCATGCGTAAATGATGAGCATGAAATGCAGTAAGCCAAAAATGAAGAGGAAGGGAAAAGGGAGAAAAAAGGGGGGGAGGGGCGGGGGAGTGAACATATCATAGAATCATAAAATCATAAAATATAGTCACAATTAAATTGAATACAAAAAAGATGGTAAATAAGGAGAAATTAATCACCAAGATACATAAGAGAATACTTAGTCATATCATTGCATAACATACGAATCAATAGGAGACCAAAAAGATTGAAATGACTGTGAATTTTGAGTAACGCCTGTAAGAGACAGCTGAGCACCTCTTCTTGTAAAGGTAATCCACGACCACCAAGCATGAACTGAAAGAGAAGAAGCGTCTTTCCAACAAAAAGTAATGGACTTTAAAGCAGCTGTAATAAAAAAATTAAATAACTTTCCCTCTGACACACTGAGGATGGGAAAGGGCAACCGATTTGCATATTAACATAGCATAAGAAATATCATCATGTAAAGGCAAAATTTTCAAAATTACATTCCAAACATCCGACCAAAATTTCATAATAACTGGACATTCAAATAACATATGACGAAGTGACCCAGAACTTGAATTGCAGTGCCAACAAACATCAGATGGTAACAATTTTGCACGACCTAATCGAGATGGGGTCCATAGAGCGTTAAATAAAATATATGCATTAGTCTGATAAAGAGACACCGGAAGCCAACCAGAGATACTGTTGAGCTATATTGAGGACCATGAGTCATCCGATAGGGAAATGGAAAGTTCATTATTCCAAAAAGATGAGATTGCACCAACATTGGAGCCCTGGGAGGTGGTAAATTTTTTATAAAAAACAGACAGCTTTGGAGGATGACGTAACCGCTGTAAGGTAAATTAATAGGTCATTAGTGGTGGAAGAGGGAATACCATTGGGAAAAGAGTCCAAAATTGAGTTACATAAAGATTGATATTTCGAGAAATCAGAAGCCGGGATATCAAACTTTAACTGTAGTTGCTCAAAAGGAATAAAGGCATTTCCACAAAATACATCTTTAAGATATAAAATTCCTTTTGAAATCCATGAGGACCAGAAGTTAATGTTTCTGTTTAGTTTAAGTAAAGCACTATGCCATAAAGACAAGTGGACTGTAGCGAGTAAGGGTAAATCAAAATTAGAGTCCAAATCATTAATTATTAATCTAGAGGATTTAATTATAGATGACAGATGAACAACCTTGGATGCAGAAGACATTGACATCAAAGAGGGCAATGAAAAGGGTCGTACAATTGAGGACCCTATATCAAACCAAATTGGAGGTTTGACCACATTTGAATTTGTAAACCATAAGGAGCTTTGTTTTAAGATAAAAGCTTTATGGTAGAGGTAAAAGTCTGGAAGGGCAAATCCCGCCTGGGACTTAGGGAGATTTAATTTCCTGTAAGCAATACGAGGAACTTTGTTGTACGAAAGGAATTTAGATAACAGTTTATCAACATCTTTATAGAATTTGAGAGGAAATTGAGTGGGAATCATAGCCAAGGAGTAGAAGATTTTTGGTGCAATATTCATTTTTACAGCCTCCATTCTCCCCCACCAGGTGAGATAAAGGGAAGACCACTTGGACGTTTTGTTTTTGATATAATCAAGTATAAAATCGCTATTTAGTTTTAATGTAGCAGGCAACAAGGAGGCAAATAGGATACCCAAGTACTTAAGCTTAATGTTTTGCCAAAGAATATCTGTGTTTGGTAGCATATCCGAGGTACAAAAAGCATTTAAAGGAAAAAATTCAGTCTTACTTACATTTAATTTGTAACCTGAAACCACAGAATAATTTGCAATAATGTCTAATAGGGAGGGAACAGAGGAAAGAGGATTACTAATAAACAATAAAACATCATCTGCATAAGCTAAAGTTTTAACAGTGACATCATTTATCGCAATACCCTGAATACTGTCACAGCAGCGGATATAATTAATAAAAGGCTCAATTCCTAATAAAAATAACAGTGGGGAAAGGGGACAACCCTGCCTAGTACCTCTAAAGAGAGGAAATTGAGTAGAAATTTGACCATTAATAAACAAACGAGCAGTAGGGGCAAAATATAAAGCAGAAATCATACGAATAAAATGGGCACCAAAATTAAAAGATAATAAAGTTTTAAATAAAAATTGCCAATGAATTTTATCAAATGCTTTTTCTGCATCCAAAGCCATCACTCCCGCAGGGGAAGTAAGGTGAGGGCTCTGTTCAATAACGTGTAAAAGCGTTCTGGTATTATTAGCAGAGTACCTATTTTTCATAAAACCAGATTGATCTGGATGAATGATGGAGTGAAGGACAGGAGCCAATCTAGTGGCAAGGATTTTAGCATAAAGCTTACAGTCCTGGTTTATTAGGGAGATGGGACGATAATTAGAAACCAGGGTAGGGTCCTTATCAGGCTTGGGCAAAACAATGATTAGAGCATCCGTAAAGGAGCCCGAAATAGTACCAGAGGAACCAAAATGGGAAAAAAAGTGCACTTAAATAAGGTAAAAGGTGAGACTAAACTCTTTATAAAATTCAGCTGGGATACCATCTGGGCCTGGGGATTTATTCTTAGGAAGTGATTTAATAGCAAGTAAAATCTCATCACAAATAATTGGGGAATCTAAACCTATTTTATCTGATGGAGAAACGTGAGGCAAATTACACTTATTTAAAAAGGAATCAATTAAAGAATCATCACAGGGGACAGTTTTACTATATAGGGTAGAGTAAAAATTTAAAAATTCTTGGACAATATCATTATGGGAAATAGCAACTTGGCCACGAGAACCGCGTATTGAGGTTATTTGAGTCTTATCCCTCTTGATCCGCAAATAGTTTGCAAGGAGTTTCCCAGATCTATTGGCATTAAAGCGAAATTTAGCATTGGATTTTGCGAGTTGGATCCCTGCTCTAGTACTAAGTAGAGAATTAAATTCATAACGAAGCTTTTGTAGTTTAAATTTGTGTTGAGGGTCATTAGAAGAAATAAATAAACGTTCATATTTAGCAATTTGTTTTTCCAAGAGTTTAACATTAGAGTTAAATTGTTTGTTCTCATGGGCCATAATAGAAATTGTGGTACCTCTAATGTAGGTCTTAAATGCATCCCATCTATTGACAATTGAAGTTGAACCTTCAGGGTTGAGCAAAAAATAGTCTTGAATAGCTTGTAACAGTTTAGGTGTATGCGTATCATTAAGTACAATGTTCGTGTTCATACGCCACCTACTTTGTTTGGTAAAAGTAGAGGAAATATTTAAAACAAAAGAAATTAAGGCATGGTCCGAAATATCAATATTACCTACAACAGGATTGGTGGCTGATTGAAGTAATGAAGGGGAAAGCAAAAAATAATTAATCCTTGAATGAGAATTATGGGGATTAGAGAAAAAGGAAAACCATTTATCAGTAGGAAAGTGTAGCCTCCAAATATCAGCCAACTTGGTTGTGCGAAGGAAAGATTTAAAGGCATGAAAAACTTTAGGAGGTCGGAATTTCGTAGTGGAAAGCCTGTCTAGCAACGGATCAATAATTACATTAAAATCCCCCCAACAATCAAAGGAACTTGCCCCAACTTTACAACTTCAGTAGTTATAGTAGACCAGAACGAAGGGTCATCAGCCGTAGGGCCATAGATATTAAGCAAAAAGAAGGTTGAGTCATGAATTTTAACCTTAACCACAATATATCTACCTTCTGTGTCAGTAAACTTACTAAGAATCTGACAGTGCAACCTTTTTGCAAAGAAAATTGCAACACCATTTTTCTTCCCCAGCGCAGGAGAGGAAACAATATTATCTACCCACTTTTTCCTCATATATTGTAAAATGTTGTCATCAACATGCGTTTCTTGGGGAAAACAAATGTCAGCTTTGCACGCACCCAGGTAGTCCAAGATTTTAGTGTGTTTCACTGGATGCCGTAGACCCTTGACATTAAGTGAAACAATTTTAACATTATGAGTATTAGCCATTAGGAATTAGAAAGAGGATAGAAAAAGATTAAAAGGAAGAGGAAATGAAAAACAGCCATGGAGAAAGAGCAACTCTATGTAGAGAGCAAGAAAAGGAAAGACACAAAAGGAAGAAACACAAAGGGAAGAAAAAAGAACAAACAAGAAACATAAACATAAATAAGAGCATAGAGACGCACACCTGTTCCTCAAGCATGGCCAGAAAACCGTTGGAGCCCATGAAGAGAGAGATATTTAAATGCCAGGAGAAATCAGACTATAAGCATTCAAGTAACGGGATCATGAGTGTCCATTGACGGGGAAGCTTGTTGCTCCAGAAAAAGTCTTAAATCTTCAGGACGATGAAAAGATTTAGAGAAGGTGTCTTTCCAGACTCTCATCGTAGAAGGATCAAATAGACCATACTTAAAACCAAGGCTTCTCAGTTGTGGACGATAAGAGGAAAATTCCTTGCGAATAGCAACCGTTTCCTTAGCAAAGTCTTGATGGATACAGATTTTACAGCCATCCACTAAGAGTGAGGGAATGTCTCCTGCTGCTTTCCTGATAAGGACCAAATGATGGTGTCGCAAAACCTTAAAAATCATTTGCCTGGGTTTAGTGTGGCGAGAATTCCTATGTGAGGGAATTCTGTGAGCTTTATCCACTTCAAATTATTCGGGGAATTTGATATTTAGGAGGCCAGGAAGCAAGGACTCTAGATATAAGCGACAATCAGATCCCTCAACCTCTTCAGGCAGATTGAAAATACGGAGATTGTATTGTCTATTACGGTTTTCCAATTCCAGCAATTGAGTCCAACTTATTTTTATTGTCCTGAATTTTGATAGCATTATCAGACACTTTCATGGATATAGAAGCCATATCTTTGCGAACATGTTTCACTTCAGTTGCAATAGTATCAGTATTCAGGCGTAGCGCTTGAATTTCCTCCAAAATTAGGGCAAGGGAAGGTTCAGAAGATTCAACAACCTTAGACTTAGTTGGGGGAGGCGATATCTGCTGTTTCCTTTTATTAGCAGCCGAATTTTTATTTTCCATCTTGAGGTGAAAAAATAACCTTTTGCGTCAGAGAAATGCAGAAAATGAAAAACACCTCAAAATTTAATAGATATGAGGGAAAAAGGACGTAACATTCCCCAAAAGCTCTTCAAAAGGACTGGTGCAGCAGCTAAACTGGGTCGTGGGTGTGGCCAGGCCCAAGCCAGGCCCTCTCTTCGTGAGCACTCCGCCCCCTATGCAGAGCAAGCCGGCAGAAGCTGGAGCAGAGGCAGGGGAGAGGAACCAAGGAGCCAGCAGGAGTACTTCCCCACAAAGAAATCGCCTAAAAATCGAGCACAAGGTAGGAAACATGCATAGAATGCAAGCGCCACTATAATTTGGCGGTTCCTGACAGGAATATCGTCGTTTGTCGGCTAATTGGGTCGGGACACTTACGGAGCTCCGGTGGCAGCGGCCATCTTGGTCGACGCGCTCGCGCGACTCTCCCCCTTGGGTCACTCTGAGCTTGGCCACAAAACATGTGGACATATCCAGTTTAATAACAAGCATTTCCCTCTTGATGATTGGAAGCTCCTCTCACCATTTTGTTTACCTCTCTTTACATAAGGAAACGCAAGGATCTTACATCCTTTTAAATGTAAGTCCTTACTCCTGGCAGTACCTCTTGTCTAGGTTTGTGAGGGGCCCTCCAGGTTAAACCAAAACAGACCCAGCAGAGGTATCCTTATATCCTGCCTTCTGGCTGGGATTCTGACCACCTCATGCACCTCAAAATGAGCTTCCGGGTTTCCCCCCAAGAATTCCATCCTCAAAATATGAGCCATAAGACCTCCCAGATACCCTAGAAATTGGGTGGCGCTCTCAAGATTCTATCCTTAGCTGCTCCTGAGGGATTACCCAGGTTTTTGAGATAATAGTGTAGTCTTTTCATTGTCAACATTGAATCACTCCCTGATGCCAGTTTGGTTTCCAAACCACAAATCTCCTGTCCCATGTCCAGAAGCTGCCTTTCTGTCTGTCCCCATTTCCTCCAATGTTTCCTCCAAATAAAATCCTTCTGTTGTCGTGGCCCTCACTCCTTACAGCAGAGAAAAAGCAAGATCTTCCTGTGATATCGTGGCTAGGCTTCCACCCACCTGGAAAACCATGGATTCCTTAATCCATCGCAATCTGGTTTCCGCACGGCACATGGCATCGAAATGGCAGTAGTAGAGATTGTTGATCATATCAGGCTGGCCCTGGATAAAAGAGAATCAGCTATGTTGGTCCTTTTGGACCTGTCGGCTGCCTTCGACACCATCTCCCACAGCATTTTAGAACAGCGGCTCCAGGAGGTGAGAGTGAGGGAAAAAGCCCTGGACTGGTTCAAAGACTTTCTAAAGAACCGTTCAACCACTGTACATATAGACACCCTGGTCTCACGGAGTAGGTCATTAAGCATAGGAGTTTCTCAGGGATCCATCTTAAGCCCTATGCCTTTTAACCTCTATGTAACACCTATGGTAATCCGGTCCTATGGCTTTGAGACCGTGTCTTACGCTGATGACACCCAGCTGTTTATCACATTCCGCCCCGACCCTGCAGACACAATGACCCGGTTTAAAAACTGGATGATCCACATAAACAACTGGATGAGCAATAACAAACTACAGCTCAACTGCAGTTAAACAGAGATCATCTTGTTTGGCAGGGCCGAAGAATATTGGTCTAACAATTCGTGGCCACAGGAATTGGGCCTTTGCCCATCCCCTAAGCAATCCATGTGTAATCTTGGCATAACCATCGATAACAAATTATCCATGAAAACCCATGGCAATCTTGTATTAGGCACCTGCTATGGCATCCTTTGGAAATTACATAAAATCCTTAAATGGATACCTATCGAAGCCAGGAAACCTCTGGTGCAGGGTTTAATTGTAAGCCGATTGGATTATGGGAATGCTTTACTGGCTTTCCTAAACGAAGATAGTTTTTTCCCAACTGCAGATTCTGCAGAACACGGCTGCCAGACTTATTCTGAGGTGCCATCTAGAGCTCCTTCAACCCCTAGGCTGAGGTGCCTCCATTGGCTCCCAGTAATAAAGAGATGCCATTTTAAAATCCTATGCCTTACTCATAAGATCATATATGGAACCGGACCATGCTATCTATCAAAAAAGCTTAACTGGTACCAGCCAGAAAGAAGGTTTAGATCTAATTCAAAATCTCTCCTCGCGCCACTTTGAATCCGCACGGTACGTAGTGGGGGACGTTCCTTTTCCTTTCTTGCTCCCCATCTCTAGAATAGGCTTCCTTCCCATTTTCATTCCTTCGCTGACCACAAACATTTTCGGAAAGAAATAAAAACGTGGCTTTTTTAACAGGATTAAGGTTGAACAGACACAACCTGCAGCCTATGGGAAGTCCTGCAAGCCCCATGAGACCTCAGGGTGATTTTTGCGCTCAACAAGCTTCTTTGACTTTGACCAGACTAGTATCCTTATCCCTCTCAGGTAGCTCTTACAGGCACAGTGTCATGTGAGAAGTACTTCTCTTTTTATATATTTTTATTCTCTTTTTGGAGGCCAAGTGCAGTGGTACTGTAGCCTCTTTAAATGCACACAAATATTAGAACTCAAAATACTGGGCCTACTCTGACGTTCCTCCTCCCCCATCCTACTGTCACATTAAGTGAGATGCTTTCATTTTCAAAAAGCAGGGGCCTGAGCAGGGCTCCCCAGCCTGATTACCTTACCTTCCCTGTTGCCCACTGAGCACCACCTGTTCTCAGCTCTCTTCAGTCGTACTCTGGGGTGAGGGAATCCTAGTATAACTTTGAACACAGCAGGACTCCCCGGGGTTCCCAAACGCAGTCCTCCAACCTCCCTTTCTTGCCACTTGCCAGAGAGAGTGATTTTGATTGGCTAGTCAACCTAAGCTTGTGGTACCTGGGCGACCAAAGTGGCTTAACACTGTTTCAGGTGCTCAACAAGCCACAATATCCTATGCTTCTGCCCCAACTCAGCATCCTGTCACCACCACCAGCGCTGGAAAGGAGCTGCACTTGAGCTCCTCATGGAGAGTACCACCTCTGAGCCTGGCAAGCTCCACCTCTGTGATTGGCACTTCACATGCAGCTAATGCGTTGAAACCTATGATCATACTGCCTGAATTCCAGTTGTGGCTCCATCCTTAGTTTTTTCCCACCAAAAGATTTTTTTCAAACACTGCAAAACGACCACACATCAACCAGCTGATGTGATTCAAACACATAAAAGAAATAAGTGCCAACTTCTAAGTGGAAGCACTGAACACAAGTACAGAAATGAGATCCTCAGTTTCTTTTTAAATCATACTAAATTCGAGTCCTCAATCAGACCGTCCAACAACGTTTGTTGCTTCAGTACTGCTTCTTCCACTGGGTGAGTGTGAACAAGAAGATGGCTCTTTCTAGGTCTGCGAATTCTGGGTATTGATTATATCTGTGCTCTCTCTAGGCGTCGCAGGTAATGTCCAAAGTACAAATATTCTTACACAACAACAATTTAAACGGACCAGTATCCCCTGTACTTGGGCGGAACTTTAATGGCAGCTGCTTGGTAGTGGAGTTTTCTTCATGTTTGTTTTACAAAATACGAGCTTTCTGCTTGCTGTACTCTTCTCACTATTCGCTTGATATTCTTCGTCTCTCTAAAGGTTATTTTAATAAAATAAGCGAAAACTACTTCTTGCATCACGTCCTTGTGTTTGAGTCCATCTTCCCATGTGGCCATTGTATTGCCCATTGCTATTTTTAAGAACTGTGAAATCTCTACTTCAGGATCATGTGTAGAGTTATATCGTGCGGCCGACACCCCCCTCTAGCAAGATAAAGATCTACGAACATACGTTACAGTATTTTACTTGTGTACGCCTTTGTGTTCAACAGCCCCAAGGACATTCTGGTCTATAAAAGCTCAATTCACATTGTCTTTTTTGTGCTGCTCCACGTGCATCTTTGTATCACTCATCCAATATTCAACGGGCTGCATGCCTTGTTTAGTTATCCTTTGTCCTCGTATTGTGTGAGTGTTCAGCAGCTGTTGTTTCCATCTCAGTGAAGTCCTTTTTAGCTGATAGCAACTTATTTCCTTTTGTAAAAAAATATTTTCTTTGTATGAGACATATATTTGTGTAGCCTGATTTAGTGTGAGGACACTACACACAAACAGCAACAAACATTGTATGAGAACTGTTTGTTTGATGGCTGCAACAATGCACGAATCAGCACATTCAGGGCTCGAGTCGGGGTACCACTTATTTTACCGGAAGCTCGATAACTCTAGCAAATGGAGCCACACATTCACTCTTTGGCCTCTCTGGGGCGAGATCGGAGCCCATTCAGAATGCTGCTCACGTGCTGGGTTCTCCGATGCAATCGCATCTAAGGGGTGAGTGAGGGGAGGCAATGATTCTGATGGTGCAAACCACCTTTCGTGACGTCACTTCCTGTCGTGACGTCAGCGTCCCCCAACTTCTTTTTATTTAGGACTTGTGCCCTGAGCGCATTGGAGCAATATGCACATTAACTCAAAATACCACACTCGCTGGACGTAGCATCACAGCAAAATCGTCCCAGCAGCCTGCCTGGGGACAACCGCATAGCAGCAGCATTCCCAGCCGGTGCAGGGGTTTGCTTGTGTGTGTGTGTGCATGTGTGTGTCTGTGTCTGTGTGTTTCTGTCTGTCTGTCTGCCTGTCTGTCTATCCAGGTAGTGTACAAGTAAATGCTACTCTTGGTAGCTCACTGTACACGTTCCCAGTGAAGACTTTACTAACACGTGAGACGAAGGTGCATCATTTACACGCTAGATTTGCTCACTTAACCTTGATATTGGCCAACAGATTAACTTCATTGAATTGTAGTAGTAGTAGTTTACTTTATTCGATAAAAAATGTCATCATAAAAGTGTACAATTTATACAGTACATTAAAAAGATAAAAGAGCAGGGACCCACCAATCCTATATAAACATACATCATCCCATACTACTCAATTTTTAGAATTACTAAGATATGAGCTAAAAACAGTTTCATGAAAACCATAAAAAGACACTTCCAGCCTTGAATTTTATTATGTACTTATTTCTGATTTGTGTCACTGCTTCATAAATGCAATATTTTGCAAGTGAATGGAGGAATAGTGGGACTTGGGCCCTCATGAAGGAAACATTCAAAGAGTTTTTAGATGAGTCTAGAGACTACCGGAGAACCAAGAATGAGGAGATGCA
Source organism: Lissotriton helveticus (assembly GCF_964261635.1). Lineage (NCBI taxonomy): Eukaryota > Metazoa > Chordata > Amphibia > Caudata > Salamandridae > Lissotriton > Lissotriton helveticus. Next base: position 557,875,380 of record NC_136065.1, on the reverse strand, counting down.
TTCAAACCACACAACCACGTGGAGCCTGGACAGTGAGCACCATGCAAGGAAAGATAATGGGACACAAATAATTAAATGTAGCTCCCAAACATCTTCTTTGAAGTCAATTGCTGAAAGTAAAATGTTGGTAATATAGTCTGGGATCCCTGGCGCCTGCAAGTTGCTTGGAAAGGCAACATTGATATCTTTAAGCGTCTGAAGTGAGCTCGAGAGTCGCAGACAAACACACCATTGAATCAGATCATTTTAATCTGGATTGGATGTAACTTGAAAGATACCAAAGTGAAGGTTTACAGTCACTTTACCCAAGATTGACAGTGATATTCTTTTGTCAGACAAGCTGAGTGTATTGCTTACGAGTGGTACAGTTTTGCACACCTATGTAGCCATGTTTCATGTGCCGTTAGTCACCACCTAATGTGGCAGACCTTTTGTCTCCCACTTCTGTGCATATTTCAAAGAAACAAGGGGGCCCAACAAATGGTCGGGGACGTTGGGTACTAACTGTTTTAAGGAACAATGGTCCCTGATAAGAAGGCAGGTTATTCACAGTTTAAGTAGAAATACGATATCTACTTTTCAGGTCCTATTGGACATGATTATTTAATGTAACCAGTAGAAGAAAAATGTACACGTGGGGACATAATGTTTACAAAGGGATTCAGACAAACAAACAATTGTGGCCAACCAAATACAGCAATCTGGACACCAATTAATATATCAGCGCATCCTAGCACATATTTATAAATGTATACAATTGTGTCAAGGTGCATGAGGTTGACTACGTTTCGATCCCTTTACATGAATACAGGGATCATCTTCAGGACAAAGGAATAAATGCCGGAGGCGATTGCCTATTGGGTAAAAAAGGCAGAGGGGGAGAAATGAGAGCAAAGGAAAAAGGAGGGGGACAATTTTAGAAGGGATGTATGATCCGCGATACATACATAGAAATAGCAGTCGGTGATGCATGATAGAATAGGTTAGAGTGATCACAATTATACATCTTTGTGAAATTAACGGTCCTCGGGTATGGAGCATGCCGAATGATACCTTTGGTCAGAAGAGGTGAGGGGGTAGGGAGTTAAGGAAGGCTACAGTGGCTACGACACTATGGTAGTGGTCAAGCTAGAATAGATACCTTCTACTCGATGGATTTGAGTGTGTAGGTCAAGGTGCCATGGTTCTAGCATTAATTGAACGATATTCTTGCGTCCAAATGCCTAAAGTCCTAAAAAACATGTGGAGATGAGGGTGATGATTTGTGGATGGAGTGCCATCCTGCTAGATAGAGTGGAATAAATGTGTTTGCATACCACAGAGGGGATGCGTGGATCGATCAGCGGGTGGGCTTGTTGTGGGATCCAAGGCTTAGGCAAGGTGAATGGTTCTGTTGTGATATTTGGCAAGGGAAACCTCTCAGAATATGCTACGGAAAGGAACAAAAATGTGTCATAATTGGGGAGGACGGTCTCAGCAGATCTGAGGCTAAGGTCCCTAGTAAGCGCAGCGATCTCACCTGAAGGGTAGGCGTTCCTCTGCGGCACTGAGGTTCAATAAGTGAGCAGCACCCGAGGAAAGGCGGATGTAGCCCCAGGGTAATAGAAAGAAATAACGACGTGACCATAGTGTAGAGTGAACAGATTCTCAAAACAAAAAACGGGGACAGGTCATAGACATAGAAGTAGGACTACCGTTCGCAGTAACCATCGACATAAAAGTAGGACTATTTGACAGATGTCATAGACATAGAAAAGGGACTGCAATTACAGCTCCCTCCACAGACCGAGATGAAGCATTACAGACGACAAATCAGAGGTCTTTTATTACTACTTGCAAGTCCCTTTGTGACTACCAAAATTCATAAACTTAGACTTTTGGTCTAAGGTTACCATTGTGAATCATGCCCAAAGTACTGACGCTGTTAAGACCAAGTGCAAATCAGCTTGAAGTGCATAATGTCACTGCACTCTGGCACTAAGCAGTGAGCCCGTCATGTGGACATCCCCATTCTGCTGGCTTACAAGGCCAAACTCAAGTTGAATTTGGGCAGGAGAGGTGTGGCGAGGCAAACGGAAGGGCTGCCTGTAGAGCTTAAGAATGTACAGAATGAGTGACTCCATCGTATTGCCTCTTGGCCACACACACACACACACACACAGGCTTGCACATAGCGGCCATCAGTGACACGTACACACAACATGCATGGCACAGCACCTTTCACAGGCCGGCTGATGTAACATGATTTTTCTGTGCTGGCCTAGATGCTCACTTGACACTGCTTACTAATGCCACTACACATGATCTATCACCTCCCACATAATTGCTTATTAGTAGCTCAAGGCTGCCGGCCGCGCTGGACCTGACCAAGCAAGTGTGTGCTTCACAGGGCCTGAGGCTGGCTTGCCTAAAATGCTAGGGGGGGTGGCGTGCTCCTGTCTGCCCCAGTCAGTTTTCACTTGACTCACTGTGGCGCACTGACAGCCCAACTGTGCTTTACTTGGATGATAATAGGAAATTAAATTAAGAGCTTACAAGAGGCTTGTAGGTGTCTCTCGAAGGTAGTGGTCGTGTTTGTGAAGGTGGCTGATACCCAGATGTATACCTGTGGTACATGACTGCTAGCTGAACTGAAGTGGAAGTGCATTAAAACACACTAATTATTGGAGCATGTGGATGGAAAATAGAGAAGGGCGTTTATTTTGTTTATTAACTAATTTGTACTGAGCGGCCTCAAGTTGAACAGGCGATTCCTAGTAGAACTTGGAAACAAATGTCTAAGTGTTGAGAGAGACTCGTTTGTAAAATTGTAAACACTGCAGGGCACTAGTGGTTGGCTATACCTGAGACTTCTCTGCGCCTCAAGGTGCTTTGCTGCTGCTAAAACATTTTTTGTTGCTCAAATTTAATTTAATGTAATATATTTCCCTCTCTTTATTGCTTGATTTTGCTCGCTAAAAAGTGTCACTCGTAGTCATTCAAATGTCACTCATAATTACATTGAAAATATGAAAATGTCACACATAGCAATATAAAACCTTGGCAGCCATGGCTGTGTAGTCCTGCTCGCTAAGGACTTGTCTCCGATTTTCGGAACATGAGTGTTTGCAATGTCCAATTTGGCCGGGACATTACAGATGAAGATATTAAACAACGCTGGGGCAAGCATATAACCCTTTTAAAAGTAATTTATACATTCTTGGATATGCAGTTTCCATCACCAAATTTGATTCTAACCCGTAGGTGGCGCTGCGTTGTACAAAGAGAAGGGAAATCCCGAGAGAAAGTGTCTCTCTTCAAAGGATTTCCCTTCCTGCTACAACGCTCAGCTCACCTAAGTGACGTCACATTAGGCAAAGAGAGCATGCGAGCGTATGCTCAACCAAAACATCAATAAAAAACCGCGACATTTCTATGTGTACCCCGGACACTTTTTAAAAACCCGGACATTTTATTGATTTGGAGAAAAGTGTCGGGACACCGGGACACTTCTCCAAAAACGGGGACCGTCCGGAGAAAACTGGGACGTCTGGTCACCCTACAATAGTGCGGGTCATGTGCGTGATGACTTGAATGAGTGGGTGGAATTTGGCAGACATCTTCGAGGTGGTTAGACAGAAAAAGTTCAGATAAAAGAAGAATCATCATTGATAATAGAGCATCAGTTTTGCAAAATAACATTAGTTAGACATAACAAATTGTGTTAGCAGTATATTTTCCACTTGGTACTTGACACGCACGTTGTGATAGTGTGAGAGAGCACACGGTTATCAGAATCTTCTCAATTGGTTAATTCAGAGGCCATTCAGTTAGCTTCTCCCCAACGGGCATAGTGTGAAACCAAGAAAGGTTCCGGCTGACAATGTGAAATAACAACCTGTGGGGACAAGGTCTGAGACATCACAATTGTTACAAAGAGTGGGCTGTTATGTCTACAAAAACATCCATATGGTGATGGTGTTATAATTCAAAATGGTTAATTTAGAATAACATACTTTTTTTCCTCAAGTTACAGTGTAGTCCACAGTCAGGGAGGCAGATTGTGCAGCATTGAAACTATGAGAGTGAAAAAAGCAGGTGCACTCTTTATTAAATAAGGGTGGTCCATTCCTCAGTGTTATTTAGACCCGTATATAGACTCTTTGTCCGAAGAATCCATTTTAGTTCTTCTTTGTCAAGAATTTCCTTTATATCCTCTCCTTTTGGAGGTGGTTTGATCACGTTGAGGACTTGCCAATGGATATCTTCCTCCGTTTGTCCTTTTGTCGAGTAGTGATCTACAAGCATAGCACCTGGGACTTTGCAGCAAATTCTGCTTCAGTGCTGGCAAATACGGATTCTCACGTTTTTGGGTAGTTTGGCCAATGTAGATCATTTCACATAGACATATGATGGCATAAATCACATTTGAAGTGTTACAATGGAGAATTGTTCAAGGGAAATTCTAATGGTATTGATCATAAATTCCTTGCTTTCAATAGTATTTTTACATAGGGTGCAGTTGCCACATTTTGAGTGGCCAGTAAGGGGTGAGAGGCCCCAGAGGTCATCTTGTTTGATGGTCACCACTGCATCCTGGCTCAACGACTCGATGTCCAGTGTTAATAACCATTTCCCTCCAAACTACCACATCCTTACCAAGACCAATAACTGTGGCACAGGCAGTAGTGCTCTAATCCATTACACCTCCATTTCTGCTGAGATATTAAATGGTTCTTCATAAAATTCCTGCTATGCAAGATGGCGGTCAACACCACTACTTCCATCATCTATGCTGTGATCTACCATCCCCAAAAATGCTTCAACTCTTTCTTATATGATCTCCTGGATCTCACTCATTATATACTCTCCATCTAAATGCCTGCCTGCATTGCAGGTGAACTTACCGTCAGTTCCTGTGATTCTTCTGATGCCTTCAGCCAAAACATACCCACAGAAATGGACACCCCAGGCTTCTCTCAGCTGGTCTTCCTAACCCACCTAGAGATGAAGATGAATACAGTACAGGATAAACCTGGCCCCTTTCAACATGAAAGTTGAACCCTCAAAAGACTAACAAATGATTAACTGATGAACTGTACCTCCTAAAATGCAAGCGTAGAGATGGGCATATTCAGCACTGTTCCCACTAATCACCAGCTGACCTGTACCTTCCCCTCCAACAGCCACATCACTTAACCACTAAAGAATGCCATCATCACACCTAACCTGAAAAAAATTTCGTTGGACCTCAACAGTCTCTCCAACTATAGACCAACCTCCAGCCTACCCTGCATTGCCAAGGCACTCAAAACTGTGGTCGCACTCCAACTCTCTGCTCTTCTGGAAACTCATGGCCTTTTCAGGGTGACTTTTAGTCAGACTTCAGATCCCGGAGGAGCACAGAATCTAGGATTCTAAATATCAGAGCAGAACTTCTCCCTTTGCTAGACAAAAACATAACCTGTGCTGTAATCCTTCCGGACCTCTCCTTGGCATTTTATATAATTGATCATCAGGTACTTCTCAATGGCTTGAAACTCTCAGCTGGCATCAATGGACCTGTGCTGTCCTGGCTGTTTTCCCTCCTCCTAAACTGCACCCACCTGGTCAAATTGGGCTCATTCATCTCCAGATCTGTCAGAATCCCTAGTGAAGTCTAACAAGGTTCAGCTGTACTGCCAATGATGTTCAATATTTACATGACCCCTCTCACAAGGATACTTGACTCCATTGACCCATATCTACGTGATGATATCCAGTTACACATAAAGTCTGACAATAGCTCAGCCAACTCCCCAAAACTCTTGTATTGCTTATATCAACATCCATCAACGAATGCTGAAAGCTGGTTGCTCTGGAACGGTGTGAAAACAGCTGCATTGCTATAAGGATCTGCCTCTCCTGCCGTCTTCCTTTCCCTTGGCTAAATTAAATGGGTACCCATCTATAGCCAGTAGAAAAAGCATTTAACCTGGGTGTGCTGTTTGACAGTAGCTTCTTTTACATTTCTCCAATTAAACTGTGTCCAAAGCTGCAATTCACCTATTTAGTGCTACTCCAAGTTGTCTTTCTTCTCCTTCATCTCAGCCAGATAATCTGCATCTTACTCACACTAATGATATCCTGCCCTGTTTACTATAGCAGTCTCTCCACACTGCCCTCCCTCCTAAATCTCCATCTAAGATTCTGTGGATCTAAAGTTGTGCTTCCTGACTCAACCTCATCTCCCTTGCACTACAATACCTCTTTCAGCTCTCCCTGAATGAACCGACTTCAAATCCCTCTTTTTTCGTCCAGTAAGCATTGTAGGGCTGATCACCAAACTACACGATTAAACTGTTCTTCCCTCTCCCATCTAGGAACCGAAGATCTGACAACCAAAGCTTGTCCATTCATGCGTACTGATAAAAAAAGGTCGGCAATAGGGCTCTTCACATATATGGATCAATCTTATGGAATTCCCTCCCAAAAGATCAAAGACTTGAACTTAATTTCAGCAGATTTAGAAAACTACTAAAAACTCACCTATATGCATCCAGTTAAACTCTGTTACTGGCACCTTCATCTAAACAAGACTGATAAGATGCTGAAACCCAGTCTCACCACCTTTCTGAGTTATTCTTTTGACTTCCCCTTAAGGCTTTGCATCCGTTTAGCATTGTAATGAGAACTTGGTTTAAGATTACTGTAACTGCTACCTAAACGAATAGTTCTTTAAGGCTGCCATGGTTGCTTGCAGCTCTTTAGAAAAACCTAATTTAAAATACATTTTAAATAAATACTTTTGCAGCTGTGAAATGTATGATTTTCTTTTATTTCACCAGTGGCCCTAATGGCTTCACTGATCTGATATTGGAAACCTCCATACCATTCTAATGCTACTCTCTCTGCAGTAGTGTTGGTGCTTCTTTGTTGGTTTGCTTGAAGGTATTGATACAGAAGGAACAGCTACTAGTGTGAAGGTGAAGTTTGTTTAGTGCTTAATTTGTATAAAACATGAAAGGCAGAGACACAAAGTTTTTACGTAGGAGCATTCTGAATGTTGGAGTTGCTGCATAGCATGCCGGACTAGTCTTTTTAAGTTTTAAAAGTATATGTTGATTATGATAAATACAGTGCATTCAGAGATTATTCAACAATTTTAATAAGGGAAACATTAGAATATAAAAATCATTACAAAAATATACGGGGGGAGTTGGAGGGGGTGCATATGGTTCATGAGAAATGTAGTCTGATAAAAAACACACCACAGAAGTAATAATATGTACAGAGTATTATATCTTATAAGAAAAGTAATGCCATCATAAATGGAAAGTCATAGAGGTTGAAAAACGTCTAGCTTACTGGGTAAGGGAGCAAACAATGGTATGGCAGATTAATTAAGAAAGTAGGTAACTGAGCTCCATAAGTCTTTTAGTTTTAAAACCAGTGATATAGGGTGCATATATGCTGTGTCCAGTCTCTGATTATGGCAGAGTGCATACCACCATACTTTAGATGATAGTTGTGGAAAGTCTTTCCGATATCGTGTTATTTGCTGAAAAGCAACAGCTAATGATAAATCTAATATTTTTACATTCAATGTTACATCGGCCCTATCATTGCATACACTTCCTAAAAATATATTCGAGATGGAGAAAGGCACATTGGAATTTTAAATGGAGTTCATTTATTTCCACGTTTGTGACCACAAATTAGAGACGGAAGGGCAAGTATAAAGTCAATGTTTCAAATCAGCATGTTGTGCCGTAAATGTCCCACAAGAGTCTGGAACATCTGAATTTATTTTAGCTGAGTAAAAGGTAGGCTAATATATATGTAAAAAAGTGTTTGTGTTGTGTTTGCTGCTCTGGAAGATTTTCTGATTATTATTATCCAAACTTGTTTCCACTTGCGGGCCAAGTAATGGTTAGGTCATGTTTCCATGATAATTCTGTATCTGTTTTAGGTCTATTAATAGAGATGCATCGTAAGCGTGAATAAATGGTGAAGACCTTTAAATTTGTGTGAAGAATGTTACCGAGAGTTTGTGGAACCACATTAGAGGGAAAGTTAGATTTGAAAAATTGTATGTTTCAAGAATAGTATTTTGTAAAAGTTGGAATCTAGGTTGAGAAGAGGATGGCAGTCCACAAAATGTGACTGAGCTTGTGAAAAAGAGATAGTGGAATCTTGACAGAATAATTGATTAACCCATATTAAACCCTTTTTCTCCAGGTTTGTCAGTAAATGGGTTATTATCTAATTGAATGCATTTAATATGCAAAATGGTGGAATGAAAAACAGTGTGCAGGTCTTTAGGGGTATGTGATATTATGGTTTCCAGTAATTTACAGGTGTTTTAAAAATTTGGAGTGGAAAGCTTTTAAGGTTTGCGAGTAAATGTTGGGTATTCTTGTAATGAAAAGGGTGATGAAAAGTTATGTTCTAGATCAACCCATAATGGACAGTATTCAATTGAGTGTGAGATCCAGTGGGAAGACTGTCCCAATAAAAACGCTTTATGGTATTTTGAAAAATCAGGGAAAGTGACTCCACTTTCAAATTTGGGACTTTTTAATTTTTGCTTGGACATACAAGGGAATTTATTATTCCAGAAGAAAGAGGAAAGTATAGAGTAGGGTTTTGAGAAAAAGTAAGGGGGCTATTTAATGGTATAAAGAATAATGGGTGCCTATATCATTTTAATAGTGTTGAGATGACCACCCCAAGAGAGATGTAAAGGGTGCCATTGGTTAATTAATGAGGCTATTTTATTTATGCAATTATCAATATTTATGGATGTGAATGTTTTAATTGATGGGGGAAATTGTTGAGGTTTCCAATTAAAATTGGGTAAGAAATCATGTTTAAAAGTGAATTTGCTTAGAGTTAGTATTTCACATTTCTCATTGTTTAATGTGTAACCAGATACTAAGGCAGAAGACATCACTTCGGATAAACAAGTAGGGATCGAAGATTGAGGTGTTGACATAAATGTTAAAATATTGTCAGCTTGGGCAGCCAGTTTAATCTGCTTGGTGTTATGTGTAAACACATGTATGTCTGTGTTTTCCCTGAGTCGAGTTACAAATGGTTCTAAGGCTAGGTAAAAAGAAAAGGGGATAATGGGGAACCTTGACATACTCCTCTATTCAAAGTAAACCAAGAGAAAGTCAACACAATTACGTAGATGGCTGCTTAAGGGGAAGTATACAGAATAGAAATTAGGTTAGTTATTTTAGGACCACAGCCAAACCAAGTAAGGGTGTGAAATAAGAACGTCCAAATCACATGATCAAAAGTGTTTTTGGTATCTAAGGTAATGGCTGCTAAGCGTTCATTAATGTTAGTGGATTTTAAGAGAATATTAAAGAGCAATCAAGTATTTTCTGATTTGTATCGCCCTTTAACAAAAACTGATTGTTTCTTTCTCAAAAGATTAGGAAGGAAGGGTTCTAGCTGAAGGTCAAAGGCCTTTGAAAAATAATTATAATCAATATTCAATTCAATTCAATAAATCTTTATTTGGATACATTTGTTGTGTCCATAGAAGCACAGGTCAAATCAATTTGTTTACAGAATACTTAGAAGTTTTTTAAAATGCATAAAAATACAGTGCTCAAAAAAGAGATAGCATCTGGAATATACACATGAATTAAATTGCTACCATTCATTTATAGCCATATTTTATCAAGATAAACTAGAGTTTAACCTTCATTCATCCCCCATGGTTGTACAGCTGCTTTAAAAAAAGAACATACTCGAAAAATCAAAACATCTTCTTCCAAACTAAGATTTTTAGTGTAGGCTGTTTTATGGTCAGTAATAATAGAAATGTCCTTAAAAAACGGGATTAGAAACAGTTTGGGGGGGAGGAGCCTAGCCTGGAAACATGATGGCCGCCTAAACCCTCAGCTCCGCCGCCTTGCTCTTCTTCCCTCCGTACCGCTGCACATCCTGTTACCTATCCGTTCTTCTTGAAGCGGTATCGGACCCGGGAAGTTGCGCTGATTCCAGCGGTGTGTTTCCCGATGTGATCCCTTCGGCAGGACTGATCGAGCGTCCCTGTTTTCTTTCTGCTATTGATGGCGGCGACCTGCTCTTTGTTCTTGGAGCGGACGTGCTCCGGCCACCACGACAACGGCCTCGGACGGCGGAGCAGAGTCGATCAGCGGGAAGCGGCGACCGCTTGGAATATCTGCAGCGGCGTGCTCTCCTTCATTTTCACCTCGGCACTTGCTTAGTCTCACAGCTGCCGGTGCTACTTTTGTATCCCCTGTTCCTTCCCTTTACGGAGCAGTGAGGGGGGGCCATTTTGTACCGAGTGCTCGGCGATTGTGCTGGGTGGCTTCACCAACTACTGAGGGTGTCTACCTCGGCCGATTGCACACTACGTCCGGGTACCGCATTGGTATGGACCTTGCTGCCCATGTCCCTGTGACCTCGCTGTTCTTGCCGGGGCGCCCATGGGATGACGAACTGCGGGAAGGGGATGCCGGCATGTGGTCTCGAGGACTGGCCCTGGTTGTCGACCCTCGTCTGCATAGAGCAGCGTTATCCTCCTCTCCGGAGGTTCCCCTCCAGATCGCTTCGATTCTGGGCGCCCTGGCTGCCTTGCGTACTGCTTGGGTTGGTCACACCCGGGACCTGGGGGGCCGCTTGGACTCCATCTTATCTACGCTATCCTCAACTATCCGAGATGGAGAACGCATGCAGAGCACTTCGCCATACCCTGAGCCCGAGCACTGTGAGCTATCTATCCTGATGTGCATAGAGACGCTGGAGGTGCGAGAATTGAATGCCGCGGCGATGCTGTCTGCAACCATCGTGGAGGGATGTGCGAATCCTGGACTGGCGCAGCTGCGGGGAGGTCAGCATTGGGCGCCATGTCTTACACCTAATTCTGGACCTGCTGCTGCTTCTTCCTCTGGTGTCCTGGGTGCCCCGCTTCTGCTTCCACTGTTCACTTATGGAGGACTGATATTGCGCACCGCTCTTCTTGGTTCGCCGATGGCCCACATGGCTTTGTGTTGGACTGGCCTTCGTGTACGACGCCCTGTCCGGCCATGGCACTTGCAGCGGTTCACGTTACTCTGGTGGGCGGTTTTCATTTTGATTCTCCCTGCCACGCTGGATCGTCAGGGACAAGGTTGACAATCCTTTTCACTTTGTTTACTGCTGTTTGCTTACTGGGACTGTGATGTGTATACGGGGGACCTGGACGCTGGATCTGTTTTAATTGGGGTTCGATGGGTTAGGCGGCCGCGAATATCCTGTTGGTTTCTTTTAAGCTGCGTAAATTTGGCCCTCCTCCGGTTTCATATGTGTACTTTTTCTTTCTTTCTTATCTTTCTGCATTTCGGGTATTCTTTATGGGGCGACAGGCACGCCGTTATGGGGGGGGTAGGCCGTAGCCTCTACGTGTGTGCAGGGTGGGGGGTGGGGTGAGGGGTCTTTGTTTTGTCTTTCGTTCCTATGGGCCTTGTTTTTCCTTTTTCTTTTTATCTCTTTTTCTTCTTTTTCCTTGGGTCAATGTGTGGGTCGGGGTGGGGTGGGTGGCGATCGGCGCACGGCTTATTATGCGACTTTCAGTCCTTTTTCAGTTGTTTCTGTGCTGCCGTTTTGCTCCTGTCTTCATGCTCGTTTACCTTCCTGCTTAACGTCGCCCGCCTCTGATCTGGATGTGTATTGTGACTTTTGATCCTTTCTAATGTTTATTATTTTCATTAGTCTTATGAACATTATAAAATTGAACCTTGCTTTCTCCTGCCTCTCGGTAGTGCAAATGTCTCTGCGGAATCTGGACTGCCTGTCTTTGTATTTACATTGCTACTGAGTTGTCATATTGCTTGCGACTGTGCACCGTTTCTGTCGAGGCCGGCCAGTCGGTTGTAGGCCCGTAATTGTTTACTTTTCTGCGCAATAAAGGTTTTAAAAAAAAAAAGAAACAGTTTGGTATACATTTGATAAAAATTACAAAAGAATAAAAAGTGAACCATGGTTTCTTTACTCTGATTGTCACATGGGCACGCCTTTTGCTCAAGTTTAGTATTATACCCTAACGGAAAACAAAGCATGTATTTCATGGTATCCGCTCTTAACCGAAACAGTAGTCCTCTTTCCCATCGATTAATATTCTTCAAAAGATAGCCTGAAGGCAGTTTGGGTGACAAATTCTCAATTGACATACACCTTCCTACTGACTGTTTGGACATCTCTTCAGCCTGTCTTAACATACTATACTTTTCATATAGCAACCCCTGGAGGGATTTTTTGTTTACATTGCCCAATTCGCTGGGATTAAAAAAGAGGTGCTCAAGATTTACACTAGACAGGCTTTCTTGTACAGCCGAGATCCGAGGCATATCCATCCCCTTGTCGCAATTGAGACAACCTGAGATTATGCTTGTGTTAGTGTTGCCGCAGGATTCTGCCATACTTTGAGCCAAAATATGGTTGGCCGAGCTCTGATGAAATCTTCTATGTATGTCAAGTTCAGCATCCCGTGACAAACATACTTAGAGGCAGTAATCGGGGCTTCTAACAATTTTCTACAGAATCTGTTCTCCTCGGTTTGAATACCCTTGGAGCCCGGGTATCCCCAAACCTCTACCCCGTAGGCTGCCACCGGGATACATTGTAATTTAAAAAATGTTATTATGGGTAATACTACCTCAGCTTTTCTTGGTTGGGTTAAGGACAGTACAGAGTTAATAGCCTTAGCAAATTTGCTTCTACTGTGTGAAACATGAGTGGTCCACAGGCCGTTAACTGCGAATACCATGCCCAAATAGGGAAGAGTGCAGGTGCTTTGTAAACATTCATTTCCTATGGTAAATGATTTAATAGAGTGTTTCTTTGGGCCACAAGCCATTAAAAAGGATTTTTAAAAATGTGTACGAAGGTCTAAAATAGCCATAAAATCAACAAAACCCTTAATTAAAGTGCTTAGTGCATTTAGGGTGCGGCCCATTAAGACCGCATCGTCTGCATATAGAAAAGCGGGGAGAGTGCTGCCATTAATCTTAGGGACGTCATATGTAAGCTTAGCAAGGGAGTTATGCAATTCATTAATATATAAAATAAATAGCAGTGGGGCCAATACGCACCCCTGCCTAACTCCCCTGCCAATATTGATGTCCTCAGTCACCTCCCCGTTTTTACCAATCCGCACTCGTGCCTTTAGGTTCCTATGTAAATACGCTAAAAAATGAACTAAAACTTCGTCCAACCCATATTTTAAAAGGATAGACCAGAGATGTGACCTGTTTACAAAATCAAAGGCGGCCGTTATGTCCATGAACGCCAAATAAATAGGGGATTTCCGTGCCAACCTGTATTTACCAATGATTAAATTGAGGTTAAGGCACTGTTCGACAGTGCCCACTTTACTTCTGAAACCTAGTTGGCAGGGATTTAAAATATGTTTCTCATCGGCCCAAGTCCTGATTTTGTTAAACAGGATTCTCCCAAGAATTTTTAGGGTATTGTCGATCAGGGAGATTGGTCTATAACAGCTAGGGTTGGAGCGATCACCTTTTTTAAACATAGGGACTATAATACTAGTAAACCATGCACGAGGAATTGAAACAGCAGTTAAATTGTTAAAAACATTTAATAAAAGGGGTGTCCAGAATTTTGGTTCGTATTTTGAGATCTATTGGTAGCCCATCCGGCCCCGGTGCCTTGTTGCCCAAACTCTGCTGCATAGCTTCCTCAACTTCGGATACAGTTATCTCAATCTTGGCAGGTCTTTGTTGACTGTATGGGTCCTCAATCCCTGTTGTCGCTTCGTAAATCTTAGAGAAATGGGATACCCATACTTCACTAGAAATTGTACAACTTATCGAGGTTAATATAAGGCCTGCTGATCTCATCTCCTTCACTGCTTGCCAAAAACCCATCCAGTTATTAAGTTTAGCGGCACATGCAAGGTTGTCCCATCTCTCTCTTAAGACAGCACCTTTCCTATGTTTTATAATGAACTTATATTGGTGCCTTAATGATTTTATAAGTGTTTGATCCCTAGGCTTTGTTGAAATGGCCTTGCGAAGAGCTCTATTGGCTCTGGAGCAGGCCCCATTAAACCAGCGTGGGCCCTGATTGGGCTCAGTTAGTGGTTTGGTTAACAAAGATTTGATACTCCCCCACAGTTGGGCAAATGCATCAACTACCTCATGGTATGATCACCTGGAGTCAGACATCTATCAATAAATGTTCTATATGTTTTAACCATTCTAAGGAAAAGATCGCAACAAGTAGCACCTCTCCAGGCCACTCTTAAATTATCAGTTGCGGGCACTAAATTATAAGCCCAGAGTTCTATCTCAATAATCAATATTATCCACAGATACAGGTCTGTAGTTTTAAAAAAAATTACGGGTCCTTTCCCTACTTTAAAATAAGACCTATAAGCGTACCTAAAAAAGAACTGGATGATTTAGCAGAGTAAGTAATGGACTGAAAAAGAGCATGTAGTTTGGGAAGAGTAATTTGGAAAAGTGTGGATAGAATTCAGCCGTAAAACCATCTGATCCTGGAGCCCTATCTTTTGTGGGTGTAAGGAGTGCAGTGTGAAGATCCGATTATGTACTATCTGATTCTAAGGTTAAAAAATCCAACTGTAGATGCTTCTGAATAGAGGAACGACACTGTAGAATTTCAGGGTCGGTTGGAGAATGTTCTGGGGTGTATAGAGTTTTGTAAACCTTTTTAAATTTGTTTTAGGATTTCTGAGTCTTTGTAGTATCAGTCATCCGTGATTGATTCAATTTGTAATTTTTGTTGCTTGATTTTCACATAGTTCGCTAATAACTACCCAGATGTATTTTGACCACCATAACATTTGGCTCTAGGTTTAAGGAGATAAGATGAACCACTTTCAGATGGATAACTTGTTGAAGTGGAGTTTGGCATTAATAACCTGTTGTAAAGATTACTGTGTTTGAGAGATTTTATAGGAATATTCTAACCATTTAACTTCTTAAAAAATGTGTTTACTTTGGGTTTTGGATAATAATTTTTTGGGGGATACAACATTGATTATAAAGTCATGAGATGATGCCTTCAATTTGTGGGAGCAAGCCTCAGCCAGGCCTACTAGTGCAAGGGATTCGCCCTTCTCTGCTTAGAGTCCTTAGACCAATAGTAAGAAGTTTGCACAGAAACTGGAATAGAAAAGACAGAGTTTATTAAACCTCATGAGGTGGAACTACATTCACACAACATCCTTCGGTATAGTATGAAGTAGCACACTAACTAGAAGGAGCTTGGTCCTTTTATACCCACACAGGGGCTGAAATGAAGGCGGTACAAGGCACAGAGTGTTGGTTTCAAATACATATAAGGTCATACAGAGAGTGTGCTAGCAACAAGTGGGAAGGGCTGACAGTCAGCTAATTCTGGTGGACACATCTTGACAGTTACAAGTTGGAGACAGCTGTATGCTCAACTGACCATGTGCAAAGCAGAGGAGACTAAACATATCTTGTCTCTAGGCAGATTTCAAGAGCAGTTGACAGGAAGGTAGGACAGAGCACATGGCAAACAAAATGGCCGACAGAAATACAAAATGGATTCCGTAAACAGGCAAGATAGTCTCTAAATACAAGATGTCTTCTGCTAATGCTTAACCTAATCATTGCTAAATTATGACATATGCATCCCAAATGGCGTAGAAAGCATGTAGGAAGTTGGAGAAGGTCTGGAGAAGCTCTCAGAATGCAGTAGATAAATCTCGCTACCACTCGGCCTTGAGATTCTACCATAGAAATATCAGAGCTGCCTGCAAAAACCATATTGTCTCTCAATTATCTGAGGCAGGCAATGACCCTAAAATACTGTACCAGGTCCTCCGCACCTTCACTAAGCCTATCGCGTGTGAAAGTCCAGAGACGGTGTCCCAACAACTGTGTGATGATACTGCTGGGTTTTTTGCGAATAAGATCGACTCTATCTACCAAAAAATCGCTCAATCTACCAATTTGGTCGATATTAGGGATTCCTCTCCTAGCCCTCCGCTTGGAACAGTTGGACTTGGCCCATCTAGACTGTCCTGTATCCCCGAGATTAGTTTGGATGATGTCAACTCACTGATTGGGACTATTAAATCGGGCTGCCCGGCGGACCTTGTCCCTGCCCGAGTGATGCATCTCATAGGGAATGTTCTTAGTCCCACTATTCAGACGGTGATTAATTGCTCGCTCTCTGAAGGCTTAGTGCCACTGGAGTGGAAAAAGGCCCTGGTCAAGCCCATAAGGAAAAACACCTCCGTCCCTTGGTCGGATATGACCAACTTGAGGCCTATCTCCCTCTTGCCGTTTGTCGGCAAATTGATGGAGAAACACGTCAACCTCCACCTCTCCAGCTTCATTGAGCAGACCGGGTGTCTGGACCACTCTCAATCAGGGTTTAGACCTAGGTATAGTACCGAGACGGCTCTCCTTTCTGTCACGGATACTATACGTATGTCTCTGGACAGGGGTCTATCTGTGGTGTTGGTGCTGCTGGACTTGTCCGCAGCATTCAACACCATATCTCATACCATTCTTCTAAGAAGATTAAAGGAGATTGGCTTAGAAAGATCTGCCCTGGCGTGGTTCACCAGTTTCCTTACAGAGCGTACCCAGCAGGTTAATATGGGCACCTTTAGCTCCAACTCTACCAAAATTACTAGAGGAGTCCCGCAGGGCTCCTGTCTCAGCCCTACGTTGTTTAACGTTTATGTCTCCTCCCTGGCTGATATCATGAGGTCTTTCGGGTTTTTACCCATTTCATACGCTGATGATACTCAGCTGCTGTTCACTTTTAAAACCTTTACTCCCGAGGTAAGGCAAGCTTTCTCGAATGGCATGACTGCGGTCGCCAGCTGGATGTCCAGGAACTTTCTCCAGTGCAATGTGGGAAAGTCAGAAGTCATGCTGTTCGGGGAAGCCAAAATCCTGTGGACCCCTGACTGGTGGCCTACCAGTCTGGGAGAGGCCCCCTCCCCTAAACAGGTGGTGAAAAATCTGGGAGTCCGTCTTGACCACGACCTCACTCTTGTACATCATGCTAACACCACGGTGGGGTCTTGTTTCTATGTCATCAGCCTCCTTCGGAAAGTGTTTCCTCTCCTCCCTGACAGCACAAGGAAGACCCTGGTTCAGGCCCTCGTATTGAGTCGCCTGGACTACTGCAATGGTCTGCTTTTAGCGGCCAACGAAGGCGTGCTAAACAAACTCCAAGTGGTACAGAATACCGCGGCACGCCTGGTGAAAAATGCCCCCCCCCAGAACGCCATCCCGGCCCCTCCTTAAACTGCTCCACTGGCTCCCAATCCGGAAACGGGTGAATTTAAGACCTGCTGCGTGGTGCACAAAAGTCTCCATAACCTAGGGCCGCCCTATCTGGCCGAAAAATGTGTCCATCATCGCCCCTCTCGTAACTTGCGCTCTAGTAATCAGCTGTTACTGCAGATTCCCCGACATAACAAGACCAGACAGGGAGGACGCGCTCTTTCTGTTATGGGTCCACGTCTGTGGAACAACCTCCCCCTTCCCCTTAGACAGTGCTCTAGCCACCTAGCCTTCAGGAAGAGTCTTAAGACAACTCTGTTTCAGTATTAGGGCCAGCCTGTCTTGTACCCCCTTACAGCACTGCGCGGAGATACACCTACGGGTGTGATTCCGGCGCGTTACAAGTCCATAAATAAATAAATAAATTTAGTATGATTAATGTGAAAGTATTCATGAAAGAAAGAAGTTAAAGAGGAAGTGAATGAGGTATCCAGTAATAATGAATTATTAAATCACCACTGTTTGTGTGTACAGATTTAGGTAAAATATCTAGTTATATAGACATAGGGGTATGATCGGATATCATGATGGGACCTGCAGAATCTAGGGGCTGGACTTCATTGTGAGAGACAAAGATGTAATCAATTCATGATTGTGTTTGATGTATGGAGAGAAATATGAATATTCAAGCAAGGTGGGATTACACAGCCGCCATGCATCCAATAGATTGTGTTGTTTAAGGGCATGGAGGAATACTTTTTAGTGATTTGTTTGGGATGTATTGTGTATCATTAAATTGATCAACGAGTTGGTTGCAGGCTCCTGCAAAAACTAAGTTGTCATCTGTTGTGGAAGTTTTTGAGGAAGAACTGATAATTTGGGGTGGTAGGGCTTTATACATTAAATAGAAGAATTGGAAATTTATCAATTAACAGTTTGAGCAATAACCATCAACACCAATTTCCTGGGAGATGAATTGCATATGAAGGGATGTATGACATAGGATTACAACACCCTTCTTTTTACTGGTTCCTCGTGAGAAAATACTTCACTTAGCCAACCCCTCTTTAATCTCAAAAATGTGCATTCTATGAGGTGCTATTCTTGTTGAAAAGCAATATGTGCATCAAGTTGTTATATATGGGTAGGGCTCTTTGTCATTTTATTGGGGAATTTAAACCGCTGACATTGCAGGGTAAAATGTTCAAAACCATAGATACAAGATATTGTGAAAAATATACAGAAAAAATAATGGAAAAGAGAGACGATAACCATGCAGGGGAGAACAAGTAGAGTGTTATTGAAAGAAAACCTTGCAATATTAGGTTGAAGATTTTGGGAAAAAGTAAGGAGAAAGCTAAGATATGACTGGGAAAGTATAAGGGAAAAAAGGGAATAGTGTGATCATGGAGAGAGAGTATAATATACATATGAATAGAAAAGAAAATGAAAAGGAAGGGGAACATACCTAGATATACTGTGATGAGGATGGGGAGACCACATGGATAAGATGGCACATCCCGTCTACAGGCAAAAACAAGGCGCATAAAGGGTTGTAGGATATGGAGCGGGGAACAAGTATATGCATGTATAGGTAAATAACACCTGCAGAGAGAAAACATGAGTATGAGTTGACACATAAGATAGATATATTTAAGCTGTCTATACGTATCAAATAATAGCTAAGTAGTATCATAA
Source organism: Lissotriton helveticus (assembly GCF_964261635.1). Lineage (NCBI taxonomy): Eukaryota > Metazoa > Chordata > Amphibia > Caudata > Salamandridae > Lissotriton > Lissotriton helveticus. The sequence continues at coordinate 557,856,442 of NC_136065.1, read as the reverse complement.
CAACATCTCAAAGATGAGAATACCACAATATTTTCAGCGTCTACGTTTGAGATATGCAAATATTATACAAGATTAATGTGAAGATTTAGTAGGTGTAGGGATATCCATACTTTAAATTTTACATGTACCTTAAAAGGCCTTCAGTTGACTAGGGCCCTACTTAGGTTGTTTTGTTTCTATAAGTGACTTTGAATAGGCAAGGGTTGAATAGCCCAAAACAAGTGCCAAGAGAGCGAAGTGTTGGTCACATGCTCAAGAAATCTTTACATTTATCTGCAGTGCTCTTGGCGTAGTCCTGGGAAAAGTAAAGGTTATGCTTTAATTTGCTTGGCAGCGGAGATGATGGGATTTGTTCAGCACACTCCAAGAAATAGAGAACAACCCCCCTAGGTTTTTTAGCAATCGAAGCAGTTGCAGGAGGATGGCCTACCTAGTGCTCAGTTACATTTTAAGTGGTAGTCCGTATGGTAGGCTGAGACGCTAAGGAAGAAAAGATTTAAAGAATGTGATAGGATGTGTTCCCTCTATTCCTTCCAGATGTCCGTAAATTTACAGGTTATTCCTTCTGTTTATATTTTGTTAGGTCTTCGATATGATTCTGTAGGAGGGATACCTGTGATTGTAGATAGTTCACTACGAGGAGGGTTTTGTTGAGGCCTGCAGACATCCGTTCCTCCATGTGAGACCATCTATTGCTGAGAAATTGTAGTTTGGTGTTTATTTCTTCCATATAAGCATGCAAGGCCCTAATATCTTCCATTAAAAGATCATTGAGGCAGGGGGAGGAGGCTTTGTGGGAGATGGTGGGTCATTTTTAAACAGTTTGATTGACCTCTTGCTCAGATTAGGGCTGGTTGTGTATGAATTGAAGTAGACTAGGAGGATAAAGTAAAAGAATTGCCACCGCATGTGGGGAAGAGCTGGGATCTTCCATTGGATTATGTTGTTGGACCGCAAAAGGGAATTTGGGATATTTAATTGCTGAATTCTTTAGAGGCTGTTTGGGTCTTTTAAGTCTGCCCATGTGTAGGGGTTGTTAATGACGGGAGACAAAGAAGTAATGGTCTATGAGTAAAAATCAGACTCTTTGTGTTCTTACTAAGAGAAAATGAGGAGATAAAATTGTAAAAACACCACTCCTTAAAGGAATAAAAACCCAGTTAGGTTAAGGAAATGAGTCATGCAGCCGAGAGAAAATGTTGAAATCTTTGTATACTTAGTCAAAAATAAATGTAGTCAGAGCAAAAACGCCATTTAAATATGGAAGCCACTCTTGCCTGTGATAGAGGTGACGAGCTGGATGAAGCAGCCTCAATTATTATACTGAGGCAATGTGTTTATGCAGAAAGTTGTCTAAAAACAATTAGGATGCATTTGCTAGCATCTGCGATGCCTCTCCCGCACCCATGATGCTACTCCGCTCGATGCAAAATGGCACGCTCCTCTAAGGTAAAAGAGGCGCTCTGACAATATTCAAGAAAGCAAGCTCTCTTGGCGTCTAAGTCGGTAGTGATGGCCACTACTGACATTTATGATCGCCGGGATGGCATGAAGAATTAACGCTGACAGGAAAAACTACCTCCTCATCTTGGCGTCGTGTGCTGACCCACAGAGCTTCAAAGTGACACCGCCATCCTCAGTGGGTGGCAAGCCACGCCCCAAGGTGGACTAGTCTTGATTCCACTTCATGCCCATTTTTTCCACCACCAACCTACACTTTTTGTATCTTTGTCTTACTCTTATGCGTTCTTTTGTTTCATTCTTTCTCCTATTCTCACTATTTCCTATATTTCTATTCTCCATGTTTATTCCTTTCTGCCTTTCTCTCTCATGCTCTTTGACAAAATCTGATAGTGAAAAATATATCGTGGTCCACAAAAATTAGTGCTGGTGCCCCCCACATGAAACAATTGGGTACTATGTTTGCCCTTTTTCAGGCACTGAGCAAGAGGAGTGTAATGTCTACTATCTCATGGTGTGGGATGGAAAGTTAAGATACTGTTAGCATCACCCTAGGCAGTGGCGGTGTGGAACTCATTATTGTAGCATATGTTAATAGTTTAACAATGTGAGACACCTTAAAATACCAGTCTCTATACAACTTTCACAATGTAGACTCGCATAAAGCACGCCAGTGAGTTTTAACTAGTGCATATGGAATACCTGGGAATACAGGGAAATAATGCCCAAAATCACACAGTTGTTCAGTTATCAAGAAAAAGAGAAGTACGTGTCTTACATATACCTTAGGGCAGCAGGTACGTTTGCACAGAAGGCAGGTCGATCACTCACAGTAAGTTAAGGAAAGGTTTTATTCTTACTGTGTGAATCAGGATTGGGACCCGAAAATCCTAAATAGATGAGGCAAATGAGTTGTTGATAACTACATACATTCAGCTTTGCTGAAGAAACTGGTACAAACTTGATAATGCAATCTATCTGGAGGACTGAAATTCGGGCCACCCTCTTCAGAGTTAACCGGTGGCAAGGCGAAACACTCCACAGTAATGAATACGCAGCAGATTAGAAAAGCAGGAAGCTTGCTGAACATTGACTTTCTGACTGCACAGCTTTCAGTGAGTTCCTTTGGTCAGGCTCCATGGCTCCAACCATTTGCTTCAGAAGTACCCTTTAGGCAAGCTCTGCTCTTTTGTGGAAGCGGACAGGAATGACTTCAAATGCAGAATTTAGCAACTCATAGGAGGGCTACCCAAAAGCTTCAGGACTCTTAAACCCAATCTACCAAAGCCTCCTCAGCAAGGCCTAGGACTGTTCAGGCCAGGAGACAGTATTTCCAAAGATTTGCCAGATCCACTAGATTGTGAAATGGCAACTCCCCCTCGCAATGCAGATCATCAATAAATTGGTGAGTACACTTGATAAACACCACAGTAGTTGACATTGTTACAACTAATTTTGCAGGAAAATCTGGGTCTTAAACAGGTTCCATATTTGTCCTTTGTACAACCTGTCTTTTAAGACATTGTCAAACTCAGTATATTACCTGGGAGCATGATGTAGTAACCTCATACCACCCGCACGATAGGACCAATGTTCCGGCCATTGCGGAGCATGCTCTAACTTTAGGATATTTTGTATGAGGGGAACTATGGTAGCGGACATTACGGAGTAGATCATAAAAGGTGGTGCAGCTCAGTTACTTTAAGCTTTGACAGTCATCTGGTTCAATCCCACAGTACCATTCAAAGGTCAGCCTAGAACCCTGGAAACTGTTGAGAAGGAACACTCACCTTAGCAGGAAAGGGAAACATCCTTTACAACGCAACTTTTACCACGCAGTGCTATTACAACGCAGGTTTTACAACGAAAACCATTACAACGCATTGCGCTGGGGGGCGCTCTAGGATAGGAAATAGATTTAATTTACTATCCAACACCTTCCCTAGTGTCCACGGGGACTGGAGTTGGAATAGTAAATTAAACTATTCACTATCCAGCACCCCAAAGCGCTATGCGTTGTAATGGTATGCGTTGTAAAAACTTCGTTGTAACAGCATGCGTGGTAAAAGCATGCGTTGTAGCGTCATACATCCGCAGGAAATTATTTTCTGAATTTGAGGAGTGGAAAAAAGAGTAAGTGATTGTGTTAGTGTTATAAACGCGTTAGTACCTCATTGCAAGCACACATATATGAAGTCCCAGGTCTTTAATAGAAATGATTAATTTATGAGCTGCTGAGGCAAAAAAGTTCTGTTTTAGATTGACCCCAAGCCCTTCTGGGTCCAGTAATTCTGGCACCTTCAGTTCACAAAAAAACTGTGCCAGCCTATAATAGTCCTCAATAGAGTACAGATTTCTCTGGTGTGAGCCATCCACCAGAACCAAAGGCCGTGTGGCCGCTGGGGTCTGGCTGCTCAAGGACGTTCAAATACCTCGTGCCACATGCTCTGATTCTTGGAATCCTCACATCAGACCAAATATCAACATTTTACTAGCAGTCATGTAATAGCAAAATATGGAAAAGTGCAGTTAAAGACAAACCATTAGAAGCTCGAATATTTTACTTCCTTCAAATTAGCTATATTTTCTGCTTTCATTATGATTTTCATTTACAGAACATTGTATTCATGTGTATGAAAAAATTGGTTTTTACTCTAAATTTGAGACAATGGCTAGGCACTGCAATGTGCTTGGTAGAACGTTCTAAATCTGTTTTGTAGACTACATCTAAGCTCTCATTTTTTTGCGAAACACCCTACATATATTGGAATTGTTAGTTTAAAAACTTTTTTTACATTATTTCTTTGTAGGTATGCAGACATGTGGTTGTAAAAGACATTAAAATAACCCTGCTGGACCTGAGGTGATGTGAGATGAGGACAAAGCGGCAGATATCCCATGAAAAAGATGCCAGTTTTCCAAACACATTTTCTGAAATAACAACTGAAGTTTTATATTTATATATTTTAATGGAACGGTTTGATATTTATTATGCTCATAAACTTGTGTTAGTTTTTTTTGTTTCCTGTGAAAAGACTACCATGACAATACACCAGAATCTTTTCAAATGTATGTATGGTGTCGGTTAACCTGAAAATAAAAAGAGCATCAGCAGCAGTAGGTTTGTATTTTCATCCTTTTGTTTGTTGCTTTCTTAAGCTATATTTAACATCCACCCCATCATATTCTCTTTCCACGAGCAACCCCTTAGCACATTCTTACAGCTGTCACTTGTAGTAAATAGTCTAATATAGAGGTTGCTTAAGCAAGTTTAAGGGAAGTAGACACGGTCCAGACCCAGTAAAAAGATACCTGTTGCTGCTACAACCAAAGAGTTTTAAAATTACTATTGCAACATTCTGCATGCCACCAACTTAAATACGGTATCAAAGTCCAAGGTGATGCAGTGCTTAATTTGTGCCAGTGTTTGCCAGTGTTCAACACCTGCACTTTGTCAGAACACCCACATATATTTATGATACTCAACCACAAGGTGGCACTGTAAGTCAAGTTTTTTTTTTAAAGCACACGAGCAAAGTGTTTACAAATTCAATATAATGATTATAACAAACAAAATAATAATACTAAAGTGCTTAGGCATTCTTACAGCTTTGGGTCACCAAGTATAGTCCATACTGTCACATTTGTAAGGCTGTAATTGTAACGAGGTGTTGTTGTTACTGGTGTTTACCTGTACTGTAGGGACCGTAGTTGGTGCAAGCTGCAGTGGCCTCTTGAGAAATATCTTGGGCCCTGGCACTTATTATTTTTACAAAATAAGCACTGAGGTGATGGGATGTGCAGCACATAGGAAGATAACACGGTCTCAAAACAGTACATTTTACGCCTCTGGGCTTTTGAACTTATGTTACACCGTTTGTTTCATTTTAAACTCTTTCACTGCCAGGGTTTCTATGCAATACTGTGCTTTTTGTGACATGTTTATACATCATAAAGGCAGTAAAAGGGCTACACCCAAAGGGTCCACCAAAAGCTTGGAACAGGAAGTTGTACTGTCTGGATGTGTAGCTTTAGATACACACCAGTTTTGAAAAGTGCTACACAAACGTGCTTACATCATCATTAATGGACATTTGGGCTCTAAACATCACTGTTTTGAAAACTAAACTTACTTTATGCTTGTGGCAAATGCCCTCATTACAGTGCTAAGTTATCCTGTATTTACACAAATGGATGAGAGAGCAAGCTACCTCTTTGATAAGTCTTACTGTTTATGTATAGCTGACAACTTTGCTCAGGATCCTGGCTTACAGTTTTGATGGCCGAAATTGAAGGTCTGACTATATTTGCTAGCGGCTCTTTAAACATGTTGTTGTATAAGTCCAGCAACCTTAGGAATTAATGGGTAATTGATAGTAGAAAGATGAAATCTGAAATGTGTTCTTTCAGATCTCCACTACCGGTGGAGGCTATGCAGCCATAAAACGTATTGTGTTTAGTTTGGTTAATATCAGCGGGGGTGGGGCCCAGGAGGCAGGACAGGTCTGGGAAATCTTTACGCTTGAAAAGATGGCTGTTTTGAATGTAATAGGAGTTTCTAATCCAGAGGTCTATTTTAAAACTGTTCAGGTCAGGTTGAAATGTAAATTAGGTACCTAGGGGCAGGGGTGGATTGGGAAGGTGGGCAGTCGGGCATTTGGCGATGAGCCGGTTTTTTAGGGCCTCTGTATACCGGCCCCTCAGAAACGAACTATCTTCGACGGTCAAGGACCTGTGAAGTGTCACCATTATCATGGGCACACCCCTGACCTGCTGTCAAACTGAGGCTGGGGGCCAGGTGTTGTTCTGGCACTTAAAGGCATTCTCACCGCAGCCCCCTGCCTCTTGTGGCAGCCCCCTGCCTCGTGTGGCAGCCGTGCCTAGAAGCAGTCATTCCCCTGCTGGGCCAATGCTTTCAGGCCATGGGGAGGGGGGAGGTGGGAAGGGTGGGAGTATGCAGGGGCCTCGCAGGGGGGCCATTCTCATCTAAGCTACCCCCTGGAGTAGCCGCATCACCCTTGTGCTTTTCTTGACCCCTCTCCCCTGACAGGTTATACCCTAAGGCTATAATGGGATGGGGAGGGGGTTAGTAAGAGAAGTGGCCTTTTTAGGGGCCAGGTGTTGTCACCTCGGTCCCAGTGTTTTTTATGCCTTGATGGAGGAGTGGGGGTTTATTTGCAGAGGCCTCGCTGTGAGGTCACCGTTCCCAGAGGGAAAAAACATCAGACGTGCCGTTAAGGTCTCAGAGCTGCTGACCTTGGAACTGGGGAAGTATGCACGAGATCAGGTGTCAGCTCAATATCCAGTGATTCTGGGGAAAACCCTTTATCTTCCTAAAATAACAAGCATTGGCATAGCCAATAGGTCTCGCATTTGGGACATTATAAGTGTTTAGCCATGCAACAGTTGATGTTGCCCCAAGGATATTGTGCTGCATAATTAAATACTTATGAGGTCCCAAAAGCGAGACCTATTGGCTATGCCAATGCTAGTTTTCCTTTTCTAGTGTTTACGTCCATCTCCAGTGCCTCCTCTGTATGACAAAGCATATATTGTACCTAACTTTAAACATTTTTCAATAAGGAAATTTGAGCAATAAGATTTAAAAAATCATATATATTTTTTTATATACTGTTTTAAAAGACAGAAAATGTGGACCCCCATAGCAAATCCCAGTAAGTGAACGTAGTTTTAATATTAACGTGAGATAGAATTAAGAAGACAAAATGAGAGGGAGAAAAGATATGGAAAGGTTTAAGTATACTAGTGAGAGTATGGAATAAGTCTGCCACAAAAAAAGAGAAGAGCGAAAAAGGAGCACTGAGGAGGGTGAAATTAGACAAGCTTTTAAAATGGGCGACAAAGGTGGAGAGGATGGTATTGGCCCCTAAAAAAGGGGCAGAGAAGGAACACAGGAGGGAATAAAGCAATGGTATCTCCCTATCCCCTCCAGGAACAGTAATTTAAATCAAGAATTGGCAAAGCCCATAGGTTTAGCCTATGCGTCAAAGTTTTTTATATGTTTCACAGCAAAAAGCACCATGACGCGACCAGTATTGATTGCGCATAGTACTTTGCACAACAGTCTGCACTTCTGTGCAATATGTAAACAAGAAAAACTGCACAGAGGTTTGGATGGGGTCAAGCAACTTGAGGGAGGAAGGTGGGAAAGACACTGGAGAGTGGGTGAAATCATGGGGAGCTAGAGGAGGGAAAGAGAATGCACGCACGTTGAGACAGATTCAACACAATTGGGGTCTTTCAAAGACATTGACGGTATCAAATCGTTGATGAAGAGTAAAAATGATTTCTTCCACTACTAGCCTATGAGGATAAAATATTTGCTGTTTCCCCTGTACTGCAACCATGTGTGCATTGCAGAGACTCAATCTCAACGTATTATTTATAATGTTCGATAAATATCACAGACTGCTCCTGGCCTACTGTAATCCATGCCTTAGTGGGTTTCCCAGGTCAAGGTAATCACAGGATATTTTACAGAATTCATTAGCCTAATGGCACAGGAAAGCATCTACCTGTCACCTAATCCTTGAAGTAAAGCCGGTCAGGCAAGTAGAGGTCTATGCCTGCTCCACCTAGTAACTTGCATTATAATGCCATCATTGGTGTTGGGTATATCAGATATTAAAGCCAAACATACTAAGACGACAAGTTCCAAAATTTACTATCCTGTCAAACGAAAGACGAGCAACATAAAGGGTTACGTTTAGCAGAGGACGCCTCACCATGGAAGTAATGCTCTAGGTCCTGATCTTTTCCTTTACTAAGCACTAGTTTCATTTGTGGTAGTTCAATTGGATCAGCTAACATGTACCAGGACAACAACTTCCCAAAATGCATTCGGTTCTTATGCAAAAACACACAAGTTTGTAGCATGGGGTCTTTTATTCGCATGGGGTCATTTTAGCATGAAATCATGCGTGCGCACTCTCAATACCGAGCAATGCGGCAACCTTATCGATGAGTACAGTCAGTAGATATGGGGGCGCTGACTCGTTTTCGGTGCTTGATTGTGCTGTTCACAGACTCCTAACTAGCACTTTGATAGATGGCGAGAGGAGGGCGAGACACATGGTGGTAGCCAGAGTGCAGGAGTACTCGTGAGGGAGGCAATGGCACGCCGCTGGAGGGGAGAGGACGGTGGGAGGAGTCAAGAGAAGCAAAGGGAGTTATCTGAGGATGGACGGGGTCCGCCCTTTAGGGGAGCCTTGACAGAGCGAGCTCTCGCGCTGCATGATGAAGAGGGGGAGGGGTTAGGCGGCCGTGCGAAAGGGAAATGAAGAGCTGAGGAGGAGGGAGTGGGAGGGGGTAGGGGAGGGGAATCACGCGCACGATCAAAGAAGCCAAATGCCAGCTGTGCACGTCACACGAGCTCTTGTGCGCCTGGTAGCAAGCTGGTGGCCGCTTTGGTAGCACTTTTAAAAGCAGTTACTAAATGTCTCATCCAGCCCAGCGCATGCGCTGGATCATGCCGAGACCTAAAAATGGATTTAAATGTGTGCAATGTAGCTGGTGCTCATGGTAATTCTCCCAATGCCTTCGGACCGAGTCCCGCTATATAAAGCTACAAAAAAAAATACTAACTATATTGGAATGTGGGCCACTTTTTGGGGGAGTGCCCGGGGCTAATTGTGATCCCACTCCGACCCTGCCTAGGGGACATGCTGGCCCTAAAGCTGTGGCACATTGATGGATTTCGGTTTCCAAGGCATGGTGTATGTGACATTTCTGTCACGTCTGTACATGTCAAAAATCTCAAATACGTACATTATATATGTACAGAATCTGTCCATCGTTTACCTGCAGCATGGAGGTGATTTTGAAAAATGTATTCTGTTCACAGCTACAGCCAGAAGGCCTGCACCATTTAGGGCGATGGGAAGGGACGCCTCTGCGATCCACACAGATGGGTTACTGTTGAGGATATGTCACCTGAAACAATGGAGGTGGTATGAAAGGGCAAGATATGGCCGTATGCAAACACAGAAGGTGATATACATGTAGATGTATACCCTAGGCAGGTTCTTAACCATCACACCTCCTAAAAAAGGGCCCTGGATTGGTCAAATATGGTGGGACCTAAAGGGATTGTGTGGTTCTTGCCTCACATGTCCGTAGTCGTCACTTTGGATTTCATGTAACCATAACATGTCAGGACGGGAGTTATTCTTAAACATGCTTAGGCCTTAATCCTGACAAATCATGTAAGAAAGCTCCATGCATGTCTGATGTGGCTGAAGCTGGCAGGCAGTCCAGTTGCAGTAGTTAAAAAGTATGCACTCAGCCATGCCGTAAGTGAAAGCTAGGATGTGGGAATGGAAGTCTTAACGCGGTATGCATAGGATCAGGTCATTAGTGCTTTCATGAAAGATAGTTACAGATATTCATATATTTTCAAAACACGCTTTATGTGCGCCATGGATCCTAACTTACATTTCCAGGCGCTTTACACCGCAGAAGAGACAAGTGTCACATGCATTACATGCTCCACAGTGCAAAAATATAGACTAAGCAGAGCTACATATTTGTGCACCAGAGTGAATTTACATTTTTGACCATCAGGCTGTCACACACAATGCAGTTTTTTTGAGTGTGTGTGTGTGTGTACATGTGCATGTGTGAGTTTGTCAGTGAGTGGGCTCTTGTGTGGTTCTTTAGTTTTAGGTTATAACCTCGTTGTAAATGTTGTGTGTGAACAGTTCTTAGTGTTTGTGTGTAATGGAATTAATTGTAACCTTGGTAGTATGTTGTTCATGTGTGCGTGTAACTGTGTTAGTTGCTTGCATATAACAGTGTCATCATTTTCCCCGTGTTTTCTATTCGAAAATTCCAGCAGGCTAGACCTGCCCAAAAAATTAATTTCTCATATGAAAATGTGTGAGGGACAGTTATTAATGCATTACACATAATTCCGACACGTGCGCAAACTTGAATCCAGTAGTGCACTCCTAATCAGGGTTTAAGACTTGGTAACTCTCTTCTAGTTGGCAGTTAACTCTGAGCTGCACTAGAGTAACCAGAATCGAATATATCCGAATGTTTTGAGCCGTTTTATGAGCATATGAATTAAATGGTCATAGTGTCTAGCATGTTTCTTTTAACAGAAATAACTAAAATAGCATTTGCACCACTTGTTAAGCTTGCTTTAGTTTTAGACCAATGCATAAATACATACAGGGTACCAGAGGTACTAAAGCTTTTGTAGTGTAGTTCCTAGGACCTGCGGGTTTTGGTTGACCTAAACCGAGGGTTTGGTGTGCAGACGGACTCTGGACACCCCCACAGGATGAGTCAGCCGTTGGACCAGCTAGCTCTACAGTGCCACTACCACCCCCCCCCCCCCCACGCCATGTATTCTACAGCAGTGTAGGTAGCTTCTGGCAACCACTGAACATGACAACCCTGATTCCTCAGGTATCGTGGAAAACAATACGGTATCTTTCGCTCAGTCCCCCGTGCTCTCAGAATACACGTAGAATGACGATTGGAATGGTTTAAATAAATATTTATTGGTCAAGTGTCAGTCTAGATGAAACCTATTTGCTGCGACAACTAAAAGACAGCAGCAATATCGTAAATAGTAGATACATTTCTACCATAGTATTAATAAGATGAATAAAAGCAGATTATATAAAACAATAACATTGACGTACTCCTACTATGCGTAGCCTACCTAAATGTACCTAGCCTAGATATGTAGGTGAAGCGTGTGTATGTAAGTGCTAAAATATATTCTAATGGAGCCAAGAACCCCCCAGGGAAGTGCTAACCCCCTCACCTGATGGTTCTGAATGAAGGACCCCGTCTCGACGTCGAGGATGGCATCCCGCAAGGGATGTCGGGTCTCTGCCTGTGGAAGGATCAGCCTGCAGAGTCTTGGTCCAGCCTGGAAAGAATTCTCCTCCCTTTTGTAAGGGGGAGTGAGGGTTTTTTATTTTTGAGTGGTCACTCTAGGGTTTCTTCTAGAATCGATATGTTTTGAAAACATTTGCTAATCCTTTGCTAATCCTTTTCTAAACAAAAATGATCATGCACAGTTGGCTGTTGGCCATGGATGAACAAAAGTCTCCTAGTAAGAAAAGTTTAACTCTGAAGAGTAGGAAAGATGATGCTCTGCTGTCTTCTTCCTTTGCACAATGTAGGTCCTGAGCCAGAGGTTGTTGATGTAAAAGCCCATGGATTTGACATTGCCAATGGGTTGTGAGGTAGAGGCTTTAGAATTCACCTTATCATGCCGCATATGGACCTGAAGTTGCTTTCTGGTGATTTGGGTAAACTCTGTCCTAGTCTGGTTCAGCTGGACAGTCTAGCACATCCACACTTGAAAGTGGTAAGTGGTTATTGAACTGAGTGATGGTGTGTCCCAAAATAGGCTGCGGTGAAACTAGTTATATCTTGCATACTGATTATTGCATGTCCTTGTTAGACAGAAGGACTACCAAGGGTTCCATGCATATGTTTAAAATCACTGGTGAGGGGACAAAGCCTTGGTAGATTCCAGATGGGCTTGGACCTTGAAGAGTCATTCTAGACCATCTGTTATTTGCTTCTCACATATGGCTTAAACCACTGTAGAACTATACCGTTGAAACCCATTCAGGATGGGTGTCAATAAGGGCTCAATAATGTTCAGTGATGAAATCTGTGGAGAGGTCAAGCAATACAAGAAGTCAGGGGTTGCAGTCGTGTTTCAAAGAGCACTGACAACCACTTGGATGGAACAGTCTCCTTACCACACCAAAGTATGTATCCAGACTGGTAGTCCTACAGGAGGATGATGCAATTGATCTTGTCGTGGACTTGGATAACAGCAGCCTTCTTTGTGAATAACGGTAGGTGTGTAACTGGTAGACAGATTGCAAGGTTGTCTGGATCTAGGTTTAAGTTCTTGAGCCTTCAGAGACTAGTGTAGGCTTGTCAGATTTAATTCCAGGGAAGGTGTAGACTGTAGAGCATTTGGATGCATTGCTGGTGAAATGGATGCATTGCTGGTGACATTTACATGGGAATGTCCTGAGTGGGAGCATAGAAAATGTATTGTTGGATTTTGTCTGTCTTGTTGTTCAAGATATTGAGCACGGCTGAGCAAATTTTGAGTGATAATAAACAAAATATGATGGGGTTAGTTCATCAAACAAGGTTAGGTACCACACCCTATTTACGTTTGTAGAATGTGGTGCACATCAAAGTAACAATGCTGAAAATGCAAAACAGCCCAATTGCTACCCAACACTCATGAGAGAAATAATGAAGAGGAAGAGATACAGTGGCATTTCTGAGTTCTTTCATGACATTTCCAAAAATATGTCATGTCTCTTTTCTGCCTCCATTGCCCTGGAACATGTCAGTGGAGAAGGTAGGCACAGACCTTTGTATCCCTGATGGTTTTGGTTAAAAGAAATATGTAATTTGCTTGCATGTTTTACAGATGTTGAAAATGAATCTGCACTGGCGATTCCAGAGGAAACCTACCAAGAAAGTTGAGGATACTCAACCACGAGCCTATAGAAACACATATAAAAAGTATACATTTACCTAATCATTTCCACACCCAAAGGTATAATTTAGTGGGTGGTGGACCTTGTGTCTTCTCAAAGGCTGGCCAGCATACCATGCTGAAAATGTGTTTTTTGTGGCTGTGCATGGTTTTGGAATTGAACCACAAAAGTTCTGTATTATAGGTGTCAATAGAGGTTCTGGCACTCCCTGTGTAAATTGGTTGCCCGGACTATTACTTCGATGACACAGCAACACACTAATAAGCTGATGCAACATTTCCAGTGGATCCATGAATATGAGTTGTTTGAAATATGGTCAAACCAATCAATCTCCTTGCTAAAGAACTGTTAAGACAACAATTTAGACCTGATTCATTTAAGGCACATCTAAAAAAAATTCTTAGCAAAATGGAGCCAGTTATGGATCTTTAACGAAGCCTCATCCGGTTCAGATTATAAATAATAACATATTGTATTTCACTATAAGCAGACAGGGAGCTGGCTATAAGCTGAAAATGTATTCAAGTTCGGCTAATTTGTCCAAGTCTTCTTCCTAAGTGTATGAAATAGCTGTGCCTCCATTCAAGCTGTCAGTGTGGTTTTAGATACTTCCAACTTAGTTTGCAAGTGTACAAAAATATTTTCAACTAGTCTGTACACTTTCATGATGAATGCTTTATATATTTTAGGACCAGATTGCCGAGAAACAATCATTATTTCTTAACAGTTTCAAGGTATGCTTCCGGGAATGTTGGTGAATAGCAAAAAGTCTGAAAAGTATGTTCAGGTGGAAAGACATCTTTGCCCATATTTTTGTGACTTTTTTTCTGATTGGGACTCAACGTGCGCATGTAACACACAGCTTGTGCCCATACTCCAAAAGACATATGCAACTAGGCAACTGCACTATGTGTTGGGGATGCTAATTTGTATGTGTGTGTGTAAATGCTTGTGTGTCTGTCTGTGGTGAGAATTAAGCTTTGTAACTGACCCAGACAATACAAGTGGCCTCATATGTGTGCGTGCGCACACACTCAGATCGCGCATATGCACGTTTTTTGCAGGTTTTAATGGGTCCGTTGGGTTAGTTTGGGAATGTTTGTGAATGTTTGACTGTGTGGTGGCTGACAGATTTTAACTATTTTTGTGTATGTGTTCCTAGACAATTCCAGATTGATGCCCAGCCTCCTGTTCTGGCTATGGGCCCTTCATCTTGTCCACTTTTGCCTTTGTACCTGTAAGGTATTTCTCATCACCCAAAGGTGTGCAAAAACATCCCTGCCACACAGTCTCTTGAAAACCCTTCTCCTACACAAATGTCCAAATGGACGTCGACAAAACAGCCATTTAAAATTGTATTCCCATTGTGTTTTCTGTTTGTTTATCATGAACTGCAATGACTCCGAAAAATTGTGGATTCCTAATGTGCTAATGTCCTCCTAACACACATCCTATCAAGAATCCTAGATCATCCCACTGTCCCATTGCCACCTGCACCACTGCCCCCCAAACAGTTATGGGCATTTTCTGTCTCTCCATTGCTCCCTCTCACTTTTGTGAAAGAACAAATCACTAGCACCTTAGGTTTCCCAAACCCCACCACACACGTTCAAAGCTCTCACTTATCTCCGTGCTCATAAAAATAGTCAGTTCACATAAAATGCAACCCTTGTGGATCCCACCACCATGTTTTTATGAATAATTCCGGGACTATCGTGCGTACCCAGGGTTTCTGTGCATGTCCTTTTAGAAATAACTCTTTGCCACCACCATGAAGAACCCAGTTCGTGCTAGCCCACAGTCATTAAATGTAACAAGGAGCACCACTAACTGCCCTTTACAGCCTCTTAAAGATGCACCCAATACTACAGCGTGGAAAAATATATTGCTGGCTCACCAGTGCTCTCAGGCTCCACCAGTGCTACATCCCGTTAAGTCCTTCAGATATTTCGCTCTCACTGCACTGTGTTTCATTGGTCCCTACACCTTTAAGTCTTGTTAAAATAACTATCAGGTCCCAAAGTGCCGCCTTGGGTTTCTCTTACCAAGCCTCTTTAAAAAAAATGGTTCAACCCCACATGTAATTTGTATAATAAAAGTCCTGCTGCCTGCACCCTTACCATCATATACAATAAAAATGCAAATGCATAGATCCACAGACAACCACTGACAGTAAAGAAACACATACAGCGCATAAAACACAGATAAATCATCTTGCACACTCACACAATGCATGCAAACAAACACCTATTTAAATATAAACGCAGAGCCTCCCCCCCCACCCCCCGACAAACACTCTAAGATAACTCCCAGTGTGCTGGGGGGCATAGATTGGTCATTTTTCAAAGATAAATTCAGGTTTTGAGTTTTTTTCTGTTGAAAAAGGTAAAACAAAATATTAGGTGTTCCATCAATCACCACGGCATGGTGGGCCGGCCAGCCCTGGTCAGTGTTGCTGAGTGTTTTCCTTCTTGAGGGTGAAAGATCCTAGCTGAACAGCAGAGAGATGTGAATAGGACAGGCCAGATTCAGCAGGCACGCTGACCTCTAAATGAAGCCTTAGGTTTTTTTGTTGTGTAGAATTACAGACCTACAAGTATTGAATTTGTATTATAATCCAACTTGGAACACGAGCCCTTGTGGGACACACTGGGAAATGGTATCTCATAAAACATCATGAAATGCGTCCTGTTTTCTGAGTTCTAGAGGTTTATAGGTGTCGCCTTTCAGGTGTTATAGCCAGGTACAAATGTAACAATGGAGAAGGACATTGTGCACTAAAATGACTACCTCATTGCCGTGGAAAATCAATAACAGGAGCCCCTGGGCATCAATTAGAGGACACCAACGGTAACGGCGGGCACCTTTTCCTTTCATTACTCATGGAATTGCTCTTGCTGCCCCTGGTCTTAGACGTCATGAAACGAGCAGAAGGAACAGAAAGTAAACCAGCCTCTAAAAATGTTATTTGTGCTATATCTGAAACGATGTTGACTAGCTGTCCATGTATGTTATGTTACATAAATTTGTAACGCGCACAGATACTCATGAGTGTCCCAGCGCGATGCCTAGAGGGGTATGGAAAATGACAATCAGGCAAAAAAAAATGTTTTTAATTTCCTTTTAAAAATTACTGGGTCCTGAATAATACACAGGGCGAGAGGAAGGGCATTCCATGCAGCAGCAGCCTTCACAGTTAAGGAACTGCCCCCTGGCAACTGATACTTGAGGCGAGGACCCTGGGAAAAGCGTAGGGACATGGATCGCAGGGCTCGCCAAGGAACATAAAAAGAGAAACGTCTCTGCAGATAGAGAGGACCGCACACGTGAAGACCACGATGGGCCCAAACCAGTGATTTAAATGTAACTTTATCCACCACGGGAAGCAAATGGAGAGATCACAGCTGATGGTGAACACTGTTCCTAGCCGAGATGCCCAATAACAGTCTGGCTGCCGTATTCTGAACCACCTGTAGCTTTTTCAACAGGTAGCCCAGAATACCAGCAAAAAGGGCGTTGGCATAATCCAGTTGGCAACAGAACCAGTGCACACGTAACCGTTTCCCTCTCCGCCTGAGGTAGAAGAGGAAAGAATTTTCTGAGAGTTTTAAGAAGGCCAAAGCAAAACAGCAACCAGCCAACTTCTTAATGTGTGTAGAGAAAGAGAGACCGATCAAACCATACACCCAGATTTTTAACGGGCTTCCCTGTGGTGGTGGGCAATGGAAGCTTAGGAGGCCAAAGCTGTTCTTGGAATTTACCAAATAGCAGGATCTCTGATTTCTCTTCATTACACTTGAGCAGTACATCCGCCAGCCATTTAAAAATAGAAGCTAAACAATGTTGAACCAATGAAACGGAGACCGCACCAGGTAAAGAGCAGCTGGGTATCGTCCACTTAGGCCATTACCTTAGACCCTAGTTTCTCTGCCAGATATATCAAAGGAATTACATTGATATTAAAAAGAAGGGGGCTAAGGGAGGATCCCTGAGGGACTCCAGTCGTCACTGACTGAGGGGAGAAGAAGGATGGTGGAAGCCAAATCTGCTCGCGGCGGAGGTGACACTCCGCCACCGAAAAACAACCTGAGCTTTTTCCCTTGTCCATTCTCTAACACAGATGACAACAGCATTAGACAAGACATCATCTATATGAAAAGTCTCTGCCGTTCGTATTTAAAGGTTTTCATTGTCACATCACTAACAGAACATTGCGTATCCTAATACATGTTCTGTGCATTTTCAGGTAATAACTCCCTCCACATCATCTCCCATCAGTTGCACAGGTCCTCCACATCAACTCCCATTAGTTGCACAGGTCCTGATAATGTACTGATTTGGCCTGGTGTTAATCAAGACCATTTCATTTTATTTAAATATTGTATTCATCATCAGAGGAACTCATCTGCCCGACAGTCATTTAGGGGGTGAATGGGCTCCTTGATGGATCAAGGATTGCTTTTTTTGATGTTGTGTGACGCCCACTCACTCATGAGGTAAGGGATCCCTCACAATCTGATGATGAAGCAGGCCACCTAGGTTGGAGAGTAAGGTCTGCCTATGTTTTTTGGGCGGGAATCCACTTGACACACCAACTAAGAAAATAGAGTTCCCCCATTTATGTAATGCCTTGGGGACACCCTATAGGTCAGATAGCTTTTTGTTTATTGCATTTTTGTGCTTTAGAAATGTAATACAGTGGAGGAGTCGACTGTCAAGAAACCAGGGAGCTAAAAGGCGTTAAAATGAATGTAAATGTACCATCATTTTTTTTACAGGGGTATTTACAATTTGAGTGGTCTTTCTTCATTGCACTTTTAAACACTCTGATGAGCACGCCCAGATGTACTGAAGCAGGATGTTGCTCTGAGGGAGACACACAGAATGGAGAGATTGAAACCTGGATTCTGCCCAAGGAGTTTGGAGTATAGCTAATAGAAGTGCTTAAGTTGTAAAAAAAAATAAAAATAAAAAATAAATCCCAGAGCCCTCATTAGGAGGCCACTGCAGCATACACTACCATTATGCCTGCCAGCACTGCCAATGTCACACCACCACAACTAATGACCCTAACACTCCTACAAGTGTGACAATTTATACTATACCTTGCACCCAGCGCAATACGAATGGCATGGGCAGCAGTCATTATAATAAATATTTAGTTAAGAAACAACAGTCGTTATCCTAGTTTCTAATGTAGACAGACAGCACCACCTTATGGCAGACTGTCATAAGTGCCGGTGTTGACAATTAAGTGCTGGTGCTTAGCACCAGAAACCACTGGCTCAATTTAAGCCCTGGCTAATATGTTCAGATTGGTGGATGAACTTGGTGAGGCTGTATCGAGTCAGAATATCGCAGAAACAAGCCATAATACCATGACATATTTTGAAAACAACTGTCAGTGGTCTGCAGTGTGCCCTATATTTGGCCGCGCGCCATTTTGTTTGTTTTGTTCAAAGGTTGCGGTGGAAATTTACTAGGGTCGACTGACAAAGTTAATAAAATAATTCAAGTTGGAGAAAGTGTATTGCTGGTAGTCCATGAGCAGATGATACTGGTGACCTTTTTAATGCTTTTGCAGTGTGGAATGGGAGAAATTACCAAATTTCCATATCTTAAGTATTTGATACTGACATGCAGTGCAGTGCACTTATGCAGTGTAGGTGCTGAATATCACACATAGCTTTCTAGCTGAGGGCAATTAAGTCAATGGACCTGATTCACAAAAGTAACTTATACTTTTGAGTAATTTATACTTTGGAGTAAGTTTACTACTTTTTGGAATTCACAAACTCTTTAAGTAAATTTTCCACAAAAAAGTAAGTTACATGTATACGCCCCCGGAGTATAGCAATAGGCTTATTCTTGTGTGGGTGAGTGATGCCCCTATCTAAACCCCTCCCCACCCCTCCCTAATCTCCTTTTAGTCCTCTCTAATCCCATCCCCTTTTGGAGTTTGACTAACCCTTTCCTCACCAACTCCTTTCAATTCCTCCCACATTTACTACTAAAACATATGTGAGGAGACGCCACAGTTGTTGTGGAGAACTCTGCACACATAAGTATAGGCAATTACCAAGGCATCATTTCTGCATGTAATTTATGAATCACACTTTGTAGTATATGATTTGTATTATTACAAAACGGACTACAAAGTGCAGTTTGTCAATAAGTTCCAATGTGTGAAAGTGAGTAAATGGAACTAGAGGGAGGATTAGATGCAGGTACAGAATGGAAGTAAAGGACCTCAGTTGTTGAAGAGTTTAGCATAAAAGATCTTTGGGCCATCAAAACATGGATGGTAGTCAGAAATATTTTATTGGAGGTAGGGAGAGAAGGTTGGAAAGATGATGAAGATGTCCTGGTCTTTGCTGTGTAAGTGGTAAGAGGTGCCAAAGGAGGAGATCACCAAGGGACGTGGAGTCAATTGCAAAGGTGAGTGGGCCTAGGATTATGGCTCCAGTGAGGAGAGTGGTTGGCACAATAAATTAGTATCAAGCACCACAGAGAGCGTGATCGCAGAGTTATGATGTGAACCGTCATAGAGTGATACCTGTGTAGGGAGAGAAATGAGTTACATGGAGCAATACACAATGTCAAGTGCTTACCGTTGAGAATAGATGAGAGAAGGTTATGTTGAGCTGAGGAAATCAGGTTGATAACAAGCTAGAGAGCAGTTTCAATTGAGTGGAGGGTGCAAAGGCCTATCTGGAAGGGGTTAAACAAGTTATTAGTAAAGAGAGGTGTGTAGTGAAACTGTCAAAAAAGTAGTTAAGTATCTTGGACATGAAAGTGAGCTGGGGTACTTGGCGGTAATAAAAGGAAGAGTCCGCACAAGGGCCCTCATTATTCTTTACCCCGGAATTACCGGCACGGATACCAGGGGTGCTGGTAACTCCCAAGGGAGGGGTGGAAAATTCATCCCACTAAGAGTTGGTCTCTGAGGATACCATAAGAAATGAGGAATTAACTGGGGTATGGGTAATTCCACATTCAGTTGTCCCAATAATTTCTTATTTTGCCCCAGACTTTCACACACAGTTTTCAGCGGTTTTCAGCAGCTGAATTCTTCACGTAAAGTAAAGCGATCTGTAAAGTTTCTGCAGATTTCATGATTCCGATAGGGTCATTAACTGCTTTGGCTGCCCCAGTGGAATTAAGAGGCCACTCATAATGAAGGTCTAGGCGTTTTTAAACGTGCTAATTCTAGGTAGCTTTGAATCCTATTGGAGAGGTCACTGAAAGAAGTGATTGGTTAAAAGGAGAGTTAGGGTTTAGAAGCACCTTTGAGGCCAGAGCAAAACATTTTCCAATTTGTGGACTAAGGGGTCCGCTTCGGCACATGATGGATTAGCAGATTTGAGTATAGGGATGCGTTTCAATTGTGAAGCAACAGTACAGCTGAATGAGATGATGGATGATTGGAGATGATTCAAAGTAGAAGTGGCACATTAATGTAAATGATGAGTGTGTTTATATAGTCTTGTTTTGGGAACAAATGTCTTAATCCTTAATGGTGAATGAAGAATTTGTGAGGAAAGTGGGTGGTGGAAAGATTGTTATTTGTACATGGAAGTAGTTGGAGATGGGACCGTAGTGAAATAAATAGAAGTTCAGAAAAGCTTAGGAAACGTATTGGTAGAAGGTGCCAATGCACAACCTATTCGATTCTCTTCCATCACTTCTGCATATATGTAAGATTTTAATGTATGCTCTTTTTGGTGTGTCACTCATTGATGTTATACCACATGCATTGTATTGAAATGCTTTAAAACATATATCACCTTTTTGACTAGTAGAATTGTATTTGGGCTGGTTGTCATAGGCATCCAGACTTTGTGGTTGGGGATCTTTTCACTGCTTTGGTATTTCTGTCAAATATTTAATTTACCACTGCATTACGGGAACACCTTGTTTGGAGAGTTGACTGGTGCAGAGACGTCGCAGCTGGTGTCAAACGCAGCCAATGCAAGCTATTCAAACTATGATCACTACCAATTAACCATTGTACTAATTTTAAGGATGATCTTATGACCTTGAAGCCAAGCATTTTGAGGAACTTCTTTTCCCTAATGCTATCATATCCTTAGTGAAAGCCGCACCATCTTCCTGGGTACTATAAGCCACCTCGTTCATGATCCCTGATATTTGAGTCTGCTCGTATGGATGTTTGAACACTACCATGATGTATTGCCTATCTGCACTGTGTAACCGTGTAGCAGTCTGTTTCGTCTAGCTTTTTGTTTTATTTAATTTTTAGAGCCAAAAAGCAAGATGAAGAACTTCCCCTTAAGCAGGACAGGACAACTCTTTTAAACAGTGAAACAGAGTGTCCGAAAAGGCTGCTAAATGTGGTCTACTTTCTGAATACTCATGAGATGTTACCTTTAACTTTTGCATTTTGCCTACATTTTTATCCTAATTAGAATAGATTCATACAGCAAAAAGGTGAATAGTATATTTCCCATATTTCACTCTGAGGAGCAGGCGTGTTCAAAATGGATCTCCAATGGAGCTGGTCCACCAAGTTCCATGTCATAAAGAAGATGCAAAATAAAATATGCGTCCAGTAAACCAAAGGAGGGAGGTTGTGGGTAGCATATTTAAGCTTTATTTTTTTCAAAAAAATACATTGTATCCAATCAGTTAGCTATTAATCAAATACATTTTGGGATGGAATTGTGGGAAAGTACTTGTTGGTACGTACATTCACAGTTACATTATATGTTGAAATCCAAAATACATTAAAAAATAAAAGATAAAAATGTTTAAAAGCATTTGCGGTGGACGATGGATGGTCCGGCTTCATCATATTCTGGTTTGCTGATCCACATTTGCTGGAAAGTAGACAGCGAAGCCAGGATGGATCCACCGATCCAGACAGAGTACTTGCGTTCTGGGGGAGCAATGATCTGGGGAAGAGAAAATAAAAGGAATTTACAAATTATGGATCTAAAAATACGAGAAATTCTTAAAGAGGAACATCGGGATGAAAATGAAAAACACAAGTATCATATAAAGAAAAGATACTTGAAGATATGGAGAATGTACACATTTGGATTCAAACAATCAGCATAAAAGTCAAAACAACAAAACGCTAGAGGTGCTTGAAACGGCCACAAGTGCAAAAGTTGCAAAATGGTACAAGTGTGGCCTATACCTTATAGGGGTATTTGCCTCAAAATATGCACAACTTTTTTACTGAGAACTTGGCTGTTTTCAAAACTTCTTTCCCTTAGCTTATTTCTCTTTTACATGTTTTGGACAGATTATATGAGAAAAGCTTGTTTTACAGCAATTTGTTCTTTGTCACTTTGGGCTCTGTTAACAAAGCATTTTAGTTACACTTAGGTACACAAAATGTGCCATCTGCATGTGCAAATGACACGTTCAGGTTTGAATAATCACAATATCTGCCCTGTTCCAATGGAAATCACTGCCACAAGAAATCCAGTGATTATGGCTAGAGGTGAAAACATGGATGCGGCCAGTCGAGCGTCATTGGGGTGACTATTATGGAAGACATGAACACGCACCCGGTTATAAGATTGTGGGTGTCTACAATTCTCCAAGTGTTTGTTTTTTTCACTCTATTTGCACATGCAAATGTAACATGATGTAAGCGTGCAAATAAGGAGACAACAATTCCAGTTGCGGTTTTCTGTGGTCGACGGGAAGGGGGGACTCCTTTACTTGGAAACACATTTTCCATGGGGAGAGGAAACAAAGGTAACTTAAAAATCTAAATTTCTAATGTACTTACTATGGCGGATAATCCACCAGAATAGGTATAGGGAAGAAAAGTAGGTCTGGGAATCTATGATACGTATACTGCTATGTTATAGCACATACCAAGCCTTCTTGCAGATCATACCATGTACGTAGATACATTTGAAAAACAATTGCCAATTGGCGGGAACTAGTAGCAAGATGTGTCACTTCTCTGGGGCAAAAATATTTTTCACTGGATGCATGTGATTCAAATTGGTCTCCAGGTTTTAATTCTGCAGCTATGCAAAGTGTGGTGTTGGGGTTCATGGATTAATGTATACATTACAACGATGTTTTTTTCCCTGTTTAAAGACACAGATGTGAATTTATGGCGTAGGTGCCTGGCATAAGCATGATCAGTCCTTCAAACACGAGAGGACATTTGATTATGTAGTGACATTGTCTGAAGTGAAACCAGGTTAACTAGGTGTATTTCTTGCTTCCCCACCCACCAAAATGTATATTGCTAGGAAATTACTACCTCTCTTTGCAGCCATTCTTTTATTTGCCTAATGGGGTCTTAAAAACCACACTGTATCAAAAATAATTTTGGCAGTGCTCAATAATGACCTGATATTGGTCCAAAATTGGTAGATCATTGTCCAGAGTCTTGGGCCAACCTAAAACAGTAACACCGAGACTCGCCCTCCTAGGGATCTTCGATGGACTTGGAGGACTCGGGGGGGAATCAGATGCTAATGGGCCTGGCGGCATTGGTGGCCAAGCGGGATATCGCAAGGGACTGGAAGTCACCACAAACGCCGACCCTTGCTAGGTAGAAATCCGGAATGGAACAGTGCGTAAAGCAAGAGGAACCAATTAACTTTTCAAGAGGTTGTCCTAAAAAAAATTCAACTGGTTTTTGGTAAATGGTGGGAGTATTATGATTCATCTACCGTACGAGATGATGCATCTACTAATGATCAAACAATAATGTAATTACTGGAAATGTGGGCGGGTGTAAGAGCAGGACCTGATTACAAAGCATTATTTTGTAATGTTACTGTTTGTTTATGGTTCACTTCAATCTGAAAAAAAAAATTTGATAAAAAAAAATCATTTACATAAAAAGATTTTAATTGAGCCAAGAATCATTCGTTGAACCTGGGCATAGTAATTGGCTCTCGGACTCTCAAAAAGAAAGCCACGGCTAAGATTGCATCTTGATCTGTGGCTAGCAGTGCTAAATTCTCACAACGTGGTTTCTGCACCCAGTATGAGCCACTCATCATCATGCTCCTCACAGGCATTACTGCGCATGCCGGAATTTCACAAGGCGCTCATAACCAACCGCTAAGTGTCTGTATGAGAAGCTGGACCTTCCAGTGGGGGATTTTTGTTGGTTTCTACTGTTTAAATCTGTGTTTTTGGTATCTAGTTGCCGGGCCACAACATTGATTTATGAACAATAGCCTGTGCATCTAACTTAACTCTTGTGTGAACCAGTGTCCAGTGGAGTCTACAAAGGTAGTAGTAATACGTTCTACTTTACCACTGAAAGAGGGAGCTATAGACACTGGAGGTTTCTCTGCCAGAAACCTCATTATATTCCTTTTTAATGACCAATCAATGAGACATAAAAATAATCAAGCTGTCAACTAATCTTAGCTCCACCATCAAGGGGCGTGCTTCTCATATTGAGACTGAACCATTTTTGAGTAATGCTGGCATGAATATTCACAAACAGTTTGCATGAACTAAAGGGTCTTCTCTGGTCACCTGGCCTAGTCACCGGTCGGTGTGATTTGCATTTGTTTGGATCTGGGACCCAGAGACAGCAAGGGTAACATAAATGCTACATTGGGATGTTAATAGCAATGCCGATAGGAATGGGTCCTTGGGGGACTCCTCACCTAAATGGAGCTTTATATGTGTGGAGAACAGGAGATTGTGTTTGAGAGTGTTGCCTGCTGCTTGTAAATTTAGCATGGGCGCATCCATTAGCTTTGCTATTCAAGATATGCATCTGTTATTTTTGTTAAGAAACAGATCAGCGTCGCATGCAGTGTGTTGTCAGTTTAGTGTCTGCATGGGTAGTCTTGCAGAAAATATAGGCCATGTAATTTTTTTAGGGTAATGTCAGACTACACAATCTGCCGTTTGTAATGACCTGGGAATAGTTTTCATGTTTGGCTTACATCATGCAACAGACTAAGAAAGACGTAAGAACCTTTCTGAATAATTTAGCTCTACTTTAAAGGCATGGTCATGGATTGACCTTAGCATGACCCCACAGTAGTCCAGAGAAGGTGTCCAATGGCTGGACTAATTTCAAAATTCTGGTGTAGTCGAAGTTTAATCTGCCTCGCAGCCACATACAAAGACACAGCCAAATTCACATTAGTTGGTATCTAGTCATAGAGCTAGGTAAGTGTGGTTTCAGCATAAGATGGCAGCAACACAATTTCATTGGATGAAATCCTCTCTTTTTCCACACGTTGCAAGAACATGAGGGCCAGCATTTTGTGCTCTGCCACACTCTACAGATTGAGACAACAGTGCAATATCTTCCTTTATGAAAACTTTGTTTAGAAAGGTCCACCTCTTACCAAGTACGTTTCCTTTACAATGAGAATTATCAAGATAAGAACCAACCAGCTACCTCCTAAATTTATAGCGCAGCAAATAAGAAGTATGCTCATATAAATATCGAATTTGGGAATATTACAGCAAAGAGGGCAATACTTTGGCTTCTTGTATTCTGCTCTGGCTTCTTGACTCCCGATATGGTCATCAATTCATCACATCCAAGAGGTAGCAGAAGTGATATCTAACACCCTTTTGCTGTCAATGATAACTAATACTGAGTTGACCCGTTACTTAGTCAAACATAGGTCTCCTAGTTGCTGCTGATGGAATAGGAAAGCAGAATCTGCTGTAAACTGTGAGGCCTTTTATGAAATATGGTTATGATCATGGATCTCTGTTGATACATATAGCAGGTTTGAGTATTTTTAATAGATCAATTTATGTGTCTTAACTGTTCTCCCTTTTGTAATCGTTTTATCGTTTTGTTTGTGAAAAAGTGTTTTTAGTTTTTTTCATTTGCTTTAGGTTTTTGTTTATTGTTATCATTATTATTCATATTCATGTTGGTGTGCACGTGTTTTTAAACAAATTGTGATATTCAGATGCTGAGCACAAAAGAAATATATTTATTTTTATAACTGTTTATACATAAAAATTAAAACATATTTTTTTCTCAATTCTTGAGATACCTGCTTATGGGAAGAATGTGTTTTTGAATGTGGTATATATATGTGTGTAGAGTTGAGTGTCGTATGAGGTTCAGGTTTTGGTCCTGAGGGGGATTTTGTGAATTCAGTGTTTAGTGGTACCCTGTCCCCTTGGTGTGTGGGGTCTATCTCTGTTTTTTCAAAAATGAGTAGCTGCCACACCACTGTTACTGGGTTAATCAAGAAAGAGAAAATGTTTATCCCCTGTCACACTGATGGAAATCCGATCACAGAACTGATTTAGAGTTCGAAATAGAAATTGAAGTATTGAATGAGAATGAATCAAAGACAGGAGCAAGCCTGGGTTTCTTTTTGCATAGGTCACCTGGCTTTAACTCTATAACTACTCACACACATATCAATGTAGTGCCCCGGTGCTCTCATCCTAGTGGGAAGGCTTACTCTGAAAAGCAGAAATCACCCAGTAAAATTGAATAATTCTGTTAATACATAACGCCTAAACCCCTAGACGTGCATTCTGAATGTGGTGAGTGATGCAAGAGGGCGTAGATCTGGGGAATGGCCTCATTCACCCTTTGAGCCATGGGGAGTCAGAGCTAGCAATGCCTCCCAGTGAATAAGAGAAGATTTGAATGCAAGTTCCACATACCTTGATTTTCATTGTACTGGGAGCAAGAGCAGTGATCTCCTTCTGCATCCGGTCTGCAATGCCAGGGTACATAGTTGTGCCTCCAGATAGCACATTGTTTGCGTATAGGTCCTTCCGGATGTCAATGTCACATTTCATGATGCTGTTGTAAGTTGTTTCATGAATACCAGCAGACTCCATGCCTGTGTGCATAAGGAAAAGGAAAACAAATAATACGACTACGGGTTAAGAAGCAGCGGAAAAAACGAGGTTTTGAATGTCGCGAAAGGTAATGCAAGGCTGATGACCAGCAGGACACCACATTTCAAACTTTATAGAAAGATGAATGTGCTCACAACCAGAGTCTGTGGTGCACGTGGTAAAAAGTCATGCTAGTGTTTATTTTGTAAAAATGATCAATATTGGGGGGAGGGGCAAGTTTTCTTAGGAATCTGTGGGACCTAATGCTAGTGGATAGCCAGGTTGCTGAGTACCAATACTTCCTTGTCTTAATTCTGTCTCTTTCAGCACCTTTTGCTTCCTGTCTCCTTACCGCACTCTTGCATGTGCTTTCTCATCCCTTCTTCACCCAGACCTTTCCCTATTTTTCTGTTTCACCTTCGTTCGCCTGGTTCCCCCTTTCTCCTTCTCTGGGCCTAATTCTAATGATGAAAAACAAGTCCAGGTAACCAAAAGTGAACACCAGTTCCCACCACCTGCAACCACTGGCTTAAGTTGAACACTGCATTTACCTACTAGAGCACAATCCTCAACTAACAATAATTGACGTTTTGTAAAAAAATAAATAATAAAAAACGATATTAAAACCCAAAGCGGGTGTCTGCTAAACAAATGCAAGGATTGGTATAGAGTCAAATACTACATTCCTAATGTTTCCATACAGAAATGAATAGGTACTACAAAAGCTAAGAAAGGAAAGGGATTCAAGAATTCCCCAAAAACATAAGTATTCACTGATACACTCTAATTACCAACCCTCTGCACACTGAAAAATGTAGACTTGAAATACCTGGAAAATGAATCATTAAGGACTTCCTAATAAAACCTGAAAATCAGATCAGATATTTTATTTTCTGTTAATGTTGAATGTCTGCTCGAAGCAGCATTTGAATTCCCAGAATCCCCCTTATTTTGGTTGGTGGCAACTATGAAGCTAGAACCTTTTTTTGAACTGGACATGAAACATTCAATAAGCACTGGCTCAAAGTGACTAATCAGCACCTGGAATTTTTCAGCTGCAGTGTGCTGGATTTTTCAACAGGAAATAGAAATACAGAATTGGAAGTGATTGAAGGTTGACTCTCCGGTTCCTTCTTTTGGTGGATTGGGGCCATCGCTTGCTTGATCGGATGCCAAGTAGAACTTCCCACTATTGACAACTAAGAGGTGGGCCTATCAATTCACTGAATAGCAGAAACTAAAAATCCAAGAGGATTTCACTCCCCTGCCATGGGGATGAACAGTAAGAAATTGAAGTGCCACTGCATGGACTCTCAGTAGCCCTCTAATCTCTTAGGACAACAGAGAGTGTACGGTAACCTGATTGGATAGGTGCCCCAACTGGCCTTGTGACGGCCAATCAGACTGTCCAAAATGTTCTTGGCCCGCTAGGGTAGGAGGATGTGCGTCCTATGTGGTCGGGGGCATTTCATGCCCACACTTCTCAAATTTTGCCCAAATGGATCTGCTAAATGCTGTCATTCCACCTCTTTTAGTATCAGGGGTAGGGTAAGGAGTACATATTTTTAATCCTTTCTCAAGCAACGCAGCACTCACCAATGAAGGATGGCTGGAAGAGGGTCTCAGGGCAGCGGAAACGCTCATTACCGATGGTGATGACCTGACCGTCAGGTAGTTCATAGCTCTTTTCAAGAGAGGAGGAGGAGGCCGCAGTGGCCATTTCATTCTCAAAGTCTAGGGCCACGTAACACAACTTCTCCTTGATGTCACGAACAATTTCACGCTCAGCTGTAGGTTAGAAGAAAGAAAAAAACACATTTTCAATTGTTAATGGCAAGCCGCATTCCATTTATGTTTCCATTGTGACACAAAGTAACAAAGCTTGTTTAAGGTCATCAAATGAATGACTCAACGCTCAAAACAGCCTCCGTTCACAAATGAATTTGCCTTTAAAAAAGAATTTGTGAAGTTCTTGGATCAATCAGACCCTCATGTTGTCCGCCCTTTAAATCAAGAAAGAAATTGATACATAAATAAAGATGGTGTCAGCACTTCATTAACCAATACTCGATTACCCTTTTGTATTCCTATGTGGAAGCATGTTCATTTATTGTTTCTCTGGACCATTCCACTTTGCAACATTCTTACTCCTTTACCAGACATGCTAGCCTTAACCTAGACAGACACAGAAAGAGATAAGACCAGAGGGAGGGAGTTGAAGACAGAACCATGAGTTAGTGAGAGACTGAAAAACCAAAGGAAGAAAGAGGACGAGAAAGGGAGAAAATGAGAGATACCTATAGAGAGGGATAGAGAGAGTAAAGGTGGTTGGTTTGAAGAAAAAATGGGTTGAAAATCCTTGTTGCATTTAGTTCCACCCAAGCCTTTCCACTCCCTCCATCTTGCAATAATTATCATTTTAAAATGAATTGGATCTGAAGTATCTTAGTATTTAGTACTCATGCTCACCAGGAGAGCGGTGCAACAGAGAGGATCATGCGTGGATGGGCTGAGGTGCCATTTCTTGTCCATAAGCCCGACTAGGCAGAAGCTCTTACAGTTGTATACGATGGATGGAGCAAATCGCGAGCATGTCCACGTGACTCCGTGACTCCTCTCCCTACTGGCCCTTTTTCGCCACCCTTGGTCTGTAGTTGATTGAGGGTTTAGAAGGTTGAGTCGATGTGTCCAGGAGGGTGACCAGCTTAGTCAACCTCTGCGATCCATGTCACCAGTGCCACGCAACATCCCACACAGAATATCTCCAGTGATTCTTGGGCAGTAACTCCTAACTGTCGAGCTACTCTACAGCCACCTATCACCATAAGAGCTCTAAACGACTCCATCCACTCGCCTTTGTGAGAAGCCGAACGTGTTTAAGGCAACAGCACTTCTGGAGAATTAGAAGGTGGGACATTCAGTACTAGACACAAAGGGGGAGATTTACAAACATTTTGCACCAGGTTTGCGACACAAAAGTTATGATAACCAGCGCTAAATATTTTTTTTGCTATTTACTTTCCAGTGCAAAATTTGTTATATGCTGGAAAGCACCCTCAAAGTAGTGCAAAGCAGAGAGAAGCACTGTTTTGCGTTAATTAGCACCGAGGGGGCATCACATGGGTAGAACATGGGCGTTCCCATGCGACCACCCATGATTTTTGACTCAAAACCATATTTACAAAGATTTGTAGACATCGTTTTACGTCAAACGTTAACGCCCCTTCAAAGGAGTCGCTAACAGGAGAAATGTTTTCATTTCTCTGTGCTTTTCCGACTTTGCATCCTTGCTGTACTGCACAGCGCGCATACAAAGTGAGAAAATCTTCCCATCGTGTCTAGGCCCAGTATTTTGTACAAGAAGGGTACCCTTTCTGTACAAAACCTATGCTAGACTCAGTCACATGCCCTAGCGTTATGGTGCTAAGGTGTGTTCATGGCGCACAGCCACGGAAATCGGCGGGGCGTGGGGGAAAGGGCAGGAGAGAGCCATATCTCTGAAGATGTGGCGCTCTCCTGCACCCCCCTGTTGCACAACGCAGCACAGCCTCGCAGGGGCAGCGCTGCGTTGCGTGACTTTTTTATAAATCTCCCTCAATATCATGTTAATGTTACGGTGGGCTCATGTTGCACACACTGTGGTGAACATGCACGACTGCACACATGCTGGGCAGTATAGCGTCATCGATATGTTACTCACACTCTGTGCTGGACAAATTCAGGAGTGGCCTCAAGACATGGCTGTTCGAGTAGCTCCACCCCACACAGCGCCTAGATACCCCTCAGGGTGATTAGAGCGCTCTATGCTGATTTTTTGAGGAGTCACGCAATGGTACTGGGTACAAGAAGTAGCAAGCCTTTCTGGTCCTATTGTAGAGGAGGCCCTACCAAACCCTGCCTTGTTCTACCTCCTCACCAGGGCTGGCTTTAGGGCAGTGCGACTGGTGCGGCTGCACCGGGCACTTACCTGTGGCTGGGGTGCTCTGACCCCAGGGGGGCACTGTGTTTAGCAATAGCTTATGATTGGGAGAGATGGGCACTTTTCCAGGTGGTTGTGGGAGAATCAGAGGAAGCGGTCATGGGACGTGGGGGCGCCAAAAGTGATTGTCGCACCGTGCGCCACCAGTGCTAAAGTCGGCCCTGCCCCTCACTGGGAACACTGGGGAACTCTGCATCTGCACACGGGCCAGATAGTGGAGGCGAATCGACGTACAGCAAACTCCAGGGAAATCCAGGCTCTGAGCCTGCCAGTGCCTGCGAGCCTCTGGTCACACTCAATGTAACGTGCTAGGGAACATTCAAAATATCCTTGGAGGAATCTCTGTATTTCTAGGCCAGACTATTCCAGTTACCTGTAGCCATCTCTTCCCTCCTCTTCCTACCCCGCGATATGCACTCGTCGGCTCGTCCCCCACTGGCCCTCCCCTGGAGAGTGTCCCATCCCAGGCCAGGGCTTGTCTGATGCTCTCATTGGATTGGTTAAAGCTCTACCAGGCAGAAGCCGCAGCCTTTCCTGAGTGATAACTTTCCACACCTGCCTCTTTCATGCCTAGGAAACGCAGTACACGAGAAGCATTCTCCGTGCTCATTGACGTCACTTCCTGCAGCAAGTGTGTTTAACCCAGAGTCAAACTCCACTCTGCAGTGAGGATGTGCACATTCCTAAAGTTGAACATGCATTGTTTACTCCAATAGCCAGCCAAACTGTAAGAGTGACAACTCACAGCCAATGCTGTACTAACCTTAGATGCTGCAACCTATAGAAGCTATGCTCACGAGGGAATCTGTTCATGTTAAAGAGAGGCCAAGCAGCCATTCCAACCTGTGGCTCCAACACTCGAACACAGAGCTGCACTAGCAGGTGCATTAACCAACCGTACTATCTTACCGGAAACTAATAGACATAATGCATGTCTGTAGAAATTGTAGACTGGAACTGGTGTTAAGCATTTGGTGACCGGTGAAGTCAGTTGTTCTACATCACTTCACATATTTTAATGTTGATCGTGATGGGCCCTCAATTTATAATGACAGCTAAAAAGCTGCACCCAGAACACTGTGATCACCGCGGTGACTGTCGAATGACAACGTAATGCATAATTAGATGCCCATTTAAAACGGAATTTTAATTCTTGAGGTAATACAGCAATGCGGTCCTAAATTTGACATATATAGGAGTTACAGTTTTACTGTAGGATTTAGGGGCTAAGCAGAACAAATTAGGTACATTTTTAGGGATACTGAGAGCAAATTCCGTGGTTGTTGCAACACGTTTTACTGCAATTTCCATACCATTGTCGTAATTTGTATAAGGTAATGGGTTCTGCCACACGCCTAGAATTCAATGTGAAAAGTTTAGATGTGTGTAGTAAATGTTACATCTGTACTTCCTATCTTCTCCTACTCATTAATCCTAGAAGGAATCTATATTAAAGGGTTATCTAACTATACAGCTGGACTGTGTATCTTCCTTTACTACAATGTGCAGTAACCTCATTACGGCCTATTTTTGCCATTTCCATAAGGATCTACATGAACTCATTGAGTATGAAAAGATGCAGGCGTTTTGTTCTGGATACGATCCGTAAATGATTGGGAGGATTTCACCAACGCCTGCCAGGTATTGTGGAAACATGAAGGTGTGCATACAATGAAGCTAGAAGAAAGACTCACCAGTAGTCACAAAGGAATAGCCACGTTCCGTAAGGATCTTCATGAGGTAGTCGGTGAGATCACGGCCAGCCAGATCTAGACGCATGATGGCATGGGGCAGGGCATAACCTTCATAGATTGGCACATTGTGAGTGACACCATCCCCAGAGTCAAGCACAATACCTGTCGAAAAAGGGAAGGGCGCATTGTTCAATCCATAGCTTCTAAGATACAGGGATGCATCGGTAAGATGTGTCTCACAAAGAGATCCAGAATTGGGCGCTTACCAGTTGTACGCCCAGATGCGTAAAGGGACAGCACCGCCTGAATAGCAACATACATAGCTGGCACGTTGAAGGTCTCAAACATGATCTGAAATGTAATTGAAATGTGTTTGTTTATATTAAAAGCAACAGTTAAAATGTCCACGACCTGATAGTGAGGTGGCAGTAAGGCACATGGCAGCAACAACTGCTCCAAGAGTCTAGTGCGCTCTTGTGATATGGTTTATGCAAAAAGTTATATGTGTGGCCCCTGCTATAAGCCATTGACCCGTATCCCCCGCGCCCCATGGCCCTTGCTGCATATGAAGCCCTTGGTAAACCCATGACTTACCATGTTATAGTCCTGACCAACGGCCAGCGCTATAACTATGGTGATATAATGCATGCTCTTCCCATGGCCATGAACTAGGCTACACGCGTGGCCAATTACCAATACTACACCCTGCTGTACCCATAGACCATGGCCAATGCTGTACCCATAGACCATGGCCAATGCTGTACCCATAGACCATGGCCAATGCTGTACCCATTGGCTCATGATAAATGCTGTTCCCATTGGCTCATGATAAATGCTGTTCCCATTGGCTCAAGATCAATGCTGGACCCATTGGCTCATGGTCAATGCTGTATCAGTGCCCCCTAACTAATACTGTACCTTTGAACCATGACCAGTGGTGTAACCACAGCCCATGTACAAGGCTACGCCCATGGCCATGACAAATTAACATAGGTGCTTAGAAGTCTAGCCTTACAATAATTATTTGAATTTGAATGCAACACATTTTGTTCTTTCTGGTATGTCACACACTGGGGAGCATATTTTTAAATAGCCATTTCCTGCCCGGGTGTCATTGTGATAGCCTTGGATTCCATTCCTTTAATATATAATTTGGACTTTGAGGTTCACCACACACATTGCTCAACATCCCTTTAACAACCGTAGCTCTCAAAGGCTCATAGAGTTTTACAGTGGTGCATGTGTCAGGCAAAGTTTGGGTAGCACCATGACCACATAGCCACAATTTTTGTGGATTGCTCAAGACGCCACAAAAATAGCGGAAGTGGACTTCACCAGCACAAGAATGGGAGGAGCTAAGCACATAGAAGCTGAAAAATGCTCCCTCAAGTTATTCCCCATCTGCTTACAGAAATATGTTTTTACCACTCTAGGTAATGACCTCTAAAGTGCAGTTTCTCTTGGTGTCCTATCCTTCACTACACATTTGATGGGTGGCTCATCTCTTTACCTGTAGGTTACTTGGGGTTTTTTTTGTGCCTTGGTTAGCTTCCCTGTCTGATCTCTGGCGCATGCACACTGGCAGTGCCGCAAGCTCGTCAGCTTGCAGTTGCTTACCTGTGTCATTTTCTCGCGGTTGGCCTTAGGATTTAATGGAGCCTCTGTTAGCAGTGTTGGGTGTTCTTCTGGTGCCACTCGCAGCTCATTGTAGAAGCTGTGGTGCCAGATCTACAAAAAACAAAACAGAAAAAACATTTATGATTTTAGTAATATCTTCTCTTTTTAGGTCCACCTGGCTCCCTTGCACCATTTAAGAGTTGACTCTTGCACAAAACCATGCTGTTGTCTTCCTGTGCAAGGAAAACAGAGCACAGTAGGCCTACACCACCAGGGTGGGGACCAGAAACCTTGGGAAATATTTACAAGAAGCTATTGGAGCGTGGTGTTACGTCTAAATTGGTAACGCCATGTTCCAACAGTTTCAAAACTCAGGGATACACCATATTCACAAGAATACGGCCACCCCTGTGTTTCCCCTAGTTTTGGTGCAAAAAAGCTGCCTAGATCCAGCGCAGGCACCCTACCAACATTTTACGATGGTGCCTGCACTGCAGGGGCAACTGTTTATGTGCAGGAAGGGACACCTTCCAGCACCTAAACTATCTTTACTGGCAATTTGCTCTAACTTTGTGTGCTGCAGAATCAGCACACATGGAAAGCGCAAAATACGAGGAGAAATAAAACATTTCACCTCGTATCGCCTGCTTAAGACCAGGTATTCCCTGAAGGTATTTTTTGCACTGCCCTATACCTTGTAAATATAGGGCCCAGTCAAAAGGTAATTGGTGTTGCAATGGAACGCCCACAGCAACACCCATTTCACGCCCCTTTCACGCTAAGTGTTGCATAAATAGGGGCATTATTTACAAGGCAGTGTTCTGCCCTGTTAAGTGGCTTACCTCCACCTTGTAAATAAAGTGAACAAATTAACACCACCAGAAGGTCAGAGAAAGCGGCATTCTGCTGGCGTTACCTTCTTACAAATATGCCCTAGGGGCAGGAGCGGCCCACGCAGGTAAGAACGGTGGGCAGGGTGGCGGAACTCGACAGACGATGACGAGGGAAAATTAAATAAATTATTAATTTTCCTCTGACGTTATCTGTCGAGTCCCCCCCACCCCTCCCCACCACTCTTACATGCACGAGCCGCTCTTTCCTAGGGTCCACCAGAACGTCACTTTTTCCATTGTTCTGATGGTATTAACTCCTTTGCATTATTATTATTGGCCAAAAATACTGCCAGGGAATACCTGATCTTAAGCAGGCGACACGAGGAAACATTTTTTGTTCTGCAACACACATAGATAGAGCAAAACACTTGTAAAGATTGTTTATGTGCAGGAAGGCGTCCATTCCTGCACATAAACAAATGCCCCTGCAACACAGGCACCCTAGCAAAATGGCGCTACGGTGCCTGCTCTGGCGCTAGGCAGCCTTTTTTGTGCCAGCGCTAGGGGAAACACAGGGATGTGCAGTATTCTTGTGAAAACGGTGCATCCCTGCGTTTTGAAACTGTTGGAGGGCAGTGTTACCAATTTTGGCATAACACTGCGCCCGACAGTTTCTTGTAAATATACCCACTTATCTTGAAGAGCATACTGAAGGGAAATACTCTGATCAGAGTCTGTGTTTTCAGTGGTATAGCAACTTCTTTCAGAGTTAAATGGGTGATAGGTACCACACCTGTGGACCTTCCGCTGCAATCTGCCCATCTTGGTCTCTGCTAGAAATGATGTCTGATCCCACACCTGGCCACGACCAGCTGACCTACCAGCATAGCTGTCCGCTACCGTCATTGAGGGTATCCCGCCCAACCTGTTGGACATGCGCAGTGGCATCTCTGCAGCTCAGTGTGCAGTGGCCAGAGGAGGGAGCGCAGCATGTTATTATCTGATGCAGGCTTATTTACTAGTACAAATGCATCATTTGGATTGGGCGCAGCCTGCAAACTTACGTGACAACTTGGCTCTTTGTTCCGATGTAAAAAACCAGCACAGGCCCCTCCACTACCCAATGGCGCCCACAATCAATATTTCAATAGCAGACTAAATCTTGCAAGGCAGTATGCTGTACCTTTTCCATTATTGTATTGTGTTGTAAGTGCATTTATATAGCTCTTGCTACCCCTGAAGAGGTGTTGAAGCGCTTTTTCGGCGAGTAGCACGCTACTCCGGAACCTATAAAGGATTAGTGGTGAATTAGTATAGTGAAATATGAAAGTAATTTGAGTGGTGGATATCTTAGTCACTTATTTGGATTGAGAAGGATAGCTATGGATTTAAAAGGCACATTGTCACCACTTCAACCACTGCTGCATGGATTCAATCTGATGGCCATGAAAAGAGGACCAGCCACAACCATTGTTGGCTGTCAGTGGGGCTGGAGAAACAAGCCTCACATATGAGATATTTTCCAATATTTGGCAGCTACGTCACTGTGTGGCACGGGTGTGCTGCTCCCCAGCTGCATCTCGTTTGTGTGCACTCTTCATTAATAATGCACACTGCATCCATTTCACAGACCAGGGGCGCTCAGTGACTCATTAGGCGCCAGCTGGGACGCTCGGGCAGGCTAATGATCACAGACAGGTTCAAATTGCCCTCAAAAGGTCAAATGAGTGAGTCATCTTGCTCTGAAATGATCAAACTGACATGATTCCATCTATATAGGTTCACAAATATTCCACTACTCTTTAACTCAGTTAATGCAAAATAAACGTGTGTGAAAGACTCCCCAAATCCAATGGCGGACAAATATTTATCACTATTCTTTGCCTTTAATCTGAGTGTGTTGCACTAGCTACCAACACTTTCGGACAAAACATTTTAAAGAAAAAGTGTATAAATCATTCAGTTTTAGTAGCTTTTAAAATACAGAAATGTCCACATATAATAGCTGATATGATTTATTTATTTATCTCTCTTCGTTTGATTTTGAGCAGGGTTGATATACTGTAGTATGTAATACATATTCTCAGAAAATATACCAGCTAACATGGTCCTTGCTGCAATTACAAGAGGCCTAACATTAAATTTGTATTCATGACCCAGGTTTCACGTCGAATTTGTGTAGCAATATGGGGCTCCAATCCGTTATAGCAGACTGTTAGAAACGGGACACAACCTTTACAATGCAGTCATTACATCGCAACATCCTTTACAACACATGTCACTACAACGCAGGCATTACAACGCATACCAACGCATGACACTACACTGCATGTCACTATAACGCAGGCATTACAATGCATACCATTACAACGCATACCATTACAACGCATAGTACCCCTACACTATCCAACACTTACCCTACTGTTGCACCCCCTGGAGTTAGAATAGTAATTTTAACCCCTACACTATCCAACACTTACCCTACTGTTGCACCCCCTGGAGTTAGAATAGTAATTTTAACCCCTACACTATCCAACACTTACCCTACTGTTGCATCCCCTGGAATTAGAATAGTAACTTTTACCCCTATACTATCAAATACTTACCTTAAATGTAATGTATTGGTATGCGTTGTAATGGTATGCGTTGTAAAGGAAGTATGCGATTTAATGGAATGTGTTGCAAAGGTAGTTTTTTAATATGTGATGTAGTATCATGCGTTGTAGTGGATGTTGCGATGTAAAAACTGCGTTGTAAGTGCATGCGTAAATGCATGCGTTGTAACGTCATACATTCGTTTGAAACTTGGTAACCGTTAAGGAAAGAGGAAACATGTGCTAAACTGTGTACTTCTTGGGAAAATGCTGCCTTGATTAAAATAGGCACAATATGCTGCAAAATCAAATGAAGAGAGAGAAAGCGCTGTACGTCGGAGAGCACGCCATAGTAAAAATGTCAGGGCACTTTTGTTACACCTAATTAGACCTGTGCAACTTGATTATTACAAATTAATTCAGTGTGTCAGTCAATGGGCTTGTCACAGGGCCTTGCAGAATCAGTACACACCATCTCAGTGTTATGTGATGTTATTTAAGCTTATGAAGCGCATTACTACCCTGAGGCGTCTAAGCGCTGTAACAGAGTTGATGCAAGTATCAGGAGAGGGCAAAAGATGTACTAAGTTCTGAATAACCAGGTTTTTACCTCTTTCCTGAAAGCAAGGAGGTTGGGTGCTGTTTTTATGCCAAGAGGAAGTACATTCCATATTCTAGAATCTTCACGCACAACGCTTTTGCCTCCCCATCTTGCTTGTTTGAATCTAGGCACTATTAATAACTGTGCCTTTGCTGTCCGAAGATTTCTGGCAGGGAAATATTGTTTAAAACTCTGTTTCAGGATAATCGGACCGAGACCATGAACTGCCTTATAAACTAGACATAATGACTTAAAGGTAATTCTTTGTTTGATGGGGAGCCAGTGTAAAAAAAAAAAAAAAAAATCAGTGCACATACAGACGGGTTTGTTGCAAAATGCCAATATGTTTGGATTTCGACCTCTGTCTTCATTTCTTCCTGACAAGAATGATGAGAGGCCATTTGGGTGTGTGGGTGGTATTTTACAATGGCTTAGAAATCTTGAACCTCTCAAGCTTTTCAATGTTTTGTTTCTACACGATTACACGCAGTCACCACCAGGGGGTCAGCACTCTGCAAGTACGTTTTCATAAAAACAACATCCGTCGATGTATACAAATGTTTGAAACTCTATCAAAAGCATTTAGAAAAAAACTTGAAATTGTACAACCTAACGCAACGGTTTACGTTCGATCAAGTGCCAACGATAAAAATGAAATTCTGATTGAAAGCTGTGGATGTGCTGCTGTTGTGTGACTGTTTGCTGCAGCAGAAGAGTCTGATACTGGCCGCCATTGCAGTCTTGCACTTATGAAGCCATATAAGGATCTGAGCGCTGAAGAACAGGACGCTAAAAACTAGCACTGTGTGTCCACGCTCAATGTGTCACAAATAAATAACTAAGGATGTGCAGGGGCCCAGAGCTTTTAAAAACAGCTCCCTTCTGCCGAGCGGCTCGGATGCCAATTGCAACCAAGGCTGAATTTTCATTCAACCTGGTGCCTCTCTCTTCCACCACTCTCTAAACTCCCTCTTCATTTCCCACTCTTGCAGCTTTTTCCAACCCTACTTTCTCTTTTTCTCTCATTGTTCCTTTCTTGCTATACCTTTTCTTTCTCACTTTTCTGTCTTTCTCTCTCTTGTTCTGGGTCAAAGACTGATGATGAAAGATTTAAGTCCCAGTTCCCCCGGTGCCCATCACCTGGCACCACCGGCACAAATGAAGCCGCACCTGTCTAGCCACAAAGCCTGTCATTGTGCCCAGCGCAGACAGACTATTTACACAATGCGCAGGTTCAGAGCGAGATCAGTGGCTCCGCTGTAATTACTAGAGGAGCGGGGAACGCAGACTGTAGCTGTGTTCAGGCATTTAGGGCCCGATTCACAGAACTAACTTAAGACAAAATCCTAAACTTACTACCATTTTGGTATTCACAGAAGGCACTTACTCATTTTGGTATTCACAGAAGGTACTTACTCATTTCGGTATTCACAGAAGTTAGGAGTCTTAACTTTAGGACTCCTAAATGCCTTCTGTGAATACCGAAAGTCTTAAAGTTAGGATTCTTCTCAGTTTAGGAGTAGTAAAGTTAGGACTCCTAACTTTAGAACTCCTAAATGCCTTCT
Organism: Lissotriton helveticus; assembly: GCF_964261635.1. Classification (NCBI taxonomy): domain Eukaryota; kingdom Metazoa; phylum Chordata; class Amphibia; order Caudata; family Salamandridae; genus Lissotriton; species Lissotriton helveticus. The sequence continues at coordinate 557,816,779 of NC_136065.1, read as the reverse complement.
GTGAATACTGATAGTCTTAAAGTTAGGATTTTTCTCAGTTAAGGAGTAGTAAAGTAAGGACTCCTAACTTTAGGACTCCTAAACTGAGAAAAATCCTAACTTTAAGACTTTCGGAATTCACACTCACAGAAGGCATTTAGGAGTCATAAAGTTAGGAGTCCTAACTTCTGTGAACACCGAAATGAGTAAGCGCCTTCTGTGAATACCGAAATGAGTAAGCGCCTTTTGTGAATACCAAAACAAGTAAGTGCCTTCTGTGAATACCCAAATGGTAGTAAGTTTACGATTTTGTCTTAAGATAGTTCTGTGAATCGGGCCCTTAGTTTTGAGAGCTTGGGAACTCCTTAGCCTTATTCCGAGCAAATTTCTAATTACTCATCTTGCTTAAATAACTCACGATTGGAGAATTATATTTCTGTAGACTGACAGTCCCTCTGCAAACGGTTGGAAATATTCCCACCCCATGTGACTTTTGCCAGTCCTGGGTGTACTGCGCTTGCATCTGTTTTCACATGCGTGGCATGAAAGTGTGGTCTCGGTCACTTTAAAAGTTATTTGGCCTTAAAGCTGTAGTTCACGAATTCGTTAGCACATGTTAGTAAAACAACCTTTGTGGCCAATGAAGGGATCAGGAGCCCTAAATTCACCACTGCCATATAGGAGAGAGGGATGTATGACGTTACAACGCATACTTTTACCACGCATACCTTTACAACGCGGTATTTACAACGAATACCGTTACAACGCATAGCGCTTAGAGGTGCTGGATAGTGGTAAGTATAATTTTCTATTCCAACTCCAGTCCCCGTGGACACTAGGGAAGGTGTTGGATAGAAAATTAAACTTATTACTTACCCTAGAGCGCCCCCCAGCGCAATGCGTTGTAATGGTATGCGTGGTAATACCTGCGTTGTAATGGTAGTGCGTTGTAAAAATTTCGTTGTAAACGTTGCATACCAGGAGAGAGGCATAAGAGTCGAAGTGCGTGTCATTGCCGTGCTGTAACATGAAAGCAGTAGTGTCTTGTAGCATTTCTAAGCTAATAGTACAGATGTCAAATACTGCTCTGATATCAGAATGAGAAACATATGTATATTTCTCGCACTGACGCCACAATTTAGCTGCACTGCTTGTTTTAATAACCCTACCGATTTATCCTAAATTGCTCCAACATACCTAACGGGGTCTAACAGCAGGGGTGGAGCTTCCACCGGTGCAGCAGGTGCAGTGGCACCAGGGCCCAGAGTACTGAACCTTGATTATTGTTGTCATGTATAGTTCAAACTGCAGCCAAGGGTAGCATTTCCTTCCTTGACTAAGGCCCGCGACACACTGGCCACGCTAGGGTATTTAAAGGGAGTAAGCTGTTTTTGCATGTGTATTTGCATTCAGAGTCGTGTGCCTCTTTGTGGCTGTGGGAGTATTATGAGCAAATACAATGTAGTAGGTCGTGTCGATATATACAGTAAACAATAGCACTCACTGTCGCTGCTGGTGGAAATGACGCCGGCAAACATGGGTACTAGAAATATAGCCCAATGGTGGCGGTATTTGGTCAGTGCCCAGATATGTAATATCCCGAACACAACGTGGCCACTTTCCCAGCATGCTAGGCACTCCATGCTTATATGTCTGCTCTCTGCAAGCGGGGGCGCGACTCGCCTAGCCTTTTCCCACTCCGCACATTATCTGTCATAGTGTGTGCGCCCCATTCTGTTTGTCTCACTAGTCATTTATGTGAATATCCGCCCTAGAGTCAGTGTATGTCTTACTTCCACGTTAGTGTGTTCCCTGTCACTGTGTCCTACGAGTGCCCACGCTGCACGCATTCCAAGGGTCAGCTTCCCCAGTAGCAGTGTGTGTGTCTGTCCAAGTGCAAGGATCTTCACTGCCTCAGTGGAGGGGGTCTTCCTGCGTGCAGTATCTTCCCCTCCTGGTGGGAGTGTTCCCTGTCCCCTTAAGTGCGTGTCCCTGCCCCGAGTGCATGAAATGGAAAAAAAGAAGTGCAGGTACTCTGTACCAGCGTACCTGCTTGTTTCGGGGAAGTGCCGGTACTCTCTAAATAAAAGTATTGCGTTTCTCTTGAGAAGTGCTGGTACGCTCCAATTAAAAGCATTGCATTGCTCTTGAGAAGTGCCGGTACTCTCCCTCTCAAAATAAAAAAGTGCCGGCACTTCTGTACCGGACAGTCCCGGCCCATTTAAAGCATTGCCTGCCACAGTATACATGTCTCTGCCCGCTCCAGGGCCATTCTCCCTGGTTCCAGTTTGAGCGTCTCTTTGTACCAGTGAAGTGTACAGAATACACTGTATCTAGGAGTCACGCTAGCTCCTGTCCCAGTCTCCCCCTCCGCCCCCACCAGCATCTGCGTGTCCCGGTCCAGCATCAGTGACCCTGCTCTCCTATCACTCTCTTCCTGCCACAGCACCCGTCCAGCCCTGTCCTTTCCCCCCCTGTCCTATGACAGTGCCTCCCGATCGCAGATTGGGGGCTCCCTCCCCACCCCATTCAGTGTCTCCCGGTGTCAGTTTCCCTCTCCTGCTCTCACTTAATGGCAGTGCCACCTTTAGCATGTTCCGACCACAGCTCCGGTGTGTTTTGTGCTAATATCCGTGTGTCTCTCTGTCCCTACTAGTGTGTTCTTATCCCTGTGCAATTGTACACTTCCGCCTCTGTGTCAATGCCTTAGTTCCCGACTCAATGAGACCCTGTCCAAGTGCCAGTGTGTCCCTCACTCCAAGTGTTCCTGTCAAGAAATCATTTGTTTGACACCGATAAATAAAATGGCAAAATAGTGCCAGTGAAATTAGTGGACTGGAGTGCGCCCTCAGATGGGCACTGTTAGTTCTGAGGCTAGGGAAGGCCTAGGGAATTCTGGAACATCACAGTATGAGCTGGTGGCACGCTGGGGATCATCATCTTTCCCTTTCTTCCCTGGGCCAGAGTGCCAATGTAGATCTACCTGTATTTACAGTTTACTTTGATATGTTTTGATCTACAGGTGCAATCTTTTTAATGCTACTGATTTGTCACACTGTGTCATTTTACATCAATATAGTCCCTTTCTCACTGAATCATTTTCATTTCATTAGAGTGTTATCTGCTTCATTGATCACTTGTTGTGTTGGTGCTGCTGACAAGTCATGGGATGTGTGAATGGGGTGGAGCCAGAAGTATTTTTTTTGTGTCACCGCTCATCATGTGGACCATTGCCCATGAGTGATGGGGACATGCGTTCATCATGTGGACCATTGCCCATGAGTGATGGGGACATGTGTTCATCATGTGGACCATTGCCCATGAGTGATGGGGACATGCGTTCATCACGTGGACCATTGCCCATGAGTGATGGGGACATGCGAGCAGCCTTGTTGCCTTAGTGGGGCACACTGGGCTGGGTTACTGGGTAACACCCTCTACCAAGCGGTGGGTCCTATTAGGGAGAAGGATGCAACTTGGCAGACATTTTGGAGATAAGCCGGGGAATCCCCAAAATTCCAGTCAGTTAGTTGTGTAGGGTCGGAAATGTGGGCCCAACCCTGGTGGATGTCCCCAGACTGTCATGCATCCAGATTTCTTGAGAGAAGGACTCTCTTGATTGATGATTGTTGAACATCTTTTTGATTAACTTTGACCTTATTTTGTGAATCTGGCATTTTATGTTGACCTGTTGTTGTAAATAAAAATGACTGATTTTTTACCATGTCTAGATTCAATATACCTTTAGTGTCTCTGACACACCTTTGCCACATTGATTAAAGGAGCAACGTGCACGCGCTATTTCAAAATATTAACCGTACCTTCTCCATATCATCCCAGTTTGTGATAATGCCGTGTTCTATTGGGTATTTTAGGGTCAGGATACCTCTCTTGCTTTGTGCTTCATCACCGACGTAGCTGTCTTTTTGGCCCATCCCCACCATGACACCCTAGGAAAACAAAGGAAGAAGAAAAGATTGATATATGCACCCTTACACCAAAAATGCCAATATTGCTTAGAAATACCTGTTATGTAAATAAATGTATAGAAAAATATTGCTATGTCTATTAAAATTATCTCACGAAATGCAAATATTAATGCTGTATTATGTTTCATTGCTGAAATAGTTACTATAACTGTATGTTCTGTTCTAGCATGAGGGAAAGGCTAACGGCCCAACCAGCAGGAAGGGCTCTAATGCCCTTAGAAACATACATTTTTGTCCCCACGATGGGGTGGGGCTTCAAAATTTAATTTTTCCAAAAGTGGTAAAAATCCTAGCACTGGGACTCAGGAACTGCTTTATTTTGTCCCCGTTAGACCATTTATAAGGTTTGCTTGGATTGCTCAATACCACAATATTCTGCATAGTGTACTGCATGTGAAGACTGTATTTCCTATTAGGGGATCTTGGCTTTATCTGTGATTTGGAAATACAGGTCTGTGTTTTTCAATTGTGTACAGATTAATACAGGGTTGCATTACTGATAAGGGGACTAAGCCTGCATTCTCTACCAGTACCCAATGGCATACTATGTTATAACAAAACATATTCAAGCAGGGGGCTGTTGCTGACAATTACATTTCTTTCCGAGAGAGTCACCAGACTCTCGAATCAAACTTGGGCAGAACAGGTAGAACGAGTAAACCTTTTAATATTTCTGTTGTAAGAGATTAAATGTCACTCACTGAAATCATCCCAAATATCAGAATGTGCAACTTTGTACAATCAACTTAATATCCTTAACATTTGCCGTATCTTGCATGTGTGAAAGCTGCAGAACTTTTGATTTATGTTTTATGTGACGGGCTATTCAGCTTTTGTATTTTCAGCTGTTTGTGGAAACAAAAGGCGCTGGCAGGCCTGGGTTGCTCCAAGCGATGTCAATGCCAGAAAGATTTTCTTGGTAAGGCAGTGGGCTACCATGTTTCTTGATGTTGGTGGACTAAGAGAATATGGCCTCTGGTGACCACTGTATAGCTGTGGGTATGCATGTAGCCATTACAACATTTTGCAATATTTTAACTGGAAATGCTATATCGTGATCAAGAACGTAAGGGAGCCAATTATGTCCCTAGTTTTATTTTTCTCTCCAACATCGAATAAATAGAATATATAGTGGCTTATCTCACTCTTGATATGATAGGCTTTGCATGGAGGAACACCGATAAAATCAACATGGGACAGAGAGACACCTGCTTGCTAAAACTAAGAAATAGAGAATCCATCCATTTGTGATGGGAGAAATGTGTCAAAATAATTTGCAGCTGTAGACTTGAGAGAACTTGTTGGAAGACCCATTTGCTTCCCATATATGGCTGTCCGCAAGAGTGGCCTTGGCTAATCTGCTACACAATAAGACTTTGGAATCGATGGCTGTTCTGGTCTTGACAACTACTTTTTGCCTCACTGAAAATCCTGATTTATTTTTGGTAATGGATTTGTGCTCTTTTTATGCCTATCGATTGAATGTGTAATGTATCATTTGCCTTCAAAATCAGAATACACTTGCTAACATGCTCATGTTTTGTTGAAATCAGTGGAACTTCAAGTCCTATAAATGAAGCGAGCATCATAATTCCACCAGAGCATCTGTTTCATAGAGAAACTGCAACTCGTGGTGAGGTCTGTGCAGCAAAAAAACTGAAGTAACTTTTTGGAAATGAATCTCTTTGAACACATTATTAATCCTAAAATATGCTGATCTGTTGCTCTGAGAAGTAAAGTAAGTGGGTTCTGGTAAGGGGGGGATATACCTGAAAAATCTCTTTCGCGATCCATCTAAACCTTCTCATTTAAGAAGCCTTTTCTAAGGGGATCCTAGTTCTGAATGATGGATTCAAAACTGATTCCTTTCTGGATCCCTCGACCAGCTGTCCTGTGCCCATCCTTCTCAGATGACTTACCGAGCAGTGGTGACCACACCCTGCTCTAGCTTGTTCCCTCCTCACCCTATTTCCTAGTATTTCCCTTAAACCCCAGTACATCTGCCCTTATCCCATACATTGATAAGCTCATAATATTTAATGGGCTGTTCTGAATATCTACTTATTACTTCAGAAATTGGATCAGTAGCCAAATAAAAGAATACCAACAAACTAAAACATGCAATGAAGGGAATTGCAAACATTTGATATCTGGACACATTGTCAATAGACTGCAAGCCCTCGTGTGTCTGCTCTATGGCCTGGGTCCATCCCTGCAAGACCCAGGGAGAGGCGGCAAGCAAATAGTAAATATGGGTGTTAACCTGATGCCTGGGGCGGCCCACGATGGAAGGAAAGACAGCCCTTGGAGCGTCGTCCCCAGCGAAGCCAGCCTTACAGAGTCCAGAACCATTGTCGCACACCAGTGCAGTTGTGTCTTCCTCGTCGCACATCTTTTATGTCAACTTCCTCAAACCTCCCGCACAGAAAAGTTCCTAAAAGAAATAATCACAAAAACGCATCATCAGAGTTTCAAGGTTTAAATGTATTATCATTATTATTTTTTAATATCGATAAAATCTAGAAATAGTGGCTGAGGTTTATTGTGTTACCATTGAGAAAAGAATCAAAGTCCGTCCAGCAATGTAGTTGTGCTGTGAAGGGGGCAACTGCATTTTCAAACACACAGGAGAAATCGTTTGTGGACGTTGCAATTGATGTTAAAATATCATAAGGTATTTAATATGCTTCACTGCATAGTGCATGGCTGCCGGATTGGCAATGCTGTGAGAAATCTGTTTAAAATGAAATATGCAGCTGAAATTCTGCACTGTAGCCATTTCCACTGCTGCAGAAATCAGAGCTAGTGGGAAGAATTCAAGCATTTTTGTCAAGCTTCCCAGAGATGTTACAGTGTAAAAAGAAAGTATACTACACTCTCCACTCATGTTCGTTTGTTGCTGCGCAAAACAGGGTGAAAATGTAAAAATCTCTCAAAATGTTCCTAAACATGTTAAAAGAAGTGGTTGAGAGAAACTGAAGTGCAGATTGTTTGAAAAGAAACACAGCCTGTTCCCACACAGATCGCTCACGCCGATGCAGCTTGAATGAACGATTTGAGCTGGAAGGAAAGCCATCATGTCCTAATTAGGACATACTCCTCCAAATGTCTGTTTTTGGAAGAGAATTCCAGGTCAAGGGTTTTGCTTAAACACCAGTTCAGGCCAGGGCTGTGCCAAAAAATGACTGCAGGGGGTGGGGCGACAAAGCTGCTGGTTTATAGCTCGCCGGAGTCTAACAAGAGCCATATTTAGTAATAATACGCCACAAAACTTGAGGAAATCTGTGCGCGAGCCTCCAGTTGGTGCTCTCTGCTGCCACCCAGCGGACTGTGACCGTAGCTCCTGGCAGCATCTGCCAGAGCTCTCACCATCCCTTCCCTCGACAGATGAGAGCGCAGCAGGATGTAAACAGGCATTATACCTCACAACAAGCCAGAACAACGTTAAGGTGAGCAGTGCACTGCGTCTTCGTGCTTCAAAGAAAAAAAAGCGGCATGGCTCACGTTCAAATGTAATGCTCATTAAAATGTCACGCTCTTTAACATGTCACATTGCCTCACTTTTATCATACATGGCACTTCAGCTCCCCATAGGTTCAAACAAATGCAATGACGAAACTGTGCATTTAAAGTAAATACATTGCTAAATCACACAGTAACCCCCATGCGCTACTGTGTATTGTAATTACAGAACACAGCTACTTCTAGGCGCTTGCTGAGCCCCTGGCAAGCACAATGGGGCATGCACATATCTGCCAGCGCTGCAACTGTACATTGAATACCCATATTAGCGTTAGCAAAGACTGCATTTCACCAATGTCTCCCAATTGTTTTCGGAATCAGGTAGAAAGCAAGCATGCAACTGGAAGTGCAATGGGGAAAAAACAGCAAGTTGGATGCACTCTGACCCCGGGGAGCGCGCGCTCTCGCGGGTGCGCGCACATGCAGCTCTATGTAAACAGGCGCGTCACTTACCCTGACTTGCTGGGGCTAGCTGCTCTGGGATGGTGCACTGAGATGATAAAAGCCGTATGGTTATATAGCCTCATGGCCAGTTCTCCTCCCACCGCGTTCCCAAACAAGGAGCAGAGACAGGATCCAACCTCATCTCGCACTCTAACACAGCCTTATAGGGATCTCGGCACAAAAACCTCAAATTTGGGTGGACAAGGCCCCTGGGTCTCTTCCACAGCATTCCATTGTAGTATTCGCGAAGCAGGAGGAGCCCTCAGCTGTGGAATATAAACATATTAGATATGCACGAGAGTGGCTGAAGCACACTGACATACTGTACTCCTGACCGGAGATGTCTGGCACTCCCAGCACATTCCAGCGCGCGAGACGCATCCCTCCTGACATAACATACAAGGTAGCGTTTTCAGGAGCAGCACACGGTGATGATGCACCAGGGGTTAATTCAAGAATAAAAGAAGGCACTTTTTAATGCGATTGCAAAGTGAATGGATTGTTTCAGCATTGATCCCGTATCGCATGCCACAACCACAGGGACACGACTGACGTGCACTGATAGAGAGCAAAAGGTGTTGAGCACATTTCTGTTGAGATCAGAATGGAAATCTGTCTTGTTCGACACCAGGGTCGGACTGTGACAGGAAACAGTCCCAGGCACCAAAATGAAAGTGGCCCCCATTACTGAATTAGCTATGTAAAAATGTGCCCATGTTTGCAAATTGCGTCAGGTGTGAACTTGTACTGTTTAAGTGTTTTGAGAGGTATGGAAGACTGCATTGATTTGAGCTTGCTGCAGGCAATGTTTGTTTTACTATCAGGGAAATCAACAGTAAAGTTCGGTCCAGCAAACCTTAAAATATGCCCACAAACAGACAAAAATGAGACTCACATGCTGACTTATAAGACCAGCCCATCGGGCATTTCCCGGTTGCCCTCTAGGCCTGTCCCACCTTGTTCGACACCTGCGGCGAGAACAGGCAGGGAGCTCTGCCCACATTGGAATTGATACAGTGTGTGTGACCAGGTTCCATAAACCATTTATCTTCGGTATATGTGAGGAAATTGCTGCAGAACACGCCCTTCACTGTGGTGCAAAATCAGCAGGGGTGTAGCTATCAATAATGCTACTCCTTCAAGGGTACTAAGTCTACTAAAACCCTAATTATGGATATTTTGTACTACCCAACAAGGGAATGGGAAAGCTATGTACCTTGCTTGCATTATTGCCCCATGCAAAAAGAACAATTGTTGGACAGAATGACAAACAATGTCATACATTCACCCCAGTACAGACATCTGGGCCTAAATCCATCGTTTTTTTGCTCCCCATGCCATTCCAGTTTGAACCCAGCCATATGCAAATCAGTCTTGACCATGCTCCCAAAGGGAACAGTCCAGCTCAAACCACCAGAACTGGTTTAGCCGTTTCACCCCTCATCAACCAGGATAGCTTGACTCCAGTGGCATGAAGAGCACAGGACCCACGTCTGGGCATACCCATCCCACTCAGGGTAACAAATGCAAAAAGCACAGTTGATGGACAGAATGCAGAACAATCTCATACATTCACCCCGGTACAGAGATCTGGGCCTAAATTCATTGTTTGTTTGCTCCCCATGCCATTCCAGTTTGAACCCAGCCATATGCAAATCAATCAATCAATCAATCAATCATAGCATTTGTATAGCGCGCTACTCACCCGGGAGGGTATCAAGGCGCTTGGGGGAAGGGGTCCGCTACTGCTCGAACAGCCAGGTCTTGAGTTGTTTCCTGAAGGCGAGATGGTCCTGGGTCAGTCGGAGGTGGATGGGGAGGGAGTTCCATGTCTTGGCCGCCAGGTAGGAGAAGGATCTGCCTCTGGCGGTGGCTCTTCGGATGAGTGGTACGGCGGCAAGGGCGAGGCTAGTAGATCGTAGCTGGCGGGTGGGCGTGTAGAAGGTCAGTCGGTCGTTGAGGTACTTGGGGCCCAGGTCGTGGAGAGACTTGTGTGCGTGGGTGAGGAGCCTGAACGTGATCCTCTTGTTGACGGGGAGCCAGTGCAGGTCCCTCAGGTGGCCGGAGATGTGGCTGCGCCGGGGGATGTCCAGGATGAGTCGGGCGGAGGCGTTCTGGATGCGTTGGAGTCTCCTCTGTAGCTTGGCTGTGGTTCCGGCGTAGAGGGTGTAAGAGATGATGTTGAGGTTGTGTTGGAGTGCGATGGCTGCAAGAGGTCTCATGTAGACGTTGAAGAGGGTGGTGCTGAGTGAAGATCCTTGTGGTACGCCGCAGATGACTTCGGTGGCCTCGGATCGAAACGGGGGAAGGCGAACTCTCTGTGTTCTTCCGGCGAGGAACGAGATGATCCACTCCAGTGCCTTCTCTTGGATGCCGATGTTGCTGAGGCGTTGGACTAGGGTGCGGTGGCAGACAGTGTCGAACTCTGCGGAGAGGTCCAGGAGGATGAGGGCCGCTGTTTCCCCGTTGTCGAGCAGGGCTCGGATGTCGTCGGTGGCTGCGATCAGGGCGGTCTCGGTGCTGTTATTGGCTCTGAAACCGGACTGCGAGGGGTCGAGGGATTCGTTCGTTTCGAGGAAGGCGGCCAGCCCTCTGTTGACGATCTTCTCGATGACTTTCGCAGGAAAAGGGAGGAGCGAGATGGGGCGGAAGTTCTTGAGGTCGGTGGGGTCCGCTGTTTGTTTCTTCAGTAGGGCGCTGAGCTCGGCATGCTTCCAGCTCTCCGGGAAGGTGGCGTGTTGAAGGAGCAGTTGATGATGTTCCGGAGTTGGGGTGCGATGGTGGAGTCGGCCTTGTTGAAGACGTGGTGGGGGTAGGGGTCGGTCGGAGATCCGGAGTGGATGGTGTTCATCGTGCGGGCTGTGTCTTCGGTGGTCACCGTGGTCCAGGTGCGGAGGGTGGCGGTGGGGGGCGTTGGTTCGACGGTTGGGTGCGTGGATGGTGCGCCGAAGCTGTTGTGGATGTCGGCGATCTTGCGGTGGAAGAACGAGGCGAGAGAGTCGCAGAGATCTTGTGAAGGAGTGATGTTGTTGTTGCCGGTGCTGGGGTTGGAGAACTCCTTGACGATGCTGAAGAGTTCCTTGCTGTCGTGGCCGTTGTTGTCCAGTCGTTCCTTCAGTTATTTCTTCTTGGTGGTGCGGATAAGCTGGTGGTGCTTGCGGGTGGCTTGTTTGAGGGCGGTCATGTTGTCTGTGGTCTGGTCGCGGAGCCAGGCTTTCTCGAGGGTTCGGCAGTTCTTCTTGGAGTCCTGGAGTTCGCCGGTGAACCAGGAGGCCTTCTTGCTTCTGGGTCTGCTGGGAGGGTTCTTCAGTGGTGCGAGGTCGTCGGCGCAGGCGGTCAGCCACTGTGTGAAGTTGCGGGCTGCTTCGTTGGGGTCCGTTGTGCTGGCAGGAGGGTTCTGGCTGAGGGAGTTGGTGAGCTGGTCGGCGGTGATCTTGCTCCAGCTCCTGTGAGGAGCCTGTTGCGGGTGGTGGTGGGTCGTGGTTCTTCTGAAGCTGAAGTGGACGCAGCTGTGGGTCGGTCCAGTGGAGTCCGGTGGCGTGGCTGAAGGTGATGTGCTTGCTGGAAGAGAAGACGGGATCAAGCGTGTGGCCGGCGTAGTGGGTGGGGGTGTTAACCAGTTGCTTGAGTCCGAGGTTGGCGAGGTTTTCCAGCAGGGCGGCGGTGTTGCTAGTCCCTGCTCCTAATGGAAACAGTCCAGCCCAAACTACCAGGCCAGGTCCTCTCTGGACTTGAAACAAGCATCCTAGGACCGGTTTCGGGGTTTCACCTCCATCAGCCAGGATACAACTCCAGTGGCATGGAAAGCACGGGACCCACGTCTCGGCATACCTGTCCCACTCAGGGTGACAAATGCAAAAAGAACAATTGATGGACAGAATTCAGAACAATGTCATACATTCACCCCAGTACCGAAACAGGTCCCAGGATGCTTATTTCCAGTCCAGGGAGGACCTGGCTTGGCAGTCTAGGTTGGAGTGTTCCCATGAAGCACAAGGTCAAGACTGATTTTCATATGGCTGGGTCTAAACTGGGGTGGCATGGTGAGCAAAAGAACGATGGATTTAACCCAGATCTCTTGACTTGGGGTAAATGTTTGATTTGCTCTGCATTCCGTCCATCATCTGTGTGTCTTTTGCATTATTGCCCCACTACAATTTCTACTCCACTGATAATAATCTTTACACAACAAATGCCACCTGTTAGTAATGGGATTTTTGGTTGACTAAGGTACACCCCCAGGCCAGGCAGAACCTACCACTCTAGTCAGGGTAAGCTAGATACAGAAATGAGACAACCTGTGCTGACCCTCTAGTAGCAGAGAAGGCAGTTATCAAAAGAGGCAATGTGTGAAGTATTTGTGCAACACACACACACACACACACACACACACACATACATTCACACAATGAATACACCGCAAAAAGACTCCACACAGGTTTAGAAAATTAGAGTAGTATATTCTGCACAATACAAGACCAAAACAACAAAGATACCATGTATACTTTTCAAGTTATGCAGGTTTTAAAAATAGCAGATTAAACACAATGTGCGGGACACTTGCTATTCTCAGACTAGCCAGTCCGGAGTGAAAGGTTACCAATCCCCTCAATGGTTTGTGAAAGCAGTTCTCCTCAAGTATGTGGATCAAAAACATTGTTAGGAAGTCCCTAACAGTGAGATAGGTTACACTTGATCAGCAGTATTATGGGAATCAGGTGGCCCACAATAGTGTGCAGGTTGACCTCGAGGGCTGTGCAGGTCCCGGTATAAACCATACCTTTATATGCGACTGCAGTGGGGGTGGCTCCTTGGGATCGGGGTCACGTTGCTGGTGTGCGGGCTGTCCTTGAGTGCTGCAGAGTCTTTGGGACAGATGTGGTGGTCCTGGTGAAGCACAGACACTGCGGTCTCATTCACTTGGGACCCGCACTGCAGATGACCCCCTCCTCAAGAAGCTTGCAACCAAGGGGAGATGAGCTGCTTTGAACTGTCAGCAGCTGGCGCATCTGCTAAGAGCCTGCAGTCACGGTGATCTTGTGTCAGGCAGGGCAGGCTCAGCGATTTCCAGCAAAACACAGCACATAGGCGGTATTCTTTCATCAGCACACAACACAGACATTTACGAGGGTACAAAACTGCAGGCACCCTGCTTAAAGTGCCAGGACAGCTTTCAGTATTTTCAGGCAGGGTAGGCTCCAAGTTGGTCAAGCCCAGCAATGGTTGTTGCGAGAGTGAAATCTTGATGACCCTGAGATTCCTTGAACAGGGGCAAGCCAACAAGCCCTTGGAAAACGCTTTAAGTCACCACAGCACAAATGTATAAGGCAGCAGGCCAGCACAGCAAGGCAGGTCACAAAGTGGCAGTCCCTCCTGCATCTCAATAAGTAGAAAGCCAACACAGCAGAGCAGTTAGCAAAGTGGCATTACCTCCTGGCAGCATAGCAGTTCCTTCTGGCAATGTGCAGGTGTAGAGCCAGCATTGTATGGGTACAGGTCCAAATGGTTTCTGCTTTGGTGGGGCCAGAGCCCTAGTACTCATTGCCCAAGTGCCTTTGATGTAGGGGATGACTTCAAAAGAACTCTCTGAATTGCACAAGGATCACTTTCAGCCCAGTCCTGTCTGCCAAACTTACCCGGGTGGCAAATCAGTGCTTTGTGTGAGCACAGAACACAGCCTATTCAGATGTAAGCGTGAGCCACCTCTCCCCATTCCTGCCCAGAAAGGCTATCAGAATACAGACCAGTGCTCAGAATGCAGATGAGCCTCAACTTCCTGTGTGTGGTTGCCGTGAGGGAATACACAAACTGTAGCTGTCACCCAAATTAGACGTGTATTTGAGACAGGCTTTCAGGCACAAAGAGCAGTGAGTATAGAGACATGTCCACTGTCTAAAAGTGGCATTTCTGAAACAGTAATGTTAAATCCAACTTCAGCAATGAGTAAGATTTATCATTAGCATTTTAGCATATCAAATATTAAAAAGGTACTCATCTCGGATCCGGAATTACAGTTGAAAAGTACATTAAGGAATTCCCAATGCTGGCCCTGTAGTGGCAGGTCTGAGACAAGTTTGAAAGGTTACTTATGTGGGTGGCACAATGAGTGCTGCAGGCCCACTAGTAGCGTTTGAAGTACAGCACCTGGGTATATGGTATACCAACTTACAAGGGGCTTACCAATACAAAAATATGTCATTCAGGAATGCACCAATATCATGTTTAGGGGAGAAGCACATGTATTTAGTACTGGTTAGAAGTGTTAATGTACTCAGAGTCCTAAGGCCAACAAGTGTTCCCACCAACTGAAAGTGGAGAGATCTACCGAACCAACAGGGAGTTCTCTTCATTAAGGTCTATGTTTCACCCCAAAGTCCATACCCTGCAGAGGAATGGAACACCTCATTAGTTTTGGATTTTCATCCCTTATTTGTATGAGCCACCTGAGGGGCCTGCCGTCTGTCTCTATCAGAAAGTGAGTGCCACACTTCAGTGCCCAGACCACAGCAAAAGCATCTCTCTCAATAGCACTACACCTTTGTTCCCTGGGGAGTAACTTGCTGGAGATGAAGGCTTCAGGTTGGACTAGGCCCTCCTCATTTAGATGGGACAGTACTGTCCGCATCAGTCTGAATGATAAGCTCCTGGGATAAGTCAGGCACCCTGACCACAGGAGCTGTGCATATGGCCTTCTTGAGGGAGTCAAATGCAGGTTGGCATGCCTCTGTCCAAATAATATTTATGGGTTGCTTCTTAGAAGTCAGCTCAGTCAAGGGGACAACTGGTTCTATACCCCTTAACCAGCCTCTTAGTACCTAGTGTGGCCCAAGCATGTTCTGACCTCTGTCTGGGTTTTATTTTGAGGGGGGGGGGGTCCCAGGCCATGATCGTTTCAATCTTGACCTGGAGGGGCTGCACCTTACCCCGGCCCACCTGGTGTCTCATGTCCACAACAGCCACTTACTTGATAGTCATGCCTGCCTGTTTCATAGCATGAAGCACCTCCTGGAGATGAGAGAGGTGGTCCTTTCAACTGCTACTGAAGGCAGATCCAGATATGCAGCTGAGAAGGCCTCCATACCAGCAAGTACTGGTTCACCAACCTCTGGAAGGTGGCAGGGGGAGACAAAAGGGCCTTACCCTAAACGGGAAATACCCTTCTGGAGTGGAAAAAGCTGATATCTCCTTGGCTCCCTCTGTTAGGTCAATCTGCCAGTGCCCTAATGTAAGATCAAAGGTACTTAAATACTGGGCAGCCCCTAACCTGTCAATCAGCTCATTCGCCCTAGAGATATAATGAGCATCTGTCTTTGTCACCGCAGGGACATCTTAAGTATTTTGGGGGCCCTGGGCCAAAACTATTTGGGGGGCCCCTGTTCAGAACAGTTTTGAATTTATGATCCAATTTGAGCCCCTGTTTCTCACGCCAAAAGGTGACCAAAAGAGAGGACGTGGCCAAATGGTGTGGTACAGTTCCAGAGTGCAGAAACCTGCTCTCTTCACCATTCAAGCAGGCAATGGACCACTCCACAAGGTTAACCCCCGCCGGCAAACATCAGTGCCACCAAGCAACAGCCCAACCATGGGACCCATGCTCAGGCTAAACCCCAAAGAATTACAAACCTCACCAACCTTCTTTGAGCCAACAGCAGGGAGCTGGTAATGGCTGAGAATCATTACTGCATGGTCCACCAACATCCAGAAACAATGACCTGGAACAGTCACATGTGAAGTTCAAAAAGCACTGCCATAGCAAACAGCAATGACAATGCAGAGCGACCCAGAATAGGCGATGCCAGGAAGAAAGTGGACTGACAGGTCAGAAGACAAACACAAAAAGTCACCATCCCCTTCATCAAAGGTCTCTGTGAAAACCCTAGTGGAAACTGCCAACATAACAAATAACATATGTAAGAAAGTGGAGTATTATGTGGTGGGGGTTAGACCTCACAGTGTAATGCTATCACAATAGCCCAAAGATGGTCCTTGGGGTCACGCTAATAAATCCTTAGCTCAGTCCAGGTAGTCTGGCAAAGAGCAGCCTTGCTTTACTAGAGGAACATGTGTTAAGTATCCTAGAGTAACAACATGAGCAATAAGTAATTGGCATGACTTTAGAGAAATTCGACACCAATTTATAAAAATAGAGTGTATTTTTATTTTTATTTATATACCAAAATGAACAAAGTAGCATACATTTAAGCAGTGTTATAGATTTTTTAAACAATATTAAATTAGTGCAAAATAATATATGAAAAACATAACATTGCGGTCAATGGGAAAAACCACTAGTGACAATTGTTCACTTGCAGGCCGAGTTACGTGGCACACCAGACCAAGCCATGACCGTCAGATCACCTTTACCTAGCCAGTGGAGTCCGGTGCAGAGTTGTCCTGGATATCCTTGCTGATGAATGGGAGCAGCGGGGATGCTGATTTTACCGCTTACATGGTGATGCATGAAACAGGTGCAAAAACACAACTGATACAAAGCTGCTAATGTCAGATGAAGGTTGCACAGTGTTCCCTGTTGATGCAGCATTGGGGGTTTGTTGCCAGATTTGCAACCAACAAGCTGTGGCAGCGGTAGGCACAGCAAAAAGGTACTGGACCTTCAGTAGGTCCTGGGTAGTGAGGTAGCAGCCTGAAACTTTGTAGCAGGTGGGACTAAAACTCCCACAATGCACTGAACCACCTGGATTTGGGTGATCCCAAAGAGTGCCTGATGGCCCACCGTTCTTAGGATCCAGTAAGTGTTTTCACGTACAGTTTGTAGGGGTCTTGTGCCACTAGTCCAGGGGAGCCTAAAGGTGCTTCTAGTTTCCACAGTGGTCACTCTCTTTGGTATTGCCGAGTTTTAGCCAAGGGAGAGGATCGTTCACTCAGTTCCAATTCTGTTATCACAGAGACAAAGTATCCCTCTTTTGTTTTAGTGCTGTGGGCAAACTCCTGCCTTTTGGTGACACGGGTCACCTCTTGGTCCTTCCTTGAGGCCAGCTGTTTAGGTCTGAGGTTTTCTGTCAGGGGGGATCCCTTACCTCCTAGATTTAGGGGAGTTATGGGTGTGGGAGCTAGTAGCCAATGGGCAGCTGGTCCCGCAGATAGTCTGCCCCTAAAGTCCGAGACATCTTAAGGATTTTGGGGGCCCTGGGTCAAAACTATTTGGGGGGCCCCTGTTCAGAACAGTTTTGAATTTATGATCCAATTTGAGCCCCTGTTTCTCACGCCGTTTCCGCTTCCTCAGCTGTGTTAGTGATCCAGTTTGCATCATAGGAATTAACCTATATATTCCTGATGTAAACGGATGCGGTAGGATTTAGTGTTTCCTGCCCTAATACCAGTAGCGGCCCGTGACGGGAGTGCTGCTGGGCGCTGACGTGGGGCAGGGGAGGGGCAGGGCGGGGGGTAGTAAACTACGGACAATGAAATTTGTTTTATTTATTTATGTTTACTTACCTCTAATCGGCCGTATTCCATAGTTTACTGCCCCCCGCTCCACGTCAGCGCCCAGCAGCATTCCCACCATGGGCCGCTACTGCCAGTTACTAGGTTTTTAATACTTTTAAAATTGTATATGTGTCGCTAAATTACTCTGTGCTTTTTAACAATTTCTCCTACCTACGCGCACTTGCACTTTACTTGATTCTACTTGCCTACACCTCATTAGCTGCTCCGATTCACATTTTGCTTTTCCTCCAGTCCTGGTCCACTGCGGCTGATACGCCGATTTTGCAAAGGGCTGGGGCTAATATCGGGCTCCTCACTTCCGCCCACGCAGTTTCCGCTTCCTCAGCTGCGTTAGTGATCCAGTTTGCATCATAGGCATGGCAAAGGCAAGCCCGTCTATGCCTGTCAGCGCCTTCTGGTGAGTTTCTTCCACTATATTACAATTGGGAAAAACTGCCAAGCCTTAAGCGGTTACCATTATGTCAGTGTACAGCAGCTGATCCGAGCTTAGAGGTAGAATTTCGATGCAATAAGTGCAACTTGTCTCTCCCCCAGCCCAGGAAACTCGCACCCAAGATCCTCCCATGCAACAATAAGTGTAAAAATAATAAGAAAACCGAGGTCTTAAAGGCCACCCTTTTAAATTGTCGCTCTATGCAAAAGCATGAACCACACATTGAACCACACATTTATGACCTTGTTTTAGACGAACCGCCTAATCTTTTATTTCTCACTGAGACCTGGCTGTCTGAAGCCTCCAACCCTACTATCACCTCGGCCATCCCTACAGTTTATAAAATCCTTAGGATGGACCGACCGAGTGGGAATGGGGTGGTGTCGCCATAATTTACAATAAAAAACTAGACTGCTCTCCCATCCCGATGGATAACATCGAGAGGCTGCCGCTGTACCATATCCCCTATCCGAGCATATCTGGTTTTCTGATTTACAGACTTCCAGGTGCAATTGAAAATCTTATTGCTATGATTAATACAGTCACAACGTCCTTGGACTTAAAATACAACAACTGCCTTATTCTGGGGGATTTCAATATACATATGGACAATGGAAAAGACCCTCCAATAATTTCCTTGTTGAAGATTGTGACAGGTGGGTCCACTGAGCACGAAACATGAGCCCGATATAGACTGGTGGACTGCAGTGCCTCTATCTTCCCCTCTAATTCCTTTTCAGCAGGACAAGTGGAAGATACAAAACGCAACTTTGTTGACACCGAAAGAGGAGGAAGACGAAGTCGGCTTCGTTAACTGGGGCTTTCAATTTGACAAGGCCCCGCCCCAGGCAGACGTCAGCGCGTATCCGATGATAAGATCCAGAGACACCATGAAATCGGTGTGCATCGACACCGGAGTGGAGAAAGGAGACTTCGGAGAAGGAGCAGTTGTGGCGAGCCAAGGAGAAGACGAAGAAGGAGGGAGAGACGAAGGGACAAGATCATCAGAATCCCGGGCTGAGTCAGGAGGCCAACGTCCCCACATGTCGCCGAGCCACGCTCCCGGAGGAGCATGAGGTACACAGGTACGAGACAAGGTATCGGGGTGGGTTGGGAGGAGAGACCCCCTTAAAACCTCACAACCCGTTTTTCCTTATACCCGAACACTGATCACTCTCAACCCTTCCGTTTTTGTTTAAACATGCAAAAGATAGTGTGGTGTCTCCTTCACTCCCCGGCCCTGTGGTTTTGGGAGTTACACTGGACGGCATCCGGACGGATGGACAGCGGAGACGACTTACCGGACCCTGGGAGACAGAGACAAAGTCCTCACGAGAGAGCCAAGGGACACCAGCACAACGGATCCTGCCAAGTTCGCCGCAGAAAGACTGACCAGTTGACATACACGAGTTTTTGGCAAAATAAAAGCCTATCTAACTAGACCTGGCCTCTGACCTGTTACTTCTACCCCGCCACAACTGGTGTCAGAAGTGGCACTAACATCCCAATCCATCAGTACACCCGTGATGGAAGCGGTCATTCAACACCTAATCAAAGGCCAGGAAAAGCTTGAATGGGTCATCGAGAGACAGATGACGTCCGCCCAAGCAGACCGCGAAGTGTTCAAAAACTGCATTACATCCCAGATAAAGAGTCTGCAAGAAGTGATACACGATCCTGGTACCCCTATACAAGGAGAGAGATGGGCCCTCACCCATAACCCCTCGGGTGTGTCCCTCCAGAAGTATGTCTCCGGGGAGGACCCGGATGCTTTCCTGTTAAATTTCGAACGGGCCGCCAGAGTGTGCAGCTGGCTCGAGGAGAAATGGCCATTTTTCTTGGCGCCTCTCCTGAATGGTGAGGCCAAATTTGCATATCAGGTGGCTAATGTGACCGGAAACACCCCGTACCAGGAGATGAAAGAAGTGATCTTAGACCACCTTGGCCTGGATGTAGAGGCCTATAGAGTGAGGTTCTGCAAGGAAAGGGGGGTACCAGGGGAGCATCCAAAGACGTTGTTTTTTTTATTAAAGATGGCAGCCGACAAATGGCTCAAACCAGCTACCTTTACGAAGGAAGAGCAATTTATGGAGGCACTTACCTATGGTACACAGAGATGGCTCAAACAGCATTCAAATCTTTACGCCGAACAGGTGATCAAGATGGTTGCTAACTATTCACAAGCTCAGACTCGAGTGTTGCCTTGGGACAACGAGAAAGATAACAAAGGCGGGATACCCCCTAAAACTGAAAAGAGAGCAAAACCCTTGCTAGACCTTCCAAAGACTAAACCTATCAGACCTGAGATGCCCAGATTTCGGGCACCACAATGCTTTGAATGTGGCGACTGGGGCCACATCGCCCGCCTGTGTGCCAGAAGGAAACCAGCGGATGAACCCATGGAGGTTGGGTACATCCCAAAGGCCTTGCTGTATTCTGCAGAAATGGGGTCATCCTTTTATGTACGTGTACAGGTGAATGGTAAGCTAGTAAAGGCCTTGTTAGATTCTGGGTAGAAATAATCGGTAATACAGAAGAATCTTATCCTCCCCTCACAATACGTACCTGACACCTTAGTGCATATCCGTTGCGTACATGGAGATATTTAGCCATATCCCCTTGCAGTGGTTACCATGGTTCCCCTAGATAGAGCCCCTTGTACAGTGCTGGTGTTGGTGGTTGATTCCAAGACAAAGTCAGAAGTAAAGTAAGGGACCAAGGAATCCCCTTTCCAGCCTTCATTACCCCAGAACCCTGGCTATTAGACCGGAATTTATGGTTTTCTCAAGCTAAAGATACCACTCTCTTCAATGCTAGGGAAGCAGCACATAATAACAAGAGTAACCCATCCCCTAATTATCCCTATTTTCTGATTAAGAATGACTTTTTGTATCGTGAAGGAGGCCCGGGAGAGCCAATGCAGCTATTGGTCCCAGTACCCTTCCGTGAGCAGATACTATTCTTCTCCCAGGCACACCTCACGGCGGGACACGCCGGTGCGGAGAAAACTATACAGAACGTATTGCGGCCATTTTATTGGCCCGGCATCTATAAAGACACCCAGAGATATTGCTAGACTTGTGAAGTATGACAGAAAAAGAACATGCAACTTCCCCCTGCAGTCCCGCTTCAACCCATGCCAATAATAGGAAAACCATTCCAAAGAGTCGGTATGGATTTGATAGGTCCTTTACCCAAGACCTCTAAAGGCAACCTCTAAGCACCGGAGATCGTGGACTTCGCCACAAGATTCCCGGAAGCGTCTCCACTCAGAGCACCCACCACTAAAAACATTGCAAAGAAATTCCTACAACCATTCTCCAGAGTAGGATTCCCCAAAGAAATATTGACGGATCAAGGAACACTGTTTGTGTCCAGGCTTATGAAAGAAGTGTGCCGTTCCTTAGATCTTCATCACCTACGCACATCAGTATGCCATCCCCAAATCGATGTCCTAGTCGAGAGGTACAACTGATCCCTAAAGACCACTCTGAAGAAAATGCTCACCGTAGAGGGTAGATACTGGGATCGTCTCCTCCACCTGGCCTTATACGTGCTACAAGCCCAAGTACAGAGCAGCATGGGTTGTTCTGCATTCGAGATGCTATACGGACGGCAACCCCGGTCTCTCCTCGAAATAACCAAAGACGCCTGGGAGAGCGAAGAAGAGAATGATCCAAAAATCTGTTGGAGTATACTCAACAATTGAGATCCAAGCTGGGAAAACTGAGAGACCTGGCCTACTCCAACCTGGAGAAAAGCAGAAAAAAACAAAAGAAACACTACGACAAAGGGAAGAAATGGAGGAAGTTGTCGGTAGGAGACTGGGTGTTAGTTCTACTCCCTTCCTCCACTCGGAAATTCCAAAGCGAATGGCTGGGCCCATATCAGGTGTTGGAGGCCCTGGGCAACACAACCTACCGGGTTCAGATATCACCTACCCGAAAGCAATGTTACCATTTCAACCTTTTAAAAAAATGGTTGGGACCCTTGCCCAAAACAGCCCACTTGACCGTACCAACTTCTTCTGAAAATTCGACACTCGATCGACTCATAGTAAACGAGAAACTCACAGAGGACATGAAGAAAGACCTCCATCACACATTACTCCTGTTTTCCGCCATCTTCTCAGATACCCCAGGGAGAACTTCCTTAGCCAAACATAGGATCGAAACACCGGACGTAAGATCGAAAAACAGAGGCCATACAGGATACCCGTGGCTAAGAGGGCAGCAGTAAGAAGCGAAGTGCAGGAAATGCTCCGGCTTGGCGTTATCTGTCCGTTCAAAGCGACTGGTCATCACCCATCGTGATGGTTCCCAAGCCGGATGTAACAACACGCTTCTGTATGGATTTCCGCGCCCTGAATGCAATATCAACTTTTGATGCCTATCCAAATCCAAGAGTCGACAAACTTATTGAGAAATTGGGTGATTTCAGGTACAACACTACATTCGATTTAACAAAGGGGTACTGGCAGGTACCTCTCCAAGAGAAGGACCGGAAGAAAACGGCGTTCGCCACCGAAGAGGGTCTATTTGAATTCAACGTCCCCCCTTTCGGACTTCATGGGGCCCCGCCACATTTCAGAGACTTATGAACACCATCCTTCAGGCCTATCCCTCGTTTTGTTCAACGTATCTATATGATATAGTTGCCTTCAGTGCAACCTGATTCAGAAAATGGGGTGGTGATGAACAGAGTGTCTGAATTAAGCAGACCACTCTTACCCAGTCCAAAGATCAGGGCTTGATCCATCACCGTTATTTAGCTCACTGCCCCATCCCAGCTCAGAACCTGGATGATGCAGTGAGCTAAAAAACGGTGATGGATCAAGCCCTGATCTTTGGACTGGGTAAGAGTGGTCTGCTTAATTCAGACACTCTGTTCATCACCACCCCCTTTTCTGAATCATTCAGTGCAACCTGGGCAGGACACCTACAACACCTGAGAATCCTCCTACAGGCCCTAGAACAAGCCGGACTGCACATCAATTCAAAAAAATCTCGAGTGGCCTACCAGAGGGTGAAGTATCTCGTATATGTTCTGGGAGACGGAGTGATCGCCCCACAGACCGAAAAAGTAAAGGCAATAGTAGAAACACCCTTCCCTACCACCAAGCGAGAACTACGTGCATGCCTGGGTCTCATCGGATATTATCGACTGTTTGTTCCTTTGTTTTCAGAGTTGGCAGCCC
This sequence comes from Lissotriton helveticus, assembly GCF_964261635.1. Classification (NCBI taxonomy): domain Eukaryota; kingdom Metazoa; phylum Chordata; class Amphibia; order Caudata; family Salamandridae; genus Lissotriton; species Lissotriton helveticus. The sequence goes on along the minus strand of NC_136065.1, from coordinate 557,793,747 downwards.
GTTTGATGAATATCCTCCGGTAAGAAGCCCAACAGCAGCAATTACTACACCCCACAGAAGACATGCTGGATTCTTTCCAGAGCCTGAAAAAGGTAATTACCACTAGCCCCGTACTAAGCCCCCCAGATTTCAGTAAAACCTTCCTGCTGTCCACTTATGCTTCCAACTCTGGTCTGGTCACGGTACTGTCCCAGATAGGGGGAGATGGCCTGGAACACCCTGTCTTGTACATCAGTAGGAAGTTGTTTCCCAGAGAGTGCGAGTACCCCACAATCGAAAGGTAGTGCCTAACAATCAAGTAGGCTATTGATAAGTTAAGATATTACCTAGAAGGGCAGCCATTCATCCTGTACACAGATCATGCCCCCTTACAACGCATGTGCAGGAATAAGGCCCAGAACCACAGGGTGCTACGCTGGTTTTTGTCCTTGCGGCCTTTTGCCTTTGAGGTACACCACCGGAAGGGAAAAGAAAACGGGAACGCAGACTACCTGTCTAGGGTGCTGCCTTTCCCCGATCGGGAGAATCCGGGGGGATGGTGTGTGACAGGGCGGGTCGACTGAGCACGAAACATGAGCCCGATGTAGACTGGTGTTCTGTAGTGCTTCTATCTTCCCCTCTTATCCCTTCTCAGCAGGACGAGTTGAAGATACAAAACGCAACTTTGTTGACACCAAAGGAGGAGGAAGACGAAGCCGGCTCCTTTAACTGGGGCTTTCAATTTGACGAGGCCCCGCCCCCGGCAGACATCAGCGCGTATCTGACGGTAAGATCCAGAGAAACCAGGAAGTTGGTGTGCATCGACACCGGAGTGGAGAAAGGAGACTTTGGAGAAGGAGCGGTTGCGAAAAGCCAAGGAGAAGATGAGGAAGGCAGGAGAGACGAAGGGACAAGACCATCAGGAGCTCGGGTTGATCCAGGAGGCCAACATCCCGACGTGTCACTGAGTCACGCACCCGGAGGAGCGTGGCTTACACAGGTACGAGGCCCAAGACCACCTTAAAACCTCACAATCTGTTTTTTCCTCATACCCGAATACTGATTACTCTCACCGCTTCCTTTTTTGTTTAAGCGTGCACAAGAGTGTGTGGTGTCTCCTTCACTGCCCGGCCCTGTGGTTTTGGGCGTTACACTGGACGGCATCCTGACATGTTGTGTCTTCATCCCTTATATGCCCCTTCATCACAGCCGGAGAGGCGGAGACAACTTACCAGACCCTGGGAGAAGGGGATGAAATCCTCACGAGAGAGCCAAGGGAAACCAGCACAACGGATCCAGCCAAGTTCGCCTCAGAAGGACTGACCAGTCGACATAAATGAGTTTTTGGCAAAATAAAACCCTATGTAACTAGACCTGGCCTCGGACCTGTTACTTCTACCCCGCCACAAAGATGTTGCTGGCCTGCAAAATGTTTTCATCTATTTCTTCTGCCTCCCATGAGAAGGACCAAATCTTTCACAACTTTGACATATCAGTAAGCCTACCTCTTCCCATTACCTGGTCTGATCACCTCCTATTAAAATTCGTCATTCCCAACTCTGCCACATCCCCTTGGGCTAACCCAGGGCTGAGGGTCCCTAATTACAGGACGTTCCATAAAATATTCATCCCGATGTTAGCAGACGCCCCCGGTCGTTCCTCACCGGAGCTGTCTGGCTGTACCGACTCAGACGCCCTCTCAATAGATTCAAGGCTCCGAACCAACATTGGTGCAGCCAACATTGGTGACCGGTTGTTTCCCGCTCCTCAAAGAGGCCGGCCCCATCAGCTCCATGGTTTAACAATTCCTTCAGTTCTAGCAAAACAAATTGTAGAAAAATGGAACAGAAATGGTGTAAATCCTATCTACCTGAGGATAGGATGGTGTATAAAGACACCTTAAAAGCTCATTACATTCTCGTGAAGGCAGCCAAGAAAAACATCTTTCAATCCAAGATAGAAAATACCCAAAATAAGAGTAAGGAAATATTTAGCATAGTTAAATAATTTACCGCCTCGTAAGCCCGCACAAAGGAAGGGCCATGCACAGACAAATTGTCTAAGCAAATAGCTCAATTCGTCCACAAAGAGAACTCTGTGACCCCACAAGCTTCACTAACATCTCAGAGGAAGAACTGACTTTCTACCTTAGTTCTAATAGCAAAGTTCATCTCTTGGAACCTCCATCTTTACTAGCTTTCCCTGAGTTTCAGCTTGAAGAGTCACTGACCCTTTTCCAAAGCATTAAGCCTGGCTCTCCTACCGGCCCATGTCAAGCGAATATCCTAAACCTATTAGCTCCCACCATAAACCCCACGGTAAGCCAGCTCTTTCATGCTTCCCTCTCCTCAGGCAACATGCTGAAATTATGGAAGAATACTAAGATTCTTCCACAGATAAAAAAGGTTAACGTCAATCCGACGGACCCTGGCAACTGCAGACTAATCTCCCTTCTTCTGGCCATCTCCAAAGTATTAGAGGAGCATGTAAACAAGGCCCTCCAAAAACACATTGAAGATTGGAAGCTCCTTCATGAGTCCCAATCTGGTTTTAGGGCTAACTACAGTACGGAGTCCGCTCTGCTGGAAGTGACTGAATTTCTCAAGGGTAAGCTGGACCAGGGAAGCAAGGCTGTTCTGATACTGCTCGATCTGTCGGCGGCCTTCGATACGGTTCCACATGAGAGGCTCCTGGAGAGACTTCCTAACATCGGCCTGGGGGGACGACCGCCTTAACATGGATGCCATCCTTCTTGGCAAATAGATCTCAGGACCCCCGCCCCCCCTTTCTCATCCCTGGTTCTGGCCATGAATGTAGGGGTCCCTCAGGGCTCCATTCTCAGTCCTACCCGTTTTAATATCGAACTATCCCCCCCTTGCATTTCTGGTAGAGGAAGAGGGCGCCAAAATTGTCTCCTATGCTGATGACACTCAGCTGATTTTTACATGTGAAAAAGGAACGGACTTTGACGGGGCAATGATTAGGTCTTGCCTCATAAAGGTTTTTAACTGACTTAAGATCATTCAGCTGAAGTGCAATCCTGACAAAACTGAAGTTGTTTTCTTTGGTAAACAGAAACGCCTGACTGGGGCTCTTGGTGGCCAAAAGATCTGCCGCTCCCTACCGCGGAAAAGGAGAAAATCAAAAACTCAGGAACTGTCATAGACAAGACACTATCCATACGCTTTCAAATCCAAAATCTAACTGGTGGTTGCTTTGGCATACTCCGGATGCAAAAAAGTTCCTGCCACTGTTGCTGCTTGAGAGCAGAAAGATCGTGGTGCTGACTCTGGTGACATCAAAACTTGACTATGTCAACAGCTTGTACCTCGGTCTTCCTAAATCCCTTGTCCAGCACCTATAAGTGGTACAAAATGTGATGGCCAGAGCCATCCTGAGACCTAAACCCAGGTCTAGTATGATCCCTATTCTGAAGTCTCTACACTGACTTCGCATAAAAAAACGGATCGCCTTCAAAGCAATGGCCATCTTCTTTAAAGCTTTCCATGGCTTAGGAGCCGGCTACCTAAATAAGCATGTTAATCGCTACGCAACATCTAGACCCCTAAAATCTTCCGATGCCAACCTGGCCATCGTGCCTAAAATATGCCATGCCCGCACTAGAGGCAGATACCTCAGATTTCTAGGTGCAAAATTGTGGAATGGACTCCCTGAGTCTCTGAGACTAACCACAGACCTACTCTCTTTCAGTAAGAACTTAAAAACCTGGCTTTTTAATAACTAAAGGTTCTTTTACGCATGTTTTCCTCCCACTATCATGCGCCAGGACACTCTAGTCTGAGTATCTGCGTGCTTTATTAAATACACTATTTCATGTCATTAGGTCCCTGACAGTGCAAAGGAACACTCGTCCAAATTCTAAGGGCCTCATCTATGAGGCCTTGCGTCACTATTATGCCGCCAGTGCGTCACTTTTTGTGACGCACTGGCAGCGTAAAAAATGTGCCATGTTGCGCCCTATTTTCAAAGTGACTTATCTAGGCAGATGCATCACTTTGTAAACCCCTGCACCACATTATACCTGAGCCAGGTATAATGTATGAAGGGTGGGTGTTCCCCCGCAAAAAGCCTTCTAGAAGTGGCACATTGAAATCTATGAGAACTCAGTGTGCCACTTCTAGGACGCCATTGCATCAATATCTTACACCTGCCTCACAGCACGCGTAAGACTGATGCAGGCACTTTCACATGGGGCTTGCCCCAGGTGATAGGACACACTGCCGAAGTTGCGTCTATTTTCAGACACACCCCAGCAATGCATCACTTTTGCGCCTACAGATAGTTCAGAATGACTGAAATATCTGTAACTCCTTGCGACATGATGCGTCATACAGTAAATATGATGCATCCATCATGTCGCAAGGAGGGCGCACTAAGAAGTGACGCATCCCTGTTTTCACACAGTGATGCATCACTTCTCATAAATAAGGCCCTAAATGTGTTTACCTCTAATATTCAGGGATAGTTATAGTGTGTTTTCAATATTGTAACACAGAAGCAGCTCACCAATATTACTGCAAAGAATCTCTGTGACACCTTTCCATTTCTCATATGTTAAGCCTTGTTTTGAATTAAAATAAACTTTTTTTGTGTATATTGCTTGAAGCATAAACAGAACATTCTTCTGCAAAATGGCTGCACTAGACTCTCACACATCAGGAACATAAAAAATAAATTAAAGGAAAACAGTATTCAAAACAATCTAAGAAATATTCAAGGTCATTAGGGCAAAACTTTGGAAAACGGACCTGACTCTGTCAGGGGCCCCCTGAAAGGCTGGGGCCCTGGGCCAGAGCCCACTTTGCCCATGCATTAAAACGTCTCTGTGTCACCGAGTTGAGCCCTATATAATCCACACAGAACCTCAGTTAAGGTGTGGTGCCCACTGGGGCAGCTTTTGGTACCAGAACCACAGGACTGGGCCAGGGCCTACAGGAGGATTCTATTACCCCCCCATCTCTAGCATTTTGGTAACTTTAGCCTTGATGCTGGCCCTCACCTTATGCAACAACCTGTAAGAGTTATTCTTATCAGAGAGTTGTCTCCTATGTCTACATCATGGGTACACAGTTGGGTAGTCCCAGGAATAAGGAAGAACAGAGAGGAGGACTGCCCCTACGTCAGTGGTGGGCGGAATTCTACTACGTGGAATTCCGCGGAGTTAACTAAAAACTCAGTGAAATTCCGTGAAGTTCCTTGTGCGGTGGAATGCTGCTCAGACCTACAATATTACAGCGCAACTGGGAGTGGTTCGGTACATAGCCTCCTTTCCTCTGTTCAGGCCAGGCTGTGTGCTGCATTTAAGGAATCTTTGAGGCTGTCTATGACTATTGTCTGACATGACCGAGGGAAGTATGAAATATATAACATATAATTTTTTCACCAGGCTATTTGAAATGGTGCGAAAAGGTGGGTTTTTTAATACCTCACTCTTGATAAGAGACACATCAGCGAAAAATAAAGAGTTGATTTTAAAATCATTTTGCAAGTAACACAAAGTCTTTTTTAGTCTCTGTACTACTAATTCGAGTAGAAACCGACGGGTGTACAGTGCGTTTTCTGCTGTATTTCAAATAATAATAATAATAATAAACCCGACTTATATTGTGCTACTTAGCCCATAGGGCACGTATGGGCATTGTACTATTATAAAAGTCTCAAAAAATATATGACATTTTAAGTCATATTTCTTTTCAGATGGCTGCATTTAGTATGCAAGGTCCATTAAACCTCTAATTACCTAATATCCATACCACGTGATTCATCGTGAATGATTACAAAATGTTCCTAGCCACGCATAGCTATTTGTGGGGGTCAAATGAAACTTCTGTGACATTATATTCTGGAACATTTGCAAATCACAAAAAATAAATTGTTCTTTCCCGTTGCTTTCTTCCTTTCAGTGTCTATAGCCTCCGCCTTCTGGCTCCTGGCGTATTATGATTGTTTTGCATTCATACAGTTGTGTGTTTCAATGCAAAGTGTTTGTGCTCCCCTTGCAACTAGCACCTACCTGCTTTTTTATTCCCATCCTGGAGTCTTTAAAATCGTTGCTGAAGTTTTTGTGGGTCTCTGCCTTGGATGGTACGTGGGACTAATCTCACTATTAAACTCTGGAAACTCCTTGAATCTTTATTCTTATGCTGACTATGTTGTTGTAATTTAATTACAACACACTCAGGATAAGAATACAGATTAAAAAATGCATCGTATTCATCCCCCAGCCCCACACTCCCTCTGTGCCCACCCACTGAAATTCACTCACAGAGCCCCCCCCACAGCAGCACAGACCTCAGCAATGTTTTGTGACACTGCAGAGCATTGACAGCAGTCATAGTTACCCCATACTAAGGGCTGTCCCTCCATCGCCCACAGTGCTTTCTCACCTCTTAGAGGACTAAGCTGCATAGTAAGCCCAGGGGCCATGCTGCACAGCTGGTGCCCTTGGTCTTCCTAGGGGGCAGCTGCCATATATCATCCACAGTCCAAAACATCAGCAAATCCTTCGGACTGGAGTCGGTGCTTCACAGGCAGTGGATCCTCCTCGCTCCTCAACCCTCCCACGGGTGCCATGCTCAGACCCCATTTGCAAAATAAAATTGTGGCTGTGCCGAGGCTGTGTTGGTGTGTCTGCTCCAGTCAGGCAGCTATCTATGGAGAGGAGGCAAGCAAAATGGTGGGTGTGCATGCGCTCTACTACTGCAGATTCAGACCTCATGTTAGAGACAGTGAGGCTGACCTGAAGGGCTCATAGCGGAAGCGCCTAGCCGCGTATCATGTCAGAACTGGTTGGTGAGTGTGAGCATGCTAGGAAATTAAAAAACTCTGCTCCCCCAAAGCATAGATGGTTTTCGGCCAAACACCCCACTGGAAGCGGAAGGCGGAGTAGCAAGAACTCCAAGAACGCCTCCTGCGCAGCAGAGTTTGCCGCCCATGCTTACCCAGCACTTGAAGTAAAGAATTCATAAAAGGATATTGAAAATTGTTTTAATTGGATTTGGAGGTGGTATGCAAACAAAAAACACAGTTTAATTAATTTTTGGGGCTTTGTACCTGCAAGTAGGGACTAATTTAAGTTTTACAAAAACAATAGAGGAGTATCCCCTCAAGGACAGAGAACGAAGCCTCTGAGTCTGGGGTTAAGTGCTCAAGTCAGCACAATGTGCCCCAACCCGTTGTCGGATAATGCATATCCTTATAGAAGACCCCTCACTCACCAACCTGGTTGGTGACATGCTTCATCATCGGGGTCCCACCCCATAGGCCGAGTGCCCACAGGGTGTGCTACGAAACCTGACTACAGTGGAGCTGGTTAGTTTTTTCTTTTATGTGTGCATAACTATCAAAAAGTGTATTAAAAAGGGCCAAAACTACTCACTTCAAGGTTTATTCTTGAGTGCTTGAACCCTTATAAAAACAGTGTGGCACATGTGCCTAATTAGGTAGGCTTTGGTGTCTAAAGAAGTAAAGTGCGTTAAAAATAGCGGAGTGTGCTATGTGAGATGTGAAATTTTACAAATACTAGTGATTACTAGGTCTACATGTTTCAACCATTGAAATGATTCTTTGGTTTTCGTCAGGACCGTGGTTTATGAACTGGGTGGTCCGCACACGCTAAGGCGCGTCCTGCCCTAGTCCAAATGAGAGGCCGCAAATTGCGATCTCATGTAAAAAGGTGCGTTTTTCCTTATTCGGGAAAAAAACCTGTAAAGAAAACGGGGGGACAAAAGAAGGTAGGGGTCACATACCAGGGTGGACAAAACAAATGAATAACATTTAACACATATGTTACTAGTCTTTATCCCAAGCAAAAGATCAATAGATGGAATCATGCCAGCGTTTTAGAATCAAACAGTAGGGTCCATCTATTGCGATCTAGTGACACGTACTTCAGTGAATTTTACCGGACTGTGCCTGAAGTACAGAACCAGCGCCTACATTAACTATAGTCCTTAGGGGCGATACCGCCGGTGTGTGAGTAGTGTGCGACCCCACCCCCATTTGTAATGTTAAAGCTCCCTTGAGCAGTTGGCTGACGAGCCTGGGACCCCGCACCTGCGCGCCTGAGTGGTACAAAACCTGGCAGATATTTGGCAGCCACTGGCAACCCCAGAACACGGCCTATCCCTGCTGACGAGGGGTGATACCCTGAAACACGTGTCCAGGGATGGCTAAGACAGCGAAGATAGCAGAGAATCGAAAGAAGATGCATCGCGGAACACGTAACTACATTAACCATAGTCCTTAGGGGCGATACCGCCGGTGTGTGAGTAGTGTGCGACCCCACCCCCATTTGTAATGTTAAAGCTCCCTTGAGCAGTTGGCTGACGAGCCTGGGACCCCGCACCTGCACGCCAGAGTGGTACTAAACCTGGCAGATATTTGGCAGCCACCGGCAACCCCAGAATACGGCCTATCTCTGCTGACGAGGGGTGATACCCCGAAACACGTGTCCAGGGATGGCTAGGACAGCGAAGATAGCAGAGAATCGAAAGAAGATGCATCGCCGAACACGTAACTACATTAACCATAGTCCTTAGGGGCGATACCGCCGGTGTGTGAGTAGTGTGCGACCCCACCCCCATTTTCACTTTTTAAACCACTTCATAGGCTGCCAACCATTTGTCAATATCATTCCCCACTCATACCTGGCCCCCATATCTTTTGGGATATGGAATCTAGGCTCACTGTGAGATACTGCAGGTATGCTGCCACCATTATTGTTGTTGCTTGACCCCACTTGGGGGGCTCTAATATCCACCTCTCTGAAGCTAAGCTCATGGGCCATCTTCCTTTCCTCCACGGCTAGCCTCTTCTCTTCTAGAGCTTATACTTTCTTTTCTAGCTTGGCAAGGGCTTATACCCTGTAACTCTTGAAAAAATCTGGGCCTAATTTAGCCATCTCTAGCTTTAGCTTCCTCTCCTCCCTCCTGTCCTCCAGCTCTTCTGCTGAGAGGCTCCTGGAGGACACACCGCTGCCTATGCCAGAGTTGACCCTAGTCCTGGGAGAAGATTGCCCTCCCCTTCTGTAGGATGCATGACATGACCCTCCTGGCCCTGCTCTAATCATTCCTCATCTCCAGATACCCCCTCCCCATCTACTCCCCCCTCTGGATGGGCTTCTTCCCAAGCTCTCAAGGTTTTCTAAAGCTCTGCCTTCTTTGCATTTACCCTGTGGAACACCCTACTCTCCTATCAGAACCCCTTGAGCTGGTCACTATGTATGTTTCTAGATTTGGCCAGCTCGAATTCAATCACTCCTGGCAGGACCACAGACATTGTAGAAAAACAATGGGAGTTGAAAAAAAATAATTTGCAAAAAATCAAAGATGTCAAATCATGGAGAATGGAAAAAGGCTAAAATGTAGTGAACACTGAGTTTCTGTACGATATTGCACAAACACAAGTCCTATCCTCAGCACTGATCATCAATGTTAGAAATGGGGTTTCTAATTGGCTAAGGTATTCACTCTGGTCAGGCAGAACCTACCACTCTAGAGTAGGTAAGCTAGATGCATAAATTAGATAACCTGTTCTCACCCTCTGGTAGCCTGGCACAGAGCAGGCAGGCTTTTCAAAAGAGGCAAAGTATAAAATATTTGTGCAACACACACACATAGTAACACAATGAATACACCACAAAAATTCTCCACACAGGTTTAGAAAAATAACTTAGTATATTCTGCACAAAACAAGATGAGAACGACAAAGATCACATGTGTACTTTTCACGTTATGCAGGCTTTACAAATAGCAGATAAAACTGTCAGCAACTGGTTCATCTGCAAAGAGCCAGCACATGCAATGATTTTGAATCAGGCAGGTCAGGCTCTGCAATTTTCAGCAACACACAGCACAGATGCTGTATTCGTTCATCGGCACATGACACAGACGTGTGCGAGGTTACAAAAATGACTGCAGGCACCCTGCGTAAAGTGCCAGGATGGATTTCAGTGTTTTCAGGCAGGTCAGGCACCAAGTTTGTCGAGCCCAGCAGTTGTTGTTGCGAGGGTGAATTATTTGATGACCCGAAGTTTCCTTGAGCAAGGGGAATGTCAAAAAATCCTTGGAGAACTCTTTAAGTCAGCACAGCACAAAGGTATAAGGCACCAGGCCACAGCACAAAGTGGCAGTCCCTCCTGTAACTCAACAAGCAGCAGGCCAACACAGCAGAGTAGTTACCAAAGTGGCAGTCCCTCTTGGCAGCATAGCAGTTCCTCTGGCTATGTTTGGATGGAGAGCCAGCAATGTCTGGGTATAGGTCCAAAAAGTATCTACTTTGGTGGGACCAGAGCCTCAGTATTTATACCGCAAATTGCCTTTGATGTACTGGTTGACTTTAAAAGAACTCTCTGAAGTGCACAAGGATCCCTTTCAGATCAGTACTGTCTGCTAGGCTAACTCTGGGGGAAGGGGGAATAAATCAGTGATTTGTGTGAGGACAAGACACAGACTATTCAGATGTAAGTCTAAACCACCTCACCCCCTTCCTGCCCAGGAAGACTGTCAGAATGCAGATAAATGCAGATGATTGCTTAGAATGCAGATGAGCCTCACCTTTCTGTGTTTTCTGGCTGTCTAGAGGGAATGCACAAAGTGTAGCTGTCACCCAACCCAGGTGTGCATTGGAGACAGGCTGCCAGGCACAAAGAGTAGTAAGTACAAAGATCTGTCCACTTTCTAAAAGTGGTATTTCTAATACAGTAATGTTAAATCCAACTTCAGCAGTGAGAAGGATTTACCATTACCATTCCAAACATATCAAATATGAAAAAGGTACTCATCTCTGATCAGTAATTTCAGTTGAAACGGAAATTAAGGAATTCACAATGATGGCCTTTGAAGGGGTAGACCTCACAGTAGTTAAAAATGAAAAAAGGCCGTTTATCACTACCAGGACATGCAAGACATAAAGGTACATGGCCTACCTTATACTGACATAGCACCCTTGCCTTAAGGTTACTTAGTGCCTACCATAGGGGTGAATTATATGTACTAAAAGGGGAGCTTAAGGCTTGATGTTGGACTTGGCCCATTTTGCAGGGTCATCCCTAAACTTTTTGCCTTTCTCCTAACCTTTTTTCTGACATGGTGTTGGTGGTTTTAGGACTCTGGGCCCTTTAGCACTGCTGTCCAGTGTAATGTGTGGGTTCTCTCTGTGTTACTTATGGTAAGATTGGTCTACACCTGTTTGGCCTATTTAATTTACCTGTCAGTCCCTTGTAAAGTGGTATCTCATATACCGAGGGCTGGTAAATTAAATGCTACTGGTGGAGTTGCAGCTCTGATTGCCCCACCCACCATAGTAGCCCTGCAAACCTACCTCAGGCATTTGGCATTGCAGGGCCTGTGTGCGCAGTATCACTGCCACTGTGACGTGGCACCTAAAGTGTGTGCCATGTCTGTGACCCCCCCTTTCCTGCATGTCAGTCACCCCTAAGGTGGCCCTAGCTAGCCCTAGCTAGCCCTATGGCCAGGGTGCATTATAGGTAAAAGATATGACATGTACCTTAGGTGTGTGACATCTCCTGGTAGTGACAAACAGCCATTTTGGTTTCTCACTACGGTGGGGCTGCCCTCCCATAGGAATGCTTTGGGGATTCCCTGATCAATGTTTCAGTGGTAATTCCTGATATGAGAGGAGCAGCGTGGTCAAGTTTAGTATATTTAGAATTGTAATAATAAATGCTGCGCAATGGTGTGCGCAGATTTATTATAACTATTTTAGAAATGCCACTTTTAGAAGATGGCATTTATGTGTGCTCTGTGTCTGCCTGCCTGATGTGAATTGCATGTCTGAATTCCGAGTAACAGTGGCTTAGAGGTGTGTGTGGCTCCAGGAAGGGCAGGGTGAGTCAGTGCTAGGCTGAATGTGACATCTGCATTGAGAGTTGTGGGAGCAGTAATCCCCTGACCCTGAATAGGTCTATGCCTAGCCTGTACAATGTTGGCCCCTCCCCCTCTGGTGTGTCTGATCACCGAGCCCCACCTGACAAAGGGGAAGAGTAGCCTTGTAAACAAAGTGCTCCAATTCCCCCCTGAACTAGTTGCATCTGGTTCCCCCAGCCCTGTACTGCAGACAAAGGCATGTGTAGTATAAGTATAGGGGGTGTGACCCCATGATGTGCTGTTCCTGGACTTGTTGGGGGCTTGCTGCTGCTGGGGGCCCAGGAGGAGCCACCACAGGGGCTCGCCTCCCTGCTGGAGGGCCCTGTGTGCTGGCCTCCCTGGCCCAGCTATGCCCCATGGACCTCTGAGGACCTTTTGGACATCTAGCGCCTCGTGAGCGCTATATTTCTTTTGCCCATCATGGAGGAGGGAATCCCCGGTGTAGGGATTCCCCCATGCTGCTTTATGGAGTGGGAGCCCACCCCACAGTTTGCGCAGCCGAGCTGCTTTATACTCTTAATTAGAGGCGGGTGCCCACCCCGCATTTTGCTCATTTTGTTGCGGGTACCCACCTCGCATTTGAGAGATCTACGGGTGCCCACCCCGCCTTTGGGTTTATAGAGTGGGTGTCCACCCCGCCTTTGTCCCTTAAAAGAAAGCGGGTGCCCACCCCGCAGTGCCACCGAAGAGCAGGAAGTGGTGCGTCCGACCCGGAAGCCAGGCAAGCTGCCTGGCTGTGGGCAGAGACAGATAGGAGCGTGACGCAAGGCCGCAGGAAGTCCTGCAAGCCGAGGAGGGCCTTTCGGAGCCTCGCGGGCTACACACTTAAGTCCCATGTCCCCGGAAAGGGGCCGGGTGGAGGAGAGAGGTTCCATGATTGGAGCCGGCCGTGTGTGCGGGCCGCCTTCCACCAGTAAAACGAGCGGAGTCCTCCCCCAAGTGCCCCGGTGAATGGGGCTACACTTAAGTAATGTTGGTGCCTCCAGTGGCACCCCTTTGTTATTTGCCTGCACGGAGCCCCAGGGAATGGGGCTTGGGGGCCATTTGTTTTGCAAAGTTCTGTAGTCGGGCTTGGGAGCAGTTTTGTTTAAAGATCCCCAGAGAGGGGCTTCATGATTGGCACACTGTCAGTGCCTATTTTCTGAGCGGGCCGCTGCTGCGATTGGGGGCATTTTGTTGTAGAGTCCCTGAGTGGGACAGGAGAGGCATAGTCGTGCCAGGGCCTCTTTATTTGATTCACAGCTGCACCGCACCAGCGCGAGCAGTTGCAACGTTAGCAGTATTATTTTTGAGTCCCAGTGGGGAACTACCCAGAAGGCACAGTGAGTACCCATGCGCACATTTTGCTTCACAGCTGCACAACAATTAGTGGCAGCTGCAACTTTTAGGCCAGCGCAGTTGTGCACTTTGGATTCTGCTGCATTGGCAGCACGTCCTGATATTATGGACATAGGGCATTTGAGCCCTTTTAGAAGGCCAGTTGGCCAGGGGGACAGTGTTAGGTTGATACGGCGCCAGGCCCTAATGTGATTTATGTGGTGCCCAGGAAATGTGTTTTATGCACCATGATTTATGCCTCTGATGTTCAGGTTTCGGAGGTTAGTCCCTACCCTGAGGTTCGTGCTTATGAGGTTATTGCATAATGTGTTTATGCTGGTGAGGATATTATTGTCTAATGTGTTTAGGCTTATGAGGTTGGCGCATAATGTATTTTTCGCCTAATTTGATACTGATTGCATATTATGATTTATTTTGCAGGACATAATTCTGAGTTCAGTGTTTTGCCAGTAGTTACTGGTTGTGTTCTACATTTACTATTTTTGACTTTGTGATGGTTCTGACAGTGGCCCAATTGGCCCTGTCATGTTTATATAATCTCCTGTAAATATTGCCTAGTGCCAGTTGGCACAGTGTATATTGTGTGATTACTATTCTAATGTGTTTATGATAATACAAAGGCTATTTTGTATATATAACCTTGTGTGGCATTCCTTTTGTGGTGTCCCTAGTGTGTTGCTGCTGTGTGTGTGTTGCGGAAACGCTTTACACATTGCCTCAGGAATAAGCCTGACTGCTCGTGCCAAGTTACCAAGGGGGTGAGCAGGGGTTATCTTTAGGGTGTAACTCCCTTGCCCTGACTAGAGTGGTGGTTTCTGCCTGGCTTAGGCACAAGCCCTAGCCAACCTAAAATCTTATTTCTAACACTTGGCAAGTAGTTTTAAATGTGAAGTCGAAATGGCAGTAAACTGCACACACAGGCACTGCAGTGGCAGGCCTGAGACAGGTTTGAAAGGCTACTTATGAGGATAGCAGAATCAGTGCTGCAGGCTCAACTAAAAGCGTTTGAAGTACAGGCCCTGGGTATATGGTATACCACTTTATAAGGGACTTATCAATACAAAAGTATGCCAATCAGGTATACGTCAATGTCATCATGTTAGAGGAGAAGCATATGCACTTTAGCACTAGTTAGCAGTGGTAAAACGCTCAGAGTCCTAAGGCCAACATAAAGAATCAGCAAAAAGGAGAGGAAAAAGGAAATAAATCTGGGGAATCGCCACCCTAAGGATGCCAGGTGTAACACCACCCATCATGTTGCTTTAGATTTTTGTATTGTGCCCTAGTTAAAGGACAACGGTTCCAGACAGTGAAGTGACCTGTCCCAGAGAATAGACACAATACAAGTGTCATATAGAATATGCTATTTGTTGTGGCATGGGATATGGCAGTGTGCCAAATAACATGTTGATCCTTGTGATAAACAATGTACCCAGATTTGTCACAGAATATGAACAATATTGCTGAATATAAGGTAAAATGTGATACAGACATGATAAACTGGAAAGTCAATCATGGGGTTTCATGGTAGGGGTTCCATGGGTACATGCAATCACTAGCTTCTCTTTTAGGTTTTGAAAGCATTGTGGCTGAATTACAGGGGATCTCTACCTCATAGAAATTTTCCTTTGGGAAAGAAATGCCATCCAGGGAGTTTCATATGTGAAAAACATTAAACTAATTTTGACTGTATTAATATGATGGTAACCTGCTTCAGACAAATTATTTTGCTCAGGCTAATATTGCCCATAGGAAGGGTTCTTCTGTGCCACTGACGAGCCTTACGCTCGGGCTCTCACGGCAAACAAATAATATAATAGCCAGCTAAGTGAAGGTCTTTCTCCCATTCTCATGAGTTCAGCAAAGGACATCCTTGTATTCTTTATGTGAAATCTTACTATGTGTCTTGTGTCGTAGACTATTATTTTGATCTCTGTCTGTAATACAAGGGCTAATCTCAACTCAGGTTGATCTGTGGTTGGCACACCCCATGACTCAAGGATTATTCATTTTTCTTTTGTCAATAAACCCTTAAGACTCGGAAATCAACAAATAAGGAGATTTCATTGGCACATAGTTTCAATAGTAGGTGCATGTTGCAAGGAATCCAGCCATATCACTATGGAAGAGAGAACCACAGTCTTGATGTGGACTGTGATTGAGCTCCCATGCCGTTCAAACCAAAAGACCCGCAATGACAAACCGGTTTCACGAAGGCCATCTTCTGGCTCACCTTTGGCAGCCTGGTTTGAATAGCAGGGCAATCCCAAGAGAGAATGTGTTAGGTATTGTGTGTAAAAAAAACAACTAACCAAACAGCAATACAGCTGAATTAATAAAGAGGTCACCGATGCACAAAAAGTATATAAATGTAATCAGAAAAGTACTGCAAAAGGAGAAAATGTTTAAGACATTCAAAAGACAGACAGAATGTCCCAATTGAAATTTTATGAAAAACTGCTTAAATCCAATAGAAAATATGGTAATAGTGAAAAATAGTCAAATTAGCTCACTATTTGGAGGCTGTTCTTTGACCCGGAATCCCCTCCACTGGAAAAATCAATATAAGGGGTTTTGTTTATTACAGTTGGGATGGATCATTTTTTCCAACAGAAGATTAACTAGGAGCACCATGCAGAAATTAATTTGTCTGTACTGATTCACACACACTGTTCTCAATTTTCATGCAGATTGTCACCTACACAGTTTGTTTGCTTTCAGTAGGTGAATGTCCAGGTAAAAAACGGAGAATATGGTATGTTCCTCTGTTACTTGTACTGTTCTCCAGGCACACAGAAATAAATTGAGATTGTGGTTTCAGCAGTTCTTTTTATTCCTTAATTTGTTATACGTGGCCCTTGCCAACACATGTTTCATCTCAAGCTGTTGTTGTCACAGCAGACTTCCTCAGGGCAAAATTCTGTAACAAAATCATAATCCAAATTTTTATATCCAATTTTGTTTTTAGTATCGTAGAAAAGTAAAGTAGTTAATGTCTTGGGCATGACACAGTGTGTCCCTACTTTAAATATGTACTAAATACTAATCTTCTAAAATATTAGACATCTCTTAGATACCTTTGTATCATGTGGTCACATGACCCAGGTTGTGGGCCTGTCACAACTCCTTTACCTTTCTACGATACTAAAAACAAAACTGGATATTAAAATTTGGATAATGACTTTGGTAAAGAATTTTGCCCAGAGGAAGTCTGCTGTGACCAAAACAACTTGAGACGAACCACGTGTTGGCCAGGGGCTCGTATAACAAATTAAGGAACAAAAAGAACTACAGAAACCACAATCTCAATTTATTTCTGTGTGCCTGGAGAACAGTACTGTTAACTCCAGAACCTTTTCTGATTGAGGAAGAATGCATGGCTCTTCCTTCTCCAGGGGACCAGATAACTCTAGGACATTGGCCAAAATTTAACTTGAATACTTTGTCCATATACATTTGGTAGGTGCACCTAACTCCCAGCCATCACTTCTTATTCTATTATTTTCTCTGTTACTTGTACTCCTGATGGAGCTAATGACTCCAAGTTAACAGGACACTCATAGTGCAGCTGTAAGTGCCCTGCAAAGGTCTAATCAGAATTTAAGCGCTAACAGCTGACCCTCAAATGCATGTGAACTGATTCAGGTGGTTGTAACCGTCAAAGTGCATATGTATTTGTGAAGCAAAAATCTCACTAGTGGGTGAAGCTATAGGGCTGCAGTAGCCCAGATACATTAGGCGGGAGCCCAAACTAAGCCTCTGGATTAAAGAAGAAAATGTCAGTGAGACCCAGGGGCTTCCTGTACCTATTGTGTTTTGGAAATTCATAGGTCCTTTGCTGATTTTTTTCTTGCACTGAAAATGGAACTCATGCCTCTTCTGGAAGAGGCTGAACGAGTGCCATATTGTATGAAAGATCCAT
The DNA here is from genome assembly GCF_964261635.1 of Lissotriton helveticus. Lineage (NCBI taxonomy): Eukaryota > Metazoa > Chordata > Amphibia > Caudata > Salamandridae > Lissotriton > Lissotriton helveticus. Next base: position 557,776,599 of record NC_136065.1, on the reverse strand, counting down.
GACTTTGGTTTCCAGTTTGGTAGAGTTTTGAGGGGTTCAAAATAGCTCAAATCTGAGGAGCTTATCTCCATAGATTAGGTTCTGTAATGTCCTACTGTCAGCTAAATGGAAGCCCTAAAATATTAACATTTTTCCACCAGCTGTATACAAAGTTATTGAGGGTAACACAGAATAATACAAACCACCAAAAGATGTTTTTTTAATGTATGTTCTTTAAGACTAGTGCCAATTACTCAAGGAGTTATAGGGATCTCCCTTTTAGTAATAAACAACAAACGCCTCAAATATTCCTCGTAGCACATCTGTTAATCCAGTAAGCATTCATCGGCTCAATGGATTCTCCTAGATCTGGATGTTCTCATTTCCTCAGCTCTTCAGATTAAGAGAAAGAAGTTCTGCCACCTGCTTGTAGGCTGTCCCAATAAGATTAACTAATTGTTGCTTTTGATCTGTATAGTCTACAGTCTTTCTTAATTCTTGGAGCAAATACTGGCATTACAGATTTAATCCAGAGGCTGAAAATATTTTACAAATAGACACCAGGGTCCAACAAGAGTTGGTAATGATGTATTCCCGTGGAAGGTTATCATAACCCAGCCCTGAACAAAATCTCAACTGTCTCCGCTTCCGTTTTCCACAGTATGAGTATTTCTTTATCTATGGTAGTGTATCCAACATGCTAGAGTACTTAACTATAGAAAGAACAATTGTGGACAGAATGCAGATCAATATCATTCATTCACCCCAGTACAGGGACCTGGGCCTAAATCTATCATTTTTTGCTCCCCATACTATTCAAGTTCAGATCCAGCCATATGCAAATCAGTCTTGACCCTGTTCCCCATGGAGACAGTCCAGCCCGAACTGCCAGACTAGATCCTCCCTGAACTGCAAACAAGCATCCTAGGACCGGTTTCGGGGTATCACCCCATATCAGCCAGGCAAGCTTGACTCCAGTGGCATGAAGAGCACAGGACCCACGTTTGAGCATACGCTTCCCACTCAGGGTGACAAATCCAAAAAGAACAATTGATGGACAGAATGCAGAACAATGTCATACACTCAGGGTGACACATGTAAAAAGAACAATTGATAGACAGAATGCAGAACAATGTCACACATTCACCCAGTACAGGGATCTGCAAATCAGTCTTGACCCTGTTCCCAAGGGGAACAGTTCAGCCCGAACTAACTATGCAGAAAGAGCCTGTCACATAATAACCAAGCTAGCCTATCAGCCACATTTGAATGTTAACACATTTTAGTGTGTCCTTCATTAGGATACCTCACAGATGCCAGGTGTTTGTTATATCGATGGCAACTACAACATTGTACCGCCCCTTGAGCCTGACTACAAGTACATAACCCTAAACAGTTGCCTGGATCACTATCTTGGAAATGCGAAAAAGACCCACAAAAAAGGTTTTTAACTTTTCATGATATACAGGCAAAAGAACAAACTGTGTAGATAGCACAGCCATATGGGATCTCTATTTTTGTAACAAGGGGCAGGCAAGTGACATGGATTGCATACTTCTAAGTTGCCTTTGCTTTTAAGAGGTGTTTTACAGTGTCTGTATGGATCTGTCTAATGGGTTGGATTGTGCTGAGGCATCTGATACTGGGGGTAGTTGTAAAGGAAGCATGTGTACATTGAATTCATAGGTAGAAAAAATTGGGGCCAACTTTAAAGAACAGTGTAAACAGTTATTGTACATGAATTCGGCATGTAGTACCCAAGACCCCTACTTGTCTCGATATTAAGTGATAAAACACCTTAAATATCGTTGAATGGTTTGATTCACTCTCTCCATCTGTCCATTCATTTGTGAATGTATTTTCTGGAGAAGTTGGTTTTGATACTCAAAGGTGACAAGGAAACTGTCCACATGAACAAAACTGGGAGCCTTGATTTCAAATGATGGTGTTAGACAGACCGTGTAAGCAGACTATCTCCTTCATGAAATGCTTTGCAAGTTCTTGGGGCTGTAGGAGTGTGGGTAGTCAAATGAATATCCTAAATTTTGTAAATTCATCCACTACTACCCATAAAAATGTGCATAACTCAGAAGCTGGTAAATTAACAATGATGTCCATTGATAAGATATTCCTTGGTTGTTGAGGTGTAGACAAGGACCGTAAGAATCCTGTAGGCATACTAAGACTGCTTTTGACTTGTGGACGAATGTAACAAGTAAACACATATCTAAAGACTGTTTCACAAAGAGGAAGCTACAAAAAATACACATTAACAACACTTTGTGAATCTAATTCCCAGATGACCTACCAGTGGAGTATCATAATGCCATTATAATAATACTTGCTGTAGATTTATCATAGGAACATGTCATTTTCCTTAATTAAATAACAGCACCCTGTGTATTTTTCTCTTTGTAGGTCGTTATTGTATCCATTGTGTCTATTCAATCACATCTATTGCTATTTTAACTCATCCAGATGGGTGTCAAGTGACGGAGCCCTTTGTTGAATTACTCAAAGAGGAGGTTCAATCAAATCAAATCAAATCAAAATATAACTTTATTCGATTGTTTAGAAAGCAATCATAAAAGTATACATAAAAATAGTTCATTAAAATCTTTAGGAAAAAACAACACATTTTACAGGTTCAGTCTCTTTTCTGGTGATACTATTACTTGATAATGCATCTGCCTTGCCATGACAGTTCCCAAGACGGTAACTGATTTGAAATTTGAAAATTTATGAAAATAGCATCCTGTGGGCATGACTTTAAGAATCCCAGATTTTTATTGTCTGTTTATAGTAAAAGATTGTGGGGGATATTTACAACAAAATGTCAAAGCGTGGTGTTACGCCAAAATTGTTAACGCCGCGCTCCGGCGTTTTTAAAACGCAGGGATGCACCATAAAAGTGAAATAACTCCCTTCAGTGTGAGTCGAGTAATGACTGAAATTAAAGAAGAGAAGGAGGGAATGAACTGGCAATAGAAGTTCGCAAAACCTGCAATTCTGTGGATCTTTTTAACAAATTTAGATGGTGGCCGCAGTTGAACAGCTTGCACCTTTACTTGAACCTTGCTTGTTAGACCCCATTGCCTTTGGTGTGATTTTGCCTTATCACCTCCTGTATGCTGAAATCCATTTTGTTGGCTTTAGGAGTTTGTTCGCTTTACCATTGCTAACCAGTGCTAAAGCTCTTGTGGCCTACACCTGATTGGCACATTTAATTTACTTGCAAGTCCCTAGTAAAGTGGTACACCATGTACCCAGATCCTGTAAACTAAATGCTACTAGTGGGCTGCAACACTCACTGAGTCACCAACCTAAGTAGCCCTTTAAAACATGTCTGAGGCCTGCCATTGTAGCCTGTATACAGTTTAAAACTGCCAAATTGACCTGGCAAAATAAACCTCCCTTTATAATACGTATAAGTCCTCCATATGCAGGCCCAAACAGCCCATAGGGCAAGGTGCAGTGTATGAAACACGTTGGACACATACGTTTAAGTTATACATGTCCTTGTGGTGTAAAACTCCCAAAATTATTTTGTTTTGTCACTGCTACAATGCCTATCTCTTTCATAGGATAACACTGGTTACCTTATTACCTGTAAAAAGTGCTAACTTTTGATTGAGAAGAGGTGGAAAAGTCATGTTTGGTCTCAAAAGAATTGTAATTTAAAATCCTCTCCAATGGCAATGTCAGATTTTAAGTCACAATTCCGAAACAGAGTTGGCATTTACTTGTCCTAATATTTGGTGCCAGCATAATGTGTCCTGGGTCACATGACTGTGAATAGTTGGCACTTAGAATTTGTGTATTCTTCCCAGACAGTGATACAAAGGGGGACTAGGTGTTGGTAGGATAGGTCAACCTGCCACGATGGGAGGGGCAGTGGTGTTCCCTGACTCACTTACATTTCAAAGGAGTGGCCTCCAGTACACTCACAAAGAACCTGACACCAGTCCTTTGTCACCCTAGACATCCTGAAGCCTGGGCAGGGGAGAAAGAACATTTCAAGACCATAAGTGTGGGGGTAAGCCTAGAAGTTTCTCCCGCTTAAAAGACTGGCACGAGATATAAATATTGGACCCTAGGACCAACTCTTCAGTTCCCTCTTGGAACTGCGGAGAATCTGCAGAAGGACTGCCTTGTACTTTAGAAGACTGCACTTTTGCTTGAGGCCTGCTTTGGTCCTCGGAGGACTGCTGTGCTGCTACTAGAGGAGTGCCCTGCTGCTTAAAGCCTGCAGTGTACCCTCAAGGACTGCCTGCTGCTTGAGGCATGTCCTGCTGCTTGATCCGAGGACTGCCAGAGTAGCTCCAAGGACTAGTTCACTGGCCTTCTGTTCTGAACTACCAACAACCTTGAATCCATGCCTGGACCCTGCCTGAATTTAGTCCTGCATACCAAGTGGTGCCCACCCAGTATTGGACCCTTGGAAGTGGGGCTAAAGGTGCTCAAACAGCTAAAAACTAAAACTTGGGACTTAGAAAATGTTTGACTAAAAAGTGGCTGAGACATTACTGGGAACCTAGCTGCTCACTAGTTTGCCAAAGGTGCATCGCTTGTGGGTCTTACTTGGAAGTAGCTCCCACTATGTTCTTCTCCCCAGCAGCAAATCCTGTTCAAAGGCTCCTCCTTGGAAGGGCATCTGACCTCGTGGAGCCCTTGACAACTACAGCCTGCATCTTCATCCTGCTGGAGATTTCAACTTCCAAAAAACTAAGTCCAAATGTGGAAATCTTCACCATGACTTTATTAGACACTGCTGGCTGCCTTTCCCCACTGAACTTTACCTTCTCAGACATTTTTCTCAAAAATTCTTTTAAGTGTGGCGGTAAGCCAAGACTGGGCCCAAACCACTGTGTGTGTCCGAACACGGTCCATCGTCCATCGTGGTTGACAATAACTTTCGACTTTGCCCTGGTCCTGCGACTAGACGTCCTCAATTGGTGCTTTGATCTTTAAGGCACTTTTTTTCAGTAAAAAGTTTTAAAATTCCTAACTCCGGTTCTACTGATTAGATTTAATTTATTTTGGTGTCATTTTGTTCCTTAAAATATATATTTTTTCTAAATTGATGTGGGATTTTTCTCCTGTTGAGTTTTCAATTTATTACTGTTTGAGTGCTGCATAAATACTTTACACATAGCCTGACTGCTTTTGTACAAAGCTACCAGAGGGTTAAGCACAAGTTCATTTAGTGACTTTTTGTGGTTCACCCTGATATGGATTGTGGTTGTTGCTTGAGAAAGGTATTCACCACCCTGAAACAAAAAACTGATGTCCTACAATACTGATTCCCTGAGTGGAAATAGTATATCCTAGAAAGGTGACTGATGGAACATGAAATTCACATTTGGATACTTTGGCATAGATTCTGTTTTGTCGTAAATATAATAAAAGTTCTCTCTGACATGTTCTCTGTGAAATTTGTTGGAGAAGATCAAAAATATAATCTAAACAATTACTACATATTGATCTAATAAATGTCTCAAAACATTATTTATAAGGTCCTGAAAAACCGAATGGCATCAACAAGAATTTATAGTGCTCATATGTTTTTATTAAATACTGCTTCCACTCACAGTGGCTTAGCCAGAGAGCTATTGGTGACGTTGTAAGCAATTGAAAAAGGGCCCCTTACAGCTGGTTGGATAGCATAATTGCTTTAGAGCAGACTTGTGACACCGAGACCAGATGCCACTCCCCTACTGCCGTAATGATTTCTATGCCCCACACACAAGCCAGGGCACACATTGAGATCTTTTTACCTATTAGTAGCCTGTAGCACAATAAAAGATGCTTGCTCTCTATTTCTGCACCCTTCAAACAATAGTTGATTTAATATTATTTTCAATATGTATATGGTACCAATAAGACAATCTCAAGCACAGGCAGTTGGGCCCAGAGAAAGAAACATTCAGCTGAAGAGTACCTTATTTTAATGTGCAAAGCACCTCTTGTTAAACAATATAATACCACTTTTCAATGTTCAGGAAAAAAATGTTAATTAACGTACAGAATAAATCTCTTGACACTGTGAAGACATCACTCTATTAAATACACGAGGAGCATTGTTCAAGAGAGTACATATTTTTTAATCTACGTAAATGACCTCTTTTTAGTTAAGGCTTCTTGCAAGGCCGGCTTTAGTGCTGGTGGCACCCGGTGCAACAATCTTCTTTAGTGCCCCACCACCCTCCACCCCTCAATGACCCCCTCCTCAGATTCCTTCACTACCACCTGGCAAAAGGGCCATATACATTTAATTTGTTTTAAGGGTCTGGTAAAGGCTTTCTTTACTAATCCACTCAGCTATCCACTTTAAATACAGGTCTGTTCTTCACAGCAGTACAAAAGGGGGTGGTGATGGACGGAGCATCTGAACCAATCAAACACTCACACCCAGTCAAAAGATCTGGTTTTGACCCATCACCGTTCTTTAGCCCACTCTGCCACCCCAGTTCAGACATGGCTATATGCAAATCAGTCTGACCCTGCGCCTCATGGGAACAGTCCAGCCCGAACTGCCAAGCCATGCCTTCCCTGGACCGGAAACAAGCTTCCGAGGACCGGTTTCTGACATTACAGCCGTCTTCAGACCGGCTTGCTTGAATCCAGTGGCAAAGTGAGCAAGGGACTCACGTCTGAGCATACCCTGCCACACTTATGGTGGCCAAAAGCGGTACAAAAGGGGGTGGTGATGGACGGAGCATCTGAACCAATCAAACACTCACACCTAGTCAAAAGATCTGGGTATGACCCATCACCGTTCTTTAGCCCACTCTGCCACCCCAGTTCAGACATGGCTATATGCCAATCAGTCTGACCCTGTGCCTCATGGGAACAATCCAGCCCGAACTGCCAAGCCATGCCTTCCCTGGACCGGAAACAAGCTTCCGAGGACCGGTTTCTGGCATTACAGCCGTCTTCAGCCCGGCTTGCTTGAATCCAGTGGCAAAGTGAGCAAGGGACTCACGTCTGAGCATACCCTGCCACACTTATGGCGGCCAAAAGAGGTACAAAAGGGGGTGGTGATGGACAGAGCATCTGAACCAATCAAACACTCACACCCAGTCAAAAGATCTGGGTATGACCCATCACCATTCTTTAGCCCACTCTGCCACCCCAGTTCAGACATGGCTATATGCAAATCAGTCTGACCCTGTGCCTCATGGGAACAGTCCAGCCCGAACTGCCAAGCCATGCCTTCCCTGGACCGGAAACAAGCTTCCGAGGACCGGTTTCTGACATTACAGCCGTCTTCAGCCCGGCTTGCTTGAATCCAGTGGCAAAGTGAGCAAGGGACTCACGTCTGAGCATACCCTGCCACACTTATGGTGGCCAAAAGCGGTACAAAAGGGGGTGGTGATGGACGGAGCATCTGAACCAATCAAACACTCACACCTAGTCAAAAGATCTGGGTATGACCCATCACCGTTCTTTAGCCCACTCTGCCACCCCAGTTCAGACATGGCTATATGCCAATCAGTCTGACCCTGTGCCTCATGGGAACAATCCAGCCCGAACTGCCAAGCCATGCCTTCCCTGGACCGGAAACAAGCTTCCGAGGACCGGTTTCTGGCATTACAGCCGTCTTCAGCCCGGCTTGCTTGAATCCAGTGTCAAAGTGAGCAAGGGACTCACGTCTGAGCATACCCTGCCACACTTATGGCGGCCAAAAGAGGTACAAAAGGGGGTGGTGATGGACAGAGCATCTGAACCAATCAAACACTCACACCCAGTCAAAAGATCTGGGTATGACCCATCACCATTCTTTAGCCCACTCTGCCACCCCAGTTCAGACATGGCTATATGCAAATCAGTCTGACCCTGTGCCTCATGGGAACAGTCCAGCCCGAACTGCCAAGCCATGCCTTCCCTGGACCGGAAACAAGCTTCCGAGGACCGGTTTCTGGCATTACAGCCGTTTTCGGCCCGGCTTGCTTGAATCCAGTGGCAAAGTGAGCAAGGGACTCACGTCCGGGCATACCCTGCCACACTTATGGCGGCCAAAAGCGGTACAAAAGGGGGTGGTGATGGACGGAGCATCTGAACCAATCAAACACTCACACCCAGTCAAAAGATCTGGGTATGACCCTTCACCGTTCTTTAGCCCACTCTGCCACCCCAGTACAGACATGGCTATATGCAAATCAGTCTGACCCTGTGCCTCATGGGAACAGTCCAGCCCGAACTGCCAAGCCATGCCTTCCCTGGACCGGAAACAAGCTTCCGAGGACCGGTTTCTGGCATTACAGCCATCTTCAGCCCGGCTTGCTTGAATCCAGTGGCAAAGTGAGCAAGGGACTCACGTCTGAGCACACCCTGTCACACTTATGGCGGCCAAAAGCGGTACAAAAGGGGGTGGTGATGGACGGAGCATCTGAATCAATCAAACACTCACACCCAGTCAAAAGATCTGGGTTTAATCCATCACCGTTCTTTAGCCCACTCTGCCACCCCAGTTCAGACATGGCTATATGCAAATCAGTCTGACCCTGTGCCTCATGGAAACAGTCCAGCCCGAACTGCCAAGCCATGCCTTCCCTGGACCAGAAACAAGCTTCTGAGGACCGGTTTCTGGCATTACAGCTGTCTTCAGCCCGGCTTGCTTGAATCCAGTGGCAAAGTGAGCAAGGGACTCACGTCTGAGCATACCCTGCCACACTTATGGCGGCCAAAAGCGGTACAAAAGGGGGTGGTGATGGCTTTGGCCGCCATAAGTGTGGCAGGGTACGGTCAGACGTGAGTCCCTTGCTCACTTTGCCACTGGATTCAAGCAAGCCGGGCTCAAGACGGCTGTAATGCCAGAAACCGGTCCTCGGAAGCTTGTTTCCGGTCCAGGGAAGGCATGGCTTGGCAGTTCGGGCTGGACTGTTCCCATGAGGCACAGGGTCAGACTGATTTGCATATAGCCATGTCTGAACTGGGGTGGCAGAGTGGGCTAAAGAACGGTGATGGATCAAACCCAGATCTTTTGACTGGGTGTGAGTGTTTGATTGATTCAGATGCTCCGTCCATCACCACCCCCTTTTGTACCGCTTTGGCAGCCATAAGTGTGGCAGGGTATGCTCAGACGTGAGTCCCTTGCTCACTTTGCCACTGGATTCAAGCAAGCCGGGCTGAAGACGGCTGTAATGCCAGAAACCGGTCCTCGGAAACTTGTTTCCGGTCCAGGGAAGGCATGGCTTGGCAGTTCGGGCTGGACTGTTCCCATGAGGCACAGGGTCAGACTGATTTGCATATAGCCATGTCTGAACTGGGGTGGTAGAGTGGGCTAAAGAACGGTGATGGATCAAACCCAGATCTTTTGACTGGGTGTGAGTGTTTGATTGGTTCAGATGCTCCGTCCATCACCACCCCCTTTTGTACCGCTTTGGCCGCCATAAGTGTGGCAGGGTATGGTCAGACATGAGTCCCTTGCTCACTTTGCCACTGGATTCAAGCAAGCCGGGCTGAAGACGGCTGTAATGCCAGAAACCGGTCCTCGGAAGCTTGTTTCCGGTCCAGGGAAGGCATGGCTTGGCAGTTCGGGCTGGACTGTTCCCATGAGGCACAGGGTCAGACTGATTTGCATATAGCCATGTCTGAACTGGGGTGGCAGAGTGGGCTAAAGAACGGTGAGGGATCAAACCCAGATCTTTTGACGGGGTGTGAGTGTTTGGTTGGTTCAGATGCTCCGTCCATCACCACCCCCTTTTGTACTGTTCTTCACAGCAGGCATATAAACCCTCTGCGCTACTTTATGGTGAGTCAAAACTGCCACTAGACAAAACTCTGATCTCTCTCTCTCTCTCTCTCTCAGTAACATTAATAACAAGAATTATCTTGACATTTTTATTGCTGCCTGAAATCTGGATGCAGGAGGAACTCTGCATCAGCTACTTTTAAATCATCAGTTATTCTTAAACATAGCACCCCCACCTGAGGCCAGCGCCCCCTCCAGGTCAGCGCCCAGTGCAGCCGCACCATTCACACTGCCCTAAAGCCGGGTAGGGCTTCTTGATTCTTTGAAATGGCACAGGTGTCCCCACTCTTGCTCCTCCTGTGCTCCGGTGTGAACCCCGGAATATTTGCCTGACTGATATTTTAGGAAAATGGATGTTCCAGCTTCCATAAAGGAAGTGTTTGGCTGTGCTCACTTTATATGGACCTCTTTCCTGCCTTTTGCATTACCTTTAAAAGGACAACACATGGGCTTGTTACCCTTAATGAGTGATGCCAACATTAACTCTTCTGAGAATGCAATATTAGGATTATAGTTATATTTTGGCTAGGACCGATATCCTCTTCACCAGGTACAGTGGTGTACCCACTACGTACGGCCACACCCTAGCCTAATTTTTCAGTATGGAGCAGGGCTGGTATAATAGCACTGTAAAAATAGCCTCAGGAAGGGGTGTAACCCTAAGTAAGCCTCTGAACTCAGGGACCTACAGAGGTTCTGAAGTTCTTAATAAATGGTACCACTGGAATATAGGGGATGGGTACTAAAGAGGGTCCCTAAAAGCTGCAGCATGTATTGTGCCACTATAAGGGGCCCACCACCAAACTCATGCAGGCTGCCATTACAGGCTGCATGAAATGGTGCAAACAAATGTGAAAACACTACATAGCACACACTTAGAGGTGCCACTTGAAAAGGTAACAGCCTCTTAGTGTGCTGGCTGACAGGTATCTTTCAGCCTGCCACCACACACACTAGTTTCTGACTCCCTCGAGGTAAGAGCCCATGGTCTCAGAGGTCAGAAACAATGCCTGCTTTGGCCGGAGGTGTTTACACCTCCTCCAGCAGGATGGCTAGTGAATCTGCATACCAAGGCCAGAAGGTTCAAAGCTCTTGCCACCTTTGATATGCTACTCCAGCTTCCCCCAGACCTGCCACCCCCTAACCTGAGACCCATTTGGCACCAGGACAGACGGAAATCAGCTATGCGAGTAGGCATGTGGCCGTACCAGGCCAGACATACCCCTAAGGTGGTCTGATGTGCTCCGCGAATGAAGAATTTCACCATCTTGATTTTGGTGGAATTAGGAACTCTGGTACAGGTTTATACTTTATCCCCATAGAAAGTGGTCATATAGGGGGTGTAATGACACCAAGGGTAAGTAGCCCATTGGCTAGTACCCTTCACTCCACTCAACATGCCTAAATTCAGTGTTTAGGTGGCCCACTGACACCAGAAAGTCAGTTTCCCCTGACAAAAGAAGAAGAAGGACCAAGAAGAGCAGGTGGTCTTTGATACCAAATCCGGACTGCCTGCTCCTGGTCCGACGATCATGACGACCCAACTTGTACTGCAGCTCTCCGTCCTCCAAAAGCCTCAGATGACCCCCAGCACTTTGTTGAGCAATCAGCGTCTCCCTTGAAGTGGAGGAGACATTTCCCTGCAACCTGCAGGCACTGAGCAAAACGTCCGGCTCACAGGCTGACCACCGAGTCCACTGACACACCAGCCACCCAGCAAAACACCGTGCTCCACGAGGTCAGATCCATCTCCCCACCAAGTGTAAAGACTCCAAGACCAACTGGTGCCGTCATGCACTAATACCTGCAGTTCCCTTGAAGAAACCA